>NC_141877.1:256412376-257037376 GCF_056163025.1 Triticum urartu
TTGTTAGGATGCTTGAAGTATTATTATTTTTATGTCAATATTAAACTTTTGTCTTGAATCTTATGGATCTGAATATTCTTGCCACAATAAAGAGAATTACATGGATAAATATGTTAGGTAGCATTCCACATCAAAAATTATGTTTTTATCATTTACCTACTCGAGGACGAGCAGGAATTAAGCTTGGGGATGCTGATACATCTCCAACGTATCTATAATTTTTTATTGTTCCATGCTATTATATTATATGTTTTGGAGTAGACATCAGGGAAGCTTCGAGGTGGCCACGAGGTAGGGAGGCGTGCCTGCCCCCTGGGCACGCCCCCACCCTCGTGGGCCCCTCGTGGCTCCCCTGACCGACTTCTTTCACCTATATATGTCCATATACCCTAAAAACATCAAGGAGCAGAAGAGATCGGGAGTTTCACTGCAAGAAGCCTCCGTAGCCACCAAAAACCAATCTAGACCCGTTCTGGCACCCTGCCGGAGGGGGGGAATCCCTCTCCGGTGGCCATCTTGATCATCCCGGCGCTCTCCATGATGAGGAGGGAGTAGTTCACCCTCGGGGCTGAGGGTATGTACCAGTAACTATGTGTTTGATCTCTCTCTCTCTCTCGTGTTCTTGAGTTGGCACGATCTTGATGTATCCCGAGCTTTGCTATTATAGTTGGATCTTATGATGTTTCTCCCCCTCTACTCTCTTGTAATGGATTGAGTTTTCCCTTTGAAGTTATCTTATCGGATTGAGTCTTTAAGGATTTGAGAACACTTGATATATGTCTTGCACGTGCTTATCTGTGGTGACAATGGGATATCATGTGATCCACTTGATGTATGTTTCGGTGATCAACTTGCAAGTTTCGTGACCTCATGAACTTATGCATAGGGGTTGGCACATGTTTTCGTCTTGACTCTCCGATAGAAACTTTGGGGCTCTCTTTGAAGTTCTTTATGTTGGTTGAATAGATGAATCTGAGATTGTGTGATGCATATCGTATAATCATACCCATGGATACTTGAGGTGACATTGGAGTATCTAGGTGACATTAGGGTTTTGGTTGATTTGTGTCTTAAGGTGTTATTCTAGTACGGACTCTAGGATAGATTGAACGGAAAGAATAGCTTCGTGTTATTTTACTACGGACTCTTGAATAGATTGATCAGAAAGGATAACTTTGAGGTGGTTTCGTACCCTACCATAATCTCTTTGTTCGTTCTCCGCTATTAGTGACTTTGGAGTGACTCTTTGTTGCATGTTGAGGGATAATTATATGATCCAGTTATGTTATTATTGTTGAGAGAACTTGCACTAGTGACGAATCTTATTGTGATAATTATGAAAGTGGATTTGGAGAGGTCATGACTTTATTTAGTAATGATTTCACTATCTTGGAATAGGTTTCAATCGATTATGATGAGAACAAAGTTGCTACTTATGATGATTATTGTGATGACACTTATGCTATAAAAAGTAGTGATGATTATATTTATAAAACTTGTCATGATTATGATTACCCTTTTTCTAAACATTATTCTTTCAATGTGGAAACAATTTATAGTATTAGAGTTTCTTATGATACTCCCACTATTCTGAATAAGAAGAATTTTGCTTATGTGGAGAGTAGTAACTTTTCTATGCTTGTAGATCATGAAAAGAATGCTTTATGCAATGGTTATATTGTTTAATTCATTCATGATGCTACTGAAAATTTTTATGAGAGAGGAACATATGCTTGTAGGAATTGCAATAATATAAAGTTTCCTCTCTATGTGCTTAAAATCTGGAAGTTATGCTTGTTTTACCTTCTTATGCAAGTTGATTCTTGTTCCCATAAGTTGTTTGCTCACAAAATCCCTATGCATAGGAAGTGGGTTAGAGTTAATTGTGCTAGTAATATTCTTCATGATGCTCTCTTTATGTTACAATTCTTATCTTTTATGTGAGCATCATTGAAATCATCATGCCTAGCTAGGGGCGTTAAAACGATAGCGCTTGTTGGGAGGCAACCCAATTTTTATTTTTGTTCCTTGCTTTTTTTTCCTGTTTAGTAATAAATAATTCATCTAGCCTCTATTTTGGTTATGTTTTTGTGTTTAATTAGTGTTTGTGTGATGAGGACATCAATACCATTGTTACACCCACAGCCCCTGCTGCTATACATACTGGACCAATTACTAGAGCTCGCGCACGCCAATTGAATTATCAGGTACTTTCGTTTCTTGGTAACGATTCTAATGTTCATGAGAATATGATGCTGCCTAAATTGGATATATTTGTTTTGCTTACAAATAAGGGCCTAGCTTGGACAAGAAAGATGAACCTTGGAGCAAGTTCAAGCATGGAGATGATGGCATGCGCAAGGGGATCACACGGAGTTACAAGTGATGATTTCAGGACTTTGAAGCCACCATAAGGAGTGCATGAAGCCTTGGACGAAATATACAAGATGCCACTTCATAAATTTCGTCCAAAGGCTATTCTAGGTGCTACGTCACCTTATTATTAGGCCAGGCCCATGTATTTTCGAAATACTTAAGTGTAGGCTGTTTTTAGAGTCCGTATGTGTCGGGAAACAAGAGTTAGGGTTGGTTTTGAAGGAAATATGCCCTAGAGGCAATAATAAAGTTATTATTTATTTCCTTATATCATGATAAATGTTTATTATTCATGCTAGAATTGTATTAACCGGAAACATAATACATGTGTGAATACATAGACAAACAAAGTGTCACTAGTATGCCTCTACTTGACTAGCTCGTTAATTGAAGATGGTTATGTTTCCTAACCATGAACAAAAGAGTTGTTATTTGATTAAGGGGATCACATCATTAGAAGAATGATGTGATTGACATGACCCATTCCATTAGTTTAGCACCCGATCGTTTAGTATGTTGCTATTGCTTTCTTCATGACTTATACATGTTCCTATGACTATGAGATTATGCAACTCCCGTTTGCCGGAGGAACACTTTGTGTGCTACCAAACGTCACAACGTAACTGGGTGATTATAAAGGAGCTCTACAGGTGTCTCCAAAGGTACATGTTGGGTTGGCGTATTTCGAGATTAGGATTTGTCACTCCGTTTGTCGGAGAGGTATCTCTGGGCCTTCTCGGTAATGCACATCACATAAGCCTTGCAAGCATTGCAACTAATGAGTTAGTTGTGAGATGATGTATTACGAAACGAGTAAAGAGACTTGCCGGTAACGAGATTGAACTAGGTCCTGAGATACTGATGATCGAATCTCGGGCAAGTAACATACCGATGACAAAGGGAACAACGTATTAGTTCGGCGGTATTGTTGGATGAAGCGGACCGGACCGACATTATGCATACGCTTACGCGAGACTGGTTCTACCGACGTGATTTGCACACAGGTGGCTGGCGGATGTCAGTTTCTCCAACTTTAGTTGAACCGAGTATGGCTACGCCCGGTCCTTGCGAAGGTTAAAACAGCACCAACTTGACAAACTATCATTGTGGTTTTTGATGCGTAGGTAAGATTGGTTCTTGCTTAAGCCTGTAGCAGCCACGTAAAACTTGCAACAACAAAGTAGAGGACGTCTAACTTGTTTTTACAGGGCATGTTGTGATGTGATATGGTCAAGACGTGATGAGATATAAGTTGTTGTATGAGATGATCATGTTTTGTTGAAGTTATCGGCAACTGGCAAAAGCCTTATGGTTATCTCTCTATTGCATAAGATGCAAGCGCCAAATAATTGCTTTACTTTATCGCTATGCGATAGCAATAGTTGCAAGAGCAATTGTTGGTGAGACAACCATGTGACGACACATTGATATAGATCAAGATGATGGAGATCATGGTGTCATGCCGGTGATGATAGAGATCATGACAGTACTTTGGAGATGGAGATCAAAGGCGCAAGATGATGATGGCCATATCATGTCACATATTTTGATTGCATATGATGTTTATCTTTTTATACATCTTATTTTGCTTAGTTTGACGGTAGCATTTTAAGATGATCCCTCACTAATTATCAAGAAGTGTTCTCCCTGAGTATGCACCGTTGCGAAAGTTCTTCGTGCTGAGACACCACGTGATGATCGGGTGTGATAGGCTCTACGTTCAAATACAACGGGTGCAAAACAGTTGCACACGCGGAATACTCAGGTTATACTTGACGAGCCAAGCATATACAGATATGGCCTCGGAACACGGAGACCGAAAGGTCAAGCGTGAATCATATAGTAGATATGATCAACATAGTGATGTTCACCATTGAAACTACTCCATCTCACGTGATGATCGGACATGGTTTAGTTGATTTGGATCACGTGATCACTTAGAAGATTAGAGGGATGTCTTTCTAAGTGGGAGTTCTTAAGTAATATGATTAATTGAACTTTAAATTTATCATGAACTTAGTCCTGGTAGTATTTTGCAAATTATGGTGTAGATCAATAGCTCGCGTTGTTGCTTCCCTGTGTTTATTTTGATATGTTCCTAGAGAAAATTGTGTTGAAAAATGTTAGTAGCAATGATGCGGATTGGATCTGTGATCTGAGGTTTATCCTCATTGCTGCACAGAAGAATTAAGTCCTTGATGCACCGCTAGGTGATAGACCTATTGTAGGAGCAGATGCAGACGTTATGAACGTTTGGCTAGCTCAATATGATGACTACTTGATAGTTTAGTGCACCATGCTTAACGGCTTAGAATCGGGACTTCAAAGACGTTTTGAACGTCATGGAACATATGAGATGTTCCAGGAGTTGAACTTAATATTTCAAGCAAATACCCGAGTTGAGAGATATGAAGTTTCCAACAAGTTCTATAGCTAAAAGATGGAGGAGAATCGCTCAACTAGTGAGCACGTGCTCAGATTATCTGGGTACTACAATTGCTTGAATCAAGTGGGAGTTAATCTTCCAGATAAAATAGTGATTAACAGAATTCTCTAGTCACCATCACCAAGTTAGTACAACTTCGTGATGAACTATGATATGCAAGGGATAACGGAAACGATTCCCAAGCTCTTCGTAATGCTGAAATTGACAAAGGTAGAAATCAAGAAAAACATCAAGTGTTGATGGTAGACAAGACCACTAGTTTCAAGAAAAGGGCAGAGGGAAGAAGGGGAACTTCAAGAAGAACAGCAAGCAAGTTGCTGCTCAAGTGAAGAAGCCCAAGTCTGGTCCTAAGCCTGAGACTAAGTGCTTCTACTGCAAAGGGACTGGTCACTAGAAGCGGAACTACCCCAAGTGATTGGCGGACAAGAAGGATGACAAAGTGAACATAATTATATTTGATATACATGTTATTGATGTGTACTTTACTAGTGTTTTTAGAAACCCCTCAGTATTTGATACTAGAGTAGTTGCTAAGATTAGTAACTCGAAACGGGAGTTGCAGAATAAACAGAGACTAGTTAAGGGTGAAGTGACGATGTGTGTTGGAAGTGGTTCCAAGATTGATATGATCATCATCGCACACTCCCTATAATTTCGGGATTAGTGTTGAACCTAAATAAGTGTTATTTGGTGTTTGCGTTGAGCATGAATATGATTTGATCATGTTTATTGTAATACGGTTATTCATTTAAGTAAGAGAATAAATTGTTGTTCTGTTTACATGAATAAAACCTTATATGGTTACACACCCAATGAAAATAGTTCGTTGGATCTCGATCGTAGTGATACACATAATCATAATATTGAAACCAAAAGATGCAAAGTTAATAATGATAGTGCAACTTATTTGTGGCACTGCCATTTAGGTCATATTGGTGTAAAGCACATGAAGAAACTCCATGCTGATGGGCTTTTGGAATCACTTGATTATGAATCAGTTGATGCTTGCGAACCATGCCTAATGGGCAAGATGACTAAGACTCTGTTCTTTGGAACAATGGAGCGAGCAACAGATTTGTTGGAAATAATACATACTGATGTATGTGGTCCGATGAATATTGAGGCTCGCGACAGGTATCATTATTTTTTGATCTTCACAGATGATTTGAGCAGATATGAGTATATCTACTTGATGAAACATAAGTCTGAAACATTTGAAAAGTTCAAAGAATTTCAGAGTGAAGTGAAAAATCATCGTAACAAGAAAATAAAGTTTCTACGATCTGATCGTAGAGAAGAGTATTTGAGTTACGAGTTTGGCCTTCAGTTAAAAAAAATGTGAAATAGTTTCACTACTCACGCCACCTGGAACACCACAATGTAATGGTGTGTCCGAACGTCATAACCGTACTTTATTAGATATGGTGCGATCTATGATGTCTCTTACCGATCTACCACTATCGTTTTGGGGTTATGCATTAGAGACAGCTGCATTCACGTTAAATAGGGCACCATCTAAATCCGTTGAAAGGACACCGTATGAACTATGGTTTGGCAAGAAACCTAAAGCTGTCGTTTCTTAAAGTTTGAGGTTGCAATGCTTATGTGAAAAAGTTTCAACCTGATAAGCTCAAACCCAAATCGGAGAAGTGCGTCTTCATAGGATACCCAAAAGAAAATGTTGGATACACCTTCTATCACAGATCCAAAGGCAAGATATTCGTTGCTTTGAATGGATCCTTTCTAGAGAAGGAATTTCTCTCGAAAGAAGTGAGTGGGAGGAAAGTAGAACTTGATGAGGTAACTGTACCTGCTCCCTTATTGGAAAGTAGTTCATCACAGAAATCTGTTCCTGTGACTACTAGACCGATTAGTGAGGAAGCTAATGATGATGATCATGTAACTTCAGATCAAGTTACTACCGAACCTCGTAGGTAAAACCAGAGTGAGATCCGCACCAGAGTGGTACGGTAATCCAGTTCTGGAGGTCATGTTACTTGACCATGACGAGCCTACGAACTATGAGGAAGCGATGATGAGCCCAAATTCCGCGAAATGGCTTGAGGCCATGAAATCTGAGATGAGATCCATGTATGAGAACAAAGTATGGACTTTGATTGACTTGCCCAATGATCGGCGAGCCATTGAGATTAAATGGATCTTCAAGAGGAAGACGGACGCTGATAGTAGTGTTACTATCTACAAAGCTAGAATTGTCGCAAAAAGGTTTTTGACAAGTTCAAGGTGTTGACTACGATGAGAGTTTTCTCACTTGTATCTATGCTTAAGTCTGTCCGAATCATGTTAGCAATTGCCGCATTTTATGAAATCCGGCAAATGGATAAACAAAACTGCATTCCTTAATGGATTTATTAAAGAAGAGTTGTATATGATACAACCAGAAGGTTTTGTCAATCCTAAAGGTGCTAACAAAATGTGCAAGCTCCAGCGATCCATCTATGGACTGGTGCAAGCATCTCGGAGTTGGAATATGCGCTTTGATGAGATGATCAAAGCATATAGTTTTATACAGACTTGCGGTGAAGCCTGTATTTACAAGAAAGTGAGTGGGAGCACTATAACATTTCTGATAAGTATATGTGAATGACATATTGTTGATCAGAAATAATGTAGAATTATTCTGCAAAGCATAAAGGAGTATTTTGAAAGAAGTTTTTCAAAGAAAGACCTCGGTGAAGCTGCTTACATATTAAGCATCAAGATCTATAGAGATAGATCAAGACGCTTGATAAGTTTTTTTTTCAATGAGTACATACCTTGACAATATTTTGAAGTAGTTCAAAAATTGGAACGGTCAAAGAAAGAGTTCTTGGCTGTGTTACAAGGTGTGAAATTGAGTCAGACTCAAAGCCCGACCACGACAGAAGATAGAAAGAGAATGAAAGTCATTCCCTATGCCTCAGCCATAGGTTCTATAAAGTATGCCATGCTGTGTACCAGATCTATTGTATACCCTACACTATGTTAAGTAAGGGAGTACAATAGTGATCTAAGAGTAGATCACTGGACAGCGGTCAAAATTATCCTTAGTGGAATAAGGAAATATTTCTCAATTATGGAGGTGACAAAAAGGTTCATCGTAAAAAGTTACGTCGATGCAAGTTTTGACACAGATCTGGATGACTCTAAGTCTCGATCTAGATACATATTGAAAGTGGGAGAAATTAGCTAGAGTAGCTCCGTGCAGAGCATTGTAGACATAGAATTCGCAAAATACTTACGGATCTATATGTGATAGACCCGTTGACTAAAATTATCTCACAAGCAAAACATGATCACACCTTAGTACTCTTTGGGTGTTAATCACATAAACGATGTGAACTAGATTACTGACTCTAGTAAACCCTTTGGGTATAGGTCACATGACAATGTGAACTATGGGTGTTAATCACATGGTGATGTGAACTATTAGTGTTGAATCACATGGAGATGTGAACTAGATTATTGACTCTAGTGCAAGTGGGAGACTGAAGGAAATATACCCTACAGGCAATAATAAAGTTATTATTTATTTCCTTATAATAGAGGCAAGATGACCATACCCTCGAAATCACTTCTATCTTTGCTTGCTAGTTGCTCGCTCTTTTGCTATGCCTATGCTGCGATACCTACCACTTGCTTATCATGCCTCCCATATTGTTAAGCCAAGCCTCTAACCCACCTTATCCTAGCAAACCGTTTTTTGGCTATGTTACCGCTTTGCTCAGCCCTTCTTATAGCGTTGATAGTTGTAGGTGAAGATTGGAGTTTGTTCCATGTTGGAACATGGACATTTTTGTTGGGATATCACAATATCTCTTATTTAATTAAATCTATATACTTGGTAAAGGGTGGAAGGCTCGGCCTTATGCCTGGTGTTTTGTTCCACTCTTGCCACCCTAGTTTCCATCATATCAGTGTTATGTTCCCGGATTTTGCGTTCCTTACGCGGTTGGGTTATAATGGGAACCCCTTCATAGTTCGCCTTGAATAAAACTCCTCCAGCAAGGCGCAACCTTGGTTTTACCATTCGCCACCTAGCCTTTTCTTTCCCTTGGGTCGGCCAGCCCAAGGGTCATCTTTATTTTAACCCCCCGGGCCAGTGCTTCTCTAATTGTTGGTCCAACCCAGAGCACCGTGCGGGGCCGTCCCTTGGCAACTTGGGTTACGTTGGCTCCTGTACGCTTAGCTTATCCGGTGTGCCCTGAGAACGAGATATGTGCAGCTCCTATTGGGATTTGTCGGCACAGCGGGTTGTCTTGCTGGACTTGTTTTACCATTGTCAAGGATGTCTTGTAATCGGGATGCCGAGTCTGATCGGATTATCTTGGGAGAAGGAATATCCTTCGTTGACCGTGAGAGCTTGTGATGGGCTAAGTTGGGACACCCCTACACGGATTTGAACTTTTGAAAGCCGTGCCCGCGGTTATGGGTAGATGGGAATTTGTTAATGTCCGGTTGTAGAAAACCTAAAGTTGACCTTAATTAAAATACATCAACCGTGTGTGTTAAGTGATGGTCTCTTCTCGGCGGGGTCCGGGAAGTGAACACGGTGTTGGAGTTATGTTTGACTTAGGTTGTTCTAGGATCACTTCTTGATCATAGTTGTTCGACCGTGCTTTGCCTTCTCTTCTCGCTCTCATTTGCGTATGTTAGCCACCAAATATGCTAGTCGCTTGTTGCAGCTCCACCTCATACCTTTTACCCTACCTATAAGCTTAAATCGTCTTGATCGCGAGGGTGCGAGATTGCTGAGTCCCCATGACTCACAGATACTTCCAAACCAGTTTGCAGGTGCCGATGTTACCGTGCAGGTGACGCAACCAAGCTCAAGGAGGAGTTTGATGAAGATCTTGTCCTTTGTGTTGTTCCGTTTCCATTTGATCGGTCGTGGAGCCTAGTCGGGTCGATCGGGGATCTATGTAGCATTTGGGGTAGTCTTCTTTTATCTTGGTTCCTTAGTCAGACCTTGATTGTATCTGGATGATGTAATGCTTTATTCATGTATTGTGTGTAGTGGCGATTGTAAGCCAACTATGTACCTTTTCCCCTTTTATCTTTTACATGGGTTGTTGTGAAGATTACCTTACTTGCGACATTGCTTTCAATGCGGTTATGCCTCTAAGTCGTGCTTCGACACGTAGGTGATATAGCCGCATCGAGGGTGTTACATGTTGGTATGAGAGCCTTCCCCGACCTTAGGAGCCCCCTGCTTGATCGAATCCCTGGCGTTGTTGAGTCTAGAAAAAAAAGTTTTGAGTCATTTAGGATTATATATACCGGAGAGTTAGGAATTCTTTTTACTCCTCAGTCCCTTTGTCGCTCTAGTGAAGCATCCTGACGTAGAGTTTTGACTTTTCTCTTCTCAAATTTCACTAAAAAAATTTTAGGACCATGCGGGTATCTTGGAATTGTTCCGATGGTTTTGTGAAGAGAACATTGTTCTTGGTGCCTCCTGACATTTAGGGGTTGTGGCAGTGTCCCGGGGAGTTGAGCTCCGAGGTGTTGTCGTCACAATTTTATCGTTGCAGTTCTGGAATACCTGAGTTTAGTTTCGCTGACACCGAAAATCTCGTTTATGCAGTTGTTGGTGAGATAACCTCGACGCCACCCAGTACTGGGGCAGGAGTTCGGGAGTATTGCCATAACTTGTATAACGGATGCTTTTCGAAGGTTGAGGTAAACGATTTCCGAAGGTTTCTTGGTTATGTGTTGAAGGATGGATACAGCTGGATGTAGGGTTTGCTAGTTTTGGGTGAGATATTATGCTTCCCCTGTATCCCCAACACCTGATTGCATAACCGGAAAGTTTCGGGAGTTTATAAGTGGGAATTTAAGTAGCTCTTAGGATAACTTTCCGACAGATGTATGATATGAAATTGGGGTTCGACGTCTAGTGGTCCGCCTATCCATGGTTGGTTTTACAGTGGTCTCGTTGTGTCTTAAAGAGTCCTTGGCTATGCCGACTCGGGGACGCTTCGTATGTCATATGCACTGCCTTGTACATGATGGTGTTGTATGATCGAGCCCGTGTAGGCCCCACCACGAAAACTTCGGATGAAATCTCTATCATATGTTTGTTCCGGCTTATTCTGCAAGCCAATCCTTTGTTTTGTTTTGAGTTGTGGTACTCGAGTTGCCTCGAAGTCAAATGTTGATCCCATACCTTCCCCAAACGGTGTTCTCATACTCCGATGTGAATACCAATCCTTCATGATAATCGAGATTTTCATGTCAATTCTTTTACAACTGGCGTGTTTTCTCTTCAAGTGGACCCGGTCATTTCAACATCTGCAAGATCAACTCAAGTCTTCTCAACGGTGTTGTTTCATCCATCCCAAGTTGTCTTTGTTGTCCCTCCCTCCAACCCTTGTTTCTTTAAGGACTCTGATTTCTTAATCAAATATCATCTTATGGATGCGAAGTCTCTTCATTCTTTTCAATCAATGTTCTTACCTGGTGGTTCAATTGAAGATGCTCTACACGTTCATCATTCTTAATTCTTTTTCTTCTCTGGTGGAACCAATTCAAGCTTGGTTGATCATATCCTTTCCTCGTTTCAAATACCTTCTCTTACGGGTGCTCCTCATATTCTTTCATTTCTCGCTATTCAATTGTTCCGGAGTGCTCAGGATATATCGAAGATTCGTGTTTTCCACTCTGCTTTCATTCAAACTCTTTCGAGGATGTTATCTCATTTAAGCCTTTTAATTCAACCGGCGCAATCTTCCTTTTAAATCGTTCAACGGTGTTTCTTTGAGTGGGCCCTAACCCATAGGTCTTTTCCAGGATCTTACTTGACTCTTCTATTATTTCTGGAGTTACTCCCAAATTCTTTTCAAAGTTTGATGTAAGAATGATTCATCATCAGTCATATGTATTTCTCCAAGATCTGTCAAATTCTTTTCATTGTTGGCTCAACCTTTCCATTCTTCATTCCGGAGTGTCTCAACAATTCATGGTGGTGTTTCTCGTCGTAATTCTCAGATTTTGAAGACCGAAGAAGAATTTTCTCTCAATCTTGCTCCATTCTCTTCAAGATTCGTGGTTCTAGTTCAAGGCCATCCTCTCATAATTGTTTTCGATTGTCAGAATTCTTTTCACCTATCCGGAGCAATTCAGGAGTTTTTTTAGTTGATTATCCGGAGCCCACCATCTAAGATTTATTCATTCTTAGCTTTCTGTTCTCATTCTCCAAATCTAACCGGTGCATCATTCAAGTATATTCTCTAATCGGTCCGTGATCTATTCGCTTCACTTGGATCTATTTTCTCTCAAGCATCTTTAGTTCATTTGCTAATCCTTCCCGGTGTTTCTTCATGTTTCGTTCGTTCTTTTTCAATTCTTACGGTGGTTCTTTCAAGATCTCTCTTCCTTGGTTATCATATCAATTCTTTCGTTCTTTCAAATTCTACCGGTGGATCGTTGAAGACTTTCTCAAGTTTGCGCCATATCTCTCTAAATCCTTCCAACGGGAATAAGTTGTTTGCAATCCGTTGCTTGTCATCAACTTAAATTGATGAAGGATATGCATAACATAATTCTTATTCTTGCTTCATCCAAATGATGGATTCGTTCCTCCGGAGTTTGTTCACAATAACTAATTCTCGTTGTCAGTTGTTCATCTTATCTTTTCCCGGAGTTCCAACCTTTTTCAATCATGTCACCATGGAGATTCATTTAAATCATTGCAAGGATTCACCTTGTGTTTTCAACTTCCCTTTTCTTCCATTTGATCATTCTTTTGTTTAACGGAGTTCTTCATGGAGGTTCTACATAATGGTTCATCAAAGATTTAATTCCTTCTAGAAGTGTTCATCAAGATTATTTTCAGAGGAGTTCAAGCATTCTTTATTTTGCTATCTGGAGTGCAATTCTTTCTACCGTATCATTGGAGGTGGTATTATGTCATTCTTGATAATTTTAGTTCATGTTTCATGATTCACATGTTGTTAAGAATGAGTATTCTAAATCCATCAATATCTTCTTTGGAATTATCTTGGGTTATATTTCACCTAATGCCTTCCTAAGGATTTTGCTAGTTATGGTGCTTATAAAGGACCCAAGTTCTTCTTTATCCTCCCGGTGAAATACTTTCTCGTCTCCTTTTTCATATCAATCCAAATTCTTGTCCTGTGAGTGGCAGGTTGTCACCTCATAATTTGAGATGTATTCCATAAGACCATATCAAGGTTATTCTTTTCATTGTTGGTGTTCCAACAACTCCGTTCGACCCGTCTCCTAAGGATGCCTTCTCAAGCTCTTTTGTGGCATAAGTTGGCATTTTCTTCTCAATTCTCCTATTTCAATTATCTATCTTCTATTTTTTTTGTTCCAGAGGCATTACGATGTTGTTCTTTTCACCCGTCATGTCGTTTTATCTAAGACCTTGTTCTTTTCATGCTTATCCTTTTAATAGGAGTGTTGTGTCCCTTGCTCAAGCTCTTTCATTTTATCAGGTCTTTCATATCTTTTCAACCGAAGTGCTACCCGAATCGGTTCATTCTTTTCCCTTTTCTTAATAGAGTGCTTTCAACCTTGTTCTTCTTCGTTGCCTTCTTTATTACAATTTGTTCAACCTCTCAAGGCTCGTGGTTTCACTCGTTTGTTAAAGAAGCAACTTAGTTTTACCTCTTCTCTTTCTCTTCCGTTTTCCCTCCGGTGCCATTCTAGATCTCGGGACGAGATCCTCTCGTAGTGGTGGAGTGTTGTAACACCCCGAGACCGATGTGCCAGGTGTCTTCCAGTTATTCGCTGTTGTTGCCTTGCCATTGCTTGCGTGTCATGGATCTCATATCATGTCATCATGTGCATTGCATTTGCATAGATGTTCGTCTCATGCATCTGAGCATTTTTCCCGTTGTCCGTTTTGCAATCCGACGCGCCTATGTCACCCGGTGTCCCTTTCTACCTCTTTTCGTGTGTGGGTGTTAAACATTTTCGGATTGGACCGAGACTTGTCTTGCAGCCTTGGTTTACTATCGGTAGACCGCCTGTCAAGTTTCGTGCCATTTGGACTTCGTTTGATACTCCAACGGTTAACCGAGGGACTGAAAAGGCCTCGTGTGTGTTGCAGCCCAACACCCCTCCAAAGTGGCCCAAAACCCACCTAAACTGTTCCATCATCTAGAGCGTTCGATCACGATCGCGTGGCCGAAAACCGCACCTCATTTGGACTCTCCTAGCTCACTCTACCTATAAATATGTGATCCCCTCCGAAATTCGCGGTCTAACCCTAGCCTTCCTCTACCTCGCGCCACCGGACAAAAATCTCCCACGCTGGACATGTCCGCGCCGCCCTTCCCAGCGAATCACAACGCGACACCTCATTGTCGCCGCCCTCTCTCTCCTTAGCCCCGCCGCCAGCGCGCGTGGCCCGGATCGGGCCCGCGAGGCCCAACTACCGCCGCCGCCACCCGCGGGGGAGCCCGCGCCCGCGCCCGCTTCTCCTCTTCGCGCCCGGCGCCGTCAACGCCGTCCGGCCGCCCTTGCAGCGCCGACGACCGCCGCGCTTCTTCTCACCGGCCGGAGCAGCTCCTCTCACCCGCCGACACCGCTGCCGCCTCGACCGCCGTCCGCGCCGCCTCGTGCCGCCCGGGGCAGCGCCGCCCCGCCCCGACTTCGGATCCGGCGGACTCCCCGGCCTCCTCCTCGCCTCCCCCTCGCCAGAGCAAGCTCCTGCTCGCCAGAGCCGCGACCTCTCGCCGGAGATCCTCGAAATCTGCGCCTGCTACAGTAACCGGATCTAGATCCAGATCCACCTCGGGTTCACTGTCTTCCCAAAATCCTAATTATTTTGCTATCTTCATCGCATCATAACTCCGCAACCGTAGCTCTGATTCGTGCATGTAGCATATCAAAGTGTTCGTCTCGACGAGTACATCATTTCATCTCACTGCATCATTTTCATTTGAGCTCATCTTGATGCCCGAAATGCTGTTGGAAGAGGGCTATGTGATGAATATGTCAGATCTGTTTCAGCAAATGCACTTTTGTCATTTTTGCCATGATTAATGTGTGCATGCTACGATCCTGAGCTCTACATGTGTTTTGTAGAATGCCATGCCATCTTCACAGGGTTTTATGCCATGTATTTTTGTGATCTTTGTGGTGACTAGCACAAGCATGCAAAGTAGCCTACTCGTTGATGCTGATTTCAGGGACTTAGAATTTCACTAAGTCCTTGTCCTGCTTTCGTTGTTATGCCATATGTTCATGTTGTTTCCTAGTGATCTGTGCCTCTTTTGAGGATGATCAGTAAGGATGTTTTGTTAATATTGTGGTGCTCTATCCATCCATGTCTTTGTTTGCAATTATGGAGCACCCTAGCTTGAGTCAATCGAGCTCTACTTTTGCTATAAAATGTTCCGGGTAGATTGTTAACTTGATTAGCGATTTTGCCGAGCTTGTTGTTGTTGACCCATGCATGCTATGTTATTGTTCTTGCCATGTCTAGCTCTATGCCATGTCCTCTTGATGGGTGTATGATTAGTTTGTCATGCCATGCTTTGTAGTGAGTGCATCGAGCTCGTAAACATGCCTACTTGTTAATCTGTTTTGCATGCTCCAGTTTTTCACTAAGTCTGAATCTGTTTATGTTTTTGCTATGTTCACATGCTTGCAATTGTATTTTCTGATCCCTTTTGGCTCAAGGTCACTAAGGGACTTTTGTTAAGTGCTTTGAGTAGCTTCATGCCATTCCTTGCTTTGCCATGATATGTTCCTGTAGCATGTAGTTTTAATGCTCTAAACATTGCTTCCTGATGATAAATTCCAGACTTGTGTTAATTTCACCAAGTCTGAAACCTGTTATCTTTTGCTCTTTTGCCATGCTTGTTTGGACCTAGTAATGAGTGAATTAGCCGTAGCTCAGTATTAATATTTTGTTAAGCTTCTTGAGTGGATCGATTCCATGTATTTTGTTGTCATGTTGGAGTGCTGTAGCATATTTATCTTGATGCATTTAGATGGCTACTTGCTGATTATCGCAGACCGGTGCCATATTTGTTTTACTTGCCATTTCCAAACCGTGCATCCGATTCCGCTGATCTTTATATCGATTTCAACCGAAATCATCTCACCTTTCCAGTGGCACTCTTGGATTACCATGTTGAGGCCAGGTTCAATCATTCCTTTCCAAATCATGCATATGCACCGCATACCGCATCCCGCATATCATACCATGTTCATGTGTTGTTTGTTTACTATGTTGTGTGTTTCTTTCCGGTTTTGCTTCTTCGGGTTGGTTCCGATAACGTCGTGTTTGTGAGGACCCGTTCGACTACGTCCGTTTGTCTTCTTCATGGACTCGTTCTTCTTCCTTGCGGGATTTCAGGCAAGATGACCATACCCTCGAAATCACTTCTATCTTTGCTTGCTAGTTGCTCGCTCTTTTGCTATGCCTATGCTGTGATACCTACCACTTTCTTATCATGCCTCCCATATTGTTAAGCCAAGCCTCTAAGCCACCTTATCCTAGCAAATCGTTGTTTGGCTATTTTACTGCTTTGCTCAGCCCTTCTTATAGTGTTGATAGTTGTAGGTGAAGATTGGAGTTTGTTCCATGTTGGAACATGGACATTTTTGTTGGGATATCACAATATCTCTTATTTAATTAATGCATCTATATACTTGGTAAAGGGTGGAAGGCTCGGCCTTATGCCTGGTGTTTTGTTCCACTCTTGCCACCCTAGTTTCCGTCATATCGGTGTTATGTTCCCGGATTTTGCGTTCCTTACGCGGTTGGGTTATAATGGGAACCCCTTGACAGTTTGCCTTGAATAAAACTCCTCCAGCAAGGCCCAACCTTGGTTTTACCATTCGCCACCTAGCCTTTTCTTTCCCTTGGGTCAGCCAGCCAAAGGGTCATCTTTATTTTAACCCCCCTGGGGCAGTGCTTCTCTGAGTGTTGGTCTAACCCAAAGCACCGTCCGGGGCCGTCCCTTGGCAACTTGGGTTACGTTGGCTCCCGTACGCTTAGCTTATCCGGCGTGCCCTGAGAACAAGATATGTGCAGCTCCTATCGGGATTTGTCGGCACAGCGGGTGGTCTTGTTGGACTTGTTTTACCATTGTCAAGGATGTCTTGTAACCGGGATGCCAAGTCTGATCGGATTGTCTTGGGAGAAGGAATATCCTTCTTGACCGTGAGAGCTTGTGATGGGCTAAGTTGGGACACCCCTGCAGGGATTTGAACATTCGAAAGCCGTGCTCGCGGTTATGGGCAGATGGGAATTTGTTAATGTTCGGTTGTAGAAAACCTAAAGTTGACCTTAATTAAAATACAGCAACCGTGTGTGTTACCGTGATGGTCACTTCTTGATCATAGTTGTTCGACCGTGCTTTTCCTTCTCTTCTCGCTCTCATTTGCGTATGTTAGCCACCAAATATGCTAGTCGCTTGTTGCAGCTCCACCTCATACCTTTTACCCTACCTATAAGCTTAAATAGTCTTGATCGCGAGGGTGCGAGATTGCTGAGTCCCCGTGACTTACAGATACTTCCAAACCAGTTTGCAGGTGCCGCTATTACCGTGCAGGTGACGCAACCGAGCTCAAGGAGGAGCTCGATGAAGATCTTGTCCTTTGTGTTGTTCCGTTTCCAGTTGATCAGTAGTGGAGCCCAGTCGGGTCAATCGGGGATCTGTGTAGCATTTGGGTAGTATTCTTTTATTTTGGTTCCGTAGTCGGACCTTGATTGTATCTGGATGATGTAATGCTTTATTCATGTATTGTGTGAAGTGGCGATTGTAAGCCAACTATGTACCTTTTCCCCTTTTATCTTTTACATGGGTTGTTGTGAAGATTACCTTACTTGCGACATTGCTTTGAATGCAGTTATGCCTCTAAGTCGTGCTTCGACATGTAGGAGATATAGCCGCATCGAGGGCGTTACACCGGCCTACTAGGGTCCTCAAAATCTTGTGGGCCTACAGCTGGGCTGACCCATTAATGTCGGTGAAATCTCGTGGGCCTTTAGCTGGGCCGGCCCATTATGATCCGCAAGAATCTTGTGAGCCTTTACCTGGGCTGGCCCATTATGGCACACAAAAATCTTGTGGGCCTTTACCTGGGCCGACCCATTATGGCCCGCAAAATCTTGTGGGGCTTAAGCTGGGCCAGCCCATTATGGTCCGCAAAATCTCGTGGGCCTTTAGCTGGGCCGGCCCATTATGGTCCGCAAAATCTTGTGGGCCTCCAGTTGGACCGGCCCATTTAAACTTGATGGGCCGGTCCACGTGTCAACATATCATAGGCGCGTCTCGCGCATTGGATGAGTGACACATGTGCCAACGCGGACCTGACACGTGTCTCCTCCAGCCAATGATAATTTTACAGCTGGAAAATCCCCATTGGTCGGGGCTATTAATGGGTTATCAGATCCAAAACCTGACCCGATAGCTTAACGGCGTTCCGTTACGGTGGATGCCACGTGTCGGTCACCCTTGACGAAAGCACTTCTGTGACGCGCGATTTATCATCATGGAAGTGGACACTTCTGTGATGATAATTTTGGTAATGTCATGGAACACTTCTACGACAACACATGTATGACTATCTTGATTCTGTCATAAAATCATCATGGATGTACATGCATGATAGAAAATGCGACCTACTGTGACAAACACGTATCATCACGGAAGTGTATTTTTTTTGTAGTGATTGCATATAAGATCATCTTGGATCATAACACCGGGAGCCATACATACATAGCATACTTGGGATAGAAAGTTCATAAATTTTTCATCTTATAGGTTGTGCACAAGTGTCGTATCCGCCTATAAAGCAATCGTGCTAGTGTCTCTCTTGAGTTGTGCAACACGAGCGTTTTCCGTGGATTCCACATTTTGTGATCATTCCTTGGTTGCACGACCCCATTTATCTATCCATGTGTGCTTTTCCGTGTGCCATTACTGCTATTGGTCGACTTATTTCACTTGCGAATTTGTGAATCTCTTTCAACATTATTGACTCTTGCTAACATTTTGCATTAAATTTTTGTGCCACTATCCTCACCAAGCTACTCCATAAGCTTTAGTCTGTAGGTGTGAGTGAACAAGTCCGGTACCAATTCCACTATTCTTTCATCTCACGTTGAGTGAAACGGGATACATCCTCAACTTTGGGAAAAGTAACTTGGTATTGTTTATCTCATTTCCTACTCACCTCTACTCAAGTCTTGTGATGGATAGGCAAGGCATTTTACCTTCGATCTACAACAACAACGAGTTCGATGCCACGAATAACTCTACCAACGCCAAGATGCAAGCTCAAATGGAGGAGATCAAAGCCCTCATCAAGTACTACAAGCGATCTTCCTCATCTTCAAGAAGACGCTCAAGTACACATGCTTCCAAGCTACCATCTATGGCAAGGTCATATCGGCATCGACACCATCACCACTATGAGCGTGAAGGTCAAGAGCTCAACACCAACAACCGCTCAACGACTTAAACATCTACCTTGGCATCTTTGCCAAGCGACTTCAAGACATCTTCTCCTACGGATATACGGCATCTTTGCCCACAAGCACCTCAAGAGAAGCTCCCCAAGCTCAAGTCCGTGACTTCAACGAGCTACTACGACATCGAGATCTACCACGCGATTCCTTTCTATGGGACTCAAGAACCCGAGGAGTATCTCGAGTGGGAGCGTTTGATCGACGACTACCTCACGCTACATCAACTTCCTCCCAAAGATCAAGTGAAGTGCGCCACAAGGAAATTCGACGACTACGCGTCCACATGGTGGCTTCACGCACCTTCAGAGACCTACGACATGAGTTGGCCCAAGACGAAGAGAGCTTTGCGGCGAGAGTTTGTGCCTCCAACCTACATGGAACAACTTCTACACAAATTGGAGAACACCATCCAAGGATCCAAGTCCATCGACGAGTACTTCAAGGAGATGAAGATTGCCTTGCGACGAGGCGGCGTGGATGACCCATTTTGATGAAGTTCCACTTCATGGTGGGATTAAACAACGACATCTCCAAGACGATCTTCCTCGAGAACTACAAGTCCCTTGATGACAACTACATTGGTGCTCTCAAGGCGGCACAAGAGCTCATTAAGGCCAAAGCTTCTCCACCCCAAGCTCACTTCGTGACTACCAAGCTCCATTAGAACGAGCATGAGGATAGTACCACCACAATGTCCAAGCCCGATGAGCTCCAAGACGATGCTCCCAAGTTCGACTTCACCGCCATCCCTCTTTGTGGCATTGACTATGCTGAGTCTACTTCGACTCTTTTTCAAGATGGTGCGGTGACGACTACGACTACGGAGACCATAAAGGACCAAGCTTTGGAGGCGAGCGACATGGTGACGAGAAAGGATGATGCTTCCATCTTAGGAGGCGATAGTGATGATGCGCCATCTTCATCCTTCATCCATGGCGACGACAACGAGATGGTTGAGCATGGGATTTTCCCTTCGACCACGACAACATATGATGACTTTAGTGACTTTAGCCACCATATTGAGAGTGAGAGTGACTTCACCACTAGCCCCATATGTGATGTGTTGCCCCAATTCCCATGTGAGAAGAGCCACAACCCCCACCTCTTAAGTGAGATGAGTGACTCCACCATATGTGAGTTTGAGCGCACCTACCTTGAGGGAGTGAGTGAACCACCACATAGAGAGAGTGAGATAGTTCATGGGTCATGTGAGGCCACTTTCAACACTAACGACTTGACCTCTACCTCTATTGTGTCTTCTCATTTGATGCTAGGTCCCATCTATGATGACGCGCCGATTCACGATGACTTCGTCCTTCCTTTGGACAAGACGATGGCCATGGTGGAATATGATGCACCCCCACATGGTTCCATCAACATGAAGATGACCACCATTTGGTCTTTCCCACCTCACCTACACCACATGAGTGGAATGACAAAGGTAACATAGGTGAAGGTGATGCTCTAGTCCCACTAGTGGACATTCTTGACATTTATTGCTTGCATGGTGTTGATCAACCTATTACCATGCTTCATGCTAGTGCGACTTCCCCATGTGATGATTTACCCATTTATGATGAGTATGATGATTTCCATGTGGAGTCTATTAGTTGTGATGCCATGTTACATAGGATTTCTTGTGCTATTTCTCTCGGTCACATCATGTTTGCCAATCCGCTTGACTTGTCATATGCTATGCATGATATCAATCATATGTCATATTTGCAATCTCTTCATAGTGACTATGCATATGCTATTAAAATAAACCCAATTTGCACATATGGCATAGACGTCAAGCCTATGGTTATTGGAATTTGTTTCTCTTGTGATGATATTGACATGATACCTTTGCATCATTTATCTCATATGCCATGCCATAACCACCTAGCTTCATATATGCATTATTTTGGATGTTGTCCATTTTCTCCATATGATGTTTCAAATATTGCACATGAGGAGACCCCCATAGTTTCCTCATACATTTTAGGAGATTGTGATCACTTCCATCCATTGCATGATCCTTATACTTGTATGCTCAATTTGCATCCCCATCGTGTTACACACAATAACTATTCTTTAATGATGGATGACATGTTCTTATAACATGCATCAAATTTCTTTGAGTGATGCTTATCTTGTACTAACTCACAAGTGCAAATACACATCATGATGGATGATGTGTACATTTACCAAGCGCACAATTTCTTTGCTTTGTGTCTCTTTTGTGTAGGTAACCATGAATACTTGTCAACCTCGCAATCCCACGAGTTGATAAAACGAGCTCTAGAGAGCAATGATGACTTGGGATCCCATGGATTGTCTTTCCCACCGCTCTCTTCGCACAAATACTCCGTGCATTTCTTCTACATGGCCCTCACTTGGCTATGGGTTGCTGTCCATTATATATCCTTTGCCCATCTTGCCATGTTCACTTTGCATGATATGCTCATTCCTATACCTTTGCCATGCATTTGTGACACATGCTTTGCATTACACATGATGATTGATTCCCATACTTGTATCTGTATTTGCAAGCTTGGTGGAGATATTGCTAGTTATTTCCATGTTTGCTTTGTGTCCCATTCCTATGATGATACTATGATCTTGCTTTGTGTTCTTGTTTGCGATATGTCATGTGCATTGTCTATGCCTATTATTTGCTATCATGACATGACTGCCATTATTTACTCTAGTATGTTGCATCTTCGCACTACTAGCTTGCACGACTTGGTTACTATGTTTGCTTGCCTTGTTGCATCACCGATGACTCAAACTTGCTCGCTTCATGCGATTGATGACAACCATCTACATGCTTTGCACATGATTGTTATTGATTGCCGTCATATATCTCCATATGTTGCCTCTCTCATGCTAATGATTTGCCATGTATTGAGTGCCATTATGCCTTTACTCTTGATAATGAGTTTCCCCAAAGCATTGTCGCATATATTTCAAGATTTTGACATTTTTCTTGTGAAGTGTGCTTGTCTTGCCTCTTTGCACCATATACCTAGTGCCATGAATATAGCCATTGTTGCATCATATTATTCATGCACTTGTGCTTCTAACGGTTATGTGCAAAAGAAGAGAACCATCATGATGCACGATGTGTTTATCTACCATGCACACAAATTCTTTGTTTTGTTTTGTGCATGTGTAGGATACTTGGACTTTGTGTCAACTTCCACGTCACGTGAGTTGACATTCGAGCTCTTGAGAGCGAACCACCCCCTACCACGACGATTCTACATCGCACTTGCTTGTACTTTGGCATTGTGAAGGACGCACAAGGACATGCTTTCAAGGTGATATCCTTCTCTTTTGAGAATCCCAAAACCATGAGCATGAATATTGTGGATCATACTACTTGTGTTGCTTGCACCATGAGAATTGGACCACTTGATTGCACACTTGTTAGAGATCTTGCTTCGACTTTTCATTTTCACCATTCCATGCATCATGATATATATGCCTTGTGTGTTGCATCCAATTCTTGGATTACTTGCTCCTCTCACATGTTTGGTTGCAATAATGTCGTTTCTTCACATATGCCATGTCCCATTGATTGCTACATGCTTGCCTTGATTGCCTCACACAAGATGAACAATTGCTCTTTCTATTGTGTGGAGTGCCACACGATATTCACTACACCCAATGCACATTATGCTTGGATTGTCTTGCACTTGACCCATGTGTTTAGACACTTCATTTTATTTGGTGTGAATGATTCGTATGCCTACCATAGACCTTTCATTGAGCAATTTCTGAATGCTTGCTATGAACTTGAGGTAGATGCTTCTTCTCTTGTTACACATATTTGCATCACTACCTCACATTGACATGCTAGTCCCCATGATATCTTTGTTTGTGCTCAATTTATGTGCTTACATCCCATGTCACAATCCTTTGCCACAACATATGCTTTGCATGATGACGACACTTGTTTGGTGAATCACCTCTTGAATTCTTGGTTTTGCACTAACGCTAACCACATTTATTTTTCCAAGTGTTTGTTGTCCTTGCTCATTTTGAAGGAATCACTAGACGGTGCGACATTGGAGAGTGCCCACTTACAGCTTGAAGATGATGACTACTTGGTGAACGTCCGCTTCTACACGGCAAAGCCATCTCTTTCCCATGGTGATTTGGTTTTCGATCCGAGGTCGGATCTTTCCCAAGGGAGGGGAGATGCTGCGGAGCATCCTACAGACATCACCATGTCAAGAGTCCATTCGGCGAGTGACACGTGCGACATCTACTTCACATACACAAAGGTGAATCATCTCCTTTACACGTGCTCATTTGACCCCTTCGAGGATGGTATACTACTTGACACCCCTCTCGTGTTGATGAGGACATCAATACCATTGTTACACCCACAACCCCTACTACTATACATACTGGACCAATTACTAGAGCCCGCGCACGCCAATTAAATTATCACGTACTTTCGTTTCTTAGTAATGATTCTAATGTTCATGAGAATATGATGCTGCCTAAATTGGATACATTTGTTGTGCTTACAAATGAAGGGCTTTGCATGGATAAGAGGGATGAACACTAGAGCAAGACCAAGCATGGAGATGATGGTATGCGCAAGGGGATCAAGAATGGAGTTACAAGTGATGATTTCAGGGCTTTGAAGCCACCATAAGGAGTGCATGAAGCCTTGGACAAAATATACAAGATGCCACTTTATAAAATTCGTCTAGAGGCTATTCTAGGTGCTGTGTCACCTTATTATTGGGCCAGACCCATGTATTTTCGAAATACTTAAGTATAGGTTATTTTTAGAGTCCGTATGTGTGGGGAAACAAGAGTTAGGGTTGGTTTCGGACCCCTCCTCCAAGGGCCACAAAATCCCCCCACTCTTCCTCCATATATACAGCCCTTAGGGCATCGTTTAGACTTTGGGTTTTCTTTAGATTAAAAGTTCGCCATAGCTGCAACTTCGCGTACTTTGTTTGTGTTCAACGACCAGACCAAGGCGTCACAGAACCCCACCTTGATCAATAAAGCTTTCATCTTATATTCGCAATATCCAGATTGCAATCTCAGTTTCTTGCTAGTTCTTCATTTGCTCGCAGGAAACAGACCCTCGTGGTCAGGTTGATCGTGCTCCGGCGAGGTCAATAACCCCTCGGAAGTTGGTTTAGCGATTGCTAAGGCGCGACGTCTCGCACGTTTGTAGTCGGATCGTCAAGGTCGACTCCCACAGAAAACAATAGCCACCATCTCATCGAAACATCGGGACACCTTCGCCTCTATCACGTGTGCATGCATAGGTATTGTTGGAACACTACGGATGACGAGGAGGAGTGCAAGCGCCAATGAACAACTACACCATCCGCGAGGGAAGCGTGGAAACGAAGACGGAAGAAGAGTTACCAAAGAAGCTACAGTGAGTGGACGTCTGGCCCACATCGGACAACCGGCCAGCGAGCGCACGTCCGGCCTCCACCGGACGACCGGCGCCTGAAGCCCCAGCCAAGCTACATCAAGTGGACGTCCGACACCACCGGACGACCGTCGACCGGACGACCGGCACCTCTGGAAATCCGGTACTTCAGCGACCGAGCCAGAATGAGTGGAAGTCTGGCGACTACCGGACGACCGCTACACATCGGACGTCCGGTACCTGTGCGCACAGGATCGGGCTCGAGGCCCACGTATCCCTCTCCCACTTACCCCTTCGTGGACCTAGACTATATATAGTCCTCCACCTCCTCCTAGTTAGGGTTAGCAAAGTAGTAGCTCATTTAGAGATAGAGCTTTGCTCATCCATTACGGATCTACTCCACGAGAGAGACCGCGGCCCCTCTTCAGAGAAGATCCACCTTTGATTCAAGACCCCCTTCTGGGAAGATCCTTCTAGGATTCAAGCCCCCGTCTCCTTTGGATTTGGGATGAACTCTACCATCAATACCTCCTCATGGAGATGAACCTTACCTTGCATCTTTCCCTTTGTTGTTCATGTACCTTGTGGATCTTGTGTGTTTGATTGTCTAGTGGATGTGTGATTGGACTTGTTCTTGAGTGTTTCCCCTTGTGTTTTCTCTCCGTTCTTCCCCGTGTTCTTCGTGTTCTTCGCGGGATCCGCTCCTTTCATGAAAGATCGGCCGTATAGGGTTCCACCCTACATCAAGATAGTTGATAGGTCATGTGAGGCCACTTTCAACACTAACGACTTGACCTCTAACTCTATTGTGTCTTCTCATTTGGTGCTAGGTCCCATATATGATGACACGCCGATTCGCGACGACTGCATCCTACCTTTGGACAACACGATGGCCATGGTGGAATATGATGCACCCCCACATGGTTCCATCAAGATGATGATATTGACCACCATTTGGTCTTTCCCACCTCACCTACACCACATGAGTGGAATGACAAAGGTAACATAGGTGAAGGTGATGCTCTAGTCCCACTAGTGGACATTCTTGACATTTATTGCTTGCATGCTGTTGATCAACCTATTACCATGCTTCATGCTAGTGCGACTTCCCCATGTGATGATTTACCCATTTATGATGAGTATGATGATCGCCATGTGGAGTCTATTAGTTGTGATGCCATGTTACATAGGATTTCTTGTGCTAATTCTCTTGGTCACATCATGTTTGCCAATCTGCTTGACTTGTCATATGCTATGCATGAGATCAATCATATGTCATATTTGTAATCTCTTCATAGTGACTATGCATATGCTATTAAAATGAACCCAATTTGCACATATGGCATAGTTGACAAGCCCATGGTTATCGGCATTTGTTTTTCTTGTGATGATATTGATATGCTTCCTTTGCATCATTTATCACATATGCCATGCCATGACGACCTAGCTTCGGAAATGCATTGTTTTGGGTGTTGCCCATTTTCTCCATATGATGTTTCCAATATTGCTCATGAGGAGACCCCCATAGTTTCCTCATACATTTTAGGAGATTTTGATCACTCACATCCATTGCATGATCCCAATAATTGTGTGCACAATATGGTCCCCATGAATAAAAATGCCATTGTTGTGCCTTATACTTGTATGCTCAATTTGCATCCCCATCGTGTTATACACAATAACTATTCTTTCATGATGGATGACATGTTCTTATACCATGCATCAAATTTCTTTGAGCGATGCTTATCTTGTGCTAACTCTCACGTGCACATACACATCATGATGGATGAAGTGTACATTTACGACACACACAATCTCTTTCGTTTGTGTCTCTTTTGTGTAGGTACCCATGAGTTCTTGTCAATTTCACAATCCCACGAGTTGACAAAACGAGCTCTAGAGAGCAATGATGACTTGGGATCCCATGGAGTGTCTTTCCCACCGCTTTCTTCGCGCAAAGACTTCGCGCATTTCTTCTACATGGCCCTCACTTGGCTATGGGTTGTTGTCCATTATATATCCTTTGCCCGTCTTGCCATGTTCACTTTGCATGATATGCTCATTCCAATGCTTTTGCCATGCATTTGTGACCCATGCTTTCCATTACACATGATGATTGATTCTACTACTTGTATGTGTATTTGCAAGCTTGGTGGAGATATTGCTTGCTATTGCCATGTTTGCTGTGTACCCCATGCCTATGATGATACTTTCATCTTGCTTTGTGTTCGTGCTTGTGATATGTCATGTGCATTGCCTATGACTATTATTTGCTCACATGACATGATTGCCATGATTTCCTCTAGTATGTTGCATCTTTGCACTGCTAGCTTGCACGACTTGATTCCTAAGATTGGTTGCCTTGTTGCATCACCGATGATTCATACTTGCTCATTTCATGCGGTTGATGACAGCCATCTACATGCTTTGCACTTGATTGTTGTTGCTTCTTGTCATATATCTCCATATGTTGCCTCTATCATGCTAGATTATTTGACATGTATTGAGTGCAATAATGCCCCTAGTCTTGATAATGAGTTTGGTCCCATAGCATTCTCACATATGATTGGAGATTTTGACGATTTTCTTGTGAAGCATGCTTGTCTTGCCTCGTTGCACCATATACCTAGTGCCATGAATATAGCCATTGTTGCATCATATTATTCATGCACTTGTGCTACTAATGGTTATGTGCAAGAGCGGAGAACCATCAAGATGGATGATCTGTTTATCTACCATGCGCATACGTTCTTTGTTTTGTTGTGTGCATGTGTAGGATACTTGGACTTTGTCTCGACTTCCACGTCACGTGAGTTGACAATCCGAGCTCTTGAGAGCGAGCCACCTTCTACCACGATGCTTCTACATCATACTTGCTTGTGCTTCGGCATTGTGAAGGACGCACAAGGACATGCTTTCAAGGTGATATCATTCTCTTTTGAGAATCCCAAAACCATGAGCATGAATATTGTGGATCATACTACTTGTGTTGCTTGCACCTTGAGACTTGGATCACTTGATTGCACACTTGTTAGAGATCTTGCTTCGACTTGTCATTTTCACCATTCCATGCATCATGATATATATTCCTTGTGTGTTGCATCCAATTCTTGGATTACTTGCTCCTCTCCCATGTTTGGTTGCAACAATGTCGTTTCTTCACATGTGCCATGTCCCATTGATTGCTACATGATTGCCTTGATTGCCTCAGACATGATGAACAATTGCTCTTTCTGTTGTGTTGAGTGCCACACTATCTTCACTACACCCTATGCACGTTATGCTTGGATTGTCTTGCACTTGACCCATGTGTTTAGACACTTCATTTCTTTTGGTGTTGTGAATGATTCCTATGCTTACCATAGACCTTTCATTGAGCTCTTTGCCCATGTTTGCTATGAACTTGAGGTAGATGCTTCTTCTCTTGTCACACATATTTGCATCACTACCTCACATTCACATGCTTGTCCCCATGATATCTTTGCTTGGGCTCAATTTATATGCTTACATGCCATGTCACTATCCTTTGTCAAACCATATGCTTTGCATGATGACGACACTTGTTTGGTGAATCACCTCTTGAATGCTTGGTTTTGCACTAACGCTAACCACATTTATTTTTCCAAGTGTTTGTTGTCCTTCCTCATTTTGAAGTAATCACTAGAAGATTCGACATTGGAGAGTGCCCACTTCAAGCTTGAAGATGATGACTACTTGGGGAATGTCCACTTCTACACAGCGAAGCCATCTCTTTCCCATGGTGATTTGGTTTTCGATCCGAGGTCGGATCTTTCCCAAGGGAGGGGAGATGATGCAGAGCATCCTACGGACATCACCATATCAAGAGTCTGTTCGGCGAGTGACACGTGCGACATCTACTTCACATACACAAAGGTGAATCATCTCCTTTACACGTGCTCATTTGACCCCTTCGAGGATGGTATACTACTTGACACTTCTCCCATGTGCATGCATAGGTATTGTCGGAACGCTATGGACGACGTGGAGGAGTGGAAGCGCCAAGGAACACCTACACCATCTGCGAGGGAAGCGTGGAACCGAAGACGCAAGAAGAAGAGCTGCCGAAGAAGCTCCAGCGAGCGGACGTCTGGACGACACCGGACGACCGGCCCCTCCCAGTGACCAGACGTCTGGCCTCCACGGACGACCGACACATCTACACCCGAGCCAAATCAGCCGGACGACCGAAGAACACCGGACGTCTGACAAGTCCTAGCGCCCGGACGACCGACGCCGACCGGACGTCCGACACCACCAGCCTAGAGAAGAAACGTCGGAAGTCCGACGCCCTCCGGACGTCTGACCCCGACTAGACGTCCGACACTGCCTGTGTGCAGCCAGGCCTTTGGCCTTGTATCCCTCCCACACTTACCCCTTCGTGGCTTCGACTATAAATAGACCACCTCCGCCTCCTTTCTAGGGTTAGCGTTGTGATAGCTCATTTGAGAGATAGAGCTTCGCTCATCCATATCGGATCTACTCCACAAGAGAGACTGCAGCCTCTCTACGGAGAAGATCCACCTTGGATTCAAGACCCCTCATGGGAAGATCCCCTTGTGGATTCAAGACCTCCTCTACGGAGAAGAACCGACTACCCTTTGTATCGCCCCTTGTTCGATTTGGATCGTGTATCTCTTTGTGTTTCGAGGATCTAGCACATGTGTGATTGTTTTGTTGGTTTGAGTGATTCTCTCGTGTTTCCCCTCGTGATTTCCCTCGTGTTCTTCGTGTTGTTCGTAGGATCCACTCGTTTCGTGAAAGATCGGCTATCAGAGGCATTCACATAGAGTCATACTTTGTTCTAAGTATTGAGTTGTAATTCTTGAGTTGTAAGTAAAAAACAAGTGTGATGATCATCATTATTACAGCATTGTCCCTGTGAGGAAAGAATGATGGAGACTATGATTCCCCCACAAGTCGGGATCAGACTCCGGACGAAAAATAAAAAAAAGAGAAAAAAGAGGAAATAAAAAAAGAAGGCCCAAAAAAACAAAACAAAAATGAGAGAAAAAGAGAGAAGGGGCAATGCTACTATCCTTTTACCACACTTGTGCTTCAATATAGCACCATGATCTTCATGATAGAGAGTCTCCTATGTTGTCACTTTCATATACTAGTGGGAATCTTTCATTATAGAACTTAGCTTGTATATTCCAGTGATGGGCTTCCTCAAAATTCCCTAGGTCTTCGTGAGCAAGCGAGTTGAGCTTTCATACACTTATAACTCTAGTGCATCCGTTGCATGGCAATCCCTACTCACTCTCATTGATATCTATTGATGGGCATCTCCATAGCCCGTTGATACGCCTAGTTGATGTGAGACTATCTTCTCCTTTTTGTCTTCTCCACAACCACCATTCTATTCCACCTACAGTGCTATATCCATGGCTCACGCTCATGTATTGCGTAAAGATTGAAAAAGTTTGAGAACATCAAAAGTATGAAACAATTGCTTGGCTTGTCATCGGGGTTGTGCATGATTTAAATATTTTGTGTGATGGAGATAGAGCATATCCAGACTATATGATTTTGTAGGGTTAGCTTTCTTTGGCCATGTTATTTCGAGAAGACATGATTATTTTGTTAGGATGCTTGAAGTATTATTATTTTTATGTCAATATTAAACTTTTGTCTTGAATCTTATGGATCTGAATATTCTTGCCACAATAAAGAGAATTACATGGATAAATATGTTAGGTAGCATTCCACATCAAAAATTATGTTTTTATCATTTACCTACTCGAGGACGAGCAGGAATTAAGCTTGGGGATGCTGATACATCTCCAATGTATCTATAATTTTTTATTGTTCCATGCTATTATATTATATGTTTTGGATGTTATGGGCTTTATTATACACTTTTATATTATTTTTGGGACTAACCTATTAACCGGAGGCCCAGTCCAAATTGTTGTTTTCTTGCCTATTTCAGTGTTTCGAAGAAAAGGAATATCAAACGGAGTCCAAACAGAATGAAACCTTCGGGAGAGTTATTTTTGGAACGGAAGCAATCCAGGAGACTTGGAGTAGACATCAGGGAAGCTTCGAGGTGGCCATGAGGTAGGGAGGCGCGCCTACCCCCTGGGCACGCCCCCCACCCTCGTGGGCCCCTCGTGGCTCCCCTGACCGACTTCTTTCACCTATATATGTCCATATACCCTAAAAACATCGAGGAGCAGAAGAGATCGGGAGTTTCGCTGCAAGAAGCCTCCGTAGCCACCAAAAACCAATCTAGACCCGTTCTGGCACCCTGCCGGAGGGGGGGAATCCCTCTCCGGTGGCCATCTTGATCATCCCGGCGCTCTCCATGATGAGGAGGGAGTAGTTCACCCTCGGGGCTGAGGGTATGTACCAGTAACTATGTGTTTGATCTCCCTCTCTCGTGTTCTTGAGTTGGCACGATCTTGATGTATCCCGAGCTTTGCTATTATAGTTGGATCTTATGATGTTTCTCCCCCTCTACTCTCTTGTAATGGATTGAGTTTTCCCTTTGAAGTTATCTTATCGGATTGAGTCTTTAAGGATTTGAGAACACTTGATATATGTCTTGCACGTGCTTATCTGTGGTGACAATGGGATATCATGTGATCCACTTGATGTATGTTTCGGTGATCAACTTGCAAGTTTCGTGACCTCATGAACTTATGCATAGGGGTTGGCACATGTTTTCGTCTTGACTCTCCGATAGAAACTTTGGGACTCTCTTTGAAGTTCTTTATGTTGGTTGAATAGATGAATATGAGATTGTGTGATGCATATCGTATAATCATACCCATGGATACTTGAGGTGACATTGGAGTATCTAGGTGACATTAGGGTTTTCGTTGATTTGTGTCTTAAGGTGTTATTCTAGTATGGACTCTAGGATAGATTGAACGGAAAGAATAGCTTCGTGTTATTTTACTACGGACTCTTGAATAGATCGATCAGAAAGGATAACTTTGAGGTGGTTTCGTACCCTACCATAATCTCTTCGTTCGTTCTCCGCTATTAGTGACTTTGGAGTGACTCTTTGTTGCATGTTGAGGGATAATTATATGATCCAGTTATGTTATTATTGTTGAGAGAACTTGCACTAGTGACAGTATGAATCCTAGGCCTTGTTTCAACGCATTGCAATACCATTTGTGCTCACTTTTACCGCTTGCTACCTTGCTGTTTTTATATTTTCAGATTACAAAAACCATTATCTACTATCCATATTGCACTTGTATCACCATCTCTTCGCCAAACTAGTGCACCTATACAATTTACCATTGTATTGGGTGTGTTGGGGACACAAGAGACTCTTTGTTATTTGGTTGCAAGGTTGCTAGAGAGAGACCATCTTCAACCTATGCCTCCCACGGATTGATAAACCTTAGGTCATCCACTTGAGGGAAATTTTCTACTGTCCTACAAACCTCTGCACTTGGAGGCCCAACAATGTCTACAAGAAGAAGGTTGTGTAGTAGACATCAAGCTCTTTTCTAGCGCCGTTGCCGGGGTGGTTAGCGCTTGAAGGTATATCTTTAGATCTTGCAATCGAATCTTTTAGTTTCTTGTTTTATCACTAGTTAAGTTTATAAATGAAAACCAAAAATGGAATTAAGGTTACCTCATATGCTTCATCTTTTTAATATCTTTCATGAAAATAAGGATTCTGATAATTGTGTCAAAGTGTTAGAAGAAGAATGCATTAAAATGTTTGGCACTAAATCTTTGGATGATGAGCATGATTGCAATGTTGTTAGTATGAATTCTTTGAATACCCATGATGCTAATGATATGAAAATCCACAAGCTTGGGGATGCTATGTTTGATGAAGATGATATTTTTTGTCCCCCAAGTTTTGATGAGCAAATTTGTTATGATGATAGCATGCCCCCTACCTATGATGACTATATTGATGAAAGTGGGAAGAGTGTCAACTTTAGGAAGTAAAGATCCCACTATTTTGGAGGGTGTTGAATCTTATTGTGATAATTATGAAAGTGGATTTGTAGAGGTCATGACTTTATTTAGTAATGATTTCACTATCTTGGAATAGGTTTCAATCGATTATGATGAGAACAAAGTTGTTACTTATGATGATTATTGTGATGACACTTATGCTATAAAAAGTAGTGATGATTATATTTATAAAACTTGTCAGGATTATGATTACCCTTTTTCTGAACATTATTCTTTCAATGTGGAAACAATTTATAGTATTCGAGTTTCTTATGATACTCCCACTATTCTGAATAAGAAGAATTTTGCTTATGTGGAGAGTAGTAACTTTTCTATGCTTGTAGATCATGAAAAGAATGCTTTATGCAATGGTTATATTGTTTAATTCATTCATGATGCTACTGAAAATTTTTATGAGGGAGGAACATATCCTTGTAGGAATTGCAATAATATAAAGTTTCCTCTCTATGTGCTTAAAATCTGGAAGTTATGCTTGTTTTACCTTCTTATGCAAGTTGATTCTTGTTCCCATAAGTTGTTTGCTCACAAAATCCCTATGCATAGGAAGTGGGTTAGAGTTAATTGTGCTAGTAATATTCTTCATGATGCTCTCTTTATGTTACAATTCTTATCTTTTATGTGAGCATCATTGAAATCATCATGCCTAGCTAGGGGCGTTAAAACAATAGCGCTTGTTGGGAGGCAACCCAATTTTTATTTTTGTTCCTTGCTTTTTGTTCCTGTTTAGTAATAAATAATTCATCTAGCCTCTGTTTTGGTTATGTTTTTGTGTTTAATTAGTGTTTGTGTGATGAGGACATCAATACCATTGTTACACCCACAGCCCCTGCTGCTATACATACTGGACCAATTACTAGAGCTCGCGCACGCCAATTGAATTATCAGGTACTTTCGTTTCTTGGTAACGATTCTAATGTTCATGAGAATATGATGCTGCCTAAATTGGATATATTTGTTTTGCTTACAAATAAGGGCCTAGCTTGGACAAGAAAGATGAACCTTGGAGCAAGTTCAAGCATGGAGATGATGGCATGCGCAAGGGGATCACACGGAGTTACAAGTGATGATTTCAGGACTTTGAAGCCACCATAAGGAGTGCATGAAGCCTTGGACGAAATATACAAGATGCCACTTCATAAATTTCGTCCAAAGGCTATTCTAAGTGCTACGTCACCTTATTATTAGGCCAGGCCCATGTATTTTCGAAATACTTAAGTATAGGTTGTTTTTAGAGTCCGTATGTGTGGGGAAACAAGAGTTAGGGTTGGTTTTGAAGGAAATATGCCCTAGAGGCAATAATAAAGTTATTATTTATTTCCTTATATCATGATAAATGTTTATTATTCATGCTCAAATTGTATTAACCGGAAACATAATACATTTGTGAATACATAGACAAACAGAGTGTCACTAGTATGCCTCTACTTGACTAGCTCGTTAATCGAAGATGGTTATGTTTCCTAACCATGAACAAAAGAGTTGTTATTTGATTAACGGGATCACATCATTAGAAGAATGATGTGATTGACATGACCCATTCCATTAGTTTAGCACCCGATCGTTTAGTATGTTGCTATTTCTTTCTTCATGACTTATACATGTTCCTATGACTATGAGATTATGCAACTCCTGTTTGCCGGAGGAACACTTTGTGTGCTACCAAACGTCACAACGTAACTGGGTGATTATAAAGGAGCTCTACAGGTGTCTCCAAAGGTACATGTTGGGTTGGCGTATTTCGAGATTAGGATTTGTCACTCCGTTTGTCGGAGAGGTATCTCTGGGCCCTCTCGGTAATGCACATCACATAAGCCTTGCAAGCATTGCAACTAATGAGTTAGTTGTGAGATGATGTATTACGAAACGAGTAAAGAGACTTGCCGGTAACGAGATTGAACTAGGTCTTGAGATACCGATGATCGAATCTCGGGCAAGTAACATACCGATGACAAAGGGAACAACGTATTAGTTCGGCGGTATTGTTGGATGAAGCGGCCCGGACCGACATTACGCATACGCTTACGCGAGACTGGTTCTACCGACGTGCTTTGCACACAGGTGGCTGGCGGGTGTCAGTTTCTCCAACTTTAGTTGAACCGAGTATGGCTACGCTCGGTCCTTGCGAAGGTTAAAACAGCACCAACTTGACAAACTATCATTGTGGTTTTTGATGCGTAGGTAAGATTGGTTCTTGCTTAAGCCCGTAGCAGCCACATAAAACTTGCAACAACAAAGTAGAGGACGTCTAACTTGTTTTTACAGGGCATGTTGTGATGTGATATGGTCAAGACGTTATGAGATATAAGTTGTTGTATGAGATGATCATGTTTTGTTGAAGTTATCGGCAACTGGCAAAAGCCTTATGGTTATCTCTCTATTGCATAAGATGCAAGCGCCAAATAATTGCTTTACTTTATCGCTATGCGATAGCAATAGTTGCAAGAGCAACTGTTGGTGAGACAACCATGTGACGACACATTGATATAGATCAAGATGATGGAGATCATGGTGTCATGCCGGTGATGATAGAGATCATGACAGTACTTTGGAGATGGAGATCAAAGGCGCAAGATGATGATGGCCATATCATGTCACATATTTTGATTGCATATGATGTTTATCTTTTATACATCTTATTTTGCTTAGTTTGATGGTAGCATTTTAAGATGATCTCTCACTAATTATCAAGAAGTGTTCTCCCTGAGTATGCACCGTTGCGAAAGTTCTTCGTGCTGAGACACCACGTGATGATCGGGTGTGATAGGCTCTACGTTCAAATACAACGGGTGCAAAACAGTTGCACACGTGGAATACTCAGGTTATACTTGACGAGCCAAGCATATACAGATATGGCCTCGGAACACGGAGACCGAAAGATCAAGCGTGAATCATATAGTAGATATGATCAACATAGTGATGTTCACCATTGAAACTACTCCATCTCACGTGATGATCGTACATGGTTTAGTTGATTTGGATCACGTGATCACTTAGAAGATTAGAGGGATGTCTTTCTAAGTGGGAGTTCTTAAGTAATATGATTAATTGAACTTTAAATTTATCATGAACTTAGTCCTGGTAGTATTTTGCAAATTATGGTGTAGATCAATAGCTCGCGTTGTTGCTTCCCTGTGTTTATTTTGATATGTTCCTAGAGAAAATTGTGTTGAAAAATGTTAGTAGCAATGATGCGGATTGGATCCGTGATCTGAGGTTTATCCTCATTGCTGCACAGAAGAATTAAGTCCTTGATGCACCGCTAGGTGATAGACCTATTGTAGGAGCAGATGCAGACGTTATGAACGTTTGGCTAGCTCAATATGATGACTACTTGATAGTTTAGTGCACCATGCTTAACGGCTTAGAATCGGGACTTCAAAGACGTTTTGAACGTCATGGAACATATGAGATGTTCCAGGAGTTGAACTTAATATTTCAAGCAAATACCCGAGTTGAGAGATATGAAGTTTCCAACAAGTTCTATAGCTAAAAGATGGAGGAGAATCGCTCAACTAGTGAGCATGTGCTCAGATTATCTGGGTACTACAATTGCTTGAATCAAGTGGGAGTTAATCTTCCAGATAAAATAGTGATTAACAGAATTCTCTAGTCACCATCACCAAGTTAGTACAACTTCGTGATGAACTATGATATGCAAGGGATAACGGAAACGATTCCCAAGCTCTTCGTAATGCTGAAATTGACAAAGGTAGAAATCAAGAAAAACATCAAGTGTTGATGGTAGACAAGACCACTAGTTTCAAGAAAAGGGCAGAGGGAAGAAGGGGAACTTCAAGAAGAACAGCAAGCAAGTTGCTGCTCAAGTGAAGAAGCCCAAGTCTGGTCCTAAGCCTGAGACTAAGTGCTTCTACTGCAAAGGGACTGGTCACTAGAAGCGGAACTACCCCAAGTGATTGGCGGACAAGAAGGATGACAAAGTGAACATAATTATATTTGATATACATGTTATTGATGTGTACTTTACTAGTGTTTTTAGAAACCCCTCAGTATTTGATACTAGTTCAGTTGCTAAGATTAGTAACTCGAAACGGGAGTTGCAGAATAAACAGAGACTAGTTAAGGGTGAAGTGACGATGTGTGTTGGAAGTGGTTCCAAGATTGATATGATCATCATCGCACACTCCCTATAATTTCGGGATTAGTGTTGAACCTAAATAAGTGTTATTTGGTGTTTGCGTTGAGCATGAATATGATTTGATCATGTTTATTGTAATACGGTTATTCATTTAAGTAAGAGAATAAATTGTTGTTCTGTTTACATGAATAAAACCTTATATGGTTACACACCCAATGAAAATAGTTTGTTGGATCTCGATCGTAGTGATACACATAATCATAATATTGAAACCAAAAGATGCAAAGTTAATAATGATAGTGCAACTTATTTGTGGCACTGCCGTTTAGGTCATATTGGTGTAAAGCACATGAAGAAACTCCATGCTGATGGGCTTTTGGAATCACTTGATTATGAATCAGTTGATGCTTGCGAACCATGCCTAATGGGCAAGATGACTAAGACTCTGTTCTTCGGAACAATGGAGCGAGCAACAGATTTGTTGGAAATAATACATACTGATGTATGTGGTCCGATGAATATTGAGGCTCGCGACAGGTATCATTATTTTCTGATCTTCACAGATGATTTGAGCAGATATGAGTATATCTACTTGATGAAACATAAGTCTGAAACATTTGAAAAGTTCAAAGAATTTCAGAGTGAAGTGAAAAATCATCGTAACAAGAAAATAAAGTTTGTACGATCTGATCGTAGAGAAGAGTATTTGAGTTACGAGTTTGGCCTTCAGTTAAAAACAATGTGAAATAGTTTCACTACTCACGCCACCTGGAACACCACAATGTAATGGTGTGTCCGAACGTCATAACCGTACTTTATTAGATATGGTGCGATCTATGATGTCTCTTACCGATCTACCACTATCGTTTTGGGGTTATGCATTAGAGACAGCTGCATTCACGTTAAATAGGGCACCATCTAAATCCGTTGAAAGGACACCGTATGAACTATGGTTTGGCAAGAAACCTAAAGCTGTCGTTTCTTAAAGTTTGAGGTTGCAATGCTTATGTGAAAAAGTTTCAACCTGATAAGCTCAAACCCAAATCGGAGAAGTGCGTCTTCATAGGATACCCAAAAGAAAATGTTGGATACACCTTCTATCACAGATCCAAAGGCAAGATATTCGTTGCTTTGAATGGATCCTTTCTAGAGAAGGAATTTCTCTCGAAAGAAGTGAGTGGGAGGAAAGTAGAACTTGATGAGGTAACTGTACCTGCTCCCTTATTGGAAAGTAGTTCATCACAGAAATCTGTTCCTGTGACTACTAGACCGATTAGTGAGGAAGCTAATGATGATGATCATGTAACTTCAGATCAAGTTACTACCGAACCTCGTAGGTAAAACCAGAGTGAGATCCGCACCAGAGTGGTACGGTAATCCAGTTCTGGAGGTCATGTTACTTGACCATGACGAGCCTACGAACTATGAGGAAGCGATGATGAGCCCAAATTCCGCGAAATGGCTTGAGGCCATGAAATCTGAGATGAGATCCATGTATGAGAACAAAGTATGGACTTTGATTGACTTGCCCAATGATCGGCGAGCCATTGAGATTAAATGGATCTTCAAAAGGAAGACGGACGCTGATAGTAGTGTTACTATCTACAAAGCTAGAATTGTCGCAAAAAGGTTTTTGACAAGTCAAGGTGTTGACTACGATGAGAGTTTTCTCACTTGTATCTATGCTTAAGTCTGTCCGAATCTTGTTAGCAATTGCCGCATTTTATGAGATCCGGCAAATGGATAAACAAAACTGCATTCCTTAATGGATTTATTAAAGAAGAGTTGTATATGATACAACCAGAAGGTTTTGTCAATCCTAAAGGTGCTAACAAAATGTGCAAGCTCCAGCGATCCATCTATGGACTGGTGCAAGCATCTCGGAGTTGGAATATGCGCTTTGATGAGATGATCAAAGCATATAGTTTTATACAGACTTGCGGTGAAGCCTGTATTTACAAGAAAGTGAGTGGGAGCACTACAACATTTCTGATAAGTATACGTGAATGACATATTGTTGATCAGAAATAATGTAGAATTATTCTGCAAAGCATAAAGGAGTATTTTGAAAGAAGTTTTTCAAAGAAAGACCTCGGTGAAGCTGCTTACATATTAAGCATCAAGATCTATAGAGATAGATCAAGACGCTTGATAAGTTTTTTTCAATGAGTACATACCTTGACAATATTTTGAAGTAGTTCAAAAATTGGAACGGTCAAAGAAAGAGTTCTTGGCTGTGTTACAAGGTGTGAAATTGAGTAAGACTCAAAGCCCGACCACGACAGAAGATAGAAAGAGAATGAAAGTCATTCCCTATGCCTCAGCCATAGGTTCTATAAAGTATGCCATGCTGTGTACCAGATCTATTGTATACCCTACACTGTGTTAAGCAAGGGAGTACAATAGTGATCTAAGAGTAGATCACTGGACAGCGGTCAAAATTATCCTTAGTGGAATAAGGAAATATTTCTCAATTATGGAGGTGACAAAAAGGTTCATCGTAAAAAGTTACGTCGATGCAAGTTTTGACACAGATCTGGATGACTCTAAGTCTCGATCTAGATACATATTGAAAGTGGGAGAAATTAGCTAGAGTAGCTCCGTGCAGAGCATTGTAGACATAGAATTCGCAAAATACTTACGGATCTATATGTGACAGACCCGTTGACTAAAATTATCTCACAAGCAAAACATGATCACACCTTAGTACTCTTTGGGTGTTAATCACATAAACGATGTGAACTAGATTACTGACTCTAGTAAACCCTTTGGGTATAGGTCACATGACAATGTGAACTATGGGTGTTAATCACATGGTGATGTGAACTATTAGTGTTGAATCACATGGCGATGTGAACTAGATTATTGACTCTAGTGCAAGTGGGAGACTGAAGGAAATATGCCCTAGAGGCAATAATAAAGTTATTATTTATTTCCTTATATCATGATAAATGTTTATTATTCATGCTAGAATTGTATTAACCGGAAACATAATACATGTGTGAATACATAGACAAACAGAGTGTCACTAGTATGCCTCTACTTGACTAGCTCGTTAATCGAAGATGGTTATGTTTCCTAACCATGAACAAAAGAGTTGTTATTTGATTAACGGGATCACATCATTAGAAGAATTATGTGATTGACATGACCCATTCCATTAGCTTAGCACCCGATCATTTAGTATGTTGCTATTGCTTTCTTCATGACTTATACATGTTCCTATGACTATGAGATTATGCAACTCCCGTTTGCCGGAGGAACACTTTGTGTGCTACCAAACGTCACAACGTAACTGGGTGATTATAAAGTAGCTCTACAGGTGTCTCCAAAGGTACATGTTGGGTTGGCGTATTTCAAGATTAGGATTTGTCACTCCGTTTGTCGGAGAGGTATCTCTGGGCCCTCTCGGTAATGCACATCACATAAGCCTTGCAAGCATTGCAACTAATGAGTTAGTTGCGAGATGATGTATTACGAAACGAGTAAAGAGACTTGCCGGTAACGAGATTGAACTAGGTATTGAGATACCGATGATCGAATCTCGGGCAAGTAACATACTGATGACAAAGGGAACAACGTATGTTGTTACGCGGTCTGACCGATAAAGATCTTCGTAGAATATGTGGGAGCCAATATGAGTCCAGGTTCCGCTATTGGTTATTGACCGGAGACGTGTCTCGGTCATGTATACATTGTTCTCGAACCCGTAGGGTCCGCAAGTTTAAGGTTTCGATGACAGTTATATTATGAGTTTATGAGTTTTGATGTACCGAAGGAGTTCGGAGTCCCAGATGAGATCGGGGACATGACGAGGAGTCTCGAAATGGTCGAGACGTAAAGATTGATATATTGGACGACTATATTCGGACATCGGAAAGGTTCCGAGTGATTCGGGTATTTTCGGAGGTACCGGGGAGTTACGGGAATACGAGGAAGAAGCAATGGGCCTTAATGGGCCTTAGTGGAAAGGACCAGGAGGTGGCGTGCGCCCCTCCCAAGCCCAGTCCGAATTGGACAAGGGGTTTGGGGCGCGGCCCCTCTCTCTCTTCCTTCCCCCCTTTCCCCCCTTCTCCTAGTTGGACTAGGAAAGGAGGAAACCTACTCCAACTAGGAGTAGGAATCCTACTCCCTGGCGCGCCCCTCCTAGGGCCGGCCTCCTCCCCCTTCCTCCTTTATATACGGGGGCAGGGGGGCACCTCTAGACACACAAGTTGATCTTCGTGATCGTTCTCTTAGCCGTGTGCTGTGCCCCCCTCCACCATAATCCTCGATAATATTGTAGCGGTGCTTAGGCGAACCCTGCGACGGTAGAACATCAAGATCGTCACCACACCGTCGTGCTGACGGAACTCTTCCCCGACACTTTGCTGGATCGGAGTCCGGGGATCATCATCGAGCTGAACGCGTGCTAGAACTCAGAGGTGCCGTAGTTTCGGTGCTTGATCGGTCGGGCCGTGAAGACATACGACTACATCAACCGCGTTGTCATAACGCTTCCGCTGTCGGTCTACGAGGGTACGTAGATCACACTCTCCCCTCTCGTTGCTACGCATCACCATGATCTTGCGTGTGCGTGGGATTTTTTTTGAAATTACTACGTTTCCCAACAGGTTTCGGACACCTCCTCCAAGGGCCATGAAATTCCCCCCTCTTCCTCCATATATACAGCCGTTAGGGCGTCGTTCAGACTTCGGGTTTTGTTTAGATTAAAAGTTCACCATAGCTGCAACTTCGCGTACTTCATTTGTGTCCAACGACCAGACCAAGATGTCACAGAACCCTACCTTCATTAATAAAGCTTTCCTCTTTTATTCACAATATCCATATTGCAATCTCAGTTTCTTGCTTGTTCTTTGTTTGCTCACAGGAAATAGACCCTTGTGGTCAGGTTGATCGTGCTCCGGCGTGGTCAATAACCCTCGGAAGTTGGTTTAGCGATTGCTAAGGCGCGACGTCTTCGCACGTTCGTAGTCGGATCGTCAAAGTCGACTCCCACAGGAAACGATATCTATCTCATCGAAACATCGGGACACCTTCGCCTCTATCAAGTGGTTTCAAATTTCCAGGTTACTCGGTGAGATTTTATAGTTCTTCGTAGTTTAGATCGAGTCTGTTCTTCATACCTACAGTCCACGAAAAAAGCCAAAAAAATTAGGGTTAGTTCATCATATCCAAACCAATCTGGGCCTTTGCATAGTCTTTTCAGTATTTTGCTTTGTTGAATTTGCGGTTGCATCGTCGTGTGTAGTTGCTGGTCTTAGAGTCTAGTCTTTTAGAGTTTCAAGTTCTGGTCATAAGTTGTCACGCCGCCGCTGCACCATCATCATTGCCCCTGCCATCTACCACCACCGCTTATCCGCCATCAATTCGTCTCCATATACCATCACAATTCGTATCCATATACCACCACCAATCTGTATCCATATACCACCACCAATTCGTATACATATACCACCACCAATCCGTATCCATATACCACCACCGCTGCCATATCCTACCACCATATATCCACCACCAATCCGAGTTACTTTCATATTAGGTTTGTTTTCCAGATCCGTCTAATTTCCGTTTCGTGTTTCCTTCCCTGAGTAGGTTTCAAAAAAAATTCTGGAGACCCCTCGGCAGTTTTTATGCCAAAATTTTCACAGGCAATTTTTTTCCCTATCCTATTTTTAGGCTTTTCTGAGTGTTTTGAGCCACGTGCCATCATAGTGATTTTTTGTCGCACTTTTTCGTCGTCGCTGCCCTGATTTCCGAAAAAAGTCCAAAAAAATTGCTTCGCCTTGTGAAATATTTGCATGAATGGGAACACTATCTTCGCCCTCATGAGTTTATCATTCATACCGATCATGAAACGCTCAATTATCTTAAGGGCCAAACCAAGTTGAACAAGCGTCATGCTAAATGGAGTGAATTTATTGAGTCTTTTCCTTATGTCATCAAGTACATTAAAGGTAAAGAAACATTGTGGCGGATGCCCTTTCTTGCATATGCATGCTTGTTACTCAACTTGAATTGGATGTCATTGGATTTGAGCATATCAAAGACTTGTATGAGCATTATCCTACTTTTGCTACTCCTTATGCCAATTGTTTGTCGCACACCTCTTGGGAACGCTATTACATCAAAGATGGATATCTTATGAGAGCTAACAAACTTTGCATCCCTGAGTCTTCTCTTCGTTTGTTGCTTTTGCAGGAATCTCATGGAGGAGACGTAATGGGACATTTTGGACGAGACAAGACGTTCGCCACGCTCTCGAAGAACTACTTTTGGCCCAAGATGTTTCGCGACGTCAACCGCTTCACCAACCGATGCTCTACATGTCGCAAAGCTAAGTCCAAAGCTCAATCCCATGGCCTTTATATGCCTCTACCAATTCCATATCAACCATGGGGAGACATTAGCATGGACTTTGTACTTGGTTTTCCTAGGACTAGAAATGGGAAGGACTCGGTATTTGTCGTTGTGGGTCGTTTCTCAAAAATGGCACATTTTATTCCTTGCAACAAGATAGACGATGCTTCACATGTTGCTACTCTCTTTTGTAGGGAAATATTGTGTCTACACGGAGTGCCAAAGACGATCGTCTCGGACCGCGACGTCAAGTTCCTTAGCTACTTTTGGAAGACCCTATGCGCCAAGCTCGGAATCAAGCTACTTTTCTCCACGGCGTATCATCCACAAACCGTTGGCCAAAGGAAAGTTACTAACCACACACTCTCCGCTCTACTTCGAGTACTCATCAAGAAGAACATCAAGGAGTGGGAGGAGTGCCTACCTATCGCTGAGTTCGCCTACAACCGAGCAAGACACTCAACAACCGGCAAGTCCCCCTTCGAGGTCGTCTACGGGTTCAACCCTTTGTCCCCTTTCGACATTCTCCCTCTACCACTCTAAGAGCGCATCAATTTGGACGATAGCGCAAGAACGACACATCTCAAGAAGGTGCATGAAGACACAAGGAACACCATCGAGCGCCAAGTTCAACGCCTTGCATCCAAGCTCAACTACCACAAGCGCCCTATGGTCCTCAACATTGGTGATCTCATGTGGCTACACCTTCGCAAGGATCGCTTTCCACAAGAACACAAGTCCAAGCTTCGACCACGAGCGGATGGACCCTTCAAGGTGCTCGCACGATACAACGACAACGCTTACAAGATCGACCTCCCACGCGACAAGTACAACGTGAGTGACATCTTCAACGTCAAAGATCTCTCTCCCTTCCATGGTGATGAAGAATTTGATCCGAGGACGGATCTTCCCCAAGGGAGGGGAGATGATGCGGAGCATCCCAAGGCCATCCCCATGGACCCAACTACATCTCCTACGACACCTCTTGGACCCATGACGCGAGCACGTGCAAGGGCTCTTGAAACCGAGGTAACATCTCTCCTCTCACATTTCCACTTTGATGCACATGAGACATAGCTACTACCTCATACGGATACTTTGTGCATGCTCAGGTACCATGGAGAAGCTAAGGAGCAAGGAGAAGAAGAAGAGGAAGATGGACGTGAAGACGGAGACGAAGAAGAATGATGAGGACATGACTACCTTGGATACGACAAAAAATATTGCATACATGTATATTTGTGAGGTGTATGGGACATTTGTACAATCCACATATGAAGATAAGGGAAAAAGAGAAGTTTAGATATTGTTCAAAAAGTCCTCTCCCATCACTTTTGGGCCAAGAGAAGATAGAGTCCAAGTCTCTCACGTTTTGGATTCAGATTCGGACTGCACAGACATACCTGACTCAAAACGCCAACAATTTTTTCTTACGGACTCCGAATTGGGTGATTCTTTTTTTGTTGGAAAGTAGATTTCTTCCAGAGCATTGAGATATTGACGAAACAATCTGACGCTGCATCATAATCCAAGCCAAACAATAAGTCCAAAGGTGTTGCACCACCTCCACTTGGGCCCATGAGCCTTGTACGACCTAGGGTTAGTTTTAGGCTGCCTTGGGACGTCCTTCCACCTCCTTGGCCGCCACCCCTTGCTCCTATATAAGTAGATCCATCTACTAGTTTTTCCTTGGGATATGTTTAGTAAAAAGTTAGCCATTGCAACTTTGTGTACTTCGTTTCTGTCCAACGACCAGACCAAGACCGCTTACGGATCCCCACTTTTATCAACACTTCATCCATATTCGCAATATTCAGATTGCTTAATCATATTCTTGCTTGTTCTTCCATTGCTTGCAGGAATAGACCTTCGTGGTCAGGTTGATCGTGCTCCAGCGTGGTCAATAACCTCTCAGAGTTGGTTTAGCGATTGCTAAGGCGTAACGTCGTGCATGTTTGTAGTCGGATCGACAAAGTTGTCTTCACCAAATCGATAGTTATCATCTCACCGAAAGATCGGGACACCCTCGCCTCTATCAAGTGGTATCAGTTTTCAGGTTGCTCGGTGAGAATTTCCAGTTTTTCCTAGATTAGATTTATTTTTTACCTATTTTCCAAGAAAAAGCCACAAAAAAAAGTTAGATATATTCATCCTTTGTCCAAGCCAGTTTGAGCCTTTGCAATTTTCTTTTCATTTCTTGCATAGTTGAATTATCAGTTGCATCGTCATGTCGAGTTGCTGGTTTTAGTGTCTAGTTCGTTTAGAGTTTCGAGTTATGTTCACATTAGTCACGCCACCACTGCATCATTATCCCTTCCGCTGTCCACCACCTATCCATCAATTTGCACCATGTGCTACCCATTGTTCATTGTCAGAATCATAGTTGAGATTGTTCACATCTTCGCTTGATCCAATCTGCATCTTATCTAGTTTGTTTTGGAAAGAGGGAGAGAGAAAAAAGAGAAAAAAATAAAAAAAAAGTCAGAGAAAAATAAAAAAACGTGTAAGGAAAAAAAGAGAAGAAAAAAAACAAAATTCGGATCTATCTAGACTCAATCTTGTAGTTGAATTCAGATTGGAATCTGTTTTGTGCACTGTTCACTGTTCAGTAAAACAGGCATAACTTCCTCATACGAAGTCCGTTTTGGCTCTGCAAGTACTCAAGTGAAAGCTAGCGACGAGCCGCATCTAAATAGTTGCAGAAGTTAGTTCAATATTTGGCACCTCAAAATCGTCTTCTAAATAGGTCTTTTTGCTCTCCGAAGTGCACGAACACAACTTATTCTGGTTTTTCACGTCAGTTTTCGAATTTTTTGACTCCTCATATCAACTCGGAATTGAGTGATTCCTTTTGCGTTTGAAAGCTTGAGTCAATATGATTCTTGAAAAAAATTATCAAAAAATTGGCATAAACTTTTCCAGAGGAAAGTTGGAGACAAAGTTGTTGATATATCCTACTTAGCTGTTGTTTCACATCATTATCTTTACTGTCGTTGTGATCTTCACTTATATCTTGCTGTCCATAGCTACTTAGTATCCTTCATTGATGCTAGTTGTGCTACGCCGTAACCTCATTAGTGTTCTAGGCTCGCGTCTCTAGTCTGGTCTAGCCTAGGACCAGCATAGTACCGTCGTTGAGCGTTTATTCAACATTGCATCTCTGAACTGATTATTGCTAATCTTTTGCTACCATATATAGCCAACCCAGCTCCACATATTTCTACACCGTGTATACGTACGTTTCCCTGGCAATCGCTTTACACAATCTTCGGAGTTATTTGACACCACTAGTTGCCTGTCACCACCTGCTGATTGGTAAGAACTTGTAAGATATTGATATTTGCTTTACTGTGAGCGCTTTACCACCACACCCTAGTAGTCCATAGGAACATTATTCTTGAATTTTGTTTCTTGTTTCTACTAATCATGATAGGTTTCAGAGATAGACGTTCTTGGACTACGGACACAACTTCACCATCATGAGAGTTGGGACAACACACACAAGCACATGGTTAGGTTATCTTTTTACCGTCATTTGAGGGTAGATTTAATCTTGCTATTTATCTAGCTTGGGAGCTCGAAGTAGAACAAGTTTTTAGTCACCATGATTTTTCTAAACTTGAGAGAGTACGAGCTACCACTAGAGCATTTACTAGTTTTGCTTCTGTTTGGTGGAGTGTACATTGTAAGAAAAACATTGATAACCAACCCACAACTTGAAAGATTTGAAATATGTATTGAGACAACAATTTTTCCCTCCTTACTATCATCATGAATTGCTTCGCAAATTTGAACAATTTAAACAATGCAACAACATTGTTCATGCTTACTACCAAGAGTTCAAATCTTATATGCATCATTGTGACATAGAAGAATCTGAGGATGATACAATGAATAGATTTCTTGGTGGTTTGAACCATGATATTCAGGCAAGATTTCAGTATATTCCTCGTTGCATTACTGGTATGTATGTTCGTGTTTGTACCTTTGAGAGACAGATACAGGAGGATGCATTGGGTGACAACAACAACTACTATTCCAGTTCATGCTCACCATCGCCGGTTGGTTCCTCCACCATTGCACCTACTAGAGAAGCCCCACCTCGGATTGTGAGCGCGACATCATCTCAAGAGTATGGTACATTGTCAACATCCGTACCTACATCAGCTACGTCTTTGCGACAAGATAACAATAAAGGTATTGATGATATAACTTCACATGAGAATGATGCATGCCTAGTTAGCTTGAATGCATCATGTGTTGAGTTAACTGTTGATTTGAGCACACCATCTATTTTAGAGAATCTTGTTACTGTCATGAATGCGTCATGTGATCAAACAACTGAAATATCAACAATTTTGGCTGCACCCATTGAATTAACTATTTATGCAAAAGAACCAACGTTTAATCATTTTGATATGACCTCTAATCTTGGTGATGATTCTGTGTCCAATGACTTATTGCATGTTTGCTTATTTAAGCATGTTGTAGCATGTAAATTTGATGCAAGTAAGATTTATTCACCAAAGTTGGGATGGTTTAATGATGAACATTGCCAATCTTTTGAAATAAATAAGAGCTTCACTTATATGTGCAAACTGAGTTGCAATATTTTCATGCCTTCCACTTCTTGTGATAATTTTTTGGCTTTAGATTTTATGAACTATAAAAGTTACTCATGTATACATGTGTCATATGTGCACAAATCAAGGGAAGTTAAAATGGATGACATATACATATACAACATGTACACCTTGTCTCTTTTGTTAGCCACATTTCAGATTAAGCAATTCGAGGACGGCTTTGTTTTCAAGAAGGGGAGGATGATGAGGACATGACTACCTTGGATACGACCAAAAATATTGCATACATGCATATTTTTCAGGTGATTTCTAGTGCAAACTATTCAATAATCTATTTATGTTATCCAGAACAAAAATACTTCACACACTTTTGTGTTTTATCTAATTGCAGGTGTATGGGACATTTGTACAATCCACATATGAAGATAAGGGAAAAGGAGAAGTTTAGGTTCTGTTCAAAAAGTCCTCTCACGTCACTTTTGGGCCAAAACGCCAACAACATTTTCATATAGACTCCTATTTGTGTGATTCTTTTTTTGTTGGAAACTAGATTTCGTGCTCTTTCCAACCCAATTGGATTCACCTTCAAATTCGTCCGGAGAATTGAGATATGGATGAAACAATCTGACGTTGTAGCAGAATCCGAGTCAAACTACAAGCGCAAAGGTGTTGCATCACCTCCACTTGGGCCCATGAGCCTTGTACGACCTAGGGTTAGTTTTAGGCTGCCTTGGGACATCCTCCCACCTCCTTGGCCGCCACCCCTTGCTCCTATATAAGTAGATCCATCTAGTAGCTTTTTCCTTGGGTTTTGTTTAGATAAAAAGTTCTCCATATCTGCAACTTCGCGTACTTTGTTTGTGTCCAACGACCAGACCAAGACGTCACAAAACCCCACCTTCATTAATAAAGCTTTCCTTTTTTTATTCGCAATATCCAGATTGCAATCTCAGTTTCTTGCTTGTTCTTCATTTGCTCGCAGGAAATAGACCGTCGTGGTCAGGTTGATCGTGCTCCGGCGTGGTCAATAACCCTCGGAAGTTGGTTTAGTGATTGCTAAGGCGCGACGTCTGCGCACATTTGTAGTCGGATTGTCAAAGTCGACTCCCACAGAAAATGATATCTATCTCATCGAAACATCGGGACACCCTCGCTTCTATCAAAGAAGGGTTGTTCAAAGTCTCCAGGCTCTAGACGAGCGACGAGCCCTGGACGTCCAACGACCTCCAGGCTCCGGACGTCCGGCCTCCTCCGGACGACCGACACTTCCACATCCGAGCCAAAACAGACGGACATCCGACGCCCTACGAACGACTGGCGCCCGGACGTCCGACCCCGACCGGACGGCTGAACAAAGACAATCCGAGCTGAATTTATGGACGTCCGACAGACACCGGACGTCCGGACCCGCGCGAGCCTCCGGACGACCGGTGTCCTCCGGACGTCCGACGCCTGTGCACTGATCCATGTTGGGCCGCAGCCCATGTACCCCTTCGCCCCCCCTCTTTTGCACTAAGACTATATATACTCCACCTCACCCAACTTTCTAGGGTTAGCGTTGGTTTAGCTCATATTGAGAGATAGAGCTACGCTCATCCACATCGGATCTACTCCTCGTGAGAGACCACGGCCTCTTCGGAGAAGATCCATTTGGATTCAAGACCTCCTTGCAGAGAAGAACATGAAGACCTCTTCATTGAGAAGACCGTTACCCTTGTATCGTCCTTAGTTGACCATGTACCGTGTGAACTCTTACGTATCCGAGGATCTAGCACATGTGTGACTTTCTTGTGTTGGTTTAGTGATTCTCTTGTGTTTCCCTTGTGCTTTCCCTCTCTTTCCCCTCGTGTTCTTCATGTTCATCGCGGGATCCGCTCCTTTCGTGAAAGATCGGCCAATTAGGGTTCTACCCTACATCAACGATTGGAGTGGATCCCCTCGAAGAACACGATGAACACGGGGAAGAACGGAGAGAAATCACCTGGAAAAACTCAAGAACAAGTCCAATAACACATCCACTAGACAATCAAACACACAAGATCCACAAGGTACATGAACAACAAAGGGAAAGATACAAGGTAAGGTTCATCTCCAAAAGTAAGTCTTGATGATATCCTAGACGGATCTTCCTATGAAGGGGTCTTGATGATATATCCCGCAGGATCTTCTCCTAGATGGAGATCCTGGCCTCCAATGGAGTAGTAGTCTCTCTCTCTTAAGAGTAGAGTGGTACAAGGAGCAAAGCTCTCTATCAAATGAGCTATCACTTTGCTAACCCTAGAAAGGAGGTGGAGGAGGTCAATATATAGTCTAGTGGGAAAAGGGGTAAGTGAGGGGGCAAATGGGTACACGGGCCTCGGCCCAAGTCATGCGCGCATGCAAGGCCGGATGATCCGGAAGGGTTCCCGGATGACCAGGCGTCGGGGGTCTGGATGATCCGGACGGAGTCCCGGATGATCCGGCTTCGGTGGAAGCCTTCGGGTGTCTTCGGCGCACTTATTCGGACGATCCGGGGGATGGTCCGGATGATCCGGACGGCTTTCCGGATGTCCGGCCTAGCGATAGCAGGCGCTGCATCTTCTTCTTCTTCTCCTTTCTTCCGTCTTCTCTTCCACGCTTCCCTCGCGGACGGTGTAGTCGTCCCTTGGCGCTTGCACTCCTCCTCGTCGTCCGTGAAGTTCCGACAATACCTATGCATGCATATTAGAGAAGTGTCAAGTAGTATACTATACTCGAAGGGGTCAAGTGAGCACGTGTAAAGGAGATGATTCACCTTTATGTATGTGAAGTAGATGTCGCACGTGTCACCTGCCAAACGGACTCTTGACATTGTGATGTCCGTAGGATGCTCCGCATCATCCCCTCCCCCTTGGAAAAGATCCGACCTCGGATCGAAATCCAAATCACCATGGGAAAGAGATGGCGTCGCCGTGTAGGAGTGGTCGATCACCAAGTTCTCATCATCTTGAAGCTCGAAATGGGCACTATCCAATGTCGCACCATCTTGTGATTCCTTCAAAAGGAGTAAGGACAACAAACACTTGGAAAAACAAATGTGGTTAGCGTTAGTGCAAAACCAAGCATTCAAGAGGTGATTCACCAAACAAGTGTCGTCATCATGCAAAGCATAATGTGTGACAAAGGATTGTGACATAGCATGTAAGTATATCAATCGAGCACAAGCAAAGAAATCATGGGGACAAGTATGCAATTTTGAGGTAGTGATGAAAATATTTGTGTCAAGATAATAAGCATCTACCTCAAGTTCATAGCAAGCATTCCCAAATTTCTCAATGAAAGGTCTATGGTAGGCATATGAATCATTCACAACACGAAAGAAAATGAGATGTCTAAACACATGGGTCAAGTGCAAGACAATCCAAGCATAATGTGCATGGGGTGTAGTGAATATCATGTGGCACTCAACACAATGGAAAGAGAAATTGTTCATCACGTGTGAGGAAATCAAGGCAAGCATGTAGCAATCAATGGGACATGGCATATGTGAAGTGATGACATGGTTGCAACCAAACATATGAGAGGAGCAAGTAAACCAAGAATTGGATGCAACACACAAGGCATATATATCATGATGCATGGAACGGTGAAAATAACAAGTCGAAGCAAGATCTCTAACATGCGTGCAATCAAGTGGTACAAGATGAACAATAAGTCGCATGGTGCAAGCAACACAAGTAGTACGATCCACAGTATCCATGCTCAAGAAAGATGTCACCTTGAAGGTGTGTCCTTGTGCAGACTTCACAATGCCAAAGTACAAGCAAGTGCGATGTAGAATCGTCATGGTAGAAGGTGGTTCTCTCTCAAGAGCTCGAATGGTCAACTCACGTGATGTGGGAGTCGACACAAAGTCCATGTATCCTACACATGCACACAACAAAACAAAGAACGTATGCGCATGGTCGATAAACACATCATCCATCATGATGGTTCTCTTCTTTTGCACATAACCATTAGAAGCACAAGTGCATGAATAATATGATGAAACAATGGCAATATTAATGGCACTAGGTATATGGTGCAAAGAGGTAAGACAAGCATGCTTCACAAGAATTATGTCAAAATCTCCAAATATATGTGAGAATGCTATGGGGGCAAACTCATTATCAATACGAAAGGCATAATTGCACTGAATACATGGCAAATCATCTAGCATGATAGAGGCAACACATGGAGATATATGACAAGAAGCAATAACAATCATGTGCAAAACATGTAGATGGTTGTCATCAACCGCATGAAATGAGCAAGTATGACTCATTGGTGATGCAACATAAGCAAGCATAGTAATCAAGTTGTGCAAGATAGTAGTGCGAAGATGCAACATACTATAGGAGATCATGGCAATCATGTCATGTGAGCAAATAATAGGCATAGGCAATGCACATGACATATCGCAAGCATGAACACAAAGCAAGATCATAGTATCATCATAGGCATGGGGCACAAAGCAAACATGGCAATAACAAGCAATATCTCCACCAAGCTTGCAAATACACATACAAGTATGAGAATCAATCGTCATGTGTAATGCAAAGCATGGTTCACAAATGCATGTCAAAGGCATAGGAATGAGAATATCATGCAAAGTGAACATGGCAATATGGGCATATAATATGTAATGGACAATAACCCATAACCATTTGAGGGCCATGTAGAATAAATGCATGAAGTTTTTGCGCGAAGAGAGCGGTGGGAAAGACAATCCATGGGATCCCAAGCCATCATTGCTCTCTAGATCTCGTTTTGTCAACTCATGGGATTGTGAGGTTGACAAGGAAGCATGGGTACCTACACAACAAATACACCAACGAAAGAAATTGTGTGTGTGGTAAATGTACACATCATCCATCATGATGTGTAATGTAGGGTAGGAACCCTATAGGACGATATTTCACGAGGGGAGTAGATCCCGCAACGAACACGAAGTACACGAGGCGGGAAACGAGGGGAAAAACACAAGGGGCACACAAGAGAATCACTCAAACCAACATGAACGAGCACACATGTGCTAGGTCCTCGAAACACAAAGAGAGATACGCGATCCAAAGTCAACAACGGACGATACACGGTAACCGGTCTTCTCCGTGAGGAGGTCTTGAGTTCTTCCCTAAAAGGGGTCTTGAATCTGTTTGGGGGATCTTCTCTGTAGGAGGATCGATTCTCCAAGGAGAAGGTAACCAAGTGGATGAGCAAAGCTCTCACACGAAATATGAGATAATCCTTTGCTAACCCTAGCTAGAAAGAATAGGAGGTCTATATATAGTCTTAGTGCAAAAGAGGGGGGGTGAAGGGGTACATGGGCTGCGGCCCAACACGAAACAGCACACAGGCGTCGGACGTCCGGGAGTCACTGGTCGTCCGGAGGCTTGCGAGGGTCTCGACATCCTGTGCATGTCGGACGTCCGTAGATTCGGCTTGGGTGGTCTTCTGTCGGACGTCTGGTCAGGGTCGGACGTCTAGGTCGGTCATCCGTTGGAATCCGAAAATCCGTAGATTTGGCTCGGGTGCGGTGGCGTCGGTCGTCCGGAGAGGGCCGGACGTCCGGAGCCTGGAGATCGTCGGACGTCCGGTGGCAAGCGGACGTCCGGAGCCTGTAGCTTCTTCTTCATCACTTCTTCTTCTCCGTCTTCACGTCCATCTTCCTCTTCTTCTTCTCCTTGCTCCTTAGCTTCTCCATGATACCTGAGTATGCACAAAGTTTTCGTATGAGGTAGTAGCCATGTCTCATGTGCATCAAAGTGGAAATGTGAGAGGAGTGATGTCACCTCGGTTCCGAGAGCTCTTGCACATGCTCGTGTCATGGGTCCGCTAGGCACTTGGTGAGGCGATGGTAGGTCCATGGGGATGACCTTGGGATGCTCCGCATCATCTCCCCTCCCTTGGGGAAGATCCGTCCTCGGATCAATTTCTCCATCACCATGGTACGGGGATAGCTCTTTGACGTTGAAGATGTCGCTCACGTCAGACTTGTCGCGCGGGAGGTCGATCTTGTAGGCACTGTCGTTGTAGTGTGCAAGCACCTTGAAGCGTTCGTTGGGGAAGCGGCCTTTGCGAAGGTGTAGCCACACAAGGTCTCCACTTTTGAGTACCGTGGGGTGCTTGTTGACGTAGAACTTGGTCGAGAGTCGTTGTACTTGGTGCTCGATAGTATATCTTGTATCTTCATGCACCTTCTTGAGATGAGTCACACGTGCACTTTTGTCCATATTGATGCGCTCTTGGAGTGGAAGAGGAAGAATGTCCGATGGTGACAATGGGTTGAGTCCGTAGACGACCACGAAGGGGTACTTGCCAGTAGTTGAGTGTCTTGCGCGGTTGTAGGCGTACTCGGCGATCGGTAAGCACGGTTGCAAGATTTCCCTGCAAAATAGATGTGCAATATGTGAATTATCATGTATCTTGTTGCAAGGTATGAAATGAGCCGTGTTGGAGAATCGGTTCACAACAACAAACACAGAATTTTTTCCATTTTTATTTAGAGGCAACCCAAGCACAAAATCCATATGAAAATCCTCCCATGGGTGATATGCAATTGGAAGTGGCAATAAAGGGCCATGAGATTGAGCTTTGTACTTAGCTTTGCGAGATGTAGAGTATTGGTTGGTGAAGCGGTTGACATCGCGAAGCATCGACTGCCAAAAATAGTGCTTGGAGATCGTAGCAAGTGTTTTGTCGTGTCCAAGGTGGATGAGTAGTTGAACTTGCCATTGGATCTCCTTAGGTTCCTCGGGGTTGACGCGGTAGGGAACCTTGTTAAGAAGGGGGGCTCCGGGGATGATGTCGAGTCGGTGCTTAATGCCTTGTAGTGGAGGTAGTCCCGGAGGTAGCTCGTCAGGGAAAAGATCGTGAAATTCCTGCAAAAGAGAAGACAACACTAGAGGAAGGGTGTGATGGGTGTTAGCTTTTGGTTCCTCGTCGTTGCACAAAAGGTCATAGTGCATGACACTAGATGGGTTGCCACACGCTTCTCTCATCTCACGTGTGGTGGCAAATAGAATGAAGAACTTCTTGTCGCTCATCGTGGAGTCACTCAATTTGGGCTTGTGGTGCTCACTCTCTTTTTGGTGGCTCACTCTCTCACTATTATCTCCACGATGGGTGGCTTGCTTGTCGGCGACAACTTGGCTTGGAGACATGGGACGAAGTATGAACTCATTTCCTTTCATCTTGAAGATGTAGTGGTTCGTTCGGCTATTGTGGATGACTCCTCTATCAAATTGCCATTGGCGTCCAAGGAGAAGGTGGCAAACGGTCATTGGAACGACGTCGCACTCTAAGGTGTCTTCGTAGGCTCCAATTTTGAAGGAGACTTGTACTCGATGCTCGACTTGGATAGTGCAAGAGTCGCTAAGCCATTGCACTTTGTATGGATGTGGGTGCTTTGTCTTGGGCAATTGGAGCTTGGAGCAAAGTTCTTCACTTGCGAGTTTATGAAAACTCCATCCATCGATGATGACCTTGACGGATCTTCCATTGATGTCGGCCTTGGTGTGGAATATGTGGCATCTTTGGTCTTCTTCTTGGTGATGTTGGAGAGTCAAGACCTTGGAGACAACAAGAGCGGGACTTGAATCGTCATCACAAAAGACTTGTTCCTCTTCATCGTTCACTTGCCGGTGCATTGCCACTTGCTCAAGGGCTTTTATCTCCTCATCACACATGGAGTCGTATGTACCGTCGTCGTGGAGGATCATGTTGCGCTTGTTGGTACACTAGAATGACTTGTGGCCTTGGCCGCCGCATGTGAAGCATTTGAAGGAACTTGTCTTGACGGTCTCATCGGTTGGGGTAGATGATGATGAAGCTCTCGTCTTGAAGTTGCTTGTAGTAGGATGATGACTTGGGGTGGTCGAAGATGTTGGAGTCGTTGAAGCTTGATTGTTGGAGAAGCCTTCGGACTTGGATGAGAACTTGGCATACTTGAAATCGTCTTGCACTTGACGTTCCGCTTTTGTAGCTTGATGCACTAGCTCGATGAGCTTCGAGTATGGTTGGAAGTCCGCGATCTTCTTGATAGGATGGTTGAGTCCATTCAAGAAACGTGCCATTGTTTGGTCATCATCTTCCGTGACATTGGCTCGTATAATGGCAATCTCCATCTCCTTCTAGTACTCTTCAATGCTCATGGTTCCTTGTTGAGTAGTTGGAGTTTCTTGAAGAGGTAGCGGTCGTGGTAGGTAGGCACAAAGCATGCTCTCATGACATCCTTCATTTGCGCCCAAGTAGTGATGGGTGGTTCACCTCTTGCCTCTCGGCGCTCGATAACTTGTTCCCACCAAATGAGGACATAGTCTTGGAACTCAAGGGATGCCATCGCGATCTTCTTCTCTTCGTCGTAGTTGTGCAAGTGGAAGATTTTGTCGACCTTCAATGCCCATGAAAGGTATTCTTCGGGATCGTTGCTTCCGTTGAACTTGGGCATGGTGAACTTGAGCTTTCCGTAGCGTTGCTGTTCATTGGGTTGGGGTCGGGGATGATGACGCCCATGTTGTTGATGATTGTCAAGCTCGTGTTGTTCTTGGTGAGGAGGGTTGTCAACCTCATGTTGCTCTTGTCGTGGAGGATTTCCATTGTCGTCATGCTCTTGATGAACTTGATGTTCTTGGTGAACTTGTGGAGGAGCTTGTTGTGCTCGAGGAGGAACTTGAGGAACTTGACGATGCATGCGAGCTTGAAATATTTGTTCTTGAATTTCTTTGCGAAGTGCTTCCTCATGTTCACGAGCTTGTCGGCCTTGGTTGGCTATGGTTGGACATGAATCTCGGAGGGCTTGTTGCGCCGCAAGTGCTTGAGCGTCACGGAGTTGTTGTTCTTGGCGTTGTGCCTCGGCATCTTGTGCATTTTGGTGTAGACGCGCTCGCTCTTCCTCTTCATGTTGGCGTTGTCATTGCCGTTCTCGCGCTAGCACGAAAGCCTCTTGGGTTTGACATTGTCGGTGCTCTTGAGAGTAGGTGTCGTGTAGAGGATTGAGGCTTGTTTGACGATCGTTGCGCGCGGCACGGCGTAGAGTGTTCGATGTCGGTTTACTTGAGCCGGAGAGGGTGATCAGAGTGTCGACTTGAGCGAGTCCTTCTTGATGAATACGAAGTGGAAGAAGAGCGCTTGAGCAACAAAGCGCGAATTTCGTCCATCCTTGCGTCATTCTGTTGCTTGTGATCGCCGAGCTTGTGGTCAAAGTAGTCCCTTGTACGTTGCTCGGAGAGTCGCAAGTCAGCGGTGAGGTTGTCTATGCATTCACTCATTGCTTGTTGCTCTTGATGCAAAGCACGTTGTGCACCAAAGAGGTGACTCTTGGTGACGTAGGAGTTCATGTTGTCGTCGTGCTCAATGAAGAGTGGGTTGGTATAAGTACTTCGCCTATCCATCATTCCAAGATACAAAATGTGAGTGGTAGAAAGAGAAGAATGAATACCAAATGTACCTTAACCGAAGTTGAAAGTGGATCAATGATCACTCCAATGTGGACAAGGAAATAGCACAATTGGTACCAATTCTTGTCAGTTTCTCACACCTACACAAGTAAAAGCTTATGGTGGAGCTTGTTTAGGATGGTGGCACAAAATTTAAAGCAATTGTAAGTGAGCTTCAGTAATGTTGGAAAAGATTCACAAGATGCAATGTAACAAGTAGACCAAGCATATAAGGTACATGGGAACACACGCGCAAAAAGATAAGTGGGGTCGTGCAACCAAGGATGAGCCAAAATGTGGAATCCAAAAAAATGCTCTTGTTGCACAACACTAGAGAGACGCTAGCACGATTGCACAATAGGCAGATACAAAGACTTGTGCACAACCTACTAAGCAAAAATACAACAACTTCTATCCCAAGTATGCTCTATGCAAGGTGTTTCTATGATATGATCCAAGATGATCGAGTATGACAATCTTAATGTTGTATGATGCTATGATTCTTTCTTAAAAGCTCTTTGCTTATATTTTCCTTTTGCTTAAAAGCTTGTTTGGCTCTTTGATGTTTGAGCTCTTTTGTCATGCAATGCTTGACGAACCAAGATAGCAATTGTGTATGCGATGACAATCTTGTGACACAAGAGATGATACCAATATATGCAACAATGATGTATATATGCTATGGGAAGTATGATCACTAATGTGCACAAGTCCCGTTGCCGGCAATACTCAATGGCTAGTCTCGATGGGCAAGCAACGCAAAGGAGTAAGGCTATGATGGCTATCAATGTAATGGCAAGAATTATGTATCACGATACCAAGACGAGGTTAACGTTCTTGCTTACGGTACGGTGTCAAAATGGAGGACCAATACCAAGACGTAGTCGAGGTGGTTGTTGTTAATGACGCGTCCGTGGCGAAGATGAGCGGCGGTGATGTTGATGTCGAACCGTACCTAGATAGCCGAAACACAAAAGGATACGGAACCGCAACTCAAATTCTCAAAGCTCGAAGTGGCAACACGTGTTGGAGTATGAAACGGGTAAGAAAAGGTGGTGGTATGCGGAAGTGGTGCTGTTGTATAGGTGGTAGGAGTGGTATGCGGAAATGTGGGGCGGGGGTGCTGATTAACTGAAAAAAAATTTGTTTCGTCAGGGTTCGTCGGACGTTCGGGTTGGGCCGGTCGTCCGGTCGTCGGACGTCCGGTAGGGGTCGGACGTCCGGTGCCTGGGCGAACTTTGGGCACGGGATGAACAGCTAGGGTTCAGGGTGGAGATGTGGAAATTCATCGAATCCGGAGGATTTTGTGGATGGAAAGGGTGGGGACAAGGGGGAAAAGCTATATTCACTCAAAACAAAGCAAATACACGGATAAAAACTAACAAAATTTCAACACACCAACAAAATCACAAAAAAATTGGGGGCTATTTTTGTGGGGAATTTTCGAATTAGGGACAAAAACAACAAAAACTAGGCTAGCAACACAACGGGGAGGCTCCGAAATCGTGATCAACGTGGCTCATGATACCAAGATGATGTAGGGTAGGAACCCTATAGGCCGATCTTTCATGAGAGGAGCGTATCCCGCGATGAACATGAAGAACACGAGGGAAACGAGGGGAAAAAGCACAAGGGGAACACAAGGGTCTTGAATCCGCTTGGGGGATCTTCTCCGTAGGAGGCTCGAATCTCCGAGGAGAGGGCCGGACGTCCGGAGCCTGGAGATCGTCGGACATCCGGTGGCGAGCGGAGCTCCGGAGCCTGTAGCTTCTTCTTCATCACTTCTTCTTCTCCGTTCTCACGTCCATCTTCCTCTTCTTCTTCTCCTAGCTCCTTAGCTTCTCCATGATACCTGAGTATGCACAAAGTGTCCGTATGAGGTAGTAGCCATGTCTCATGTGCATCAAAGTGGAAATGTGAGAGGAGTGATGTCACCTCGGTTTCGAGAGCTCTTGCACATGCTCATGTCGTGGGTCTGCTAGGCACTTTGTGAGGCAATGGTAGGTCCATGGGGATGACCTTGGGATGCTCCGCATCAATGTGTATGTGCACATGAGAGTTAGCACAAGATAAGCATCTCTCAAAGAAATTTGATGCATGGTATAAGAACATGGCATCCATCATGAAAGAATAGTTATTGTGTATAACACGGTGGGGACACAAATTGAGCGTGCAAGTATGTGGCCCAACAATAGCATGGTTATTCATGGGAAGCATATGATGCACACAAGTATTGGGATCATGCAATGAATGGGATGAATCAAAATCTCCTAAAATGTATGAGGAAACTATGAGGGTCTCCTCATGAGCAATATTGAAAACATCATATGGAGAAAATCACTACTAGGAAAAGGGCTATAGCTAATATGGACATTAATGGCGCACCATGTGTAGGTGCGCCATTAGTGTCCTCATTACTAATGGCGCACCAGACACACGGTGCGTCATTACTAACAATTTTTTTCCTAAACTAGTAATAGCACACCAAGGCATAGTGCGCCATTACTAGTTTTAACTAGTAATGGCGCACCACACACTCTGTGTGCCACTACTAACATTTTTTTACTTTTTTTTTCAAAACTAGTAATGGTTCACCAGTGTATAGTGCGCCATTACTAGTTCAAACTAGTAATGGCGCAGCACAACCACGGTGCGCCACTACTAACAATTATTATTTTTATTTTTTGCAAAAACTAGTAATGGCGCACCACGTAATAGGTGCGCCATTAGTAACCATGGTTACTAATGGCACATTGTTAGGTGGTGCGCCATTACTAACTTTCTTTGCACCCCCTTGGTGGACCGCCTTTTTAGTTTTAGAAAAAATAAAAGAAAATGATGGAAATGTCAAAAATAAAAGAAAATAAGTTTCCCATGTGATATGTGGTCTAGTTGTTGGGAAAATTTACAAATATGAATTTCGACTTTATTTGCAAAATCTCTCTGGAATTTAGTAAAATGGGTATAACTTTTGCATACGAACTCGAATTAAAAAGTTTTTTATATGAAAAAGCATCTACTCAAAAAGTTACATCCGAATTGAACCGGGGGAACTTTGTTCAAGATTTTCAGAATCCCCATAAACCTAACAGAATGAAAGATACATGGCTTTTAAGATCTAGAGGGGGCAAAAATGAAAAAAAATCAAACTTACTAGTGGCACACCGTTTGCTAGGTGCGCCACTAGTAACAAAAAAATAATAATTTGGTTTCGAAATTTTTTTTTGAATTTTTTTTCAAAATATGATACAAAATATGACCGGGAAGTTTGAATTTTTTTTTCAAAATCTCATCACACTCATGAACATGAACAAAGTACTAGACATCAACAACGTTTAATAGGATCGATATGATAGATATATCAACAAGTGCTTGTTAAGTGAGCTGGTGCTGGGGTTAGATAGAACTGTGAAGTTAAGCGTGCTCGGGCTGGAGTAGTGTGAGGATGAGTGACCTTCTGGGAAGTTTGTCCATGGAGTGCGATTTGACTTGAGATTAAGAATAAAAATGAAAATTTGAAAAAGAATTCTAATTTTTTTTGAAAAAAAATGTTAGTAATGGCGCACCTCTATGTGGTGCGCCATTACTAAGTACTAGTGGCGTGATAATAGTGGCACACCTATAATGCGTCATTAATAGCAAAATTTGGTGCGCCACTAATTAGCCTTTTCCTAGTAGTGAATGGACAACATCCAAAACAATGCATATCCGAAGCTAGGTGGTCATGGCATGGCATATGAGATAAATGATGCAAAGGGAGCATATCAATATCATCGCAAGAAAAACAAATGCCAATAACCATGGGCTTGTCATCTAAGCCATATGTGCAAATTGGGTTTATTTTAATAGCATATGCATAGTCACTATGAAGAGATTGCAAATATGACATATGATTGATCTCATGCATAGCATATGACAAGTCAAGATGATTGGCAAACATGATGTGACCTAAAGAATTGTCACAAGAAATCCTATGCAACATGGCATCACAACTAATAGACTCCACATGGCAATCATCAAACTCATCATAAATGGGTAAATCATCGCATGGGGAAGTCGCACTAGCATGAAGCATGGTAATAGGTTGATCAACATCATGCAAGCAATCAATGTCAAGAATGTCCACTAGTGGGACTAGAGCATCACCTTCACCTATGTTACCTTTGTCATTCCACTCAAGGGGTGTAGGAGAGGTGGCAAAGACTAAATGGTGTTCATTGTCATCAACTTTATGGAACCATGTGGGGGTGCATCATATTCCACCATGGCCATCATCTTGTCCAAAGGAAGGACCAAGTCATCATGTATTGGCGTGTCGTCATATATGGGACCTGGCACCAAATGAGAATACACAATAGAGGTAGAGGTTAAGTCGTTATAAATCAAAGTGGCCTCACATGTCGTATCAACTACCTCACTCTCTCTATGTGGTGGTTCACTCACCCCCTCAAAATAGGAGCACTCAATCTCACGTATGGTGGAGTCACTCATCTCACTCAAGTGGTGGGGGTTGTGGCTCTGCTCACATGGGAATTTGGGTAACACATCATATATGGGGTTAGTGGTGAAGTCACTCTCACTCTCAATATGGTGGCACAAGTCACTCAAGTCGTCATACATTGCCGTGGTCGAAGGGAAAATCCCATGCTCAAACATCTTGTCGTCGTCACCATGGATGAAGGCCAAAGATGGCACATCAACACTCTCGCCTCCTAAGATGGAAGCATCATCCTTGCTATTCACCATGTCATTCACCTCCAAAGCTTGGTCCTCGAATGGCTCCGTAGTTGTAGTCGTCGCCGCACCATCTTGAAAAAGAGTCGAAGTAGACTCGGCACCATCAATGCCACAAAGAGGGATGGCGGTGAAGTCGAACTTGGGAGCATCGGCTTGGAGCTCATCGGGCTTGGACATCGTGGTGGTACTAGCCTCATGCTCGTTCTCATGGAGCTTGGTCGTCACGAAGTGAGCTTGGGGTGGAGAAGCTTTGGCCTTCATGAGTTCTTGTTCCGCCTTGAGAGCACAAATGTCGTTGTGCAATCCCATCATGAAGTGGAACTTCATCAAAATGGGGTCATCCATGCCGGCTAGTCGCAAGGCTTTCTTCAACTCCTTGAAGTACTCATCGATGGACTTGGATCCTTGGATGGTGTTCTCCAATTGGCATTGAAGTTGTTCCATGTAGGTTGGAGGCATGAACTCTCGCCGCAAAGCTCTCTTCGTCTTGGGCCAACTAATGTCGTACGTCTCCGAAGGTGTGTAAAGCCACCATGTGGACGCGTAGTCACATAAGTTCCTTGTGGCGCACTTCACTTGATCTTTGGGAGGAACTTGATGTAGCCGGAGGTAGTCGTCCATCAAACGCTCCCACTCTAGATACTCCTCGGGTTCTGGAGTCCCATAGAAAGGAATCTCCTGGTCGGTGTCGAGGCCGTAGTAGCTCGTGGAAGTCACAGACTTGAGCTTGGGGAGCTTCTCTTGAGCGTAGTCTTGAGGTGCTTGTTGGCGAAGATGCCGTATATCCGAAGGCGAAGATGCCTTGAAGTCGCTTGGCGAAGATGCCAAGGGAGATGGTGAAGTCGTTGAGCTATTGTTGGTGTTGAGTTCTTCACCTTCACGTTCGTGGTGGTGATGGTGTCGATGCCGATGTGACCTTGCCGGAGATGGTATCTTGGAAGTATGTGTACTTGAGCGTCTTCTCGAAGATGAGGAAGATTGCTTGTAGGACTTGATGAGGGCTTTGATATCCTCCATTTGAGCTTGCATCTTGGCGTCGGTAGAGTTATTCGTGGCATCGAACTCGTCGTTGTTGTTGTAGACCGAAGGTGAAATGCCTTTCCTATCCATCACAAGACTCGAGTAGAGGTGAGTAGGAAATGAGATAAACACTACCAAGTTACCTTTTCCCAAAGTTGAGGATGTATCCCGTTTCACTCAATGTGAGATGAAAGAATAGTGGAATTGGTACCGGACTTGTTCACTCACACCTACAAACTAAAGCTTATGGAGTAGCTCGATGAGGATAGTGGCACAAAAAATTTAATGCAAAATGTTAGCAAGAGTCAATAATGTTGAAAGAGATTCACAAATTCGCAAGTGAAACAAGTAGACCAATAACAATGAAAGGCACACAGAAACGCACAAACTGGTAGATAAATGGGGTCGTGCAACCAAGGAATGAGCTCAAAATGTGGAATCCACAGGAAACACTCGTGTTGCACAACTCAAGAGAGATGCTAGCACGATTGCTCAATAGGAGGATACGACACTTGTGCACAACCTATAAGATGCAAAGATATATCAACTTTCTATCCCAAGTATGCTATTATGTATGGTTCCCATTGTTTCTCAAGATGATCCAGGATAATCGGATATGACAATCTTATGCAATGTGGTATGATGCTATGGCTCTTGCTTACAAGCTTCTTTGCTCTTTCTCTTTTGCTTAAAAGCTTATTCTTTTTTTTTGATATGGCCACTATGCGAAATGCACCAACCAAGATAGCAAGTGTGTATATACGGGAACAATCTTGTGACACAAGGGATGATATGATGATACCAATATGATATGGTATGTATGCAATGGAATGGTGGATCACTAATGTGCACAAGTAACGTTGCCGGCAATACTCAAATGGCTGGTCTCGATAGGCAAGTAACGCAAAATGGGCTAGGGGTTAACAATGCAATTACAAGGGGAATATACAATGGTGTCGTCGAGGTTACCGTCCTTGACGATGATGAGTTGCGGTGTTCTTGATGTAGAACCGTCCCTAATTAGCCGAAACACCTTAGGAAACAAAAAAACCACAAACTCAAAATCTCCAAAGGCAAATGTCAAAATGGTGGTAGCGGAATGTGGCGGTGGTTGCGGAAGTACTGGTGGAAACCCGGTCAAAATGGGTTATGGTGGTGGAAGGGTATGGTGGGCTATACACGGTGTCGGAGTTGAAAGCACAGTCCCTAAGTAGCCGAAACACCTTAGGAGACACAACTCACAACACAAACAAAATTAGGATAAGTTGGGATGGCGGAAGGGTATGGTGGGCAAGGTTATGCGGAAGTGGTAGTGGTGGTTGATGAAGAAGGAACCGTCCTAAGTAGCCGAAACACCTTAGGAGACTCAAGTCGCCACTCAAACAACCACATATACAATGGGGATCAAAATGGGTTAGGTTGCGGAAGTCGGTGGTGGTAATGTCGATGATATGGTGGAAGCCCTATGCAAAGATGCCAAAGTTCCAAAACTTTGATGGATTCAAATGGTTATGGTAGTATTTTTGTTGTAAGGGGGATGTCAAGAGCTTTAAAAAGAGCTAAAGAACGTAAAAAACGGACTCTGGATGAATTAGTTATGGCCGAAACAAAATTTCAGCACATTCAGTTTCAGGGTTACCCGGACATCCGGGAGGAGGTCCGGCCGATCCGGGTCAGGTCCGGATGATCCGGGTTCGTCAGCTCCGGATCGGGTATTCGGGTGCGTGGGTTATTCGGACGTCCGGGGGGGCGTCCAGCTGATCCGGGGATGTCCGGATGATCCGGGAGAAGGTCCGGATGATCCGGGCAAGTCAAACTGCTCGGGATGTCCTCTCGGGGATGAAGTTTTGGGCGGAAAATGGATGCTTTTCAGGGAAAAATTGAGGAAATGTTGTGGATGGAAGGTGAGGAAACTTGGGGAGATGCTAGATCCACTTGCAACAAAGCGAATCCACGAATCAAAATCAACAAAACATCATCAAAACTCACAAATCACAAAAAAATTGGGGGCTATTTTTGTGGGTATTTTCGGATTAGAACGAAAAACAACAAAATCAAGCTAGAAAACGAAGAGGGGGGGCTCCGAAATCGTGATCAACGTGGCTCATGATACCAAGATGATGTAGGGTAGAACCCTAGTGGCCCGATCTTTCACGATTGGAGTGGATCCCCTCGAAGAACACGATGAACACGGGGAAGAACGGAGAGAAATCACAAGGGGAAACACTCAAGATTAAGTCCAATCACACATCCACTAGACAATCAAACACACAAGATCCACAAGGTACATGAACAACAAAGGGAAAGATACAAGGTAAGGTCCATCTCCAAAAGGAGGTCTTGATGATATTCTAGATGGATCTTCCCATGAAGGGGTCTTGACGATATATCCTGCAGGAACTTCTCCTAGATGGAGGTCTTGGCCTCCAATGGAGTAGTAGTCTCTCTCTCTCTCTCAAGAGTAGAGTGGTACAAGGAGCAAAGCTCTCTATCAAATGAGCTATCACTTTGCTAACTCTAGAAAGGAGGTGGAGGGGGTCTATATATAGTCTAGTGGGCGAACGGGTAAGTGAGGGGGGCGAATGGGTACACGGGCCTCGGCCCAAGTCATGGGTGCAGGCAAGGCTAGATGATCCGGGCAGGGTCCTGGATGATCCGGGCATCGGGGGTCCGGATGATCCGGACGGATTCTCGGATGATCCGGCTTCGGTGGAAGTCTTCGGGTGCCTTCGGCGCACTTATCGGGACGATCCGGGGGAAGGTCCGGATGATCCGGCTGAGCCCGGATGATCCGGACGGCGGTCCAGATGTCCGGCACGGCTCCAGCAGCAGCTCCATCTTCTTCTTCTCCTTTCTTCTGTCTTCTCTTCCACGCTTCCCTCGCGGACGGTGTAGTCATTCCTTGGAGCTTGCACTCCTCCTCGTCGTCCGTGAAGTTCCGACAATACCTATGCATGCACACGGGAGAAGTGTCAAGTAGTATACCATGCTCGAAGGGGTCAAGTGAACCCGTGTAAAGGAGATGATTCACCTTTATGTATGTGAAGTAGATGTCGCACCTGTCACTTGCCAAACGGACTCTTGACATGGTGATGTCCGTAGGATGCTCCGAATCAAACCCCTAGTCCAGGACTCCCTTAGTAGCCCCCGAACTAGCCTTCAACACCGACTTCCTGTAACTCCCATGACTGCAGACTCCGGCTTGCAGGCGAGTTCCCTTTCTTTTGAGTGTTCAGAATAATCTTTCTCTAGTTAGATCTACAAACGGTGCTCGATCCTTGCACGAGAGGCATGTGCCACCTCTAAATATGCAAATGAACATCTGTTTTGTGTGTCCGTACTGCACGTGGAGTGAGAGGGGGTGGTTAGTATCTTCGATGCTAAGCGGGTTATTCTCATGATGAGTGTTTATTCACTCATCCTTGCACGAGACATGCTGGTAATCGAGATGCCCAGTCCCATGATTAAAATTGCAATATAATAAAACAAACTCACTCGAAAAGTTGTTAGTATGGAGGGCACCCGAGGATTCGGCTAGCCATGGCTTGTTTTTATTATTGGAGGGGGGGTAAACTTTGCTTTTACTGCTTGGGAACCGCCGCTAATTTGTTTAGCATGGAAGATATTGAAAACTCTCGGTCGTAACATTGACAGGAAAGGTATGCCTCCCAAAATTATATCTATCTCTGATTTAAGCTTCAAGCTCTAGAACCTTTGCAAATCCTTGCTTCCCTATGCGAAGGGCCTATCCATTTAGTTTTATGCTATTTTACTTTTTTTGTTGAGTCATCAAATTCTCGAACAAGCACCAGTCTTGAGAGCACTATTGTCATTCTCATGCATTATGTATAGTTAACGGTGTGTGCATCATGACTGGATCTCTTCTACATGAACTACAATGTTTAGTCGCTGCTTGAAATTTGGAGGTGCTCTGCATTTATGTTTTGCGGCCTCGGAAAGGGCTAGCGAGATACCACTATTGTCATATTATATCATGATTGTTTTGACAAAGTGTTGCCATTTGAGATATTTTATTATTGCTCGCTAGTTGATTATGCCATTAATATGAGTGAATATAATTTCTAAGAGTTATCATTTGCATGGTTAGTCATAATCTTTGCTGAAAACCTGGGTATTATTTAAGCATATATAGGACAGCACTATTCTAATCCCAGGATTAGAATAGTTATTTGGATCACGGCGCGCCCTATATAGGGGCTTAGCGGATGCTCCCGAACCCACCTCACTACCGTACCTCCCCACGCCCCCACTCCCTCCCAGATCTAGCGAACCTTCCCACGCCTCACTCCCTCTCCAATCCAGCCACCCACCCCGCCGGCTCCGGCCCGCCCCCGCCCAGGGAACCAGCCGTCGTGCCTCTCTCGCCCCGGGAACTGGCCGCCGCGCCGTCCGCCGCCCTGAGAATCGACCGCCGTGTCGCCCCTTCCTTGTATTGGGCCGCCGCCGGGGATCACGCTGCCGCTGCCGCTACCTTCGCCCTCCACGGATCACGCCGCCGCCACCCTCCCCGGATCGTGCCACCACTGTCTGCCTCTAGCTACTGCTGCCTCCGCAGTCCTCCGCTAGCTTTCGCTGTAGTCCACCGCTAGCTCAGGCAGGGGAGGCAGTACTTATCCGGCTACCCCCGCGTCACCTGTTGCCACACTGAACAGCGTCCGGACACCACCACGGATTGCCCCTGGTGCTGCTCGAACTTCTCCATGCGGGCGACTGGTCGCTCGAACTTCTCCACGCGGGCGACTGGTCGCTCGAACTTCCCCTTGCCAGCCATGGTGGGCCTCTGTAAACTCTCATGGCGGCTCCTCCTCCCCTGTAGTACAAGCGAGGTCAACTGCAGCTCGATGGAGACGCAAAAATTTGTGGTATGCACTAACACAAATCCTCCAGGCTGCCTGTATCGTTAGCGGCAGAAGCTAGTTCAGTTACGAGTTCTGACATATGCTAGAGGAATTTCCTTCAATCCAAACTGAGCAGAGCTTGTGGCATCTCTTTCTTATTTTTTCCATGTGAAAAATTATGAGAAGGAAGGAATTGTCTCTCTAGATGAGCAGTTCCAGTTTAGTTCTTCCTATAGATTCTTCAATTTTTATTTCCCAAGTATTATGTTCTCTTAGATATTAGATTAGTACTCTTTCTTGCAAGCAAGGATGCTCTGAAAAATCAAACACGTGATGCTTGATACACCATGGCTCAAGTTCTCTGCAAATTTTGTTGAAGGTCATCGGCCTGTCCTAGCGCGCGACGTGCTGTACGCCTTGGCCGTCTCTTTCCTGGTGACGAGCTTGACGGTGATGCTGCATCCTGCATTACAACCTGGCGCCACCCTCCGCTCGAACTATGCCGGTAGTGCGTCTGAAGACCTCGTCCGTCCTTGAGCTCCTGTTCCACGCAATCAGACGCACATACACATACACAGCTATACCCCGTATACTTGAGCTTCAGAGCTTCTGAACTCTCTGAATTTGTGTGCATGTTTTCTTTATTCTGTCATTGCATAGCTCCACCACTGAATTTGAAAATTCAGTCAATGCTTATACTTGATAAAAACAGCAAGAAAAAATGACATATTATGTGTGTTTTTTCATGGAAGTGAGCTGGGAATTTAGATGTTCCTTGTCATAATATCGAGGAGATCGATCATTCAACTATTTATGTTATCCTTCGTGCTCTGACTTGAGTGAAGTTATGTGAACAAGCATAGTATATTGTTATTTTCTGATTTTGAGTCGTGGCATACAGTCATCACACAAGGTAGTTCCAATATACTGGAGCATATTACGCACATGGTTATCCTGCCTAATGCCTAAAGTGATATCTTTTCAATCTTTGTGCTGAATACTAAACATAACTATTGTAGGTCTTACCTGACCCATTGTCCCTTGCTACCACCTAGCCTCCTCTCAATGGGGCCCCATCGGTGCAGCACTTAGCGCGTTTCGCCACTGCCAGCTACGGTCGTTCAACCGCGCAGCCCCAAGAAGTTCGGGTGAGCAACTCGGTTCCCGCTGCTGTAGCGCCCGGACGAGGCCCAGGTCCTTAATATTCCAGGCTCATACTTTTGCAAGTATTTGAGTTTCAGCGGGTATTTGAGTTCAGGGAAAACTTTGGTGAGAGACAGTGTGAGCGATCTGCACCACTGCTTATTATTTCGGTTCACATTGGTGAATCCTCACATTGCCGGACATCGACCATGCTGCTCTTGTACTGATGAAATTTTGCACGAGTTAATTGTGGATGGAGCATGTGTCTATCATCGATACTTTGTTTGTGTATATGTGAATGCATCTTCTTTGTATCAAAAATATTTGTGCTGTTTATCATGTGGTATGTACCCAAAAAATTCTTTTGGCCCTTGTTTGATATGTGCAATAGTTCAATCTTGAAAAAATTACACATTCTGCGACAAAAGGTGTGGAGTGGGAAATGTTAAATCATCCACTAAAAAAGTTTCACGGATTCTCCCTTGAAAAAGAAATGTAGGAAATGCTAAATCTCTGGAATTCACATTAAAAAATAGGAAGTTCAATTACCAAACTTCATTCAGTATATAATATATGTATATAACCAAAAATAGGAAAGGAAAAATATACAGAAGCTCAATTACCAAACTTCATGAAAAAAATACGGAAGTTCAATTACCAAACTGTTTGTGTTCTGGAAGTTAAAAGGAAACTAATCGAAAAAGTTAACATGACAAAACCAAAAGAAGTCAGGACCTTAAAAACCAATAAAATGCCATGACAAAATCATTCCTTTCATGTGGGTTTCATAGAAAATGTTGCATTTTCTGGTTGCATGAAGGGTAAAATGTTTCAGTATCACAATCGGCTTATATTTCATGCTTTTTTGAAAACCATATTTTTCTCTAAGAATAAAACTAAGAAGTTCAAACTAAACTAACAAAGAAGTTCGATGTTTATAAAAAACTCAAATCTTTATGAACCTATAAAAACAAACAAGTTGAATTAAATTAAGATACCAATTCAAAAAGTCTATAAAAAGAATGAATTTTCCCCATTTCTAAAAAAATCTAGAAGCTCAAATTAAAATAACGGAGCGGTTCAATGTTTCTAAAAACTCGGATTTTTAACCTCTACTAAATAATAATAAATAATGAAGTTCAAATAGATTCCCCTTTAAAAACAAAGAACTTCAAATTTAAATAAGGAAGAGGTTCGATGTTTATTCCAAAGTTAGGATTTTTCCCGTTACTAATGAACAAACAAACTAGTTCAATTTAGAAAAATAGAGTAGCTCAAAAATTGTAGAGAAAATAGATTTCCCCGTTTCTACAGAAAAACCTAGAGGTTCAAATTTAAATAACGGAGAAGTACAAATATTTATTACAATACCAAGAAGGTCAAATTAAAAAAACCGAGCCATTCAGAAAGTTTATGAAATCCTATTTTCCCTCTTTTCAAAAAGACCTAGAAGTTCAAATGAAAATAATTGAGCGGTTCGATATTTATTACATAACTAGGACTTATCCTGTTACGAATGAATAACACCAAGAAGTCCTAATTTAAAAAATGAAGCTATTTGATGTTTATAAAAAAACTAAAATTTCCCCAACACTAAAGATTAAAACCAAGAAGTTCAATGTATGTAAAAAATTCAGGTTTTCTTGTTAATAACGAATACAACCAAGAATTTCAACTGAAACAAACGGATTAGTTTGATATATATTTGAAAAAAATGAATTTTCAGTTACTAAAGTATAAAACCAATAAGTTTAATTCGAAATTACGAAGAAGTTTGATGTTTCTAAAAAATAACAAAAAAAGTTTAGAACATTTAATTAGTAAATGGATTTCCCCATTTCTAAAAGAAACCTAGAAGTTCAAATTAAAGTAATGAAGCAGTTCAATATTTATTGAAAACTCGGATTCTAACCGCTAATAGAAAATAAAACCAACGTGAGGTTCGAATTAAAATAACATGAAAGTTTGGTGTTTATTAAAACCTAAGATTTACATGTTCCAAAAACAAAAATAAAAACCAATGCCATTTTGGCATTTTTAAAACCAACTCATAAAAATGAAGAACTTTTCTTGCTAGAAGTTTAAGTGCTCAATGAGGGAAAGTTCGAAATTGCTACCCACTTGTGTCTATGTTTTTACAAAAAAATCAAAATTTAAAAAAATGTGAAGGGGGTCCAATATTTATGAAAAACTAAGGATATTTTGATGCTAAATGAAATAAACCAAGAAGTCCAAATTACAACATAGAGAAGTTCGATATTTATAAAGAAACTCAGATTTCCTTGTTAGTAAAGAATAAAAATGACGAAGTTTGAATAAAAATAAAAATGATGAAGTTCAATTTACAAAAAAAATGTTTGATGCTTATTTAAAAAGATATTTCCTTTCTAAGAATATGACTAAGAAGTTGAAATTAAAATAACAGAGAAGTTCGTAGTATATGAAAAAACTCAGATTTGTTGCAAGAAGTTCACGTGCACCTCCGTGCACGGTTCAGAATTTATATTGTTGGACATCCGACCTCCAATTACATGTTCTAAAATGGCAAAAAAATGAGATGTATACACGAAAATGCGACAAAAGTTCATAGTGAAAACAATGAGAAGTTCAAGTACTACAAGGAATACATTTCAGGTGAAAATAAAAGTATAAAAAAATAAAATTTTAAAAGGTTTGTTGAAAGAAGTTCAAGTACTTTTTCCGGGGAAGTTCAAAAATTCTCGTGAGAGAGTTTCACCTTGTATTTCCATGTTTGATTTTTTCCGTATAAAAATCGAATACAATTCTTTACTCAAAATATAAAAAGGTGAAGTTCATATTGAAAATAACAAAGAAGTTCGGAGTTTACTAAAACCTAGGATTTACCTGTTCAAAAAATAAAAAAACACAACGCCATTTTTTGCACTTTTAAAAACAACTCATAAACAAAAAAAATGGTTGCTAGAAGTTCAAGTGCTCAGTGAGGAAAAGTTCAAAAAATTCTTATGAGAGAGGTTCACCGTGTATTTAGATGTCCAAAATACATAAAAAATATGTTGTTTTTTGTGTTTTAAAATAATTCTCTCAAACCAGAGAGAAGTTCAAAGTGATAATAACCAGAAGTTCACGTACTACATAGTGTGTATTTCATATAAGAAAAAAACAATAATGTGAAACAGAGTGAAGTTCAAACAGACATGCCCCAGAAGTTCAACTACTTCATGCAGTGCAAAAAATAGCACGTCAAAAACAGAGTGAGGTTCAAACAGACATGCCCGAGAAGTTCAACTACTTTACGCAGTGCGTTTCCATTCGAAATGAAGGCAGAAATCATGATCTCGTCATTTCTCTAATATATTTCAAAATGACAGGAATATTATTTGTGTAAGTTCAAGTCCTCGATCGGAGAAAATTAAAAAAAATGCCAGAGAGGTTTGTACAAAAAGAATATCATTTGTATAACACTGACTAAATAGATGAGAAAATTACAAACAAAAATACGTCACAGAAGTTCAACGTGAAAACGGCAGGAAGTTCGACTACTATAGTGAATTAGTTTGAGAGGAAAACTTTTAAAATCGTCGCGAGGATGAAAAAACGATCAACACGGCAAAGTTGCGTGTTTACATCAGCTTTCCACCGGTATATTACTTGCTCAATTCTTGTGAGTGTTCCGATGAGTGGATGGAGAGCTACGGGCAGAAAAACACGTCAAAAACAGAGTGAAGTTCAAATAGACAACCCGAGAAGTTCAGGTTCTTCACGCGGTGCATTTACTAAGAATCTGTTCCGCGATAAAGGCAGAACGAATGATCTCTCCATTTTTGAAATTACTTGAAAACGGCTAGGAAACAGAGAAAACCATCAATATAAAAAAGTTTTGCATTTTCCTTAGCTTTTCAAAGGTATATTACTTGCCCCATTCCGATAAAGTTTGTAGAAATTACGGCAAAAATACGTTTTTAGCCATTTTCAAAATTGCTTAAAACTGTAAGGAATTGGGAGAAACAATATATACCAAAAAGTTTCGCATTTCCACAAGATTTCCAACGCCATATCATTTGTTGCATTCGGACGTACGGTTAAAAAAATATATCAAAAATACAAACTCGGTGGAACTTGTACCGTTTTCTAAATTACTCTTAAACCGTTCACAATTAGAAAAAACTTTTTACATGAAAAATTAGCGCATTTTCATAAGCTTTCCAACACAATATCATTTGCCTCAATTGGATTAGCTGTTTAGAAATGACATCGAAAATAGGAACTCGCCATTCGGTTTGCGAAATTTTACGATTTTCCAAATTACTCTTTAACCGTAGGGAATTAGAGAAAACTTTCGAAATGTGGAAGGAGCGGTTTTGCAGCAGCTTTCCAACGCCATATTATTTGCTTCACTCCGAAAAACGGTTTTAAAATGCGATCAAAAATACGATTCACGTTTTTTGTATGAAGAAAATACGGCTTCCAAAACTGCTCTTAAATTGCTTACATTTTGCCAAAAATTTAACTTGGGTCATGATACTGGTGTCCATAGCTTTCCAACCGTATATCGCAAGCCCCATTTGGGCAATGTTGGCGGAAGTTCAACCTAGCATTGGGAGAAGTTCAAGTCAAACAACTCAGGTAATAAAATTGCAAAAAATGCAATTTCATCACGTCCCAAGAGCAAACTCAGCCAACGAGCGAGATTCCTATTTAAAACAGGTATTTAGTTGCTAAAAACGTTTTTAGATTACACTAACATCATATAGAACATGACTAACCAGAATAATTCGTGGGGGAAGCGACGGTTGCGAAGATAGCCCGAAGGTCGGGTTCGTACAGAGGGAAGTTCAAGTGCGTTACTCAGGCAGTTCAGGTAGTGATCAGAATATTATTCTGACCCCGTGATCAGACTAGTGTTTATGTATGTATATATATACATATATGTATATACATATATATACATATATATATATATGGATACAAGAACAAAAGAGCTCATAAAAGTTTTTTCTTTATCACTTTTAGTTTGTCAACTGAATTGCGTGAAGACAAGCAATGAGTTAAGCTTGGGGGAGTTGATATGTCTTCGTCGTATCTACCTTCCCAAACACTTTTGCTCTTATTTTGGACTCTAATTGACATGATTTGAATGAAACTAACTTGGACTGACGCTATTTTCAGCAGAACTACCATGGTGTTGTTTTTGTGCAGAAATAGAAGTTCTCGAAATTGGATGAAACTTTTTGGATATTTTTATGGAATAAATAAATAATACTGGAGCAAAGACCCACTTGAGAGGGGGGTCCATGTGCCCACGAGGCACCAGGGCGCGCCCTGCTGGCTTATCGGGCCCACATGGCTTTGCTGACCCTAATCTCAACACTATAAATTAGAGAAAAAATAAGAGAGGAAGTTTCATCACATTTTACGATATGGAGCCACCGCTACCTCATGTTCTTCATCGGGAGGTCGGATCTAGAGTCTGTTTAGAGCTCCGGAGAGGGGGATCTTGTGTCTTTTTCACATCAACCATCCTTCATCACCAATTTCATGATGCTCACAGTCGGGGGTGAATAATTCCTTCGTAGTCTTGCTGGACGGTGATGGGTTGGATGAGATTTATCATATAATAGAGTTAGTTTTGTTAGGGCTTGATCCCTCCACTATGTTTTGAGATTGATGGTGCTAGGATTTTGCTATGCTTAATGCTTGTCACTAGGGCCCGAGTGCCATGGTTTCAGATATGAACCCTTTATGTTTTCATTAATATATTTGTGTTCTTGATCCGATCTTGCAGGTTGTATGCACCTGCTATGTGTTATGACCCTCTTACCCCAAGGTGACAATAATTGGTATTCTTTCTAGTGATTAACATAGTTTGAGGAGTTCATGTATTCACTATGTGTTAATGCTTTGTTTCTGTACTCTATTAAAAGGAGGCCTTAATATCCCTTAGTTTCCTTATGGACCCCGCTTTCACTGGAGGGTAGGACAAAATATGACATGCAAGTTCTTATCATAAGCATGTATGACTATATACGGAATACATGCCTACATTACATTGATGAATTGGAGCTAGTTGTAAGTGGATCTAGTGCCACCCCTAGTTGGTTTTGGAGTATTGACGACAATCCTAGTTGAGGGACTAATGTGTTTGTGAGAATTGCAGGATAACACAGGTAGAAGTCCCTCATTGATTCGGTTTTCCTACCAGAGATGACCCCTAAAAATGTATGAAGACATTGAAGTCAAAGGTGGTATATGAAGATATTCACATTGAAGACTATGACAAGAGAAGACACCACATGAAGCCTATGGAGCTCGAAGACTTAGATCTTTCGTAGTTCTCTTTCTTCTGTGTTGAGTCATAGGAACCACCGTGCTGTTAAGTGGGGTCCAAGAGAACCAGTCAGAATGACTGAAGTGATGCTTAAACAAAACCTATGTCTTCGAGTGAAGACTTTGAGAGCGAATCTTGTCCAGAGTCGGGCAAGTCAGCTTTGCTTGAAGCCCAAGTAAAGTTGCCGTGTGAGTTTGAAATCTGACCATTGGAACACGCGTCAGTTCCTTAGTGACCCAGGGTCATTTCGGACAAATCAAGTCGGGTTGCCAAGTGGCTATAAATAGCCCACCCCCTACAACCATAAACGGTTGGCTGCTCAGATTCAGAGTACGGCTTTTATCGTTTGAGAGCAACCCACCTCGAAGCCTTTGAAATACAATTCCTTGCGAGGATAAAGCCCTAACCACCCAGAGCCAAAGAGAATTAGGCATCACTTAAGTCTTCTTGTCTGTGTGATCTGAAGACTTATTACACTTGAGGACTGTGCATCCTCCAGCCAGTTAGGCGTCGCGTTCTGAGCATCCAAGAGACATTGTGGATTGCCGGTGAACAAAGTCTGTGAAGGTTTGGGAGTCTACCTTGAAGACTTACCAGAGTGATTGGGCGAGGTCTGTGTGACCTTAGCTCAAGGGGAATACGATGAGGACTGGGTGTCCTGAGCTGCGTGTTCAGGACTGGGTGTCCGGGACTGAGTGTCCTAAGGTTTAAATACCTAGCCGCCCTAACCAGACGTACAATTGTCACAGCAACTAGAACTGGTCCAACAAATCATTGTCTTCAGCGAGTCACTGGTTTCATCTTCCCTTCCCTTTACTTACTGTTACTCCTTGTGAAGTCATTGTATGTTCGCACTATCTTTTGTCTTCACTGAGTGACTGCGTGTTCTGTGTGGCTTCACAATATCTTCCTACCTGATCCTTACTACATTGCTGCTATTAGTCATTATGCTTTCACTCTATTGAATACTTGACTATGGCTTGCCTAGTGTAGTCTACCTTCCGCTGCAGGGTAATAGGTTTATTTCTATCGTTTGTCTTCATAACTTCCACGTTTTGAAGACTTCCATAAAAATCGCCTATTCACCCCCCTCTAGTCGATATAACACACTTTCAATTGGTATCAGAGCAAGGTGCTCCCTTGTTCTGTGTGATTCGGTTTAACCACCTGGAGTTTTAGCTATGTCGACTGCAGGGATAATTAAAGTCTCCGCTGCGTGCCCCGTCTTCGATGGAACTGAATATCCCTACTGGAAGAATAAGATGCGCATGCATCTTGAAGCCATTGACGTCGACCTATGGTATGTCGTCAAGAACGGCGTTCCCAAGGCTGGAGAAGGTGTCACTGCTGCTGATGTCAAGAAGTTCATTCAACTGGACTCTACTGCCAAGAATATCATCTGTGGTCATCTGACCAAAGGACAGTATGGCCGTGTGAGTGCTTTGGAAACATCTAAGCTGGTCTGGGACTGGCTCTCCAAGGTCAATGAAGGCGTCTCAACCTAGAGAGATCAGAGAATCAGTGTCCTTCACAACCTCTTCAACCGCTTCAAGCGAAATGAGAATGAGAATGTCCAGCTCACATTTGACCGACTCACTGACATCACAAATGAGCTTCAAGCCCTCGGCGCTACTGAGATCACCAAACATGAAGTCGTCAAGCCACTACTAAGAACACTTGATAGTTCGTTTGACACCCTAGCCCTGATGATTCAAGAACGTCCTGATTTCAAGACACTCAATCCGTCTGACATACTTGAGAGGCTCAACACACATGAGTTTCAGCTTTCTGAGAAAAGAAATATCAACGGTCCGAACTATGGGCGAACTCGTGCCTTGAAGGCAAAAGTTGTCTCCTCATCTGAAGAAGAATTTGACAGCAGTTCGGATGATCCTGAAGACATTGGAAGGGAACTTGCTATGCTTGTGAAGAAGTTCCAAAAATTCACCAAGAAGAAAGGTTTCAGAAAGTCTTCCCGATCAAGCTCAAGGAATGATGAAGCTTCTGCTCACGACTACAAGAAGAAAACATGTCACAAGTGCAAGAAACCTGGCCACTTCATCTCTGAGTGTCCACAGTGGGACAATGAGAACAAAAAGAAGAAGAAGAGCAAGGAATATGACTCTGACGACAAGAAGAAGAAGAAATACTCAAAGTCTTCTTCCAAGTCTTCCTCAGAGTCTTCATCACACAAGAAGAGCTCATCTGGCAAGGCATGTGCGTTTGTTGGCAAGGAAATGGATTCAGAGGAGGAGTCCGCTTCTGAGGAGGCGGAGGTGGAGTCTGAGGAGGAGTCCGATTCAGGCGTCGGAAGTCTAGCTATAGCATACATTGCCAAGTCCATCTTCAACACTGAAGACAATGACTTCATCACCGACACCGATGCAAATGACAAGGACTACTCCGCTTCTACCTACTGCTTCATGGCACGCGGTGGCAAGGTAAACACACGCACTACTCACTATCAAACATCTAGTGACGATGACTCTGATTGTGGTTCAAAACCCAGCTACAAAACGCTTGCTAAAATTGCAACTGAACAACAGAAAGCTATGGAACATATTCAAAAACTGTTAGACAGAAGCGATGATCTGTTAGGTGCTGAAATGACTCGATCTGAATCCTTAATTAAAGACATAAAAAATCTTCACGTTAAGTATGAGGAACTTGAAAGTCGTCATGAAACTCTCTCAACAACTCCTTAAAAGCTTTCCTATGATTATCTTCAAAGGAAGCAAGATCTTGAGAAATCGAGAGCGGCTCATGAAGATCTTCAAAAGGAAAACGAGTCACTTCGCGCCAAACAGATCAGTTCCGCTCAGGAAGGATTTGAACCACCATGTCTTAAATGCATTGAGCGTGATAATGCTACTTCTGTTGCTGAATGTTCTACTGCTACTACTGTTGCAATATCTTCAACTGTTGATGTGGTAACTAACCCCTCTGCTAAGGATACCACTGCTATTGCTGATGAGAATGCTAGGTTGAAGACATTGCTTGAAACAGGGATGTACAAAAGTATTAAAGGGCATCAGACACTATGTGATGTCCTCAAAAAGCAGATTCTGAACCGAAACCCGAGGAAAGAGGGTGTTGGGTTCGTAAGGAAAATGAATGCTGATGGCTCTTACTGGAAACCTGAGTAGTACCCAAAAACCACGTGGGTTGCTGCAAAGGAACCTTCAGCAGATCCATCCAATCTATCTGGCTTCACTTGTGCTAACCCCATTATCATTGATGAATCCCTTGATGCAAACTATAAACTATTTAAGAATCAGAATGGTGAAGTGTTTGCCAGGTACATTGGTACTAACTGCAGGAATGGACCGCCTATGAAGAAGATCTGGGTTCCGAAAAGGTGTCTGGAGAATCTTCCTGTGAATGTCATCATGACACCTCACGTGAAGAAGACAAACCTCAGACCAAAGGCTTCATACGGTCCAAAGGCTTCATATAGATAGAGGACTCACCTGAGTCGCACTAACGCAAATGTTTTGCAGGGAAACCATACTCAGGCATATGAATATGAGAGCGGTTCATCAAACCGCCATGTTCATAAGACCAAGAACTATTCTGCTTATTCTTATGAGTACTATTGTCCGCCTGCAAGACTGTTTGCTAGGGCTCCAAAGCCAAAGTTCTCAGATGCTGCACTTAGACTTATTGCTTCTAAGCCACCCTTGAAGATGTGGGTGGCCAAGAAAGCTTAACTCTCTTTGCAGGGAAAGGTCTCCAGCAGAAAACCAAAATTGTCTGACGCTATTGCTGGGGACCTTAAACATCTTGTAGGGCGCAAGATCAAATGCCCGAATGGTCTTACTATGTACTTCGTTCCTGAATCGCTTTCTACTCTCCCTATTAGTCCTAATCTGGATCTAAGCTTTCATAACCCACTGGTTCGTCAAATGTTTTTGCTTCACAATGCTCTTCGTGAAGTCTATCCCCCTAACTGCACTGTAGGGTACGACACCAGCGTCTTCAGAATGGATTATTGATAGTGGGTGTACAAATCACATGACTGGCAAAAGAAGCCTTCTTATGGACTCAACCTTACGTCCATCCGACAAGAGCCACATCACATTTGCTGACACTGGTAAAAGTAAGGTATTGGGTCTAGGTAGAGTTGAAATCTCAAGGGATCAACACATGGATAAAGTCATGCTTGTTGAATCCCTTGGCTTCAACTTAATGTCTGTCTCAATGATTTGCGATTTAAACATGATCGTAATATTTGGAAAATACCGTTGCCTTGTTCTAATGGAATCTAACAAGTCTTGAGTAATTGAAGGGTATCGAAAAGATGATTTGTACATGGTAGATTTCTCAGCAGGACCACAACTTGCCGTATGTCTTCTAGCAAAAGCTTCAGAATGCTGGCTCTGGCATCGGAGCCTTGGGCATGCTGGCATGAGGAACCTCCACACCCTGGCAAAGAAGAAGCATGTCATAGGCATCGAGGGCGTCAAGTTCAAGAAAGATCACTTATGCGGTGCCTGTGAGGCAGGAAAGATGATGAGGGCCAAACATCCCTCGAAGACAATCATGACCACTACTCAACCCTTCGAACTACTTCACATGGATCTTTTCAGTCCCACTCATTACTCAACTCTTACTACTACTGCTTGTCTCTATGGCTTTGTCATTGTTGATGATTATTCTAGATATACTTGGGTGCACATAATCCTTTACAAGACTGAAGTGCAGGATGTCTTCAGACGCTTCGCCAATCGAGCAATGAACAACTATGGCGCCAAGATAAAGCATATCAGAAGTGACAATGGCACTGAATTCAAGAACACTGGCCTTGATACATATCTTGATACCTTGGGCATCACACATGAAACCCGGAGAAGTAGGAACGACCACCCGATAATCCAGGCGTGCGTGGGATGTGGAACAAACCCCAAAATTCTCCATAATGGCCACGTGTTCCTCAGATGCGAATCGCCAGGGGCACCTATGTAATAACGCAGTGCCGCCCCTGTACCTATAAATACACACTTGATGGCGGTCATTATCTCTTCTTCCACTCTCGCACAAACCCTAGCGCCACCGCTAGCCCTCGACGACGCCGGCGACGAAGCGCTTCGCTGCCGCAACCTCTCCGACGCCGTCTTCACGCCGACCGCGGACATCGTCCTCTCCACCGTCGCCGTAGGTGTCCTCCGTCGCCAAGTTAGGGCACGGAAGATCGAACTGCTCGGCCTCATCTTCCACTCCGTCTAGCAGTTCTTAGTGTGGTAAATAAAACTTCCTTTTACGGCACCGTTGATCCTATGGCTTTGTCACTTTCTACCACAAGCAATTTCTATTCACACAAGTTAGATCTCTCTCATACTGCATCTCATAACATGCATAGTATATTCACTTATGCTTCACAAAGTAGTTAGATTCCTCACTTGTACTGATCTCTGGATTCGTACAAATCTGGAACCAACTCCTTATCTATGAGTGAATGTCTTCGCACGATGAGGTCAATGTCTTCTAAACTGATTTATATTCAAAATCTTCTGAGAATGCATATGACCTCTTCCCCTTCCCTCGCACCTTAATGCTGTCATAGGTACATGTCCGTGGGAGAATCCCTTGGTTCTCATAGTCTGCATTCATTTGCAGAATTCTTACAGCATCATATAAATTCTCCCGAAGCAAGTTCATGTTTGTCCAGCAAGCGAAAATCTTTGAAGCCTTTGAACATGTTGAAGCCTTTCAGTTTAAAGTTCATGGCTTCAGAGAAATCAGCAAGGAAGGGTGGCAGAAAGCGTCGTGGAGAAACATCTAGAGATCTGCCAGATGACCTCTCAGAACTATACAAGACAGATCCTGAAGAGGATTACAATCAGCGCAAGACCCGAATCCAATGGATTCAAAGATATTGGGCAGAACAATGGTTCAAATACCGATTTGTAACCCAGGAATATGCTGAGAAAAATGCCATCAAGAGACCGTGGGGAGACATCCTATACAAGAATCTTCAACCCAGGTCCAGAGATGAAGCCATTGAACAAGGCTTCTATCCCTGCATGGTCCGTGGGCCACAGCCTGTTGATGCACACCCATCGTCACTACTATGGTGTCGTGACGACATTCTGTTCAAGCGCAACTTCCAGTTTGCCCAGAACTCAGCGAAGCAAAACAAGAAGACATTGGGACTAAACTTCAACCCTGGTCCCTCGGCTCCAAGGGCTGATGGCACACGAGATGCAGAACCCAATGTCATCGGTCCTTTCTATAACCGTGAAGGTCTCATCACCCATATCTTGGTTCAAGGGACTGCAGTGAATGAGCCTGCAGCTGACGCTGAATCAGATGAAGCGCCTGCAGCGCCGAAGCCAAAGAAGTTGAAGAAGCCTAAAGCTTCAAATCCTGCCCCTTCACCAAAAATCTCACGGGCGAAGCCACTGGCAACTGCACCTCCTGAAGACAGTGTGCAGTCCGAAGATTTATCACGCATCTCCAAGCCCCAGAAGGTCAAGATGCCTCTGCCACACATCGGCCAAGAGCTAACAGCTACTGCCATTCTGTGCAATGATGCCATTGATCTATCAAGTGATGAAGATCTTGCAGATGACGCTCTTGAGCAACTCATCAAGAGCAAAGAAGAAGCAGAAATATTCAATGATCTGCCTCTCTTTGTTGTAACAATCATCCACAACTTCATTGATGAGTGGTTTGACACGCCAAACATCAGCTTCGAAGATCTGCAACTACCCATTGGCCTCAGTGTCGCCTTCCATGGCGCCATTGCTTCAGAAGTAGCTATCGCCCAGCGCATTGTTGAACTGAAGCAGAAGATTGACTTTGAAAAGGCTCAGTTCAAGAAGCATATGGCCAAGCTCAGCGTGCAAGAAGTGAAGAACTTCAAGATTATGCTGCACAAGCTCAAGAAAGCCTTTCTAAAGAAACGTGCAGAAGCTCAGGGTTCGCGTGAGCGCATGAAGGTTCTGGCTGACAGATGTGTGCAAGCCTACAATGAGGCTGAGAAGCGCAAGGCCCTTGGGCGTCCTGGCATCGACCCCAGGATGGTAGCAAAGAAGATGAAGAAGCCCACTACGGCTGAACCTAACGCACCAAGGCAGGAAGCAGATCCCATTGTCTTCCCAACTAGAATGACTGGCTCGAAGCCAAAAAGCTGGTCAACTGCTTCAGAGCTGAAGAAGACGAGGACTGCTGAGGCTGAAGCCAGGAAGAGGAAACATCCTGAAGCCTCTCCTATTGCCCCCTCCAAGAAGAAGAGGAAGACCAAGAAAGATCGGGCTGCTCCCATAGAGCCTTTGATAGTTGAACCCATTTCCATGGTTCGTCCTGACGCTGAACGCCAACTGACAATCCATGAGCCTACTTTCACAGAGGCTCATGAAGCTGAAGACTTTCCAGCAGCTGATCCCATCGCTGCTGAAGACATTGGTCAACATGACCATGTAGAAGATGGTGCAGTCCTTCCTCAGCTAGAGCACCAACAGGTATCATCGCCTGTGCTCACGCACAGTGAACTCATCAGCATTGGTCGTCCACTGACGCCAATTGCACAGGATGCTTCATGGGCGGATCGCCCACAAGAGGAAGAAGACTTTGAGGCCCAGCCAACACAAACTCCACAGGCGTCGCCCGCGTTGCGCAGGCTTCGCAAAGGTCCAAGGCCTCAAGTCTCTGCGTCTGAAGCTAAAACTGCTGAAGACATTCCGGCTGCATCAGTCGATGAAGAAGAAGTACCACAAGCTGCTACTCCCCTGTCCCACCAACAAGCAGTTCTCGAGGAGAACGTGATTGAAAATCTTGCGGCTTCCACCACCAACACCACTGAAGCCACTGACGCTGTCATGGCTGAAGCTAATGTGGAGCCCTCACCAACAAAAGCACCAGAAGTCAGCGAAGCCACTGATCCCGCCACTTCTGTTCCTGAGTCTGCTGCCGGTCCCTAGTTCGACTATCATGTTGAGCACAGGCCTCAGGTACAGAAGCCAATCCCAAGATTGCCAAGGTTCCCAGGTCCTGCATCAGCACCTGGCTCCTTCAATATCAATGGCTTCATAGCAGACAACACATTCTTCAACAGCTTCAGGAACCCCTACTCCAGGGAAAGAATATCATCTGATCGGTTCTGGAGTTATCAACAGCGAAGCTATTACTCATGCGTTCTTTACAACCAAGGTCGCATCTTCCCACACAAGCGCCTTGACATTGAAACAATAGCTGGTCTGCCCTGTCTGGAAGAAGCTCTAGATTGCTTCAAAGAGGTTGGACTGCTGCCGTTCGTCACTGACCAAGAGCATTGGAATAAAGAGTTGCTGCTCCAATTCTATGCCACACTTCACATCCGCAGGTATAGCAGAGATCCGAAGACTTGGGTCCTGGAGTGGATGACAGGAAACGTTCATCACGAAGCCAAAGCCTTTGACATCATTGAGCTCACTGGTTTGCCCACTCCTGGCGATCTCTACGAGCATGGCTGTCAGCTTCATAGTGAAGCTATTGAGAGCATCTTTCAGAAGACTGAACCTAATATGAGTCAGATGCTTAGTATGATGAAGCCATTGCCCCAAGATGCTGCTTATCCCACGGAGTTCTTCGTTGAAGACCTTGAGTATCTGCCAAGAACCATTTATCACATCATAAGGCGAACTCTCTGGCCAATCAAAGGACATTCTCCCCATGCCAAGCTAGAAGGTGCAATGAAGACTTTGGTCTTCTACATTCTTCATGGAAAATGCTTCAATACACAGGATTTCTTCATTCGCCAACTTGCTGCATCAGGCTCTGATCTGTTTGGCTTGAAGTTCTACGCCCCATGGGTCATGCGGCTGATCAAACTTCACTCCACTATCTCATATCAGCCATCTGCTCGCAATCATCAGATTTTTCTGCCTGATGTGGATATGTCTATTGAAGCCATCTATCCTGAGCCTGCCAAGGAACCTCTAAGTCTTCAGAATGCAGAACATCCAAGTTTTTCTCAGAACATTGAAGGAGTTGAAGCAGTCACTCGTGTGTATCCTTTGGCTGGCACTACACGTGCACCGCATCCTGCTCTCAGTGAAGCCACTGACAGTACAACTGCTCCATGACCCAAGAAGCGCACTCGTGTTCTCAATGACCGAGAGCTTCTTGTGGCTCTTCATCAGAAACAGGATAGGCATCATGACTGGCTGAAGCATCAAATGCAAAGCCTCTTGGTGGATGTTAATCGCATTTGCAATATTGCCACCAAGAATGCTTTTGTTGCCCATGAAACTTCTTGCCGCACATGGAAAGGGCTGACACTGATGTGTTCTGAAGATGATCTTCAAGAGGATGGCTTCACTGAGCGCTTCAAGTTTGACTCCACACCTCCTCGAAGGGCAGTGCTGCGACGAACTCCATCTCTTGAAGACTCTGAGTTCTCTTCCTCTGCTGCAACTGTAAATGCCAGAGTGATCGAGGATGACGACGATGCTACTTCACCACCGCCTCCTTCAGCACGCTTCGACACTGCTCCAAGATCTTCTGCACCGCCAAACACCACCGACGACCCTGCTGCATCACCTACTCTTCATGGGAACGAGTAGATGCTCTATGTCTTCAAACCTTTTTGGTCCTTACTGACAAAAGGGGGAGAAGCATATGAGGTTGATAGTCTTCAAGCGGGTCCATATGGGCGGGTGCTTTATATTTTTCTTCGTGCTTACAACTCTCGTTTTGCTACATTTGGTTCTTTGAGTTGTAACACTTAAACTCGATGGTCGTCTGCTACTTATCTGCCACCTTGTGTTGCGATGATAAATTCCGCATGTGCGATGATAAATTCCGCACTTAGATCATTCTGCAGACGTCCATTTTCCATTATGCATGTCATTATCTTCATATACTTTCACATGCATAGTGGATTGTCATCATAAGTTGAAGTGGATCTCCACAAGTACAACCTGCCATGTGCATTTGCATTCCAAAAGCAAATTACTTATATGCACATCTTCAGGGGGAGCCCTTGCAACTTATGAAGACAATTCCTTATCCTTTACAATTTCACAGATTATATTCCCCGTTGAAAACTTCAACTAGTTTGTCATCAATCACCAAAAAGGGGGAGATTGTAAGTGCATCTAGTGCCACCCCTAGTTGGTTTTGGAGTACTGACGACAAACCTAGTTGAGGGACTAATGTGTTTGTGAGAATTGCAGGATAACACAGGTAGAAGTCCCTCATTGATTCAGTTTTCCTACCAGAGATGACCCCTAAAAATGTATGAAGACATTGAAGTCAAAGGTGGTATATGAAGATATTTACATTGAAGACTATGACAAGAGAAGACACCACATGAAGCCTATGGAGCTCGAAGACTTAGATCTTTCATAGTTCTCTTTCTTTTGTGTTGAGTCATAGGAACCACCGTACTTTTAAGTGGGGTCCAAGAGAACCAGTCAGAATGACTGAAGTGATGCTTAAACAAAACCTATGTCTTCGAGTGAAGACTTTGAGAGTGAATCTTGTCCAGAGTCGGGCAAGTCAGCTTTGCTTGAAGCCCAAGTAAAGTTGCCGTGTGAGTTTGAAATCTGACCGTTGGAACACGTGTCAGTTCCTTAGTGACCCAGGGTCATTTCGGACAAATCAGGTCGGGTTGCCAAGTGGCTATAAATAGCCCACCCCTACAACCATAAAAAGTTGGCTGCTCAGATTCAGAGTACGGCTTTTGTCGTTTGAGAGCAACCCACCTCGAAGCCTTTGAAAGACAATTCCTTGCGAGGATAAAGCCCTAACCACCCAGAGCCAAAGAGAATTAGGCATCACTTAAGTCTTCTTGTCTGTGTGATCTGAAGACTTATTACACTTGAGGACTGTGCATCCTCCAGCCGGTTAGGCGTCGCGTTCTGAGCATCCAAGAGACATTGTGGATTTCCGGTGAACGAAGTCTGTGAAGGTTTGGGAGTCTACCTTGAAGACTTACCAGAGTGATTGGGCGAGGTCTGTGTGACATTAGCTCAAGGGGAATATGGTGAGGACTGGGTGTCCTGAGCTGCGTGTTCAGGTCTAGGTGTCCGGGACTGAGTGTCCTAAGGTTTAAATACCTAGCCGCCCTAACCAGACGTACAGTTGTCACAGCAACTGGAACTGGTCCAACAAATCATTGTCTTCAGCGAGTCACTGGTTTCATATTCCCTTCCCTTTACTTACTGTTACTCCTTGTGAAGTCATTGTATGTTCGCACTATCTTTTGTCTTCACTAAGTGACTGCGTGTTCTGTGTGGCTTCACAATATCTTCCTACCTGATCCTTACTACATTGCTGCTATTAGTCATTGTGCTTTCACTCTATTGAATACTTGACTATGGCTTGCCTAGTGTAGTCTACCTTTCGCTGCAGGGTAATAGGTTTATTTCTATCATTTGTCTTCATAACTTCCACGTTTTGAAGACTTTCATAAAAATCGCCTATTCACCCCCCCCCCCTCTAGTCGATATAACGCACTTTCACTAGTTTCGTGTCGCCCTAGGTTATGACTGTTAAATGATGAATGTTATCCAACATTATCACCGATCCAATGCCTATGAGCTTTTCACATATTGCTTTTGCTAAGTCATTATTACTATTGCTGTTGTCACAATTTCTACAATACTATTGCTGCTACTATTACTATTAATTTCATTCCTATTACTATCAAATTACCATACTACTATGCTACCGATCACTCAGGTACTGATATTTAGACTCCATGCGTGGTTGAATTGACAACTCAATTGCTAATACTTGCAAATATTCTTTGGCTCCCCTTGTGTCGAATCAATAAATTTGGGTTGAATATTCTATCCTCAAAAACTTGTGTGATCCCTTATACTTGTGGGTTATCACTCTCTAGTTGGTTCTTTGTAAGAGAAGATGGAGACTCAAAATAAAAATAATAATTGCATAATAGTAAATAGATATGCCCTTCGCAGAGGGAAGCAGATATTTGCAGAGGTGCCAGAGCTCAAGGCTTAAATTAGAGATAGAAGTATTTTGAGAGTCATGTTTTTCCTGTCGACAAAAACGACTAAGAATTCCCAATATCTTCCATGCTAGACAAAATTATAGGCGGTTCTCAAATAGAAAATAAAGTTTATTCCCTTTCCACCATTCTTTCACAATCCATGGCTAGCCATATCCACGGGTGCCTTCCATACCAACACTTTCCAAGGAATTTATTATTATTATTCATTTCAGGGCTGGGCATCCCTATCACGTGCCACACTCTCGTGCAATGAGAAGTGAATAAACACTCGTCGTGAGAATAACATATGATGCGGAGCATCCTATGGACATCACCATATCAAGAGTCCGTACGGCGAGTGACACGTGCGACATCTACTTCACATACACAAAGGTGAATCATCGCCTTTACACATGCTCATTTGACCCCTTCGAGGATGGTATACTACTTGACACTTCTCCCATGTGCATGCATAGGTATTGTCGGAACGCTACGGACGACGTGGAGGAGTGCAAGCGCCAAGGGACACCTACACCATTAGCGAGGGAAGCGTGGAAGCAAAAACGCAAGAAGAAGAGCTGCTGAAGAAGCTCCAGAGAGCGGACGTCCGGACGACACCGGACGACCGGCCCCTCCCAGCGACCGGACGTCCGGCCCCCACTGGGCGACCGACACATCTACACCCAAGCCAAATCAGCTGGACGACCGAAGAACACCGGACATCCGACAAGTCCCAGCGCCCGGACGAACGACGCCGACCGGACGTCAGACGCCACTAGTCCAGTGAAGAAACGTCAGAAGTCCGACGCCCTCCGGACGACCGGACCCCCGCGAGCGGCCGTTCGTCCGACCCCGACCGGACGTCCGACACTGCCTGTATGCAGCTAGGCCTTTGGCCTTGTATCCCTCCCACACTTACCACTTCGTGGATTAGACTATAAATAGACCACCTCCATCTCCTTTCTAGGGTTAGCGTTGTGATAGCTCATTTGAGGGATAGAGCTTCGATCATCCATATCGGATCTACTCCACGAGAGAGACCGCGGTCCCTCTACGGACAAGATCCACCTTGGATTCAAGACCCCTCATAGGAAGATCCCCTTGTGGATTCAAGACCTCCTTTACGGAGAAGAATCGGCTACCCTTTGTATCGTCCCTTGTTGGATTTGGATCGTGTATCTCTTTGTGTTTCGACGATCTAGCACATGTGTGATTGTTCTTGTTGGTTTGAGTGATTCCCTCGTGTTTCCCCTCGTGTTCTTCGTGTTCTTCGCGGGATCCGCTCCTTTCGTGAAAGATAGGCCATCTAGGTTCCACCATACATCATCTTGGTATCATGAGCCACGTTGATCACGATTTCGGAGCCTCCCCTCGTTGTTTTCTAGCCTAATTTTGTTGTGTTCTTCCCAATTTTGAAAATCCCCACCAAAAATAGCCGCAATTTTTTTTCTGTGATTTGTTGGTTTGACGAAGTTTTGTTGGATTTGATCCATGGATTGCTTGGTTTAAAGTGGATCTAGCATCTCCCCAAATTTCCCCATCTTTCATCCACGAAATCTCATCAATTTTGACCCCAAAATTTTCATTTTCCGTCCAAATCACGCCCTTAATCTCGCATCTCGCGTTGACCCCGACCCACCGGACGGCCGGCCTTTTATGGATGTCCGGAGCCACTGGAACGACCAGACGTCCGACCTCTACCGGACGACCGGAACCCCTAATCCGAGCCAAATTTACGGATTTCTGAGCCCACCCGGACGTCCGCCCCCCGGACATCCGACCATATTCGGACGTCCGATACCTGTAGTTTTCCATTTCGGCTGATTTTTGTTTTGTCCATAACTAATTCACCCGGAGTCCGATTTTCGTGTTCTTTAGCTTGTTTTGAAGCTCTTGACATCCCCCTTCTCACAAAAATACCACCAAAACCATTTGACCCCATCAATTTTTTGGAATTTTGGCATCTTTGCCTAGGCCTTCCACCACATCCTCCGCTACACCACCACCGACTTCCGCAACCTAAACAATTTTGTTCCCCATCGCATTAGTGGTTGCTTGAGAAGTGATTTGAGCCTCCTAAGGAGTCTAGGCTACTTAGGGACGGTTGCTTCTTCATCAACCATCACCACCACCATAACTTCCGCATAGTTTTGCCCACCTCACACTCCCGCCACTCCAACCTAACCCAATTTTGTGTTGTGAGTTGTGTCTCCTAAGGTGTTTCGGCTACTTAGGGACCGTGCTTCCAACTCCGACACCGTGTATAGTCCACCACCTTACCCTCCATTTCCTCATTGCCTACTCGCAAAACGCATCATTGCATTTCCGCAATCCCATTTAGCTTCCACCACCACCACCGCATTCCCGCTACCACCATTTGACATTTGAGATTTTGAGTTCGCAGTTTTTCCGTTTCTTAATGATAGAGGCGGGGTGTCCCAATCTTTTAATGAGATGATAACTATCGATTTGGTGCAGTCGACTTTGACGATCCGACTACAAACGTGCATGACGTTGCGCCTTAGCAATCGCTAAACCAATCTCCCGAAGTTACTAATGATGCTGGAAGCACGATCAGCCTGACCACGAAGGTTTATTCCTGCACGCAATCGAAGAATAAGCAAGAATATGATAATGCAATCTGAATATTGCGAATATAGATGAAGTATTGATAAAGGTGGGGATCCGAAAGCGGTCTTGGTCTGGTCGTTGGACACAAATGAAGTACACAAAGTTGCAATGGCTAACTTTTAACTAAACAAATCCCAAAGTCTAAACGACGCCCTAAGGGCTGTATATATGGAGGAAGAGAGGGGGGGGATTTCGTGGCCCTTGGAGGAGGCGTCCGAAACCAACCCTAACTTTTGTTTCCCCACACATACGGACTCTGAAAACAACCTATACTTAAGTATTTCGAAAATACATGGGCCTGGCCCAATAATAAGGTGACGCAGCACCTAGAATAGCCTCTGGACGAAATTTATGAAGTGGCATCTTGTATATTTTGTCCAAGGCTTCATGCACTCCTTATGGTGGCTTCAAAGTCCTGAAATCATCACTTGTAACTCCGTTCTTGATCCCCTTGCGCATGCCATCATCTCCATGCTTGAACTTGCTCCAAGGTTCATCTTTCTTGTCCAAACTAGGCCCTTCATTTGTAAGCAAAACAAATGTATCCAATTTAGACAACATCATATTCTGAAGAACATTAGACTCGTTACCAAGAAACGAAAGTACCTGATAATTCAATTGGTGTGCGCGAGCTCTAGTAATTGGTCCAGTATGTATAGCAACGGGGGCTGTGGGTGTAACAATGGTACTGATGTCCTCATCATCCTCCCCTTCTTGAAATGAAGTCGTCCTCGATGAAAGCTCATCCTCCTCACCCAAATAAGGCTTCAAATCTGCAATGTTAAAAGTGGGACTAACCCCAAAATCTGGAGGCACCTCAAGTTTATATGCATTATCATTTATTTTCTCTAACACCTTAAAAGGACCAGCAGCACGTGGCATTAGCTTTGATTTGCGCAAATTAGGAAATCTATCCTTATGCAAATGTAACCAAACAAGATCTCCAAGTGCAAACACAACATGTTTCCTACCCTTATCTCCAGCAAGTTTATAATTAGCATTCATACGCTCAATGTTTTCCTTAGTTAACTCATGCATTTTTAAAATCAATTCAGCATGTTCTATAGCATCAAAATTAACCTTCTCCCAAGATGGAAGAGGCAACAAATCAATAGGTGCACGAGGTAGGAAACCATACACAATTTTAAAAGGGCACATCTTAGTAGTAGAATGCAATGAACGATTATAAGCAAATTCAATATGAGGCAAGCATTCTTCCCACATTTTCTTATTATTCTTCAAAACAGCCCTAAGCATAGTAGATAATGTTATATTGACTACTTCAGTCTGTCCATCAGTTTGGGGGTGACAAGTAGTACTAAAAAGAAGTTTAGTACCCAACTTAGCCCATAAACATCTCCCAAAGTGTCTACGAAATTTAGTATCATGATCTTAAACAATAATATTTGGCACACCATGCAAGCGAATAATTTCACGAAGGAACAAATCAGCAACATTAATAGCATCATCGCTTTTATGACATGGTATAAAGTGTGCCATTTTCGAGAACCTATCCACGACAACAAATATGCTATCCCTCCCCTTCTTTGTTCAAGGTAAACCTAAAACAAAGTCCACAGATATATCCTCCCAAGGAACACTAGGTACAGGCAAAGGCATATATAAACCATGAGGATTGAGTCGTGACTTAGCGTTTTGACATGTAGTGCAGCGAGCAACAAAACGCTCAACATCCCGTCTCATCTTTGGCCAAAAGAAATGTGTAGCAAGTACATCCTCCGTCTTTTTGGCGCCAAAGTGTCCCATTAATCCTCCTCCATGCGCCTCCTACAACAACAAAAGATGAACGGAGCTAGCTGGAATGCATAGCTTGTTAGCAGGAAACACAAATCCATCGTTAAGAATGAACTTGTTCCAAGTTCTTCCTTCCTTACAATTCTGCAATACATCTTTAAATTCAGCATCATGCACATATTGATCTTTGATGGTCTCCAAACCAAATATTTTAAAGTCAAGTTGTGAAAGCATAGTATAACGACGAGACAATGCATAAGCAATAACATTTTCCTTACCCTTCTTGTTTTTAATGACATAAGGGAAAGTCTCAATGAATTCAACCCATTTAGCATGTCTACGGTTCAATTTTGCTTGACTTTTAATGTGTTTCAAAGATCCATGATCAGAATGTATAACAAATTCCTTGGGCCATAAATAATGTTTCCATGTTTCTAAGGTCCGAACAAGAGCATATAATTATTTATCATAAGTAGAATAGTTCAGACTGGGCCCACTCAATTTTTTAGAAAAGTATGCAATAGGTTTTCCATCTTGGAATAACACACCTCCTAATCTAATTCCACTAGCATCACATTCAAGCTCAAAAGTCTTATTAAAATCAGGAAGTTGGAGTAAAGGAGCATGTGTCAACTTATCTTTCAATACCGTGAAGGCTTCTTCCTGTGCGGTACCCCAAACAAAAGGCACATCCTTCTTTGTAAGCTCGTTGAGAGGTGCAGCAATGGTGCTGAAATCTCTCACAAAACGCCTATAGAAACCAGCGAGGCCAAGGAAACTCCTCACTTGTGTGACCGTTTTGGGCTGCGGCCAACTCTCAATAGCTTCAATCTTGGCTTTATCAACTTCAATTCCCTGTGGAGTAACAACATAGCCAAGAAAAGATACTCGGTCGGTGCAAAAGGTGCACTTTCCAAGGTTACCAAACAAATGTGCATCACGTCGAGCAATAAAAACATCACGTCAATGTTCCAAATGTTCCTCCAAAGATTTTCTATAAATCAATATGTCATCAAAGTAAACTACCACAAATCGTCCAATGAAAGCACGTAAAACTTCGTTCATTAATCTCATGAAAGTACTAGGTGCATTAGTTAACCCAAAAGGCATGACTAACCACTCATATAATCCGAACTTAGTTTTAAATGCTATTTTCCATTCATCTCCTAATTTCATACGAATTTGATGGTATCCACTACGCAAATCAACTTTGGAGAATATTGTAGAGCCACTCAATTCATCAAGCATATCATCTAGCCTAGGAATAGGATGACGATAACAAATAGTAATATTATTAATGCCTGTACAATCAACGCACATACGCGACGTACCATCCTTTTTCGGCACTAAAATGATAGGAACAACACAAGGACTAAGGGATTCGCGTATATAACCTTTGTCGAGCAGTTCTTGTACTTGACGCATAATCTCCTTCATCTCCTCTGGATTGGTACGGTATGGTGCATGGTTGGGTAATGTTGCACCGGGAATTAAGTCAATTTGATACTCAATCCCTCGAATAGGTGGTAATCCCGATGGCACGTCTTGTGGAAAGACGTCAGCGAACTCCTGCAAAATGTTAGTGACAGCTAGAGGCAAAGAGGAAGGCACGTCCTTGAATGAAAATAATGTCTCTTTGCACACAAAAGCATAGCAAACAGATTTGCAAAAATCTCGATCATCAATACCAGATTTGGTGGCAAGTAAACATGCACTTTTCAATTTAATTTCAGAAACAACACTTGATGGTTTATTATTAGGCTTCATTTGTTTCTCAAATTCTTTTGCCACAATCTGATTTTCACTCTTATTTTTCTCTTGTTTGGCTTTATTAGCTCTATTAATATCATCTTTAAAAATGGAATCATGAGTCATAGGAAGCAAAGTAATATTTTTATCCTTATGAACAAGAGTATACTGATTGTTTTTACCATGGTGTACGGAATTTTTATCAAATTGCCATGGTCTACCAAGTAATAAGGAACATGCTTGCATAGGTACCACATCACAATCAACATAATCAACATATGTAGAGATACTAAAATGCACATCAACAGTACGTGTTACCTTAACCTTGCCGCTTGTAGCTTCTCCACCATCTCCATCCTAGCCAAGTTATTGCAGCTCCCTCCATCTATGATGACACGAACAGAACATTCCTTCACAACTCCCTTTGTATGGAACAAATTATGCCTCTAATTTTGCTCAGCTTGTGTAACCTGCACACTCAAAACACGTTGAGCAACTAAACATTCATACCTGTTAGCATCTTCAGGAGCCATGTATTGCGTCTCATGATCAGAATCATCTCCACCGTGTGCTTCATGTGTAATAAGAGCCAAAGTCTCCTCATCATAGTCACTAACGGACTCATACCCACCATCCTCAGTAACAATCATCACACGCTGAGATTTGCATTCTCTCGCAAAATGTCCTCTTCTCTTACAACGATGACAAATAATATCACTTGTGTGCCCTGTTGATGCCATGGAAGAAGAAGAGCTCTGCGCAGGCCCAGCAGGTGTGCTCCTGGAAGATAGTGGTGGTTTTGCCTGCTTTCTTGTATCATGGCTGGAGGTGGCACCTGATGAAGGTGCTGGTCCAGTCGAAGTAGAGGATGCACGTGGTGTCCATGATGAAGATCGACCGGCAGAAAAGTTAGTTCGCGCCAATGCCTGTCGATCCTGCACTTTACGTTCAGCTTTACAAGCAAGATGGAAAAAACGAGTGATATTAGTATACTCCTTATACTCTAGAATGGTCTAAATCTCTCTATTTAATCCACCCATAAAATGTGCAAGCATAGCTTCATTCTCCTCAACAATACCACATCTAATCATGCCAGTTTATAATTCCTGATAATATTCTTCTACAGAATTTTTTCCTTGTCTTAAACGCTGCAATTTTTGAAGTAATTCACGTTGATAATAAGGTGGAACCCAACGAGTACGCATAGCAGCTTTCAAAGCAGCCCAAGTAGCTGGAATGGGATATAATCTACAATGTTTAGACCACCAAACACATGCAAAACTAGTGAAAGCACAAACAGCAGCAGGAACATGTCTCTCCTCGGGATATTGCAAACATGTAAAACGTTGTTCAGTTTCTAACTCCCGAGTAAGATATATATCAGGAACTGAAAGTGCAACTATCCCTGGGTGGTTTTGGTAATTCCTAACAACATATAGCTCATTGAGCTAACATTATTCCAAGATTAATATTTCAGGAAAAGCTCAATGAATGGCATGGCATGGATGAGGAAAGTGGATCCCTCAAAATTCTAAGGACAAAAAGCCAATACTATCAAGGAGGGATGAGGTGTTTCTTAATGGCTTGCTTGCTCAAAATGCTTAGTGATATGCTCCAAAATCCTCAACTACCTTCCCACATCCACATATGACCTAAACCAAAAGTCAAACTCGGCCCCATCGATTCTATCTATCCGGCGCCACCGAGTTTCAAATGTCATAGCCACTACCACAAACCCTAGGCAAATTGGTTTCACCGATAGGGATCTCGGTCTCACCGAGATGGGATTGTAATCTCTCTATTTCCCTTCGTAACGTTTCGGTCTTACTGAGATGAGCGATTGGTCCCACCGAGATTGCAATGTAAACTCTCTGTTTCCCTTTTGTAACATTTCGGTCTCACCAAGATGAGCGAATTGGTCCCACCGAGTTTACCTGACCAACTCTCTGGTTTGCTTATTACCAAAATCGGTCCTACCGAGTTTGTGTAATCGGTCACACCGAGATTATGTTATGCCCTAACCCTAACCATATCGGTCCTACCGAGTTGCATCTCAGTCCCACCGAAAATCCTAACGACCACTAGGTTTGCTGAATCGGTCCGGCTGAGTTTAACCATTTGGTCCCACCGAGTTTGGCAAATTGTGTGTAACGGTTAGATTCTGTGTGGAGGCTATATATACCCCTCCACCCACTCTTCATTCGTGGAGAGAGCCATCAGAACATACCTACACTTCCAATACACATTTTCTGAGAGAGAACCACCTACACTTGTGTTGAGGTCAAGATATTCCATTCCAACCATATGAATCTTGATCTCTAGCCCTCCCCAAGTTGCTTTCCACTCAAATCTTCTTTCCACCAAATCCAAATCCTGTGAGAGAGAGAGAGTTGAGTGTTGGGGAGACTATCATTTGAAGCACAAGAGCAAGGAGTTCATCATCAACACACCATTTGTTACTTCTTGGAGAGTGGTGTCTCCTAGATTGGCTAGGTGTCACTTGGGAGCCTCCGACAAGATTGTGGAATTGAACCAAGGAGTTTGTAAGGGCAAGGAGATCGCCTACTTTGTGAAGATCTACCGCTAGTGAGGCAAGTCCTTTGTGGGCGACGGCCATGATGGAATAGACAAGGTTGCTTCTTTGTGGACCCTTTGTGTGTGGAGCCCTCCGTGGACTCGCGCAACCGTTACCCTCCGTGGGTTGAAGTCTCCATCAACGTGGATGTACGATAGCACCACCTATCGAAACCACGACAAAAACATCCATGTCTCCAATTGCGTTTGAATCCTCCAAACCCTTCCCTTTACATTCTTGCAAGTTGCATGCTTTACTTTCCTCTGCTCATATACTCTTGTGCATGCTTGCTTGAATTGTGTGGAGATTGCTTGACTTGTGCTAAGATAGCTAAAATCTACCAAGAACTAAAATTGGGAAAAGGCTAGATTTTTATTTGGTCAAGTAGTCTAATCACCCCCCATAGACATACTTTCGATCCTACAAGTGGTATCAGAGCTTTGGTCTCCATTTGCTTTGATTTCCATAGCTTTTGGTGGTCATAGCCTTGGTTTCACAACCTAGGAGAGTATGGCGTCTAGCAAGGGAAATTATCACCATAGAGATCCTTACTTTGATGGTACTAATTTTGCTAGTTGGAAGCATAAGATGAAAATGCATATTCTTGGACATAACCCCGCCGTTTGGGCTATTATGTGTATTGGCTTGCAAGGTGAATTCTTTGACGGGAAAGAACTGAACCGTGAAGCTACTGCGGAAGAGTTGAAGATGCTGCAATACAATGCTCAAGCTTGTGATATCCTCTTCAACGGATTGTGCCTCGAGGAATTCAACAAAATCAGCCATCTTGAGAATGCAAAGGAAATTTGGGATACTTTGATTGATATGCACGAAGGTACCGACTCCGTCAAGGAATCCAAATTGGATGTGCTTCAAAGTCAACTTGACAAGTTCAAAATGAAGGATGGTGAAGGTGTCTCTGAAATGTACTCTAGGCTTGCTATTATCACAAATGAGATTGCCGGCTTAGGGAGTGAAGAGATGACCGATAGATTCATAATCAAGATGATCCTAAGAGCCTTGGATGGAAAATATGATACCGTGTGCACATTGATCCAAATGATGCCAAATTACAAAGATCTCAAGCCAACGGAAGTCATCGGAAGAATTGTTGCTCATGAGATGTCACTCAAGGATAAAGAGGAACTTCACAAGAAATCAAGTGGTGCTTACAAAGCCTCATGTGAAGACCCCACATCATCGAGTGAGAAACAAACCTTCAATGAAGAATTGAGATTAATGGTGAAGAACTTCAACAAGTTCTACAAGAGTAGAAGCAAAGAGAGAAGCTCCAAGTCAAGGTCCTACAATGACAAAAGATCTTCTAGTCGAGAGCGAAATTGCTACAATTGTGGAAGGCCTGGACACTATTCCAATGAGTGTACGGCCCCCTACAAGAGAAGAGAAGATTCTCCCAAGAGAAGAAGTAGAAGAGAAGAATCACCATCTAGAGAAAGAAGGAGTAGAGATGATCGTTATGAAAGAAGACCCTCACGGAGAAGCAAGGATTCGGAAAGAAAGGACAAGTCATCAAGGAGCTACACAAAACGAAGACATCAAGCTCATGTTGGTGAATGGGTATCCGGCTCCGACTCCGACAACCACTCCGAGAGAAGCTATCTCTCCGACTCCGAATATACTCAAGATGAAGGTGTTGCCGGTCTAGCACTTGTGACAACCAACTCCTACGACATATTTGACTCACCAAATGAAGGAGTTGGAACATGCTTCATGGCTAAAGGCCCAAAGGATCACACCTCGAGTATGTTGATTTCAGTAGTGATGAAGATGACTTGTTAGGTGATGATGATTTACTTGTTAAAAACTCTAGTGATGAATACTATGATGAAACGTCAATTAATCATGCTAATCAAGATGAAACGAATGACAATGATAAGGAGAAGATTGAGTCTCTAACTAAAGAACTAAACACTCTTAAGTTAGCTCATGAAACTATCTTAGGAGATCATCGAGAACTTTTAAGGACTCATGAGAAATTAAGCTTTGAAAAGCTCAACCTTGAGCAAGAGCATGAGTTCTTAAAAGCAATCAATGATGATCTTCGTAAGAAAAGTTCTTCTTACATTGCCAAGCATTTACTCTTATCCACTTACATGCCTCAAGTCAAGTCTAGTAACAAGAACAAGAAAGATTCTTCCTCTAGTAGTAACAATAATCATGCTAAATCCAATATTGTTGCTTCTAGTAGTTCTCTTGATTCCACTAATGATTCTCTTAGCCAAGTTACACTTGAGCAAGAAAATAGCTTATTGAAGGGAATTATAGAGAAAGGTGTTTACAAGAGCCTTGCCGGAAGTAAGCAATTCGAGGAAATTGTACGCAAGCAAGGAAGGCACCGGAAGAATCAAGGTGTTGGTTTTGAACGAAAGTTCAATGCCAATGGAGTTGAGTGGGAAGAAGATCAATACCCCAAGACGAAGTTTGTTCCTCAACAAGAGAAGTATGATCCTACTTCTCTCAAAGGGACACAAGCTCAAGATGATCTTCCACCACAAGACCACAAGCAAAAAGGCAAGGACAAGCTTCAAGAGGAAATTGATGCATTTGAAGAAGCTCCTAAGGCATTGGTCAAGTGGGTTCCCAAGACTACTTCAAGTTCCACTTCATCAAGTACAACTACAACACCGAGGATTCCCATCAAGATGGTGTGGATCCCGAAGAAGAAGAACTAGAGAGTTCTTGAGGGTGACTCCGCCAACATACTTCACTCTTATCATCTTGGCAAGAACAAGTGCAATCAACTTCCACATCTTGCACTAGTTCAAGGAGTCACAAACCCTCTTGTTGGTAAGACAAGGGACAAGGTAACCTAAAAGCTTTCATAGACATCACCTTGTGTGTGCATTACTCTATGTCTATGGATATCCTTGTTTTGTTCCTTGTGGGACTAACCCGTGTAGGTATTGAAAGTGCAACTCACTCCAATGGATAGCTTCTAATGATCTACATCAACATTGAGCATCCACATCTTCAACATCTACATGAAGTCATCATCGACAAAACCCAAGGTTAGTTCATCCCTCTTAGGGGGGATCTCACATCTAGGGGGAGCTTTACTCTAAGAATTGAGCTAAAGCAACTCTAATGGTGTGAACACAACAATGCTTTATGTAAAAGTGGTAACCCCACTTGTGCTTAAACGATGAGTTTGACCTATGATCAAATGTTCTCATTTGACTCCTAAGTCAATATACTCATATATAGATGACCTAGTCATCGCAAATTGTTTGATAGATGCTAGAATTGGTTGTGCATGCTTTGCCACATATTTCAATTGCCATTTTATTGTGTGAGCATGTTGATTGCATATTTTACTCATTCGAGGACATCCACTTGTTGTTTTGATTGATTGGTTTTCTTTTCTTTTGCCAAGTGGATGGACAAGAATGCCTAAGAACCCTCTCTAGCTATCTATGCTTTTCTCGTCTCAAACTCTATTCATGCTACATCACAAAATTTGATCAAGTTAGATTCGAACCACTCTGTGTGAGGAGCACTCGGAGTCCCCGATTCATCATAGACTTAAACTTCCAAAACATCTTTGTGCGTTTCGGTCTGACTGATTCATCCATTTCGGTCATACCGAGATCACTAAGTGGATCTAGGTTTTCAATCTTGGTGCAACCGATTTGAACCTTTCAGTCACATCGAGTTTCAGTAACTGCTTGCAGTTATGAATCTCGGTGCCACCGAGTTGTTCCACTCGGTCACACCGACAGGTTCGGGCTATATATACTCACGGGCAAAATTTTGGAAATTTCTCCGAAACCCCTTCGCCGGCGCATAGCTCCTCTGCCTCCTGGGTCTCCGGATCGTCCTCCTCGTCGCCAGCCGCCTCCTGTCGCTAGTCTCCGCCGCCGTCAACGGAATTCTTCCCCGCCGTTGCCGCCGTAGCGAGTTCATCGCCGAACTAGGGTATGGACTCGATCACAGTGCTATCCCCGTCCGATTCCTAGCACATTGTGTTCATTATGATTCTCACCACGATTGAAATGTTTCTGTCCAGGCAAAACACTTCATAGATTAGAGTTGAATTGAAAATTTAGGGTTAGGTTTCCGCCGAAACCATCTCGGACCATCCGAGTTGTGGAACTCGGTACCACCGATTCGGCTCAGTCCATTGCACATGTAATTTTCGGTCTGACCGAGAATTGCAAATCGGTGTGACCGAGTTCAGGACTTTGTGAAACCCTAGCAGTCTCGGTGCCACCGAACTGTGACTCGGTCTGACCGAGTTCACTAGTTTAGGTTCCAACAGCTGCTTCGGTATCACCGATTTTACAAATCAGTTGATCCTAAATGCTTTCTGTGGAAAACTAAAACTAAGTTTTTGACTCATTCTTTTGCAAAAACCTCTGCATTTTGTGATGCTCATCCACTCTATCTCATCTATATCTATTCACAGGGTCTGCTGTCAGTGTTTGCAATATGTCTGATCAGAGTGACAGCCAGAACAGGTCAGAGGAGCAGGTTCACCTGAGTGAGGGCACTAGTCCCTCTAGCAGTTCAGATGATGGTAGCAGGAGCACTCCCAGCAACTTGCCCAAAGCTGCCACCAAAACAAGGAAGAAGAAAACTTTAGAGTCTGAGGATGAAGACTATGTGGCCATTGAGGATGATGCCACATCAAATAAGAAAGTGCTCAAGATGGAGTACAACTCAGCTGCAGTTAAGCCAGGGATGAAGATCAAAAGGCCAGAGCCTCCACTCAAGCATCTTTGGAATCCAAACCCAAAGAGCCTGCTGCAGAAGGAAAGAAAAGGAAGGAAAGGGTCAAGAAGACCATGGCCAGAGTGATTGGAAAGGCTTCCATGATGGAAGAAGAAGAGGAAGAAGAGGTTGCTGGACCAACACCTAAGGCCCAGAAGCTTATGGGTGATGCTATCAGGATAGGGGCTGCTTCATCAAAGCCCAAAGAAGCACCCAAATCAGCCTCCAAGCCCAAGAGTGCACCTAAGAGGAATACCAGGAGTATACCAGCTATTGAGAAGAACAAGGCCCCAGTTCCTGAAGTTGCTGCTGATGAAGATGATGAAGGAAAAGTCCTGAGGAAGCTCAAACCCAAGATTCCAGGCCACAATGATGCTCATCCTGTGGCTGAGAACATGAAGATCAGGAGAGACTCAGGACTGAGGAAATGGAGAGAGACAGACCCATATGCTACAAGAAGAAGAACTGCTATTGACTACAGGTTCCACACAAAGGAACAGCAGGACTTCTATGAGACAGTGTTGTTGGATAAGAAGCCTATAGTGTGTGAAATGAGGTGGGTCGACTGGAAGTATATCAAGGAAAATGAGGAACACTATCCTGGTGTGTTTGACAGCTTCAGTGCTTGTGGAGTTGCATACTTTGTTGGGCAGAAGCTCACAAAGTGGAATGAGGAGCTCATAATGCAATTCTACTCCACAGCACACTTCTATCCAGATGGCAGGATAGTATGGATGTCTGAAGGTACAAGGTACCACTCAACTATTGAGGAATGGGAAAATCTGATCAATGCTCCTAAGGAAGAAGAAGATGACTTGGATGTCTATGCCAAGAAGAAGATGGATCACAACTCTATGGCAAACATGTACAAGGAGATTCCTAAAGATGATCTTGAGACTCACCAGTTTGGGTCAGTAAAACACTTGCTGTCAGGGCTGCCTACGATCAATTGGATCCTTAGGCACACTCTCTTGTCCAAGTCTGGTGATCACAGAATGATCAGAGGCCATGCAATTAACTTGCTACATATATTTGATGTGCCACAGAAGTTCAAGGTCATGAGCCTTATAGTTGAGACAATCAAGAGGACTGCAACTGACTAGAAAACAAGTTGTGGATATGCCCCACAGATCCAGGAGTTGATAAACTCAAAGATGGGCACAGGCACATACTTGTTGGATAAGGAACACTTGCCTATCTATCCTGACTTTGAGGACAATCAAGTTGTGATGAATGAGAATGAACCATCATCAGTACAAGCTCAAGAGAAGAAGGAGAAAGCAAAGAAAGAGAAGGCTGCCAAGATGCCAACTCAAGAGGAGGCATCTGAGTACTTTTTGAAAAGCAAGCAAGATCAGCTTGGCTACCTGATTGCATCCACTCTGAGGATTGAGAAGGGACTGGCCACCTTGACTCAAAACCAGGAGAGCTTGGAAAGAATCATGGAGCAAAAATTCTATGACTTGGATGTGAAGGTAACTGAGATTCAGTCTGTTGTGGAGCAACTACAAGATGATATGCAGGAGAGGAAGGGCAAGACAACCACTGATGCATTTGCCAGAGTGCCTAGAGCTCAGAGGTCAACTGCAGTACCAGTACCAGACACCAGAGCCACTTCATCTACACCAGCTACAACTTCAGTGCCACCAGCTCCAGCACCTACCCCAGCAGCTCCATCTACTTCGACTGAAGCCTTCGTTCTTGGAGTTCTCCGGACACCACCACCTGAAGACCAAGCTTGAGAGACGTTCTAGTGTTATGCATTTTCTATGAACTTTTTGGTAACTTGTTGCCAAAGGGGGAGAAAAATGTATAGATCATAGGCTTCGAGAGAGAGCGTTGCTTTTTGTTCTCTCTTGTCTTCTTGGTTGAACTTTGTTTGTTTTTTGGTTGCTTGAGATACTATGCTATTATCTGTGAGACATTGATGATCATGTGGTTGATCATAAGCTACACTTATGCTTGTTAGATGATATTATCTTACTTATCCTTATATGATCATTCACTTTGCTTGGTGATGAGTGCATGTATTTAATTCTTATCATTTTGAGCGCTCCACCAAGATGTATGTGACATGGAAGAGTAACCCATGATCCTAACTCATTGTGCATTTGCAGTCCAAAGCAAATCTTAAGATATGCAAATTTAGGGGAAGCTCTTGCTTTTCACATACTTCTCAAAGCGACAATATCTTTCACTCTTATTATCATTTGTCGAAGCTTTGATCTATATGTTGTCATCAATTACCAAAAAGGGGGAGATTGAAAGTGCAACTATCCCTGGGTGGTTTTGGTAATTCCTAACAACATATAGCTCGTTGAGCTAACATTATTCCAAGATTAATATTTCAGGAAAAGCTCAATGAATGGCATGGCATGGATGAGGAAAGTGGATCCCTCAAAATTCTAAGGACAAAAAGTTTGGCTCAAGCTTGAAGCTCAAGACTCTACATTTTATATTTTAGTGATCCAAGATCACATTGAGTCTATAGGAAAAGCCAATACTATCAAGGAGGGATGAGGTGTTGCTTAATGGCTTGCTTGCTCAAAATGCTTAGTGATATGCTCCAAAATCCTCAACTACCTTCCCACATCCACATATGACCTAAACCAAAAGTCAAACTTGGCCCCATCGATTCTATCTATCCGGCGCCACCGAGTTTCAAATGTCATAGCCACTGCCACAAACCCTAGGCAAATCGGTCTCACCGATAGGGATCTCGGTCTCACCGAGATGGGATTGTAATCTCTCTGTTTCCCTTCATAACGTTTCGGTCTTACCGAGATGAGCGATCGGTCCCACCGAGACTGCAATGTAAACTCTCTGTTTCCCTTTTGTAACATTTTGGTCTCATCGAGATGAGAGAATCAGTCCCACCGAGTTTACCAGACCAACTCTCTGGTTTGCTTATTACCAAAATCGGTCCCACCGAATTTGTGTAATCGGTCACACCGAGATTACGTTATGACCTAAACCTAACCATATCGGTCATACCGAGTTGCATCTCAGTCCCACCGAAAATCCTAACGGTCACTAGGTTTGCTGAATCGGTCCCACCGAGTTTAACCATTCGGTCCCACCGAGTTTGGCAAATTGTGTGTAACGGTTAGATTCTGTGTGGAGGCTATATATACCCCTCCACCCACTCTTCATTCATGGAGAGAGCCATCAGAACATACCTACACTTCCAATACACATTTTCTGAGAGAGAACCACCTACACTTGTGTTGAGGTCAAGATATTCCATTCCAACCATATGAATCTTGATCTCTAGCCTTCCCCAAGTTGCTTTCCACTCAAATCTTCTTTCCACCAAATCCAAATCCTGTGAGAGAGAGTTGAGTGTTGGGGAGACTATCATTTGAAGGACAAGAGTAAGGAGTTCATCATCAACACACCATTTGTTACTTCTTGGAGAGTGGTGTCTCCTAGATTGGCTAGGTGTCACTTGGGAGCCTCCGACAAGATTGTGGAGTTGAACCTAGGAGTTTGTAAGGGCAAGGAGATCGCCTACTTCGTGAAGATCTACCGCTAGTGAGGCAAGTCCTTCGTGGGCGACGGCCTTGATGGAATAGACAAGGTTGCTTCTTCGTGGACCCTTCGTGTGTGGAGCCCTCCATGGACTCGTGCAACCGTTACCCTCCGTGGGTTGAAGTCTCCATCAACGTGGATGTATGATAGCACCACCTATCGGAACCATGACAAAAACATCTGTGTCTCCAATTGCGTTTGAATCCTCCAAACCCTTCCCTTTACATTCTTGCAAGTTGCATGCTTTACTTTCCGCTGCTCATATACTCTTTTGCATGCTTGCTTGAATTGTGTGGAGATTGCTTGACTTGTGTTAAGATAGCTAAAATCTGCCAAGAACTAAAATTGGGAAAGGCTAAATTTTTATTTGGTCAAGTAGTCTAATCACCCCCTCTAGACATACTTTCGATCCTACAGGAACATATCTACCCTCAAATGGTGGAATATTCAATTTCAGTTTAGGAAGATGGTCATGATCTCGTACCTCAGGTGGTGGTGCAGCCCTGTAGTTGCGATGATATGCATGAGGATGGCCTGGTGGTGGTGCTGGTGGTTGCACGTAGTTCTGATTTTGATCAACCTCATCCTCGTAATGGTCCTCCACCTCTGCAGTAGCAATAGGAGCTATAGAAGAACCAACAGTAGGTATAGCAGCACCAGAAGTTTGACTAGGCTCAATGGGAATGTGTTGTGCTCGTCCCACTTGATTTGGAAGACGATGTTGTTGTTGTTGTTGTAGAGGTGCGACAGGTGCAGAGGGTGGTGGAAGACGCGTGAGCAATTCATTAAACTTGATATCGAGCTTTGTTTCGAACGCCTTCTCAATGCCATCTATCTTCTCCATGGCCTCTTCAAATCTATTTAGCACATCTTCCACCTGTCCACTCATCATTTGCTGAAACTTATCATGTAACTCTTGGTTTGTCATATTCTCCCAGTCAGTCTCATCGGCTTGTGATCCTGCCATGGTTAGCAGCAATAGAAACACACAAGAATATGATCCTACAAACTACTGGGAAGTGGTGGTGATGGTGTGGTGGACAGTCACAAATCCGTCAAGCAAATCTCAAATTCTTACCAGTTCTTACCAAGCAGGAGGTGGTGATCAGCAACCGTTGTAGTCAAAACTCTGAAAGCTTGGATAGGGCGATTACAAGGGAGAGTCAAACGCACGACGTAGATGTATGTGGAGCTGGGAAGGCTTATAATATGGTAGCAAAAAGGATCAGCAATAATCAATTCAGAGATGCAAAGTTGAATAAACACTCAACGACGGTACTGTGCTGGTCCTAGGCTAGACCGTGGTAAAGACGCGAGCCTAGAACACTAACAAAATCACGGCGCTGCACGTAAACAAGGGAAAAGCACACTCTGGGACTTTTTTTCTGCTCTGTTTTTTTGGCGCTCTTTTTTTTGGCGAAAAATCACTATAATGGCGAGTGTCTCAAAACTCTTCCCACGTCAAACTGACAGGACGGGCACGACATTTTTTTTGACTTTTTTCGGAAATCAGGGCAGCGACGACGAAAAAGGCGACAAAAAATCACCATGATGGCACGTGGCTCAAAAGACTCAGAAAAGCCTAAAAATAGGATAGGGAAAAAATATTTTTGCCTGTGAAAATTTTGGCTAAAAACTGCCCGGGGGTCTCCAGACTTTTTTTTTCAAAACCTACTCAGGCAAGGAAACATGAAACGGAAATTAGATGGATCTCGAAAACAAACCTAATATGAAAGGAACTCGGATTGGTGGTGGATATATGGTGGTAGGATATGGCAGCGGTGGTTGTATATGGATACAGATTGGTGGTGGTATATGGATATGGATTGGTGGTGGTATATGTATACGAATTGGTGATGGTATATGGAGACGAATCGGTGGGGGATAAGCGGTGGTGGTAGATAGCAGGGGCGATGATGATGGTGCTGCGGCGGCGTGACAACTTATGACCAGAACTCGAAACTCGAAAAGACTAGACTCTCAGACCAGCAACTTGACACGACGATGTAAGTGCAAATTCAACAAAGCAAATACAGAAAATATTATGCAAAGGCTCAGATTGGTTTGGATAGGATGAACTAACCCTATATTTTTTGCTTTTTCATGGACTGTAGGTATGAAGAATAGACTCGATCTAAACTATGAAAAACTGTAAAATCTCACCGAGCAACCAGGAAATCTGATACCTTGATAGAGGCGGGGTGTCCCGATCTTTTGATGAGATGATAACTATCGATTTGGTGGAGTCAACTTTGACGATCTGACTACAAATGTGCATGACGTTGCGCCTTAGCAATCACTAAACCAATCTCCTGAGGTTACTGACGATGCTGGAAGCACGATCAGCCTGACCACGAAGGTTTATTCCTGCACGCAATCGAAGAATAAGAAATAATATGATAATGCAATCTGAATATTGCGAATATAGACGAAGTATTGATAAAGGTGGGGATCCGAAAGCGGTCTTGGTCTGGTCGTTGGACACAAACGAAGTACACGAAGTTGCAATGGCTAACTTTTAACTAAACATATCCCAAAGTCTAAACGACGCCCTAAGAGCTGTATATATGGAGTAAGAGGGGGAATTTCGTGGCCCTTGGAGGAGGGGTCCGAAACCAACCCTAACTCTTGTTTCCCCACACATACGGACTCTAAAAACAACCTATACTTAAGTATTTCGAAAATACATGGGCCTGGCCCAATAATAAGGTGACGCAAGACCTAGAATAGCCTCTGGACAAAATTTATGAAGTGGCATCTTGTATATTTCGTCCAAGGCTTCATGCACTTCTTATGGTGGCTTCAAAGTCCTGAAATCATCACTTGTAACTCCGTTCTTGATCCCCTTGCCCATGCCATCATCTCCATGCTTGAACTTACTCCAAGGTTCATCTTTCTTGTCCAAACTAGGCCCTTCATTTGTAAACAAAACAAATGTATCCAATTTAGACTGCATCATATTCTCATGAACATTAGAATCGCTACCAAGAAACGGAAGTACCTGATAATTCAATTGGTGTGCGCGAGCTCTAGTAATTGGTCCAGTATGTATAGCAATGGGGGTTGTGGGTGTAACAATGGTATTGATGTTCTCATCACCTAAGGTGTTTCGGCTACTTAGGGACGAGTCTCCATCATCTTGATATCTCTATCAAGATCACCGCCACTCATCATCGCCATGGACGGTAACCTCCATATCATCTCGGTATCGTGGTATCCCTCCATTGTATATTCCCTTGCCATTGCATTGATAACCCCTAGCCTATTTTGCGTCACTTGCCCATCGATACTAGCCTTTGAGTATTGCCGGCAACGTTACTTGTGCACATTAGTGATCATTGATCTACACCTCCCGTTGCATACATACCATACCATATCGGTGTCATATTGGTATCATATCATCTCGTGTGCCTCAAGTTTGTTCCCGCATATATACAATTGCTATCTTGGTTTGCGCATTGTGCAAAAGTGGCCATACAAAAAAAGAATAAAGCTTTTAAGCAAAAGAGAGTGAACAAAGAGCTTCTAATCAAGTTCCATAGCATCATATCATACTACCATATTGATCATCTTGGATCATCATGTGTGAAACACCAGGAACCATACATACATAGCATACTTGGGACAGAAAGTTCATACATTTTGCATACCATAGGTTGTGCACAAGTGTCGTATCTGCCTATTAAGCAATTGTGCTAGCGTCTCTCTTGAGTTGTGCAACATGAGCATTTTCCGTGGATTCCACATTTTGTGCTCATCCTTGGTTGCACAACCCCACTTATCTATCCGTGTGTGTTTCCATGTGCCACATATTGCTATTGGTCTACTTGTTTCACTTGAGAATTTGTGAATCTCTTTAAACATTATTGACTCTTGCTAACATTTTGCATCAAATGTTTTTGTGCCACTATCCTCACCGAGCTCCACCATAAGCCTCACTTGTGTATGTGTGTGAAACCGACAAGAATTGGTACCAATTGTGCTATTTCCTTGTTACATCATTGAGTGATCATTGATCCATCTTCAACATCGGTCAAGGTACATTTGGTATAGTGCTTCTCCTTTCTCCACTCATATTGGCTCGAGTTTTGTGATGGATAGGCAAGGCATTTCATCTTCGGTCTACAGCAACAACGACGAGTTCGGTGCCACGAACAACTCCAGTGACGCCAAGATGTAAGCTCAAATGGAGGAGATCAAAGCCCTCATCAAGTCATACAAGCGGTCTTCCTCATCTTCGAGAAGATGCTCAAGAGCACATGCCTCCGAGCTACCATCTTCGGCAAGGTCACATCGGCATCGACACCATCACCACCACGAACGTGAAGGTCAAGAGCTCAACACCAACAACCGCTCAACGACTTCACCATCTCCCTTGGCATCTTCGCCAAGCGACTTCAAGGCATCTTCGCCTTCGGATGTACTGAAAGTGCGTTATATCGACTAGAGGGGGGGTGAATAGGCGATTTTTATGAATTCTTCACTAAGGAATTTGCAAGTGAGGAAAATCCTTAGCGAAGAACTACTAGCAGCGGAATAAGTACTCAAAAGTAAACATAATAGAGCACAAGCATAGTCATCATGATGAAATGAAGACAAGCACAGAGTACAGAAAGCGTAAACACAGGATAATACAGAATGAAGACAAACAGACTGAAGAAATTGAACTGAGGAATTTGAGAAAGTCTTCAGTCAAAGTCTTCAAACACAGATATGAGCAAGCACTCAACACAGTTATGAGGAAATGAAAGAGTTGAGGAAATAGAACCAGTGAGCTTGGTGAAGACAATGATTTGGTAGACCAGTTCCAACTGATGTCTCAGTTGTACATCTGGTTGGAGCGGCTAGGTATTTAAACCTGAGGACACACAGTCCCGGACACACAGTCCTCACCGTATTCTCCTTGAGCTAAGGTCACATAGACCTCGCCCAATCACTCGTGGTAAGTCTTCAGGTGACTTTCGAACCATCACAAACTTGGTCACTCAGCGATCCACAATTCCTCTTGGATGCTCTAGACCTTGACGCCTAACCGTCTGGAAGAAGCACAGTCTTCAAAGGTAAGAAGTGTCGGATCCACGCAGGATCAATCTCTTCAGTGATGCTCGATCACTTGGGGTTTGTAGGTGTTTCGGTTAGGGTTTTCCTCACTTGATGATTTTCGCTCAAAGTCCTCAGAGGATGGGATGCTCTCAAATGACAAGTGTCAGTTTCTCTCAGAGTAGCCAACCAGCTAGTGGTTGTAGGGGGCGGCTATTTATAGCCTAGGGAGCAACCCGACATGATAAGACATAAATGCCCTTCAATGATATGACCGTTAGGTGGGTAGATATTTTGGGACAGTTGGCGCATAGCACAGCAACGGTCAGAAATTTGAGTATCAAATTCCTCAGGGCTATCATGTTCCTCACTATGTAGGTAATCCACACTGGCGAATTCCTAACTCCTCAGTCAGAACAAATTCCTCAGAGACCAGAAGAACTTTGTCTCTGTCACTGAAGAATATGACTGAACTGTATGAGATTTCCAATGGCATCTCTCGAAGGGATTGGTAGGTGTAGGATTTTTAGTTGAGCATCACCTGGAAATTTTTCCTTAGTATTTCCTCGACCCCCTTTAATAGTACGGTGTTTCCTATGACTCAAGAAAGAGAAAATGAAACTACGAAAACAAAAGTCTTCAAGCTTCATGTTCCTCGGATGAATACCAAGTCTTCAGGATTGCACCAATTTCTTCACTTTCAAAGTCTTCAGAAAGTCTTCAGAAATCCAAAGTCTTCAGTTGAAAGACTTCATTTTTAGGGGTCGACTTTCTCTGTAAATATCAAACTCCTCATAGACTTATAGACCTGTGTCTACTCAAAAACACATTAGTCCCTTAACCTATAAGTCTTCAATACACCAAAATCACTAAGGTGCACTAGATGCACTTACAATCTCCCCCTTTTTGGTGATTGATGACAATATAGGTTAAGTTTTCAACGGGGATAAACATGTGAAGTGTAAATATTGATATTGAGGAATTTGATTGCAAGATATAGATGAACTCCCCCTGAAGATGTGCATGATGAGGAATTTGCTTTTGAAGCATTGCACACTTGAAGAGTAGAGTCATGGAGATCTCCCCCTATATCTTGTAATTCATACACGCATTTGACATATCATAATGAGGAATTTGAAATGCATGATGAAATATGGTGAGTGATGTAATTCAGCATGCGTGCATTAACATATATGAGGAATAAGAATGCAGAAAAACACATCAAACGTATCAGGGCACCATCGGATTTAAGTTTACAACTCGATCCAATAAAGTTTCAGAAGAACGAGAGTTGTAACTTAGCAAAAAAACGCCCATATAGACAGACCCACTTGAAGACTAATCAAAATTCTCCCCCTTTGTCATCAAATGACCAAAAGGATCGAAAATGAGGACTAACGCCCCTGAAGTATATCAAGTTGATGAAGGAGCGCTAGCGTTGTTGGGGTCGTTTATCGTGGAAGGGCCTGCTGCAGTGTCATCCAAGTCTTCATGCTCGTCAGTGTCGCGTGATGAAGATTAGGAGCTGGACACCAAAGGAGGAACCTTGAACTTCTTGTATTTCTTCGGTGGAGGTGCAGACCAGTCAAAATCTTCCTTGAGACCCATTTTCTTGAGATCTTCTTCACCATACAGATGGGATAGAATGGCCCAGGTGCGACCGAAAACTTCATGGAGGTAGTAATGGTTTTTATTCACTGCATTGTGTGTACTGTCATGTTGTGAAGAAATGAATCAAACTGACGCTTAACCCATTTATGGTTTCGATCCACCTTCTGGTGAAGACTAAGCAAAAGCTCACGGTCAGTCATCACACGAGGAACAGTGGTTTGAGGAGTAGACTTGGGTGCATTGGCAGCAGAGTCATGTGTGGCAGAGTAATCATTGGTGGAATAAGATGCAGCTTTGCGAAACTGACCATCCAATGGACGAATGCCTTCATCAATGACTGCAGGGGCCTTGCCCTTTTCATTAGTTGAAGTAAAAGCCTGCTTGAGGACTTCAATCAGGGGCAGATAGCTAAGGTGATTCTGAAAATCAGCCTTGTAGTTGAGTGAAGACCTTGTCCTGAGGAATCTCATAATCCAAGGTGCATAAGATTTCAGCTCAAACGGAGAAAGTGCAGCATTTGCCAGAGTCCTCATGAAGAAATCATGATAGTTGATAGGAATGCTATGTATGATGTTGAATAGCAGATTCTTCATGATGCCAACTATTTCCTCATCAGATGAGTCGTGGCCTTTGATGGGACTCATTATCCTCGTCAGAATGCGATAGACAGTCCGAGGCACATATAGTAATTCCTTCACGAGGAATTTGGTTTGTGGGGCCTGACCTGGCTTCAAAGGCTTCATCAGAACTTGCATGTAGTGATTTGTAAGCTCAGGTTCACTGTAGATGCAACGAGCAGCTTCAAGGGGAGGACTGAGTGGTAAAGCATGAAGCAATTCAGTAGCTAGTGCCGTGTAGTGAGTGTTTTCCGACATCCAGTCCAGCACCCATGAATTCACATCTTCAGAATCTTTTGTGATGTGCAGCGTCGCATAAAATTGAAGAATGAGTTCTTCATTCCAATGACATATGTCAGTGTAGAAATTTAACAGTCCAGCGTCATGAAGAACACTAAGGACTGGCTCGAAGCACGGCAGAGATTCCATATCCACGTGAGGAATGTGCTCATGGAAGAAGATTTTGACTTTGTTGAACAGCACTGAGGAATAGAAAATAGCCTGGCTGGCAGTCCAGAAACGCCTTTTCCTAATGCGAGCAGAGTCATAGGGGTTGTAGTCTGTGAAGAAGACATGCTCGCCGAAGAAATCATCAGCCTTGAATGCTTGCTTCCTGGAGAATGGATCCTTTGGCTTGGGTAGAGGAGTGTCAGTGAGTTGCATCACAACCTTAGGAATCGCAATCTCAGAATCTTCAGGCTAAGGAATTTCTGGTTCCTCTTCAGTGGCAGTCTGCGTCTTCATATGTTCAGCAGCAGCAGTTTCTTCAGCACTAGTGGCTGAAATTTGTTCATGTACAGACGAAGTGGGTGAGTTTCTTCAGAGCCCATTTGAACAGTTGGTGCAGGGGACTGAGGTATTTGCTGTAAAGGTGTGAACAGTGGAGAGTTTGGATGTTGACTTTTCCAAAATTCATCACTTAGCGCAGGTGTGGTACAGCCAATGTCCACATCTTCATCTTCCATTTCTTCAACGCCAGCCTCTTCAGCTATGAACTGAGGCATAGGCGAGGAAACAACTGTTGGTGAAGGGATTTGATCCGCTTCAATTTCTTCATCCATCTGCTCTGACGAAGTAGCAGAAAGATTTTCTTCATCAGATCCGCTAGGGATCACATATTCTTCATCAAAAGGAACAAGGTCCTTTGATGGCATGGTTGAGATCGGAACAACATCAATGGGATTTGCGAACGAACTTGTCATTGACTTCATTTTCTTCGGAGCTGAAGAATCTAAAGTAGATGATGCTTTCCTTTTCTTCACAGCTACCCGCTCTCCAGCCTTGGTCTTCTTTACATTTGATGCAGATGGAAGGATCAGAGTTGGTGTAGGCGCAGGAGGAGCAGAGGAATCTGGTTGATTTTCTTCAGGAACAACTGATGCATTTGCCCTGACTTCTTCATTTTCTTCAGGCGCACCACTAGTGGATGCCCTGGCAATTTCGTCAGCGGCTGGAATGCAGTCATCAGCCCTGGAACTCACATTTTCTTCAGCAGCCTGAAAGTCATCAGCGATACTGGCATGTTCTTTAGTTCGCTGAGTAGATGCTTCAGCCTGAGGAATTTCCTGTGGCGATGAAGCTGCTCTATTTGAGGTGAACTTCTCAGTCAATTTAACAAACCTGACCTTGGCTCCTTGCCAATCAGCATAGTAGGCTTTGAAGTCATCGCCGAGGGTTTTGATTTCAGACTGGATTTTTACAAGTTCATCAGTTGTCATACTGATAACGTTGTTCTTCAGAAATTTCTCCTTCTTATATTGCACTTTCTTGATCTGCCTGGCCTTCTCATATTTCCATTTTTCTTCTTGGATGAAATGGTTCAGCATGTGAATTTGGCCAGGAGACAACTTGAAATCAGGCATAGGAGTGTTTGGGTCCTTCTGCCAAAGATCAATATAGTCGAGGATCAACCTTGGATCCAAAAGCAGTGGCACATTTGTGCCATTGGCTCTAGCGGCCCTGACTTGCCTATCTCTGATGATCTCAGCAAGTTCTTCATCATCAGCTTCGTCCTCTTCAGACGGCACTTGGAAGGCGACCTACTTCTTCTGAGGACTAGGGCGAGGACCTCGTCCAGCAGTGGAATTTATCTTCAGCAGAGAGGGTCCCGTTGAAGAATTGGGTGCAGTTGAGGAACTAGCTGAAGCTCCTGAGGCAATAGAGATGTCTGTAGTCCTTCAGCACATGGCAAGATGCACAAGTGCAGAGGACTTCGTCGAAGCAGCTGAGGACTTTGGAGGAGCTGAGAATTTTGGAGGAGCAGGAGCAGCATGAGGAATTGGCCTTGAGGGCTTTAAAGATTCTGGCCGTGAGGGCATTGCTGAGGAACTTGGCCTTGAGGGCACTGAAGGTGAAGCACTTGGCTTATGTGTAGGCTTCTTTGCCATAGATTTCTTCGGCTTGACAGAGGCCTCAGGGGCAGCAGCAGCAGAGTCTTCATTGAATTTCCTCACTGCTTCTTTTGTTTGTTTGGCCAACTTGGCCTGACGCTTGGCCCATTCTTCAGGAAAGTCCTCACCACGCTTGACGCTGGTGGGATCCGCTTCTTGGCCAAGTGCCAATGGAGATCTTGAGCATGGAGGGGTAACAGCGAATTTCTTCATGTATTTGGGAGTAACATATCTGTACTCCCTCCACTCTCTAGCCCATCTCCTCTCTATCTTCTGAATGCGCACCTTGCGCTGATTTTTATCTTCCTCAGGAGGCGTGCAATACCCAGCATAGATGTCATCAGGGATTTCAAACGTTGTGTTTACTTCAGGCCTCTTTCCTCCTTTCTGTGGCTTCTTACCATCAGCCATTTTCTTTAGTTGAGGAATTTGAACAATCGAATTTTCTGAAGAAGTATGCAACTTTTTTCTTCGAGGAACGTTGCAAATGAGTTAAGTTGATGAGAACCTAGTGATTCAGCAGCGGACATGAGTACCTGTGAACAGAGTATAGTTGTGAGGAATTTGAAGAGGTCATGTGCGTTCTTAGAAGGTTTTGTAAAAAGAACAAGTTTGAAGAATTTGACCAGATGAGCCTTGAAGAATTTCACTAAGCGTTCTTTGTCTTAGGTTCCACAGATGTATAGATCGAAAATCCACACATTTGAGGAATCTTGAAGAAAAACATAGCTTAGAGAAACGAATCAAGAATAGATGACATGTGATGTGTTTTAGTGTGTGAAGATTTGAAGAAAAACACCTTTGAATATTTTGTAGATAATCATTTGAATCACAGAGGGCAGTAAAAGTATCTTTTAATTACCCTAAAAGAAGAACATGACGAACTGTGAGGTGGAGAATTGAAGTTCGTCTGTGCAGATCTTCCACGCCCTAACTCGGCGGGGGAAGACGGCTACGGTGGCGGCGGAGTGAAGATTTTCGCGGCCGGCGTGAGTACGGCGGTGACGAGGTCGAGGCAGTGAAGCTCTTCCTCACCGGCGATGATGAAGTAGCGGCGGAGCTAGGGTTTGAGAAGCTCAAGTTGAAGAAGGAGGTCGAGCGGAGTAAAGGAAGTGAGGAAGGAGAGATGGGGTATTTATAGCCACGGTGAAAAACTGTTCGCCCGAAGAATTTGGACGAACGTGCCCCTGACCCTTCTCATTCGGATGACATGTGTCACCCACGTACTGAGAGGTGGAGATCGTGTGCGATCGTGGGTGAAAGGATAAGTATATCATGGGATGCCGAACGGTTTGAGCGGCAAAGCCAAAAATTTAGATAAGATAGGTTTTAAAGTTCCGTTCGCAATTTCTTCAGCTGACAAGGACACAATGAAGATTTTGAAGGAGTTTCAAATAGAACTCACATGAAGAATTTGTGAACAGATTGAGTTGAGTATAACATAGAGGGGGAAGGGTCCGATCACATTCACTTAGCAAAAAAACAACTTGAAGAAATAGCCCTAAATGAATGATGTAGAGGACATAAACACATAAATGGCTGATGGTAAGAAAAACGAAGGAAACAGCGAAGACAATGCAAAGTTCAAGATTTTAACAACTGAGGAATTTCAACTTTTGGTGGTGGTGTGACCCACCGTATAAGAATGATGATTTCAGACACCGCGTACAATTGTCATAGGGTTCTGAGAATCAAATTCTTCATTAATTTCTTCACACTTAGATAGTTATTCTTCATTGATTGAAGAAAAACGTTTCTTCATGTGTTGCACATATAAGTCATCAATTTTGCATAAGTGTTAGGATGAGTGTCCTTTTCAAAGAACATTCGAAGATTCTAAGATATTTAGCTCACACCGCTGTCGGTGTACAAAAAGAGGGGTACACTTTTTGTACCCCTATAACTGTGCACGGGCAGTCTAAGCCACGGGCACCACCACACTGAGCAAGGCAAGGGAGGTGAGCCAAGGTAAGGCCGAAGGTCCGGAGAAGCAGAACGACACCAAGACCAAGACCACAAAGAGCAAAGGGGACGAAGCGGACCCCCCCGGCAAGATCCTTGACAGGAGGCGGTTTAGCAAACCCGGCAAGACCCTTGTCGTGGCAGCACGTGTCGAAGGCGTCGCTGCCCACGTACTCCGATTTGATGGCCTTGCCGCCCGCCCTCTTCCTCTTCCGCAGCCTCCCAACGCCAGCCGCCCAAGGAGACGACCCCGAGAAGTTCAGGGAGCCGGCGACACGGATGATGGGGTCGCCGGTGCCGCACGGAGCGGCGCCCGACACCTAATCGGACCCGTCATCCTGCCGCCTACTACCCTCGTCGTCGCTGCCGCTGTCCTCCTCATCACTCCCGCCCGATGAGGAATCTTCACTATCAGAAGAGCTCTCCACGCAGCACCTTGCACGGGTCCCGAAACACCCGAAGACCTTGACGGAGAGAAGGCCACCCTCCACCAGCTTAAAATGGAGAGTGAGCCCCTCTGTCAAGCGGTGGATATGAGCAAACGTCTTCCATCCCCGACAAAGATACATCCAGCTCCATCTCCCGCGCGAATGGAGTCGGGAGGCGAAGGCGGCGGCGAGGCGGCCGGCGCAGCCTGACGAAGAACTCGCAAGGGTCATCCCCAACGTGGCCCTCCATGGGGGGGGGGGACTGCTGGCGGAGGCGAGGCCGGCGCGCCGCCCCGTCCTCCTCTTCCCTGAGCGCCTCGGCCTCGCCCCCTCCCCCTTCCCCTCGCGGCTGGCTCTGCCACTGCGGGTGCAGGAGAAGGAGGGACGCGTTGTCGAGCGGCGACCCTCGCCACCACCGTTGAAGGACCAGGATTCCCTCTCTCCATGGCGGATGGAAGGGGGGAGCAGAAGCTGAAGGAAGGAGGAGATGAAAAGAATGCGGGGCGCCATCCCCCCTTCCCGCTCATTATAAAGGAACGGGGTGGGGGCTCGGCCACCCCGCTCAGCCAATCAAGACGCGGAAGGCGCAGGGAACTGGGACCGACCCGCCGCCCCAGCCCGCGGCGGCCCAGTTTCCCGCCTCCACCGTTCGCCACCCCAAGCGCATGAGAGCCACATGGCGGGCGTGCAGGACTGAGGCGACGGGTGAGGCGATCTCTCCCCACCACGTGATCGTGGGGAGTGGATGCCTTGAAGACCACGCCTCGGCCCCGTTCAGTAAATGGGCCGCGCCTCCACGCCTCCCTTCATTTATGGGGAAGGCGCGAACCGCCCCCTTTACTATGACGTGACGCATGCATGCGGAGCTCAGCCCCAGGCATGCCGCCCACGTCACACACGCCTTCCCACGCCGCGCCACGCGCGGGAAGCATGGGAAGCGCAGCGCGCGAAGAGACTTACCGCGGTAAAAACCGCCCCGCCTGCCCACGCACCATTTTTGGGCCTAGCCCAACGACGCGATTGCGCTTACGTGTGGCCCAGGCCCGGGGGCTCCTGTCGGTGTACAAAAAGAGGGGTACATTTTTGTACCACTATAACTGTGCACGGGCAGTCTGAGCCACGGGCACCACCACACTGAGAAAGGCAAGGGAGGTGAGCCAAGGTAAGGCCGAAGCTCAGGAGAAGCGGAACGACGCCAAGACCAAGACCACAAAGACCAAAGGGGACGAAGCGGACCCCCTGGCAAGATCCTTGCCGGGAGGCGGTTTTAGCAAACCCGGCAAGACCCTTGCCGTGGCAGCTCGCCCCACACCTACGGAGTGAGTCACCCTTGAGTCCACTGCCCCCATGGGACAAGGATTCGGGAGACATCCCCGTGGTGGCATGCAGATCTTTGTGAAGACATTCAAGATCAGATACACCCTTTAGAAGATGATGATCCTTGGCGGGATCCCAGCCAAGGAGGACCACAAGGCCCCCGGCAAGAGCCTTGCCGGGGATGACAGCAGGCGCCACGGCAAGACCCTTGCCGGGGCCCCGGCAAGGCCCTTGCCAAGAACACCCATAGGGCCACCATCAGGCCCACGCCAGTCAAACCTCCACCGACGTTCGCATGCAGCTGCCGACCCAACCAGCTGGGCAGGCACCTGCGTGGCGGCATGCGGATCTTCGTGGAGACCCACCACTGCGCCACCTCAGCTGCCTGCCTGCCTACATGGCACTGCAGGCACCGCTGGCCAGGGCGCGTGTCGACATGAGAGGGAGCGGCGACGGACAAGACAGGGCTCTCCCCCGTCCCCGATAAAGCAAGGACACCTGGGCAAGACGCATTAAATGCGCCTTGTCATGTAATGCAAGGGATAACCTCACATCACTGTACCCTTTCCACCTCCTGTTTTCCACTGTGGCAACCCCTTTCCTATAAAAGGAGGCCCGAGGCGACCAAGAGGAGGATTCGGCTTTTTGGAGCTCCTCACGCCCCATAGCTAGCTCAAGAACACAGATATACAATCCACCAAAGCAGGAGTAGGGTTTTATGCATCCTCGCGGCCCGAACCTGGATAAACGAACCGTGTGCTATCTGTTTGATCCGCTCTTCTCACGACCCCACGCCCCGCAACCCTAGTAGGGATTCTTGTGATCCCATAGGTGTCATTCCCACCGACATCTTTGGCGCGCCAGGTAGGGGACGCAGTTGTGAGAATCGGCCTTAGCAGTTAGTTCGACGCTTCTTCATCGTCATGGCGCCCAAGAAGAAGACGACGGTGGCGGTTGGCCCGTCGGAAGCCGGACATCCCGTCCCGACGCGGGCGAGCAGCGGACCGGTCGCAGAAAGGACCCGAGGCGCCATTCGTGAACACCAACACCGTCCCAGCAGCCGGAGTTTGGGAGGCGGCGATGTTCGTGCGCCTGGTAACGGGCCGCACGCCACCAAATCCAAAGACGGAGCCAGGCCCTCCGCGGGTGGCGCGGGGCCTTCAAAAATCGCTACCACCCCGCCCGAAGGCGATACGAGGGCCTCCAAGACTCCCACGTTGGCGCGACGGCGCGCTCCTCTCAAGCAGCACGCGACGAACGGCGCAATCAGGCCGAAGACCCCGGGCGTCGCCGCGGGAAGAGCCCTGAGCGCCTCTCCTGGGAGGTAGAAGACCTGCCCGCTCGCTGAGGCGCTGGTGAAGATGGCATGCGCCCGCGGGGTCGTGATAGAGCTCCTTCTGACATGGTCAGAAGTCGAAGCACATCGCGATCCGTGCAGGTTTCGCTGCCACCAACACCAGCAGAAGCCCTGGCGCGCGCAGTTGCTCCTCGATTTTCCTCCCACTACGGGGAAACTCGACGAATGGAGAGCCACTATCCGAAGCCTTGTTGCGGTGGCCAACAAAGATGAACCGAGTCCAGTGGAGCCCCCGGGTCGACGCTCCGATGGAGTCCCACGCACTAGTGGCAGGAAAGCCGGCGGCGCCGCGACCATGGTGCACTCGCCTCCTCCTCGCCCGGTACCGCGGACGCCAGCCCGTTGCGATGTTACGGGCGACAAAATATTCATAGCGTCGTCCGACTCGCGGACCCACTGTGACCAGCGCCAAGTCCTTCGGGAACGAGAACATGAAGACGCTCGAACCACTATCGAGCGCTGGCGCGGAGCGCGCCACTAGTCAGACAGGCGAGCAGGGCCTGCTATGAACCACCCGGCACCGGAGAGCCCTGGAGGCCTACCTTACGAAGTAGGTTGTCCGGCTTTTACCCGTGAGCTGTGGCAGTTCCAGTGGCCCACTCACCGCACCTTCAAACCTGACGTGGGCGAAAAGTACAGCGGCAAGACCCACCCATCCGAGTTCCTCAGCATCTACACCATTGCGATGCAAGCTGCCGGAGCCCACGACGATAAGGTGCTTGCGAATTACTTTCCGTTGGCTCTTAAACCCAACGCCATGTCATGGTTGATGCACTTGCTGGTAGACTCTATTTCCTCCTGGTCAGATTTGTGCCATGAGTTTGTGGGCGCCTTTACTGGAGGCCACCAAGCCCATGGCCAAGCGAGCGACCTGCACGTCATTCCCAGAAGGGAGGCGAGAGTCTCCGCAAGTATATACAGAGGTTCAGCCGGATACAGTACAATATCCCTGATGTTCACCCTGCCGCCATCATTAGCGCGTTCCATGAGAACGTGCATAATCGCAAGATGCGCGAAGAGCTGGCAATGAACAAGGTGAAAGATGTAGCAGAACTCTATGTTCTTGCTGACAGATGTGCCTGGGCTGAAGAGGGAAGGAAGTACCCCGGCGAAGATGCCGACGTGGAAACCGACTCCTCAGATGAAGATACTGACGCCCCGGCGAAGAAGGGCCGGCGCCGCAACAGGAAGCGCAAAGGTAAAGCCGTGCTTGCCGTCGAGGGATCTGGTGACACCGGCTCCACCAAGAAAACCAAGGCAGATGACCCCGACAAGGAAATTGCCGGATGTGTCGCCTGCCGGGCCTTGGCGGTTGCCAAGAAGCCAGGAAACTCCGACAAGCGATACTGCAAGATCCATCGCACCAAAGGCCATGCTCTCCAAGACTGCCGATAGGTTGAGCTCCTCGCTGAGAAGCAGAGGGCTGAATATGAGAGGCGGGACAAGGAGAAGGGCCAAGACGGTGCTAAGGGGTCCGACAAGAAGCGTGACGACCAGGCGGGCCGTCGCGGCAAGGATAAACAACAAGAGAGGCCTGCCCGGGGCCGTGAAAAAAAGCCAGAAGACGACGATCACGAAGAGGATGACGAATCCGGAGACCAAGAGTTTCAGAAAGCTACAGAGGCCATGTGCATCGACGGCGGCGCCTCGCTGCATACTTCTCACCGCCAGCTTAAACAGTGGGCGCGAGAGATTACAGCGGCAGAGCCGTCGTTTGATGCCCAAAGACCGCTGAAGTGGTCCAACACACCTATCATTTTTAACACTGAGGATCACCCTGATCGCACTACTGCGGTCGGGTGCTTGCCATTGTTGGTTTCACCAACAATACGCAACCTCAAGGTGACAAAGATGCTAGTCGATGGTGGGGCCGGTCTGAACTTGATCTCGCCTGCCGTGATCGAGAAACTGCAGATTCCTGATGGAGACCTCGAAGAGATGGGCACGTTTCAGGGGGGGTCAACCCGAGAAGAAGCCAACCTAAGGGAAAGGTCACGCTGCCCGTGACTTTTGGAAGCGATCTGAACTACAGGACAGAGAGGATCGTGTTTGATGTTGCCAAGATCCCCTTTTCCTACAACGGGATCCTTGGCCGCCCAGCGCTGGCCAAGTTCATGGCGGCGTCACACTACGCCTACAACACCCTGAAGATGCCAGGACCTGTGACGATCATTACCATCCCCTCCGATAAGAAAGATGCGCTGATTTGCGCTGACCAACTATACCAGCAAGCAGTTGCAGCAGCTGCCGCCACTAGGGCACTTGCTCCTGCCGCTGGGACCCCGGGAGGGAAGAAGAAGAAGAAGACCGGTGAGACCTCGGACACCCACTCCGGCAAGCGCACCTCTCAGGAGTGTAGCGCTCCCGTCGAGGACGTGCTAGAGAGCTCCACCAGCGGAAACAAGAAGCCCAGGGCCATACCGTCGGGAACCAAGAAGGTTTCTGTCAATGAGGACGGCATGGGAGGGGCTTTCACCATAAGCTCCACCCTTGACGACAAATAGGAAGACGCGCTCGTCACCTTCCTGCGGGCGAATGTCGATGTGTTTGCATGGCAAGCTTCCGACATCCCCGGCGTTCCCAGGGAGGTGATTGAGCACCACCTTGCTGTCTGTCCTCATGCGTAGCCCGTCAAGCAGAAGGTCAGAAAGCAAGCTTTGGAACGACAAGAGTTCATCACAGAGGAGATCCGGAAACTGGAAGCAGCGGGTTTGGTAAGAGGAGTGCTCCATCCAACGTGGTTGGCCAATCCGGTTGTAGTGCGCAAGGCTAATGGGAAGTGGAGGCTGTGTATTGATTACACAGATATCAATAAGGCTTGTCCTAAGGACCCCTTCCCGTTGCCGCGCATCGACCAGATTGTTGACTCCACAGCTGGGTGTGATCTGTTGTCATTCCTCGATGCCTACTCCGGCTACCACCAGATCTTCATGACAAGAGAAGACAAAGAGAAAACAGCATTCATCACCCCATGGGGTACGTATTGTTTCATGCGGATGCCTTTTGGGCTGAAGAGTGCTGGTTCGACATTGGCAAGGGCGGTCCAGATTGGTTTTGAACCCCAGCTCCATAGAAATATGGAAGCTTATATGGATGACATAGTGGTCAAAACCAAGGACAGGGCAACCCTCATACCGGATTTGCAAGAAACATTTGCAAACCTGCGCAAGATCAATCTCAAGCTGAACCCTGAGAAGTGCGTCTTTGGCGTCCCGTCCGGCAAGCTTCTCGGGTTCTTTTTGTCACAGTGTGGGATAGAGGCCAATCCGGACAAGATCAAAGCTATAGAGCAGATTGAAGCACCCAAGCGAATCAAGTATGTGCGTCGGCTTGCAGGTTGCGTCGCCGCTATGGGCAGATTCATTTCCAAGTCTGCCGAGCGCGCCCTTCCCTTTTTCAAGATCCTGAAAAAGGCGGGCCCGATGGAGTGGACGCTAGAAGCCGAAGCAGCATTGCAAGATTTGAAGAACTACCTCTCCTCCGCGCCAATACTAGTTGCGCCTAGGCCACAGGAGCCGTTGCTGCTATACCTGGCGGCAACGGACCAGGTGGTCAGCGCCGCACTAGTGGCGCAGAGAGAGGTTGACGACGAGGTAATGGCAGCGACAGAGCCCGACACCACCAATGCAGAGACGACACAGCCAGTTGAAGTGCCGCCGAAGAAGAAAATGATGCAGCACCCGGTCTACTTTGTTAGTTCCCTCCTGCAGGGAGCTAGATCAAGGTACTCCGGCGTGCAGAAACTGCTCTTCGGCCTTCTTATGGCCTCGAGGAAGCTGCGTCACTACTTCCAGGCACACGAGATCACTGTCGTCACTCGCCTCCCTCTACAACGGATATTGCACAATCCAGATGCAACGGGAAGAATTGTGGAATGGGCACTGGAGCTGTCCAGCTTTGGCCTCAAGTTTGAAAGTACTTCGACGATTCAGAGCCGAGTCCTGGCGGAGTTCATTGCAGAATGGACTGCAACGCCTGACGAAGAAGCCCAAGAGACTGCTCTCCCCGGCAAGGTGGCAAGTTGTAGTTGGATCATGTACTTTGATGGAGCTTTCTCCTTACACGGCACCGTGGCTGGCGTACTGCTTGTCGCGCCCACCGGAGAGCACCTCAAGTACGTGATCCAGATGCACTTCCCCAGGGAGGTGTCAACAAACAATACGGCAGAGTACGAAGGGCTGCTTGCCGGTCTTAGGATCGCGGCGGACCTCGGAATCAAGAAGCTCATCGTCAGGGGCGACTCGCAGCTCGTCGTCAAGCAAGTCAACAAGGACTACCAGAGCCCGTTGATGAAGGCCTACGTCGATGAAGTGAGAAAGCTGGAAGAGCGTCTCAACGGTATATAGGCTGAATACGTTCCCCGAGCGGAGAACGATATCGCCGATTACCTGTCAAAACGCGCTACCCTCGAGCTACCTGTGGAACCAGGTACCTTTGTGCTCCAGCTAACTTAGCCATCCATTGATCCATCAACAGAGCAGAACAAGAGGAGGAAATCAGGACCCGGCAAGTACTTTCCCACCGAGCTCCCCGGAGCCGCCGGCAAGGATGTTGCCGGGGACATTGAGCCCGCCACGGGACGGCTAGCTCCAGCGGAGCGTCAAGCTCTTGCCGTCGAGACAGCCGCTCCTATAGCGGAGGAAATTCCTTTAGTCCTCACCGTCGAGCCCCAGGCTCCAGCGTGGGCACAGCATACCGTCCGATTCCTCCAAACAGGGGAACTTCCTGAAGAGTAGGAAGAAGCGGAAAAAGTAGCCCATCGCTCTACCATGTACCAGTTCATCGATGACGTCCTGTACAGAAAGAGGCCAAACGGTGTGAAATTGAAGTGTATCCCTCGGGAGGAAGGACTGGACCTGTTGGCGGAGATACACGGAGGCATATGTGGATCCCACATCAGGTCAAGGGCCCTTGCCGGCAAGGCATTTCAGCAAGGCTTCTTCTGGCCCACCGCCCTCCAGGATGCGATGACACTAGTCACTAGGTGTGAAGCGTGTCAGTTCCATTCAAAGAAGCTTCATCAGCCAGCTCAAGCCCTTCAAACCATTCCTCTCTCCTGGCCCTTCTCGGTCTAGGGGCTCGACATACTGGGCCCTTTCCCCCATGCTGTCGGGGGCTTTCAGTACTTGTACGTTGCAATCGACAAGTTCACAAAGTGGCCGGAGGTGGAGGCAGTGAGGAAGGTCACAGCTCAGTCAGCCGTCAAGTTCTTCAAGGGACTAGTGTGCCGTTTTTGTGTACCCAACAGGGTCATCACCGACAACGGCACACAGTTCACAAGCCGCACCTTCATGCAATATATCCAGGACCTCGGCAGCAAAGTCTGTTTCGCTTCCGTTGCTCACCCACGAAGCAATGGTCAAGCTGAGAGGGCAAACGCTGAAGTACTGCGAGGCTTAAGGACCAAGACCTTTGATAGGCTGCACAAGAGTGGAAGGCGCTGGATTGATGAGTTGCCGACGGTTCTTTGGTCGATCAGCATGACGCCAAATCGAGCCACCGGCCAGACACCCTTTGCCCTAGTATACGGGGCAGAAGCAGTTCTCCCCACTAAACTCATATACGGGTCACCTCGAGTGCTCGCTTATGATGAGCTTGAGCAAGAGCAACTGCGGCAAGATGACACAATGCTCCTTGAGGAAGATCGTCTTCGGGCGGCTGTGAGAGCAGCACACTACCAGCAAGCCTTGTGCCGCTATCATAGCCGGAAGGTTCATGCCCGAAGCCTTGAGGAAGGTGACCTTGTCCTTCGGCACGTTCAATCGGCCAAGAATTCCAACAAGTTGACGCCAAAGTGGGAAGGCCCTTATCGGGTAATACGAGTCACCAGGCCCGGCGCAGTCCGCCTGGAGACCGAAGATGCCGTTCCGGTGAGTAACTCCTGGAACATTGAGCATCTTCGCAAGTTTTACCCGTGAGGCGCGGCTTGCCGGGCCCCCCGGCAAGCCACCTTTTGTACAAGCATTGCCGATGATGCATGTAACCCTTTGTACAAAGCCAGGCGTAGACCCTGAGCATAAATGAATGAAGCGCTGGCGCCCTAACTTATAGCATGCATGCTAGGTCAAGTCTCGTCCTTGGTTAGGGTTGATAGTGCTTAGCGGTGACTAACCCCTAGCTTAGAGGTCGAGTGTGCGTCTCTTTGTCTTTCTTTTTTCTTCTTTGGTTCACAGGACACACGGATATCCGTGCCGAACCACTTGGGGAGGAAAAGAAGATGAACAGACCAGCATCTAGCCCCCGGCAAGCCAGCGTTGCCGGGGGCTGCAAGAGCAAAGATTCACCCATGGCGAACCAGGGTTGCCGGGGGCTGCATCTTCAGATAAGTTCTTCATCCCTTATCATGCATTCCATTATGGACTGAGGTATGTGAAACCTTTTTTCCCCTAAGCTACTGTGCTCCCATAACTCTAGGCCCTAGGGCTCGTTCCTGGGGCCAAGTTTGGTCGTAGTCGCGGCAGCGAAAGGATGAAACAAGGAGCCAGAACCCGCCTCATCCTCGCCTCCGCCAAAGGCGTGAGGAAGGTCGAGCAAAGTGGGGAGACGGCAAGGCCTGTTGCCGGGCAAGGAAATGTTTATCTTGAAGATATCAAGGATTTACTCCTTGTCGTGGGTTCCACCCGCAAACAAATGACCCGGCAAGCATCCCTTTTTCATTAAAAACATTCCACTCGGGTACAGTCCATAGGGAATGAAAAACATGAATGATGGGATTACAAGTTTTAAATTCAGCTAAGGCCCGAAGGCTTACAAACTAAAAAGAGATAAGGTGCCCGTAATCCCTTTCTTGTCACTCTCCTCAGGAGGCAGGTCAAGGAGGCGAAAAGGGCAAAAGGGGCGCCTAGGCGAGCTACGGGTGGCAGAAGACACCAAGAGAACATCTCGGTGGCCATCCGAAGGCTAGATGGTGATGGCAGCGCTGGAAGCAGAGCTCGAAGACGAGGCGGCAGGACGTCAACACGCGTCGAAGGCGTTGGTGCCCGCGTACTCCGATTTGACGGCCTTGCCGCCCGCCCTCTTCCTCTTCCGCAGCCTCCCAATGCTAGCCGCCCAAGGAGACGACCCCGAGAAGTTCAGGGAGCCGGCGACACGGATGATGGGGTCGCCGGTGCCGCACAGAGCGGCGGCCGACACCTAATCGAACCCGTCACCCTGCCACCTACTACCCTCATCGTCGCTGCCGCTGCCCTCCTCGTCACTCCCGCCCGAGGAGGAGTCTTCACTATCAGAAGAGCTCTCCATGCAGCACCTTGCACGGGTCCCAAAACACCCGAAGACCTTGACGGAGAGAAGGCCACCCTCCATCAGCTTAAAATGGAGAGTGAGCCCCTCCGTCAAGCGGTGGATATGAGCAAACGTCTTCCATCCCCGACAAAGATACATCACGTGAGTGGCGGGGAAGTCGACGCGGACCCGCGTGACGCTGATCCCACAGCCCCTCATGTGCAGTTGCAGCGACTCCGGTGGATCCAGCTCCATCTCCCGCGCGAATGGAGTCGGGAGGCGAAGGCGACGGCGAGGCGGCTGGCACAGCCTGACGAAGAACTCGCAAGGGTCATCCCCAACGTGGCCCTCCATGGGGGGAGGAACTGCTGGCGGAGGCGAGGCCGGCGCCGCCCCGTCCTCCTCTTCCCCGAGTGCCCCGGCCTCGCCCACGTCCTCGCTCCCTCCACCTTCCCCTCGCGGCTGGCTCTGCCACCGCGGGTGAAGGAGAAGGAGGGATGCGTTGTCGAGCGGCGACCCTCGCCGCCACCGTTGAAGGACCAGGATTCCCTCTCTCCATGGCGCATGGAAGGGGGGAGCAGAAGCCGAAGGAAGGAGGAGATGAAAAGAATGCGGGGCACCATCCCCCCGTCCCGCTCTTTATAAAGGAACGAGGTGGGGGCTCGGCCACCCCGCTCAGCCAATCAAGACACGGAAGGCGCAGGGAACTGGGACCGACCCGCCACCCCAGCCCACGGCGGCCCGGTTTCCCGCCTCCACCGTTCGCCAACCCAAGCGCATGAGAGCCACATGGCGGGCGTGCAGGACCGAGGCGACGGGTGATGCGATCTCTCCCCACCCCGTGATCGTGGGGAGTGGACGCCTTGAAGACCACACCTCGGCCCCGTTCAGTAAATGGGCCGCGCCTCCACGCCTCCCTCCGTTTATGGGGAAGGCACGAACCGCCCCCTTTACTACGACGTGACGCATGCATGCAGAGCTCAGCCCCACGCATGCCGCCCACGTCACACACGCCTTCCCATGCCGTGCCACGCGCGGGAAGCATGGGAAACGCAGCGCGCGAAGAGACTTACCGCGGTAAAAACCGCCCCGCCTGCCCGCGCACCATTTTTGGGCCTAGCCCAATGACGCGATTGCGCTTACGTGTGGCCCAGGCCCGGGGGCTCCTGTCGGTGTACAAAAAGAGGGGTACACTTTTTGTACCCCTATAACTGTGCACGGGCAGTCTGAGCCACGGGCACCACCACACTGAGCAAGGCAAGGGAGGTGAGCCAAGGTAAGGCCGAAGCTCAGGAGAAGCAGAACGATGCCAAGACCAAGACCACAAAGAGCAAGGGGGACGAAGCGGACGCCCCGGAAAGATCCTTGACGGGAGGCAGTTTTAGCAAACCCGGCAAGACCCTTGCCGTGGCAGCTCGCCCCACACCTACGGAGTGAGTCACCCTTGAGTCCACTGCCCCCATGGGACAAGGATTCGGGAGACATCCCCGTGGTGGCATGCGGATCTTTGTGAAGACATTCAAGATCAGATACACCCTTTAGAAGATGATGATCCTTGGCGGGATCCCAGCCAAGGAGGACCACAAGGCCCCCGGCAAGAGCCTTGCCGGGGATGACAGCAGGCGCCACGGCAAGACCCTTGTCCGGGCCCCGGCAAGGCCCTTGCCAAGAACACCCGTAGGGCCACCATCAGGCCCACGCCAGTCAAACCTCCACCGCCGTTCGCATGCAGCTGTCGACCCAACCAGCTGGGCAGGCACCTGCGTGGCGGCATGCGGATCTTCATGGAGACCCACCACTGCGCCACCTCAGCTGCCTGCCTGCCTACATGGCACCGCGGGCGCCGCTGGCCAGGGCGCGTGTCGACACAAGAGGGAGCAGCGACGGATGAGACAGGGCTCTCCCCCATCCCCGATAAAGCAAGGACACCTGGGCAAGACGCATTAAATGCGCCTTGTCATGTAATGCAAGGGATAACCTCACATCACTGTACCCTTTCCACCTCATGTGTGCCACTGTGGCAACCCCTTTCCTATAAAAGGAGGCCCGAGGCGACGAGGAGGAGGATTCGGCTTTTTGGAGCTCCTCACGCCCCATAGCTAGCTCAAGAACACAGATATACAATCCACCAAAGCTGGAGTAGGGTTTTACGCATCCTCGCGGCCCGAACCTGGATAAATGAACCGTGAGCTATCTGTTTGATCTGCTCTTCTCACGACCCCGCGCCCCACAACCGTAGTAGGGATTCTTGTGATCCCATAGGTGTTGTTCCCACCGACAACCGCAACTTGCTAAATCTCTTCTCATCCAAAGGCTTTGTGAAGATATCGGCTAGTTGTTCTTCAGTATTCACATGCTCAATAGAAATGTCGCCCTTCAACACATGATCACGAAGAAAATGATGATGAATCTGAATGTGCATTGTCTTCGAGTGCTGAACTGGGTTGTGAGCAATCTTGATGGCACTCTCATTGTCATAGAAGAGAGGCACTTTCTTCATGTTGACGTCGTAGTCCTTGAGAGTTTGCTTCATCCATAGAAATTGAGCACAACAAGAACCAACAGCAACGTACTCAGCTTTAGCAGTAGATAGTGATACGCAGTTCTGTTTCTTCGAGGACCAACAGACCATAGATCGTCCGAGGAAATGACATGTACCAGATGTTGACTTGCGGTCCACACGATCACCAGCATAGTCAGAATCAGAATATCCAATGAGACCAAAAGCCGAGCCCTTGGGGTACCATAATCCAAGTGTTGGTGTGTGAGCTAGATATCGAAGAATATGCTTCATAGCCTTATGGTGTGATTCCTTCGGTGTAGCTTGAAATCGGGCACACATGCAAACACTAAGCATAATATCTGGCCTAGATGCACATAAGTACAACAAAGAACCAATCATGGAGCGGTATACCTTATGATCGAAGTCAATACCATTTTCATCAGTGCACAGATGACCATTTGTGGGTATAGGAATTTTGACGCCTTTGCAATCTTGCATGCCGAATTTCCTCAGTACATCCTTGAGGTATTTCTCCTAAGATATGAATATGCCATTGCGTTGTTAACGAATTTGAAGTCCTAAAAAGAATTTCAATTCTCCCATCATAGACATTTGATATTCTTCACTCATCATCTAGGAAAATTCATCAGTATAACGTTGGTCAGTACAGCCAAAGATAATATCATCAACATATATTTGGCACACAAACAATTCACCATCATAAGATTTAGTGAAAAGAGTAGGATCGAGTGAATCGGGTTTGAAGCCTTTCTTCATAAGGAATTCCTTAAAAGTATCATACCACGCCCGTGGGGCCTGCTTGAGGCCATAGAGGGCCTTATTAAGTCTGAAGACTTTGTCAGGATTCTTTGGATCTTCAAAACCTGGGGGTTGAGCAACATATACTTCTTCCTCAAGCTTACCATTGCAGAATGCACTTTTCACATCCATTTGATATAAAGTGATATCATGATGGTTAGCATAAGAAAGTAATATGCAAATAGCCTCAAGTCTAGCAACAGGTGCAAAAGTTTCATCGAAATCAATTCCTTCAACCTGTGTGTAGCCTTGAGCTACAAGCCGTGCCTTATTCCTTACCACAAGGCCATTTTCGTCTTTCTTGTTGTGATAGATCCACTTTGTGCCAATGATATTGTGCTTGCGAGGATCTGGACGTTTGACCAGTTCCCAGACATTGTTGAGCTTGAACTGATGTAATTCTTCTTGCATGTCCTGAATCCACTCGGGCTCCAGAAATGCTTCATCTACCTTAGTGGGGTCTGTGATAGAGACAAAAGCATAGTGCCCACAAAAGTTAGATAAATGTGAAGCTTTTGAGCGTGTGAGAGGGCCTGGTGCTTTAATGTCATTGATGATCTTTTCAACTTGCACTTCTTTTGCAATGCGAGGATGAGCTGGTTGTCGTTGAGGTATTTGATCAGCATTTTCTTCAGCACCATTTTCTTTAGTATTTTCTTCAGGTGCATTAGCTCGACATTCTTCATGTTCTGGAATGAATTCTTCAATAGATTCTTCAATAGGAATGACATCCTCAGTAGCCTTGAACTTGATAGTTTCCTCAGGTGCTGGTTCATCTATCATAGTAGGTAGGTGCTCTCTTTGCGAGCCATTAGTTTCATCGAACGGCACATCTACAGTTTCAACAACCTTGCGAAGAACGTTGTTGAAGACTTTGTAGGTGTGCGAGTCCTTTCCGTAACAAAGCATAAAACCTTCATGTGCTTTCGGTGCAAATTTTGAGTTGTGATGAGGATCTCTAATCCAACATTTAGCACCGAAGACTTTGAAATAACTTACATTGGGTTTCTTATCAGTGAGGAGTTCATAGGCAGTCTTCTTGAAGAATTTGTGAAGATATACTCTGTTGATGATGTGGCACACAGTAGCAATTGCATCAATCCAGAAACGATGAGGTGTCTTGTATTCATCAAGCATAGTGCGAGCCATCTCAACAAGAGTTCTGTTCTTGCACTCCACGATGCCGTTCTGAGGAGAAGTATAAGGAGAAGATAACTCATGAGTAATACCAAGTTCATCAAGATAGTCATCAAGACCAGAATTCTTGAACTCAGTTCCATTGTCACTTCTGATGTGCTTGATCTTCACACAAAGTTGGTTGAAGACCTTGAGGAAAATCGTTTGAAGACTTCCTGCACTTCATGTTTGTAACTAACAATGTGTACCCATGTGTACCGAGAGTAATCATCAACAATAACAAAGCCATATAGAGATGCATCATTTGTAACAGCAGAATAATGATTAGGGCCAAAAAGATCCATATGAAGCAATTCAAACGGTCGAGTGGTAGTCATGATTGTCTTTGCTGGATGCTTGGCCTTGGTCATCTTTCCAGCTTCACAGGCTCCGCATAAGTGATCCTTGAGGAATTTGACATTCTCGATGCCAATGACATGCTTCTTCTTCGCAAGCGTGTGCAAATTCCTTATGCCTGCATGACCAAGTCGTCGATGCCAGAGCCAGCCTTCCAAAGCTTTTGCAAGTAGGCAGACGGTTGGTTGTGGTCCTGTAGAGAAATCAACAATATACAGGTCTCCTCTCCTAAAGCCTTCGAAGACTTTGGAATTGTCAGCTTCCATAACCACAACACAGCGGTACTTGCCAAAGACAACAACCATATCAAGATCGCAAAGTATTGAGACAGGCATGAGGTTGTATCCTACGGACTCGACAAGCATGACTTTGTCCATGTGTCGATCCTTTGTGATCGCAACCTTACCTAGACCCAATACCTGACTTTTGCCTTTGTCAGCAAAGATGATATGCTTCAGATGCGATGGAGATAAGGGAGCATCCATCAATAGATTCTTGTCACCAGTCATGTGATTTGTACATCCACTATCGAGGACCCACTCAGTGGCTTTGGGTTGATCATCCTGCAGATGAATTAGTGCAGCTTACGAACTCATATACTTCATCAGTGAAGAATATGACATCAAATCATTAGATCAATTTCATCAAGCAAGAGAACAGATAAAGAAGTATGAGGACGTGAGAAATGAAAGTTCATTTCTTCATGATTAGCCTGCGTCCTTTCAGGCACTCTCAGGTCTCCAGCAAATTCTTTAGACGATTACATACGTCTGGAGACCTGACCCTGCAGAAGAGATTAGTTCTTTTTCTTCACCACCCACATCTGAAGGGGTGGCAAAGAGTTCATCACTCTGCGAGCTCCATATGAGAAAGGTGGCATAGAAGCTAGTCCATTTCGTTTCATATAAGAGGGGTTAGGATAAGCATATGAATAAGCAGAGAAATTCTTTGAGGACTTATGAACATAATAATTAGAAGAATAGTGCTCATATTCATAGCCCTTAGCTCTTTCCTGCAAAACAGAGTTGTTAGCACGATGATATTCATGTGAGGATGAGGGAGTCCTGGATTAGGGGGTCTCCAGACAGCCGGACTATCTCCATGGGCCGCACTATTAGACTATGAAGATACAAGATTGAAGACTTTGTCTCGTGTCCGGATGGGACTCTACTTGGCATGGAAGGCAAGCTAGGCAATACATATATGGATATCTCCTCCTTTGTAACCGACCTTGTGTAACCCTAACCCTCTCCGGTGTCTATATAAATTGAAGGGTTTTAGTCCGTAGGACAACAATCACAACATACAATCATACCATAGGCTAGCTTCTAGGGTTTAGCCTCTCTGATCTCGTGGTAGATCTACTCTTGCACTACCCATATCATCAATATTAATCAAGAAGGACGTAGGGTTTTACCTCCATCAAGAGGGCCCGAACCTGGGTAAAACATCGTGCCCCCTGCCTCCTGTTACCGTCTGGCCTAGACGCATAGTTCGGGACCCCCTACCCAAGATCCGCCGGTTTTGACACCGCTAGAGGACTTTGTTCCTTTTGAGAAATTTGGTCCATATGAAGAATTTGATCTGGGGTTCCTATTCTTCACAGGTGATGTCCTGAGGACATTCACCTCAAGACTTTCAAGGCACCTTTTGGGAACCCAGATTTTCTTCATAGGGGAACCATTCCTGCAGTTAGTGCCAACATATCTAGCAAATACTTCACCATTGTGATTTTTGAACAGTTTATAGTTGGAGTCAATTGACTCATCATCAGAACGAGAAGATTCACAAGCAAAGCCAGATAAATTAGATGGATCAACTGGAGGTCCCTTTGCAGCAACCCATGAGGTTTTGGGGTACTGCTGAGGCTTCCAATATGTACCATCAGCATTGAGTTTCCTTTGAAAGGCAATACCCTCTTTCCTAGGGTTCCTGTTGAGGATCTGCTTTTTAAGCACATCACAAAGAGTATGATGCCCATTGAGGCTTTTGTACATGCCTGTTATGTACAATTCCTTCAGCCCTGCATCGTCAGTGATACTAGCAGTGTCCTCATATGAGGAATTAGTGATAGCATAGGCAGGTGAAGAATTTGAAACATTAGCAGCATTTGAACATTCAGGTGAAGAATTAGCAGATTCACGTTCAGTGCACTCCAAGCATGGAGGAACAAATTCTTCCTAAGAAGCGCTGATTTGTTGAGCAAGTAATGAATCGCGCCCCTTCTGAAGATCTTCATAACTCTCTCTTAGCTTTTCAAGATCTTGCTTTCTTTGAAGAAGTTCATAAGAAAGCTTCTCATGATCAGATAAGAGAGTGTTATGATGATCTTGAAGGGTGTCATACTTAGTATGAAGTCTCTGAAGACTTTCAGCCAAAGCTTTTGACTAATCATTTCTTCACCCAATATGTCATCGCTCTTATTTAGCATGTATTGACCTTTTTCCAAAGCTCTTTGTTGTTTAGTGGCAAGGGAAGCAAGTTTGACATAGCTGGGTCCAAATTCATCACCAGATTCATCATCACTAGACTCAGATAGGTAGCATTCAGTTACCTTAGCATCTTTTGCCATAAGGCATGATGCAGAAGATGATGATTCTGGTTCGAATGTCATCGCTTTGAGAGATTCTTTGAAGTCCTCAAACCAAGGATCATGACAGGTTCGATGACCTTCATAGACCTCAGAGAGACAGTCCCAGATAAGCTTCGCATGATCGAGATGCATGATATTCCCGAACTGATCTTGAGACAGACAGGAGCAAATGACGTCCTTCGCCGTGAGGTTGAGAATAGTGTACTTGCGAATGTCATCAGCTTCCGCCATCTTGCACAGATCGGTCAGACCAATCTCAGTGACGGTCCACAGCTCGCTGTTCAATCGCCATGAGATGCTTCTTCATCATGGCCTTCCACTTGGGATACTCGTGACCGTCAAAGATGGGGCATGTCACCTTCTTTATACATGCGGTCGACATAACTAAAACTCTAGGCGGTTAAACCAAAATCACACAGAACAAGGAAGCACCTTGCTCTGCTACCAATTGAAAGTGCGTTATATCGACTAGAGGGGGGTGAATAGGCGATTTTTATGAATTCTTCACTGGGGAATTTGCAGGTGAGGAAATTCCTTAGCGAAGAACTACTAGAAGAGGAATAAGTACTCAAAAGTAAACATAACAGAGCACAAGCATAGCCATCATGATGAAATGAAGACAAGCACAGAGTACAGAAAGCGTAAACATAGGATAATACAGAATGAAGACAAACAGACTGAAGAAATTGAAATGAGGAATTTGAGAAAGTCTTCAGTCAAAGTCTTCAAACACAGATATGAACAAGCACTCAACTCAGTTATGAGGAAATGAAAGAGTTGAGGAAATAGAACGAATGAGCTTGGTGGAGACAATGATTTGGTTGACCAGTTTCAACTGATGTCTCAGTTGTACATCTGGTTGGAGCGGCTAGGTATTTAATCCTGAGGACACACAGTCCCGGACACACAGTCCTCACCGTATTCTCCTTGAGCTAAGGTCACACAGACCTCGCCTAATCAATCATGGTAAGTCTTCAGGTGACTTCCGAACCTTCACAAACTTGGACACCTAACTGTCTAGAAGAAGCACAGTCTTCAAAGGTAACAAGCGTCGGATCCACGCAGGATCAATCTCTTCAGTGATGCTCAATCACTTGGGGTTTGTAGGTGTTTGGGTTTGGGTTTTCCTCACTTGATGATTTTCGCTCAAAGTCCTCGGAGGATGGGATGCTCTCAAATGACAAGTGCCAGTTTCTCTTGGAGCAGCCAACCAGCTAGTGGTTGTAGGGGGCGGCTCTTTATAGCCTAGGGAGCAGCCCGACGTGATAAGACATAAATGTCCTTCAATGATATGACTGTTAGGTGGGTAGATATTTTTGGACAGCTGGCGCATAGCACAACAATGGTCAGAAATTTGAGTATCAAATTCCTCAGGGCTATCATGTTCCTCACTGTGTAGATAATCCGCACTGGCGAATTCCTAACTCCTCAGTCAGAACAAATTCCTCAGAGACCAGAAGAACTTCGTCTCTATCACTGGAGAATATGACTGAACTGTATGAGATTTCCAATGGCTTCACCCGAAGGATTGGTAGGTGTAGGATTTTGAGTTGAGCATCACAAGGAAATTTTTCCTTAGTATTTCCTCGACCCCCTTTAACAGTACAGTGTTTCCTATGACTCAAGAAAGAGAAAATGAAACTATGAAAACAAAAGTCTTCAGACTTCATGTTCCTCGGATGAATACCAAGTCTTCAAGATTGCACCAATTTCTTCACTTTCAAAGTCTTCAGAAATCCAAAGTCTTCAGTCGAAGAACTTCATTTTTAGGGGTCGACTTTCTCTGTAAATATCAAACTCCTCATAGACTTATAGACCTGTGTATACTCAAAAATACATTAGTCCCTTAACCTATAAGTCTTCAATACACCAAAATCACTAAGGGACACTAGATGCACTTACATGTACGACATCTTTGCCGACAGGAAGCTCAAGAGAAGCTCCCCAAGCTCAAGTCCGCAACTTCCACGAGCTACTACGACCTCGACATCGACCACGCGATTCCTTTCTATGGGACTCAAGAACCCGAGGAGTATCTCGAGTGGGATCATTTGATGGACGACTACCTCAAGCTACATCAAGTTCCTCCTGAAGATCAAGTGAAGTGCGCCACAAGGAACTTCCATGACTACGCGTCCACATGGTGGCTTCATGCACCTTCGGAGACCTACGACATGAGTTGGCGCAAGACGAAGAGAGCTTTGCGGCGAGAGTTTGTGCCTCCGACCTACACGGAACAACTTCAATGCCAATTGGAGAACACCATCCAAGGATCCAAGTCCATCGACGAGTACTTCAAGGATATGAAGATTGCCTTGCGACGACCGGCGTGGACGACCCCATTTCGATGAAGTTCCACTTCATGATGGGATTGCACAATGACATCTCCAAGATGATCTTCCTCGAGAACTACAAGTCCCTCGACGACAACTACATTGGTGCTCTTAAGGAGGCATAAGAACTCATGAAGGCCAAAGCTCTCCACCCCAAGCTCACTTCGCGACGACCAAGATCCCCTTGTGTTTTCTCTCCGTTCTTCCCCGTGTCTTCGCGGGATCCGCTCCTTTCGTGAAAGATCGGTCGTATAGGGTTCCACCCAACATCATCTTGGTATCTAGAGCCAGGTGGATCACGATTTCAGAGCCTCCCCGTTGTGTTTCTAGCCTTGTTTTTGTTGATTTTGTTCCAAATTCGAAAATCCCCACCAAAAATAGCCCCAAATTTTTTTGTGATTTCTTGGTTTGACGAAGTTTTATTGGATTTGGTCCATGTATTTTCTTGGTTTCAAGTCGATCTAGCATCTCCCCAAGTTTCCCCATCTTTTATCCACGAAATCTTCTCAATTTTGACCCCAAAATCTCCATTTTCCGTCCAAAGTCGCGTCCCGGATCTCAAATCTTGCGTTGACCCCGACCCTCCGGACGACCGACCTTTTACGGACGTCCGGAGCCTCAGGAAACATTGGACATCTGACCTTTTCTGGACGACCATAACCCCAAACCCGAGCCAAATTTATGGATTTCCGAGCCCGGCCGGACGTCCGACGACCGGACATCCGTCCTTTTACGGACGTCTGTAACCTCTAGATATTGATTTCGGCTTATTTTTGTTTCGGCCATAACTAATTCATCCGAACTCCGATTTGGACGTTCTTTAGCTCGTTTTGAAGCTCTTGACATCCCCCTTGCCATAAAAATACCACCAACATCATTTGACTCCATAAAAATTTGACAATTTTGGCATCTTTGCCTAGGGCTTCCACAACATCATCCGCTACACCACCACCGACTTCCGCGACCTAACCAATTTTGTTCCCCATCGCATTAGTGGTTGATTGAGTAGTGATTTGAGTCTCCTAAGGTGTCTAGGCTACTTAGGGACGGTTGCTTCTACATCAACCACCACCACCACTACCACCGTCACCACCAACCATCATACCACATTCACTACAAAAAAAGACACATCCGTGACATTTTGGGCCGAACGAAATTTTTTCCTGTCATACATATGACACTTCTATGACGATAATTGTGAAAAAACCCGGTATCATCATAGATGTGGTGGGCTCCTACTTCTATGACAAAAAATCATGACGGAAAATGGGCTTTTTGTCCTGAGCGGGCCGGAGACGCAGCTGCATGACATTCTTTGGGCCGTCCATGACGGAAAAAACCGTGGTAGAAGCGAGGGGGAGGAAAATTTCGAGGAGTTCCCGGTTACGGTGGGAGGTCGGGGGCCGAGCGATGCGTGTTTCTCTCGTACACGTACGTGCGTGTGTGCGAGGCGTTGGCTCTAACTGAACCCGAGCGATTGCACTACAGGCTACGCGTTACTGAACCCGAGCGATCGATCGATGGCTGTTAACTGAACCCGATCAAGCAATTCCTTCGCTACTGCTGCTAACTGAAGCCGATCGATTGGATGAACAGTGAGCGTTGCAGGGGGGGAGGGGGGTTGGATGAACAGTGAGCGGTGGCGTTGCCTCTGGATGAACGGGACCCCGTGGTGTGGAGGGCTGGATGAACAGTAGACGGTGGAGGGGTGCCCGTGGAGGGGTGGTTGAACAGGACCCCGTGGTGTGGACGGCTAGATGAATAGTAGACCGTGGAGGGGTGCCCGTGGAGGGTTGGTTGAATAGTAGCCGGTGGAGTAGCGCGCGGCGGAGGCTGGATGAACATGAACCCGTGGAGGCTGGAGGAGGTCGACGGTGGAGATGAACAGTATCCCGTGGAGTCCCGTTTTGCGGTACGCCACACCCCTCCCGATGAACAGGACCCCCGTTTCGACCGTAGGAGGTCCGTTTCGTCCGTTTTACGGTACGCCACACCCCTTCCCGATCAATAGGACCCCCGTTTCGACCGTAGGAGGTCTGTTTCGTCCGTTTTGTGGTACGCCACACCCCTCCCGATCAACAGGACCCCCGTTTCGACCGTAGGAGGTCCGTTTTCTCCGTTTTGCGGTACGCCACACCCCTCCCGATCAACAGGACCCTGTTCCGAACATAGGAGGTCCGTTTCCTCCGTTTTGCAGTACGCTAGGCCTTGTTTCCATCGCCTGTTCCGTCCAAGCCCTCCCGATGAACACGACCACACATTCTGTTCTGACCCAGCCGGTTGGCTCCCACGCGTTCCGTTGCCTCCTGATGAACACGACGCATTCCGTTGCCTCCCCATGAACACGACGCATTCCGTTGCCTCCCCATGAACATGACGACGATGCTGTTTCAACGTTCCGACCCAGCCATGTACACGACCCCTGGCCATATGTATGCGCGAGTAGGCGTTCGAGACCCCGCCCGTATGTACACATACGTGGCCATATTTTCGTTCTTGCACCCTGGCCGCTGTACATATGTGTACATGCTACGTGCGCGACCTCTACTACGACACGTGCGCGCCTCTACATCCACCAGTATATATGTACCTACACGTTCACGACCAGAAGGACAACGCTACGTACGCTTCGACCAGGTGGGTCCTGACTGTCAAGCACTTCCTTGTGTGCAAAGATGTAGCTGGTGGGTCCCAGCAGTCTGGGGGGAAACATTTTTTCGCGAAATACGGTGGCCCGTCCGGTGGGTCCCTGCTGTCAGGTGGAGGAATAATTATTTTGCACGTAATAAGTAGGCACTTCCTTGCTGCGGTTGTGGACCCAGCTGTCAGCCTCCCCACATACAGTCCACGTCCGATGGAAGCCGTTCGTTGACCATGTTGACCATGCCGCGCCGAGAGCACCAGGGAGGTGGACGACAGCGAGGCCTAGGAAGGGGACGACGCCGAGCCGGGGAAGACGCGGCAGTGGATGCCCACGCGTAGAGGAGTATGAGGGTTCACTAGTTCGCTGCGGTGTGAGGCTGCCGTCGCCGCAGAATAACAGGGGGTGTGGGTGAGTAGAGGGATGGCCTGGCCAGCGGTGGGAGTAGTAGGGGGCGGTGAGGCCTCCGTCGCATCGCAGCCGGCCACGGGAGGCAGGAGCACGAGGCATGACCGGCGCTGCTTTGGGCGGCTGAAGCAAGAAGACTAGAGGTTGAAGAAGCACTACGACCGTTGGATGGACACCGTACGGTCACTGGAGCTAGAATTGTGCAGATTGACTAAGTTGACAAAGCCCTCCGTCCCTGTCAACTTAGTAGGCCCACAAGTCAGCCTGCCACTATACTGGGTCCCAGCTAACAGGGGGAGTATTCATTTTTTTTGTGCGTAATAAGGAGGCACTTCCTTGCGTGCGAAGATATAGCTGGTGGGTCCGAGCTGTCAGCGGCGGTAACGTTTTTTTCGCGAAATACAGAGGCCCTTTCGGTGGGTCCCTGATGTCAGCTGGAGGAATCATTATTTTGCGTCTAATAAGGAGGCATTTCCTTGCGTTCGACCATGGACCCAGCTGTCGGCCTCTCCACGTACAGTCCACTTCAGATGCATGTCGGTCGTTGACCACGTTGACCAGGCCGCGCCGAGAGCACCAGGGCGGTGGACAACGGCGAGGCCTAGGAAGGGAACGACATGGAGGCAGGGAAGACTCGGCAGTTGTTTCCCACGCGGAGGGGAGTACGACTGTACGAGGGTTTACTGGTTCGTCTGCCGTCGCCGGAGAATAACACCAAGTGTGGGTGAGTAGAGGGATTGCTAGGCTAGCGATGGGAGTACGGTGGGGCGGTGAGGCCTGCGCAGCAGCAGAGCCGGCCGCGGGGAAGAGGGAGTAGGCAGTCCCGCCGGCGCTTGTTTGAGCGGCTGGAGCAGGAAGAGCAGAGATTGAAGAAGCACGACGGCCGTTGGATGGCCATCCAACAGTCACTGCTTGTGCGTCAACCTTTTTTAGGAAAGCCTCAAATCTATGGAAAATAGCATACATCCCATCTGCCATTATTTCTAATAATTTACAGCCCATTTGCTAATTATTAAGGTTTTTTGGGGCCCATATTCTTTTTGTTAGCATTACAGCCCATATTGTGGCCACGGTTAAAAAATTATACGAAATTTTGCATATTTCGGTGCGGTTCGAACTGTTTTTAATCCCGAACTTTCGACTCACATTCAAAATGATTTTAAAAATAAATGTATATCAATATAAAATCCAACAAATTCTCCACGCATAAAAATTAATGTAATTTAAAATCTCGAAATGAAAAAAAAAGATATTTGAAACTAATTGTCGATTTGATGTGTTTTAAAAATGTACAGCCCATTTCTCATTACTGATGGGCCATTTTCTCGGCTAACCGAATGAAAGCTCTCCTCGTCTTGAAAGATTTGCAGCCCAACAGGCCTGACAAAGCGACTTACTTGGCAAATCACAAAAAACCTGGGCTGTGGCCGTGGACCCAGCTATCAGCCTCTCCACGTACAGTACTCTTCCGATGGAATGTCGTTAACCATGTTGACCATGCCGCGCCGAGAGCACCAAGGCGGTGGACGACGGCGAGGCCTAGGAAGGGGACGACGCGGAGTCGGGGAAGACGCGGCAGTGGATGCCCATGCGGAGAGGAGTACGAGGGTTCACTGGTTCGACTGCGGTGTGAGGCTGCCGTCGCCGTAGGGCCTGGCTAGCTGTGGGAGTAGTAGGGGGCGATGAGGCCTCAACGGCAGCACAGCCGGTCACTGGAGCCAGGAGCAGACGGTCTCCCCGGCGCTAGTTTGGGCGGCTGGTGCAAGAAGAGCAGCGATTGAAGAAGCAGCAGGACCGTTTGATTCAAATTCAACGGTTACTGCTGCTAGAATCGTTTGTTAACTAAGTTGACAAGCCCTGCGTACGCGTCAACTTAGTAGGCCCACAGGTCAGCCTCTCAACCGGTGCACCCCATATGTTAGTGGGAGAAATCATTTTTTTCACGTAATAAGGAGGCAGTTGATTGCGTGCGGCCAGGCCAGCGGAGGGAGTAGGTGGGCCGGGGAAGCCTACGCGGCATCACAGTGTGCCACAAGAGGAGGGAGCAGGTAGTCCCGCCGGTGGTAGTTTAGACGGCTGGAGCAGGAAGATCAGAGATTGAAGAAGCACGTCGGCCGTTGGATGGACATCGAACAATCACTGCTGCTAGAATCGTGTGTTCACTGACAAAGCCTTGCATAAACAAGTCAGCCTCGAAATCTATGGCGTGTACAGCCCATTTGATATTATTTTTATAATTTTTACTCATTTTCTAATTCATATGGAATTTATTGCAGCCCGTTTTCCATTTTCAGAATTGCTGGCCATTTTCTGGTCAGTAGCAGGGTCAAAAAATTAACTAAACATGTGGGAAATTTTGAAAATTCGCAATTTTTGGCTGGGGAACGAAATATTCTTAATTCAAAAATTAATAGCCATACTAAAACAAATTTAAAAATAAATTAGTACTATGTCATGTTAAATCCAATGAAATACGTATAAGATATCAGTGAAGAACAAAAACAAAAAAAGAAACTTATATCCCATTTGCTATAATTTTTTTGGAATTTTCAACCCCTTTTGATATTACTTTTAACAGACATTGACCATACTCTTAAGCCAGGCCGGAATGCATCCCTCCTCATCTTGAAAGATTTGCAGCCTAGTAATTCGGAGAAAATAAATAGGCCTAGCTTGGGTATTCTTCAAAAAGAAATACTGGGCTACCTATTTTCCCAAAGAATTGGTGCATGAGCATTTAGCTTTATTTATTTATTTATTTACTTATTTATGTTTAGGGGACCATGAGCATGTACCTGGGACGGATTCATGTGAGAGCCTCCCTTCCAGTTAATTATGGGCTTCTCTATTGGGCCTTCATCAGTGGGCTGCATGTTATCAACAAGTGGAAAATGTGTTCCGTGCGAAAAATAGTATGCGCTACGTACGGCACGGGGCACTAAAGGATTGAACCGTGCAACGACTTCCAAAACATTATGTTTGTCGTTCTAACAACACATTTATTCAACCAACAAACGAAATATACTACTGATTGTACATTGAAAACAGCAGCAGCAGCAACCAGGGCTGGGGGTGCAACAGAAGCAGTAAGCAGGCCAGAAGAGTGAAGACGCAGCTCTCTCTTCCAAACCAAACATCAGCCATCATTACAAAAGGGCTACCAAATAAGAACAAGTGTATGCATCAAACTAAATAAAGATCCTACTACACCAGGTGTACGCATCTAACTAACTGACTCAGTTAGACGTTACTATTTATTAAGCTGTGGAGATTGGCTGACGACTTGAACCGGATGGGTGCCTGACGGGGAAACTCTAGCCAGCAGGTCGAAGTCTGATACTTGCGACCCTCTCTCCTACTTTGGGCTGCAGAGCATGGCGGCACATATCGGGGTATGGTGCATGCAGAGACGCATGGTACGCTGTGTACACACAGTTTTGCCTGATGAACGAAACCGCGCTGCCATCATGATCCTTCCCGTCGGTTATCTCCTGGTTAATCGGATAATTCAGTCCGACAAACAGAGAGTGTGTACCAAGGCTACTTACCAGCCTCCAGTCAAAAATTCCTGAAGGCCCAGAGAAGCTGGGATCCTGCTCAAAGACCTTGCAGTGACTGTGATTGTATTCCGCGAAACAACACGTCCGGTACGTGCGAACAATCATCAATCTTCCGTTGTCGTCTGATCGAGCCAGGAACCACCTGCAACTGCCATGCCGCTTTTCTTTGAAAGGTTCTGGATTAGGAAGGGTAGGGACACCAGGCGGCCTACAACATCATATCAAGTTGGAGTCAAATAAAAAAGGGCTCTTGATTTCGTCAATCTTAAGAACAACATGTTATGATCACGAATATTTTTTCAGCAAATGTTGACAGTAATATAAGCAAGCCATCATGATATCATAGGAAAGTAACATACTGCTGTAACAGCCGTTTGTTGCGATGACTGGAGTAGGCCAGCAATACGTCCAGCCATAGAAGGAGTCAACAGCGTAAATGAAACCCTTGTGTTCAATGGCATCAGATAACCATGGAGGATGTATGATCCTGCGATGGACGTGCAGATTTATCCACCTACCGCAGTGACCTGTCAAATAGGCGAGACCGCGATTGAAGAACGCAATTAGCCTGAAGTCTTTATAATTCACAGATCTTGTGGACACTTGGCAGATTACAACCTTGAGAAAATCAAACTTGGTATCATGTTGGCTACTGTAAGATTCTGAGTATTCTGGGCCGTGGTGCCAAAGCAGTGCAGTGTTAATCGAAGGAAGGGGGATCAACCGCCGGTTGTAGACCTCCACGAGCATCCAGCTGCCGCGACCGTCGACGAGCACCATCCAAGACGTGTTCATGCCGACCCAGTACAGTGTTAATGTAGTTGAGGCTGACGGGGATCAGATCGCAGTCAAGGGGGTTGATGCTCGCCACCCTATGATCATTATGCTACGTGACACGGCGTTTCTGAAGATCAGGCGGCATCAGCAAGCAAGGAGCTGGCTTAAAAAGCTCCGGCCTGAGGGCTTTGAGTAAACGGTACAGCCCCGACGAGCTAGCGACGAGCTGCATGGTACTGAGATTGTCCACACGTGAAACAATGAGCTTGATTACCTCTGGGGGGAGCGAATTCCAGCCACTCTTTCGGCGGACGCTGCTCGGTTCTGCCATTCTTAGTGCTTGGGTTTCGGACGAGGGGGGAGGCGCCTTAGCGGGGATGGAAGACTGGACGAGATTGTGTGCGGACAAAGATGGAGAAGTGAATATGTGCTGCGGGAAGTGGACAGGTGATGATGACTACAGCACACCGCTTGACTTACGAGACACATACCAGCAGCATAGGGTCATGTCGATGCCAGACAACTTGCTTGAGTGATCACAGTACTGGTACTCCCTACAGTGCTATGCCCTAACTTGTTTGAGTAGAGTAGTAGAGTAGGGCTCTACTACTAGCACCGGAGGAGTAGTATATTCTAATCTAAAATAATTACAAACTTCAATGCCCGAGCGTGGAACGACTACGAACCGTGCTTAAAGACCGTGTCTACGTGGTGTTTGGACATGGGCGACAACCTCAATGCCAACGGTGCTGCTCCCGTTGCACCGTATGTGTTTCTATCCTTCCTGTTCGAAATTGTGGTAGAATTCAAGATTTATTTTGTGCTTATTCGGATTAAATCTCGCAGTAACTTGCTCATATATTCAACTGCCGCAATGTCCCCTACAGCCACTCCCATTTCATGGACGGCCTGGTCGATGCCTCCAAGGAGCCCTTCGTCCACTACTATGAGTGCCCGATGCCGTTTTGTGGCTCGCCGGCAGACATGGTGCATCACCTCACGGATGTGTGCAACGTTCACTGCTGGCCCTTGGCGGAGAACATCAAGTATGAGACGTGCTACCCATTCACCATGCCGGAGTCGCTGGAGGATCACCGCCGCCTGCTAGTCTCAGAGGAGGGCGGCAGCGTCTTCCTCTTGATCGTGGGCACCGGTGAGGCCCGCGCAGGCCGCCGCCCCGTCTCTGTAATGTGCGTCAGGGGCGACGCCGCTGACGCTGACACTGACACGAGGACAATGTACGGGTGCGTGGTCAGTGTTACTACCCCTCCGGGTCGCGTGGGCGGCGACACCGGCCTCATCGAACGGACTTGGACTCTGGGGAGCTGGGACTATCCCGCCAATGTGGACTTGGAAAACCCATGGCATCCTTTACCCGCCGACGCGGTGCACGGGGACTCCAAGGAGGTTCACCAGGACATACGCATTATCAAGTTAAATGTTGATCATTAGTCTTCGCTCAATGTAATCCGCTGTCTAAGCATGTGGAGACTCCATGTAGGATCTTGCTCTATTGGAGTATCACGCATTAATAAAAAAGTGTATCCGTTTATGGTTTAGTCTAGAATCTTCCATGTATGAATTTTTACTACAGTGCTGGTGAAAGACTTACGATGAACCATTTCTTACATCTCCTCGGCCCGCTTGCAAGTCATCCTGATTTAATCCCTCCGTCTAGGTGTATAAGGGCATGGTTAATATTACTTAATAGTATAGCCAACTATTGACTATAAGAAAGTGCCATGTCATTTGTAGCCAACATGTATAACAATCGACACTCAAAAACTAATTCTTAAAGATCATTTCTTGCAAAGCACAATAAGTGTTATTTCTTCACAAGTTTTGGATGCAGGTTGAACAGTTGAACGCTTTTGTTTGCAAAAGATACCTTTTTATCTATTTCACCCGGATGTTTGTGAGCTCTAGAGATGAAACAATATCCGAATAAACCTATCGATACCCGTTACACATGAGATAACCCCCACATCCTTTGTCAAAATAAACAACTCCCCGATCAATGCATTTCACTCTTCGGTGCAACGCACGGGCACCTTACTACTATAGATTAGTACGACCAAAATTTGAACTAACATTATATATAGTACGATAAATGATGATGCATGTCACCTAAAATTATATCATTCAAAACTATGTTCAAATATGAATCCAACGATATAGTTTTTGTTGACATGCACTAACATTTTGTCAGTTAAATCTTCAGTCAAATTCAATGGGGGACTAATAAACCACGACCGATGTAGTACAAGTGTAGAGGGCGGAGCTGCACGGGAGTCTCATCTCTCACCCCGCTCGTGGCGCGGCAGTAAAGCCATCATATCACAAAACCCAACCACTCCCAGTAATAAGTGGTGATGAGGACATCAATACCATTGTTACACCCACAGCCCCTACTGTTACATATACTGGACCAATTACTAGAGCTCGCGCACGCCAATTAAATTACCAGGTACTTTCGTTTCTTGGTAATGATTCTAATGTTCATGAGATTATGATGCTGCCTAAATTGGATACATTTGTTTTGCTTTCAAATGAAGGGCCTAGCTTGGAGAAGGATGAACATTGGAGCAAGAACACGCATGAAGTTGATGGCATGCGTAAGGGGATCAAGAACGGAGTTACAACTGATGATTTCAGGACTTTGAAGCCGCCATAAGGAGTGCATGAAGCCATGGACGAAATATACAAGATGCCACTTCATAATATTCGTCCATAGGCTATTCTAGGTGCTGCGTCACCTTATTAATGGGCCAGGCCCATGTAATTTCGAAATACTTAAGTATAGGCTATTTTTAGAGTCCGTATGTGTGGGGAAACAAGAGTTAGGGTTGGATTCGGACCCCACCCTCAAGGGCCACGAAATTCCCCTCTCTTCCTCCATATATACAGCCCTTAGGGCGTCGTTTAGATTTTGGGTTTTGTTTAGATTAAAAGTTTTCCATAGCTGCAACTTCGCGTACTTCGTTTGTGTCCAACGACCAGACCAAGACGTCACAGAACCCCACCTTGATCAATAAAGCTTTCATCTTATATTCGCAATATCCAGATTACAATCTCAGTTTCTTGCTTGTTCTTCGTTTGCTCGCAGGAAACAGGCCCTCGTGGTCAGGTTGATCGTGCTCCGGCGTGGTCAATAACCCCTCGGAAGTTGGTTTAGCGATTGCTAAGGCGCGACGTCTCGCACATTCGTAGTCGGATCGTCAAGGTCGACTCCCACAGAAAACGATAGCCACCATCTCATCGAAACATCGGGACACCTTTGCCTCTATCAAGTGGCCTGGTAAAATAAACGGACAAGCAACCATCACATCCCTCTGTCTTTTTTGCATTTCATCTCTCTACATTTACTTTCTCCGGTTCATCTCGCACACTCGATCCCTAGCTACTACTCCTTGGGCCAGTTCTTTTGGTGGCTTCCCCAGCTTTTCCCACAAGACTAATCACAGTGGAGAGTAACAATAAGGCGCCTCACTCATTTATTTGGGCTTCTAAACTACTACTCCGTCTTGGTTTATTCCTCACCATTGTAATTTGTGCTAAATTTTGACCAAAGATTTAACTGGTTTATTCCTCACCATTGTAATCCCTCCGTCTAGGTGTGTAAGTCATCTTACAAAAACCAAATAATCCCAAAACACTTAGGCGTGGTGCATTAACTTCTACCTCGTTTCTTGTTTCTTGACATATCAACCAATAAGAGATAAAGAGTGTGCATGCATTTAATGACTTGAGATATCAAACACGACATGCAGTGGTTAGTTCATTGCATGCAATACTATTAATTAGCAAATAAACATTAACGTTTCTCGTTTTCTCCTCCTCCTTGGTCACGGTGCACAGCCTAAGATGACTTACTCACCTAGACGGATGGAGTAGTGCATGTGACATGCACTAACATTTAATTAGTTAAATTTATGATCAAAATTTGACACAGATTACAATGGGGACCAATAAACCAGGACGGAGGTAGTAGTTATGGGATTACTAATCTAGAAGCCTAAAAGAACTGGCCCCTGGTACTCCTACTAGTAGTAGTACTCAAGTTGGAATTCCAATTGCACGGCACAACTTGTTAGGCAAAAAATTCGATACAGGGTGTAGGAAGCGGTTTGGGAATTTGCATGCCTTTCCAACCAGTGAGATACTCCATACAAAGTATGACAGAGAAATAACCACAGAGAAGGAAGCTAAAAGTAAACAATCAAACGAGCATTTTTGCATTTGTTTTGCATTGAATCATTTCACAAGCTTGACTAGTGTTGTTTTTCTACTTTTACAAAAACGGCATCATAATGTTAAAACGTGCATTTGCACGTACTCCCTCCGTCCGGGTTTATTAGGCCTAAAGACAACTTCTCTTAGACCAAGACACATAGTAATTTGCTCACATTAATTCTTCCATTCCACTCCCAATGCACTCTCTCACATGCATGCAGCCAATGAAAAAGCACACATGAAGTGTATTAACTTTTCAGCCATGGCACCAACAACAATAGCTTTCAATACAACCAATGAAATGGTTGCATGCATGCACCTTTCCAACGCGTGGCCTTATAAAAGGGGGCATGCTTGTGATGCTGAGAGGCCTAATAAACCCGAACGGGGGGAGTACATAAGTAATAGTAGTACTCCCTCCGTCTAGGTGTATAAGTCTTCCCTCCTTCTTGGTCACGGTGCACAACCAAAGATGACTTATTGACCTGGATGGAGTGAGTAGCACAGTCTGCAAGCATATATCGAGAGAGACGTGTAGTGCGATAGTATATAGTAAAGTTTGTGCTATATGCACGTACATGCAAAATGCGTACGAATAGACAAGGTTTCCAAACTTTCCCTTTTACATACTTAATTAAGGACGCTAAAAATTCCTGAACGTTCGGGATTTATCATTTGCGTCCCAAAACTAATGAGATCGCCTTACAAAACAAAAATTATACTCCTCCTAAAAGCCACGGCGCTCGCAGGAGCGCCCGCGGCGCGCCACGAGTGCCCTAGTGGACGGCCGTTTCCCAACGCGCCGACACAACGCCTCTTCATCAGCCTCGCAACTCGCGAGGTGCTGATTGGCGTCTTGCCGGCGGGCGAGCGTGTTCTGAAAGCACAAGTGCTCCCTAGGTGGTTTTGATAATTGATGACAACATATCTCTTGTTGGACTAACATTTCTATCTAGCATGTTTCAGATAAGTTCAACAATGGAGTGGCATGGACTAAAGGTTGTGGGAACTCCTTCAAGATGCTAAGTACAAAGGATTGGCTAAAGCTTCAAGCTCAAGACTCTTCATTTTACATTTTAGTGATCCAAGATCACATTGAGTCCATAGGAAAAGCCAATACTATCAAGGAGGGATGAGGTGTTGCTTAATGAGCCTCTTGCTTCATGTGCTTAATGATATGCTCCAAAACCCTCAGCTACTTTCACACTTCCACAAATGACCTAAACCCTAAGCCAAACTCGGTCATACCGATTCTTTCTATCCAGCGCCACCGAGTTTCACTTGTCATAAGCCACTGCCAAACCCTAGCAATTCGGTTCTACCGATAGGGATCTCGGTCTCACCGAGATGGGATTGCAAACTCTCTGTTTCCCTTTCGTAACTTTTCGGTCTCACCGAAAGAGCAAATCGGTCCCACCGAGATTGCAATGTAAACTCTTTGTTTCCCTTTTGTAACTTTTCAGTCTCACCGAAAGAGCAAATCGGTCCCACTGAGTTTGCCTGACCAACTCTCTGGTTAGCTTATTACCAAACTCGGTCTCACTGAGTTTGTGTAATTGGTCTCACCGAGATTACATTATGCCCAAACCCTAACCATAACGGTCCTACCGAGTTGCATGTCAGTCCCACCGAAAATCTCTAACAGTCACTAGGTTTACCTTTTCGGTCCGACCGAGTTTGTTGATTCAGTCCCACCGAGATTGGAAAACTGTGTGTAACGGTTGGATTTTGTGTGGAGGCTATATATACCCCTCCACCTCCTCTTCATTCGTGGAGAGAGCCATCAGACTAAGCCTACACTTCCAGCATCCTATTTCTGAGAGAGAACTACCTACTCATGTGTTGAGGCCAAGATATTCCATTCCTACCATATGAATCTTGATCTCTACCCTTCCCCAAGTTGCTTTCCACTCAAACCTTCTTTCCATCAGATCCAAATCCTATGAGAGAGAGTTGATTGTTGGGGAGACTATCATTTGAAGCACAAGAGCAAGGAGTTCATTACCTACACACCATTTGTTACTTCTTGGAGAGTGGTGTCTCCTAGATTGGCTAGGTGTCACTTGGGAGCCTCCGACAAGATTGTGGAGTTGAACCAAGGAGTTTGTAAGGGCAAGGAGATCGCCTACTTCGTGAAGATCTACCGCTAGTGAGGCAAGTCCTTTGTGGGCGATGGCCATGGTGGGATAGACAAGGTTGCTTCTTCGTGGACCCTTCGTGGGTGGTTGCTTCTTCGTGGACCCTTCGTGGGTGGAGCCCTCCGTGGACTCGCGACACCATTACCCTTCGTGGGTTGAAGTCTCCATCAACGTGGATGTAGGATGGCACCACCTATCCGAACCACGGGAAAAACATCCGTGTCTCCAATTGTGTTTTAATTCTCCAAACCCTTCCCCTTACATTCTTGCAAGTTGCATTCTTTACATTCCGCTGCTCATATACTCTTTGCATGCTTGCTTGATATGTATTGTGTATGTTGAAATTGTGCCTAAAACTCCACTCAAACCAAAAAGGCCTAAAAATTGCAACTTTAGCACTAAGTGTCTAATCACCCCCCCTCTAGACACATCTACTTCTAGATCCTACAAGTGGTATCAGAGCTTTGGTCTCCATTGCCTTGGTTTAATCACCATTGGAGGAAGATGGATGTGTCTACCTTAGGGAGTCTTAGACATAGAGTGCCTATTCTTGATGGAGAGTATTTTCATGAGTGGAAAAATGAGATGCTTGTAATTTTCAATCAATATCATTTGAACAAGTATATTGCTAGCCCTTGTGCACCTCATATTGATCCTTTGCATCCTACCCTAGATGAAGATATTGACATGATTCGCAATCTTAGAACTATTGAGCTCATCATTAGAGGATTGCCCAAAAATTTGATTGCTAGTTTGCCTACTCTTAATTGTGCCTATACTATATGGAAATTTCTTGAGGAACGATTTCCCGATCATTCCTTGAAAACTTTGTATGAAATTCTCCATAAATCTATTGCCTTGAGTAAGATGAACTCTAGTGATCCTAGTTTTGGTAATTGTCTATTTGAACTTACCAATCTTAAGCATGCTAAAGGAGATGTTGGAATCATTAGTGATATCATATTCGAAGCTATAAGAATTCATAAAAGTGACCACTTTGATGATCATTTATCTAATGAATTACCCTCTCTAGGAAATGATGAGTCACAAGATCATGATGAACATGGATACTATGATGATGATGATGATGATGATAGTGACTTCGATCTTGATGATGCAATGAGACATTTTGGTCTTATGGCAAATCTTCGGGGATATGAATCAGGAGGAAAGGAATGGGTTCTTGATAGTGGATGTACTGATCATATGACCGGAGATGAAGAGATGTTCCGTGAGCTTGCTGAAAATGACGGCCCTCGAAAATATGTCACCTTTGGTGATAATTCAAAGGGTAAAGTGGTTGGCCTTGGTAAGGTGGCCATCTCACATGATAGTTCCATTCAAAATGTCATGCTCGTTGAATCTCTCGGCTACAACTTACTTTCAGTATCTAGACTTGCTGATTTTGGTTTGAATGTCCTATTTACTGAGGTAGATTGCCAAGTATTTCGTCGAGACAATCATAAAATGGTCTTTACCGGTATGCGTAGAGGTGATCTTTACATTGTCGATTTCTCTAAAAAGGCACAACCTAAAACTTGCTTTGTTGCTAAATCCTCAAAAGGATGGTTGTGGCATAGACGACTAGGTCACGTTGGCATGAGAAACCTTGACAAGCTTATTAAAGGAAATCATATCCTTGGAGTTAACGATGTCATATTTGATAAGGATAGACTTTGCAGTGCTTGTCAAGCAGGTAAACAGGTTGGAGGAAGACATCCCGTGAAGAACATCATGACCACAAGGAGGCCACTCGAGCTACTTCATATGGATCTTTTTGGTCCCAACGCCTACAAGAGTCTCGGTGGAAATTCTTTTGGTCTAGTTATAGTTGATGATTTTTCAAGATTTACGTGGGTGTTCTTTCTTAATGACAAGTCGCAGGTCCAGAAGATCTTCAGAAACTTCGCTAGGAAGGCCCAAAATCAGTTTGACATGAAGATCAAGAAGTTTCGGAGTGACAACAGAACGGAGTTCAAGAACACAAATGTGGACACCTTTCTTGACGAAGAAGGGATTTCACACGAGTTCTCGGCTACGTACACACCTCAATAAAATGGAGTTGTCGAGAGGAAGAACCGGACGCTCATCGAAATGGCAAGAACGATGCTTGATGAATACAAGACGCCGAAGCACTTTTGGGCAGAAGCGGTTGAGACAGCTTGTCACGCAACAAATCGCTTATATCTTCACAAGCTACTCGGCAAGACGGCATACGAGCTTCTCACCGGTAACAAACCCCAAGTTGGATACTTTCGAGTATTCGGCTCAAAGTGCTACATTCTTGATAAGCATCGTCGTTCAAAGTTTGCTCCTAAATCTCATGAAGGTTTTCTACTTGGTTATGGCTCAAACTCTCACACTTACCGTGTCTACAACAATTTCACCCGAAAGGTTGAAGAGACGGTAGATGTGAAGTTTGATGAATCTAATGGCTCGCAAGTAGAGCAATTGCCAATTGATGTAGGAGACAAAGACCCTTCAGAAGCAATCCAAGACTTGTCCATTGGCAAAATTCATCCAACGGAGGTGAAGGAGAGTACTTCATCCGTCCAAGTGGAAGCTTCTACTTCACGACAAGGTGAACCAAGAATCGACACGGAAGCATCCACAAGTGGGACACACCAAGATGAAGAAGACAAGGAAATGCATCAAGACGAACATCAACAACCTCTTTCTCCACCACGACAAGAGAACGACGACGTCAACAATGAAGAAGGCCAAGAAGAAGAACAAGATGAAGAAGATGTTCAACGAAGACCCAAGCAAAAGCTCTCACGAGTTCGAGCAAGAATTGCCAAAGATCATCCCATCGATCAAATCCTCAATGATATACAAACCGGGAGAATCACTCGCTCAAAAACTCGTTTAGCTAACTTTTGTGAAAACTATTCATTCATCTCTAGCATTGAACCTATGAAGGTTGAAGAAGCATTGGAAGATCCGGATTGGATAAACGCTATGCATGAAGAGCTACACAATTTTGAGAGAAACCAAGTTTGGACATTGGTTGAGAAGCCCGACAACAACCACAACATCATTGGTACCAAATGGGTGTTTCGCAACAAGCAAGATGAAGATGGACAAGTGGTTCGCAACAAAGCACGTCTCGTCGCCCAAGGGTACACACAAGTCGAAGGTATGGACTATGGTGAGACATATGCTCCCGTTGCTAGACTTGAGTCCATTCGCATCTTACTTGCCTATGCTAATCACCATAATATCACCTTGTACCAAATGGACATTAAAAGTGCTTTTCTAAATGGTGAAATAGAGGAGGAAGTTTATGTCAAACAACCTCCCGGCTTTATCAATCCTAAGAAACCAAATCATGTTTACAAACTTCACAAAGCTCTTTATGGTCTTAAACAAGCTCCTAGAGCATGGTATAAATGCTTGACCAAGTTCCTTATTACAAGTGGTTTTGAAATTGGTAAAATTGATTCTACTCTTTTTACTAAAAGGGTTAATGGAGAACTATTTGTATGCCAAATTTATGTCGATGATATCATATTTGGTTCAACTAACCCTCTCTTTAGTGAAAAGTTTGGAAAGCTAATGTCAGAGAAGTTTGAGATGTCTATGATGAGTGAACTCAAATTCTTTCTCGGTTTGCAAATCAAGCAAACTAAGGAAGGTACATTTGTCTCTCAAACGAAGTACACCAAGGACTTATTCAAGAAGTTCAATATGCAAGAATGCAAAGGTATGTCTACACCCATGCCTACTAGTGGACATAATGATTTGACCAAAGATGGTGAACCGGTTGATCAAAAGGTTTATCGCTCTATGATTGGTTCATTGTTATACCTATGTGCTTCACGTCCCGATATTATGCTAAGTGTGTGCATGTGTGCACGATATCAAGCTGCTCCTAAAGAATGTCATCTTAAGGCTGTGAAAAGGATAGTGAGATATTTAATCCATACACCAAATTTTGGCATTTGGTATCCTAAGAGGTCTTCTTTTGATCTTGTTGGCTATTCTAACTCGGATTATGCCGGAGACAAGGTTGATAGAAAGTCCACTTCGGGTACTTGTCAATTTCTTGGTAGATCTCTTGTGTCTTGGTCTTGCAAGAAACAAAACTCGGTATCCTTATCCACCGCCGAAGCGGAATACATTGCCGCTGGTTCATGTTGTGCTCAATTACTTTGTATGACCCAAACTCTTAAAGATTATGGGATTTATGTGAAACATGTTCCACTACTTTGTGACAATGAAAGTGCTATCAAAATTGGTCATAATCCTGTACAACATTCTCGAACTAAGCATATTGAAGTTCGTCATCATTTCATTCGAGATCATGTTGCTAAGGGTGACATTGATCTTAAGCATGTTCGCACCGATAAGCAATTAGCGGATATATTTACTAAACCTCTTGATGAGAAAGTGTTTTGCAGGTTGAGAGGAGAATTGAACATCATTGATGCTTCGAACTTGGAGTAGAAACTCCATTGGATACATGCAAGACATGAGCTTATGACTAATCCATGATATATCTCTTATGATGACTATCTTATGTCTTGGATATATTTGTACCTTGCATGTTGTCTAACCCATGTAGGTGCTTGGTTGAATCTAATTCCATGAGATTGCGACTCACTCACATCTTGAGCAATCTCTACATCACCAAGACTCTACACAATGGTGGTTGAAGACAAGGAAGCACAAAACCATTCAAACATATCCTTTGACAAATTCTATGTTGAGCTTCATGATTGTCATTTTTGGATACACAAGTGCTCTTCCTTGCAAGAACTAACCCATGTAGGTAGATGAACTCAAACTCCAAGTGGTGCTCCCAACTCTTGATGAGCTACATCAACCTTGAGCACCCACACAAGTTCAACTACATGAGCAAGAACCACACCACCACCCAAGGTATGTTATTCCATCTTAGAGAAGCTTTACTCCAAGACATGAGTCAAAGCAACTCAACAAGATGTGAATACATCAAGATGCTTAAACGAAAAATGGTAACCCCATTTTGAGCTTAAACGATGAGTATGACCTATGATCAAGTGTTCTCACTTGACTCCTAAGTCAATATACTCTAACATAGGTGACTATGTCACCGCCCAACTCTAGATGAAGTTCTCTTGTGTTCTTTTTGTGTGTATCTCATGCATGTTTAGTTTCTTTCTCTTTTTCAAAAACAAAAAAAAAACTCCATCTAGATTTTTCAGTCTCTTCTCTTTTCTTTCTGTTTATGTTCTGCATTTTCTGCATTTAATTCCTTGCAAATCCTTCAGGTAATTCATTGCAAATCTTTGTGAGATCCTACATGTCTAGTGAGCTGAGGTGACAAGTGTTTTTCTCTGTGTGAACTCGGTTTCACCGACTTGTAATTTTCGGTCCAACCGAATATTTTCGGTGCCACCGAAACATACCACTCGGTGCCACCGACTTCGCAACAGGAAAAACAGTTTGCCACTTGTTCTATATTTCTTATGATCCAGCTCTACTCAATGGATCTTGTCCTCTACAAGCATCATAGTTTTATCCATTGCTTTGTGCTGAGTCTCAAGGACCAAACCTATACGACGTATTCCAGAAAGCCCTTCTTGGAAATTGATGTCAAAGGGGGAGAGAGAGATCACATCAAAGCTTGTAGGAGAGAGAGATCACATCAAGGGAGAGAAAAAGTCTCAAGGACCAAACCTACAAGAGAGAAAGTATTAAGGGGGAGAGAGAGACTTCCAGGGGGAGAGAATACTCAAAGATCCCAGATGTCCCAGATGCTTGATGCTTGATGTTCAAGAGGAGAGATGTCACATGCCTTTTTGGGGGAAAGACATGTATTTGCATTAAGTTCTATCCATTTGTATCTTTCAGCTCTAATTTTCTGTTCCCTATCTTCTCCCAATATCCCATGTAAGATTTAGGGGGAGCAAGACACCTAAGGGAAAGAAATCAATCAAATTCATTGCATATCTTTATTCTTGGGGACATGTTGAATCCAATGTGGTACCTTGTACTCACTCTCTACATGTCATCCCAGTCTTGGTATTCTTGTGGTTTCTTTTGTTTGCTCTGGCTAGTGGATGTACCTGTGTTATCTAACTTTGTTTGTGCAGGTTCATTCCATCCTAAGCCAACTCAAGACCACAAGGTAAGTATATGCATCAAAATCATGAGTATGAGGAGTTCTTGCTTATGTACATACTGTTTGCAAGAAGGACTCATGAGCATGAAGGTATTTTCCTTGATAATCTTTTTCTCTGATGCATATGGCCAAGATACATGTAACACATTGCCTACTATGTCATGGTTATGCTCTCACATGCCTCTATATTTCATATTTACATGAGTGCATACATGTAGGGGGAGCCTATGCTTGTTACATGTCCTTCCAAAGCTTTACTTGCTGTTCTTTATATCTTTATCTAAAGCTTTGATGTATGTTGCCATCAATTACCAAAAAGGGGGAGATTGAAAGCACAAGTGCTCCCTAGGTGGTTTTGATAATTGATGACAACATATCTCTTGTTGGACTAACATTTCTATCTAGCATGTTTCAGATAAGTTCAACAATGGAGTGGCATGGACTAAAGGTTGTGGGAACTCCTTCAAGATGCTAAGGACAAAGGATTGGCTAAAGCTTCAAGCTCAAGACTCTTCATTTTACATTTTAGTGATCCAAGATCACATTGAGTCCATAGGAAAAGCCAATACTATCAAGGAGGGATGAGGTGTTGCTTAATGAGCCTCTTGCTTCATGTGCTTAATGATATGCTCCAAAACCCTTAGCTACTTTCCCACTTCCACAAATCACCTAAACCCTAAGCCAAACTCGGTCATACCGATTCTTTCTATCCGGCGCCACCAAGTTTCACTTGTCATAAGCCACTGCCAAACCCTAGCAATTCGGTTCTACCGATAGGGATCTCGGTCTCACCGAGATGGGATTGCAAACTCTCTGTTTCCCTTTCGTAACTTTTCGGTCTCACCGAAAGAGCGAATCGGTCCCACCAAGATTGCAATGTAAACTCTTTGTTTCCCTTTTGTAACTTTTCTGTCTCACCGAAAGAGCAAATCGGTCCCACCGAGTTTTCCTCACCAACTCTCTGGTTAGCTTATTACCAAACTCGGTCTCACCGAGTTTGTGTAATCGGTCTCACCGAGATTACGTTATGCCCAAACCCTAACCATATCGGTCCTACCGAGTTGCATGTCAGTCCCACCGAAAATCTCTAACGGTCACTAGGTTTACCTTTTCGGTCCGACCGAGTTTGTTGATTCGGTCCCACCGAGATTGGAAAACTGTGTGTAACGGTTGGATTTTGTGTGGAGGCTATATATACCCCTCCACCTCCTCTTCATTCGTGGAGAGAGCCATCAGACTAAGCCTACACTTCCAGCATCCTATTTCTGAGAGAGAACTACCTACTCATGTGTTGAGGCCAAGATATTCCATTCCTACCATATGAATCTTGATCTCTAGCCTTCCCCAAGTTGCTTTCCACTCAAACCTTCTTTCCATCAGATCCAAATCCTATGAGAGAGAGTTGAGTGTTGGGGAGACTATCATTTGAAGCACAAGAGCAAGGAGTTCATTACCTACACACCATTTGTTACTTCTTGGAGAGTGGTGTCTCCTAGATTGGCTAGGTGTCACTTGGGAGCCTCCGACAAGACTGTGGAGTTGAACCAAGGAGTTTGTAAGGGCAAGGAGATCGCCTACTTCGTGAAGATCTACCGCTAGTGAGGCAAGTCCTTCGTGGGCGATGGCCATGGTGGGATAGACAAGGTTGCTTCTTCGTGGACCCTTCGTGGGTGGTTGCTTCTTCGTGGACCCTTCGTGGGTGGAGCCCTCCGTGGACTCGCGCAACCATTACCCTTCGTGGGTGGAGCCCTTCGTGGACTCGCGCAACCGTTACCCTTCGTCGGTTGAAGTCTCCATCAACGTGGATGTAGGATAGCACCACCTATCCGAACCACGGGAAAAACATCCGTGTCTCCAATTGCGTTTGAATTCTCCAAACCCTTCCCCTTACATTCTTCCAAGTTGCATGCTTTACATTCCGCTGCTCATATACTCTTCGCATGCTTGCTTGATATGTATTGTGTATGTTGAAATTGTGCCTGAAACTCCACTCAAACCAAAAAGGCCTAAAAATTGCAACTTTAGCTCTAAGTGTCTAATCACCCCCCTCTAGACACATCTACTTCTAGATCCTACACGTTCTCACCGGTGTGGTGATCCGGCGCCAACAGGTACTCCTCCTCGCTGGAAGCGTGCACCCGGTCCACGTACCGCCAAGCGTAGATGAGGCGCTTGGGCCCGACTGCACTCAGGGCGTCGGCACAGGCATCCTCCGCCACCCTCACGGCCTTCGCACGAGCCTTCTGCCAAAGAGCCAATTGCCTCACTCTCTCGGACGGGACATAGGCCTCCCAGGCAGCTTGTTACACATGACATAGGCCACAAGGCAACATCCATTTCTTTCCAAAGCTCCTCAAGGCTGGGGGGGCTCGGCGGGCGGCGCGGCGTTCTCCTCGTAGCGAGGAGCCGACGCATCCTCCGACGCGCATGCTGGCGAGATTGGGAACGCCAACGCGTCCACCTCAACGCATCGCAGCGAGGAGCGGAACGCCGACGCGTCCTCCTCGACTAGTGGCGGCGAGGAACGGAACTGCGACGCGTCGCGTCGCGGCGAGGAACGGAACACCGACGCGTCCTCCTCTACTAGTGGCGGCGAGGAATGGAACGGCGACGCGTCGCGTAGCGGCGAGGAGCGGAACACCGACGCGTCCTCCTCGACTAGTAGCGGCGAGGAACGGAATGGCGACGCGTGACCGTCCGCACGGTGCAACGAGGGGCTCCTATGGCTTCGGAGGGGCGATGCCATGGTGGTTGACGTGAGAGGGAGGGGGAGGAGATAGCGATGAACGTGAATGTGAGGGGGGGGGATAGCGATGTCGTGGGAGGCGCAGTATTTATAGCGAGCAATGGCACACCTACGTAAGATATGGACTGAGCTGCATTGACTTAACTGCAAGTCCAGTTGCGTCACTGACATGTGGGCCAGACCCCTGTTGGGCCCATATGTCAGTGACCCAATGCACCTGCAGTTAAGTAACAGCTACATGGGCATATTTGTTGGAGTAAATTACGGGGGAGCGAAGGGGTGGAAATATTGCTGGTCACAACGGATTGGACGAGCGTGGGGGAGGAGAGTCATGCATGCAGATTTTTTCACACGGGGTGGAGTGGTGGGACCGCCGGAGGGAGAAGGAGAGTTTGGCAGGCATATTGTTTCCACACATGGAGAGGAAAAGATTTGGAGACGAACGGGCTTCCTGCAGGTATGGGGAACGGTTCAATGCCTGCGCTATGAGAGGTCGCGTCTATGTCAGAGCAATCACTCCCTCCAGTCCTTTATTGTTTGGGTATAACAAAATCTCGTTTTCCATTCACATTTTACAAGTAAAATTCGTGGACAAACTTTGACCCAAAGTACGATGGGGACTAGTAAACCAGAATGGAGGCAGTAGTTTTTCTTAATCAAAGAAGGGTTTCCCCTCCCGATTTTCATTACTAAAAACCAGCATCTAAATCTAAACCATAGTATTCGCCCTAGAACTACCAGGTTCAACATCTCGCAACATAAACCCATACAACCTCCATCGCAAAAAAAACCATACAACCATACGCCAAGGAGGTACGTAGTACTATGAATTCCATTTTCGCTCCATACTAATCGTTCTAAAAACTACTTACTACTTATAACGCGCCATTGAAAATCGGAACTCTTAACCCCGCTAAAAAAAACGATATTTTAAACATGGCTACTCGATCTGTGGCATCTGGCGAGCCACCGCGCTCCAAGTCGTTCACCTGTGGTCCCAATCATCAACTCCTACGGATCAAATTATCACGCCAGTTGACTATTCCTACAAAGGTGCTCCACCACGTACCCGGTACCCGCGAAAGCATCAATCGTGCACCTAGGGTTTTAGGGTTTATTTGTTAACGTCGCCTTTACGTAACACTCATGTGTGCGAGACAGCGAGAGGCCGACTACGTGCGTGCACCTCTTCTCTTCGTATATGTACTCCACCGTTTGTCTGGTGTCCAAAAAATTATAATAACTACTAGCAATGTGCCAATGCGTTGCCACACGATCAAAGTAGATTATTACATATTCACCGATTTGATAGAAAAAAGTCTAGTTTTGAAATATGTATATCACTAAAAATATGTTATGTTTCACTCAAAATATATTCCTTTGGCGGTTTTGATGAGATAAGGGAGGAATGTTGTTGGTTTCAAGATTCGAGAAGTGGTATATGTCTAATTTCTACTCTTACTAGCAAGATGCCCGTGCATTGCATGGAACATCAAGAGCTTGTGGGAGAAAAGGATGAACAAGGGAAGGCCTTATCTGCAAATGTGGTGAAGAGTGCGGGTAAATTGTCATATTTTCCTTCCTATCTGTCAGATATAAATCAGACGACCTACATTGCAGGATGGCAGGCCCACCATCATCACCAACTCTATTTTTTATCCCTACTCTTATAAAAAGCATAGTTGGTGATGATCGTGTGCCTGCCATCCTACAATATAGGCCGTCCGATCTATATCTGACGGATAGGAAGGGAACTATGGCAATTTTGCAAAAAGATACCCACACCCCTCTCCACATTTGCAAATAAGGCCTTCCCTCGTTCATGCTTTTGCCCCACAAGATAAACTACTCATACAAATGCATCTTGATGTTCCGTGCAACGCATGGGCATCTTGCTAGTTGTTGCAAAAGGCCCATATGTGTGTGAGAGAGAGGGAGAGTGGAGGAGGACGGAGTGCATGTGTGACAAAGACACAAGGAGTGTGTGTGCGATAGGTATCAGCTTAAAATGAGGCGATAGTGTGTGTGTGCATGATCGAGAGGGCGTGTCTCAAGAAGGGAAGAAAAATCTACATAGATACAAGGAGCGGGAGAGAGACATGTATGCGATGGTGGAAGCACGAGTGTGCGGGTGTATAAACCTATCTAGAGGCTAGCTAGTCGATAAATGTTTGTGAGAGAAATACGAGTCGGGGTGCGAAAGCGAGAGTTTTGTGTGTGAGAGAGAGAGATGATAGTCGGGAAGGGGAGTGGAAGCAGGAGTTGTGTGTGTCTGTGTGTGAGAGAGAGGAGACGGTAGCCGGGGTTGTCTGATCGGTAAACAAATGAATAATGTCAGTCTGGGATGGAGACGAAAAGGAGACCGCAACAAATGTTGTGTCTACATGACAGAGAGAGAAATTTTAGTGGTATCAGTCATATGTAGAGACATATAGGGTGTGTGAGAGAATCCCGTAGAGAGGAAGACGAAGTGAAAGATGAGTGGAGACTCTGTGTGTGGCGGTGAAAAAGAAAGCTTAGGTACCGAGTGATACCAGAGAACAGTAGAGACGTGAGAGATAATGAAAACCGTGTAATGTATAATGATTGGGAGAGTGTGACACTTCTCAAGGGAGACGTCGAGAGACCATGTTTGCGAGGATAGGATAAACATGAAGTGAGCGTGCGGGTGAGCTGGAGAAAAGAGAGTGATAGCTACCTGAAGGAGCATGCATGCGAGAGAGATGGGCGTGAAAGTGAAAGTGCTAGTGATCGACTAGATGGGGGTGAATAGGCAATTTTTATGAAAGTCTTCAAAACATGGAAGTTTCGAAGACAACCGATAGAAATAAACCTATTACCATGCAGCGGAAGGTAGACTACACTAGGCAAACCATAGTCAAGTATTCAATGAAGTGAAAGCGCAATGACTATAGCAGCTAGGCAATAAGGATCAGGTAGGAAGATATTGTGAAGCCAATCAGAACAAGCAGTCACTCAGTGAAGACAAAAGATAATGCAATCATACAATGACTTCACCAGGACCAACAGTAAATAAAGGGAAGGGAAGGATGAAACCAGTGACTCATCGAAGACCATGATTTGTTGGACCAGTTCCAGTTGTTGTGACAACTGTACGTCTGGTTAGGGAGGCTGAGATTCAACTCAGAAGACCTCGTCTTCACCTTATTCCCCTTGAGCTAAGGACACCCAGTCCTCGCCCCAATCACTCTGGTAAGTCTTCAAGGTAGACTTCCAAACCTTCATAGACTTCATTCGCCAGCGATCCACAATGACTCTTGGATGCTCAGAACGCGATGCCTAACCGGCTGGAGGATTCACAGTCCTCAAGTGTAATAAGTCATCAAATCACACAGACAGGAAGACTTAAGTGATGCCTAACACTCTTTGGCTCTGGGTGTTTAGGGCTTTATCCTCGCAAGGAATTCTCTCTCAAAGGCTTCGAGGTGGGTTGCTCTCAAACGACAAAAGCCGTACTCTAACTCTGAGCAGCCTACCATTTATGGTTGTAGGGGGGTGGGCTATTTATAGCCACTAGGAAACCCGACCTGATTTGTCCGAAATGACCCTGGGTCACTAAGGAACTGACACGTGTTCCAACGGTCAGATTTCAAACACACACGACAACTTTACTTGGGCTACAAGCAAAGCTGACTTATCCAACTCTGGACAAGATTTGCTCTCATAGTCTTCACTCGAAGACATAGGATTTTGGTTAAGCATCACTTCAGTCATTCTGACTGGTTCTCTTGGACCCCACTTAATAGTACGGTGGTTCCTATGACTCAACAAAGAAAAACACAGAACGGTGAAACTGCTAAGTCTTCGCGCTCCATAGTCTTCATGCGATGTCTTCTCTTGTCATAGTCTTCAATGTGAATGTCTTCACATACCACCTTTGACTTCAATGTCTTCATACATTTTTAGGGTTCATCTCTGGTAGGAAAACCGAATCAATGAGGGACTTCTACCTGTGTTATCCTGCAATTCTCACAAACACATTAGTCCCTCAACTTGGTTTGTCGTCAATACTCCAAAACCAACTAGGGGTGGCACTAGATGCACTTACAATCTCCCCCTTTTTGGTGATTGATGACAAACTAGTTGAAGTTTTCAACGGGGAATAAAATATGTGAAATTGTAGAGGATAGGTTATTATCTTCATAAGTGGCAAAGGCTCCCCCTGAAGATGTGCATATAAGTAATTTGCTTTTGGTATGGAAATGCACATGGAAGGTTGTACTTGTGGAGATCCTCTTCAACTTATGATGACAATTCATCATGCATGAAAAAGTATGTGAAGATAATGAAATGCATAATGAAAAATGGACGTCTGCAAAATGATCTAAGTGTGGAATTTATCGTCGCACATGCGGAATTTATCATCGCATCACAGAATAGCAAATAAGTAGCAGACGGCCATCGAGTTTTAAGTGTTACAACTCAAAGAACCAAATGTATCAAAACGAGAGTTGTAAACACTAGGCAAAATATAAAGCAACCGCCCATATGGACCCGCTTGAAGACTATCAAACTCATATGCTTCTCCCCCTTTTGTCAGTAAGGACCAAAAAGGTTTGAAGACATAGAGCGTCTACTCGTTCGCATGAGGAGTAGGTGAAGCAGCAAGGTCGTCGGTGTTGTTAGGCGGTGCAGACGAACTCGGGGCAGTGTCGATGCGTGCAGAAGTAGGGGGCGGTGAAGTAGCATCGTCTTCGTCATCGGTCACTCTGGCATTCACAGTTGCCGCAGAGGAAGAGAACTCAGAGTCTTCAAGAGACGGAGTTCGTCGCAGCACAGTCCTTCTTGGAGGTGTGGAGTCAAACTTGAAACGTTCAGAGAAGCCATCCTCTTGAAGATCATCTTCAGAACACATAAGCGTCAGCCCTTTCCATGTACGCCGACAGGTTTCATGGGCAACAAAGGCATTCTTGGTGGCAAGATTGCAAATGCGGTTGACATCCACCAAGAGGCTTTGCATCTGACGCTTAAACTAGTCATGATGCTTATCCTGTTTCTGATGCAGCACGACGAGAAGCTCTCGGTCATTGAGGACATGAGATCGTCTTTGAGGCCTTTGCGCAATAGTGCTACCAGTGGCGTCAGTTTGAGCACGCAGGGCACGTGTGTTTCCAGCAAGGGGATAAACATGAGACACTGCTGAAATTCCTTCAATGGGTTGGGTGAAGCTTTGGTGATCAGCACTATGAAGATAAATGGGATCCTTAGCAGGCTCTGGGTAAATGGCTTCAACTGACAGATCAACCTCGGGCAGGAATATAAGATGATTGCACGCAGACGGCTGATAGTTGAAGGCTGAGTGACGCTTGATCAGACGCAGGACCCATGGAGCATAGAATTTCAACCCAAAGATGTCGGAGCCAGACTCAGCCAACTGCCTGATGAAGAAGTCTTGAGCATTGAAGCTGATGCCATTGAAGATATAGAAAACCAAAGTCTTCATTGCTCCTTCAAGCTTTACTACAGATGAGTGTCCTTTGACAGGCCATAGAGTCTTCCTGATGATGTGGTAGATGGTGCGAGGCAGGTACTCTAGGTCTTCAACAATGAACTCCTTAGGATATTCAGCATCTTGAGGAAAAGGCTTCATCATGCTGAGCATTTGACTCATGTTGGGTTCTCGCTTCTGAAAGATGCTTTCCAAGGCATTTTGATGTTGTTGACAACCTAGTTCATAGTATTCACCAGGAGTGTGCAGGCCTGTGAGCTCAATGATATCAAGAGCTTTAGCTTCATGATGGACATTGCCTGTCATCCACTCAAGGACCCAAGTCTTCGGATCCCTGTTGTAGCCTCGAATATGATGAATGGCATAGAATTGAAGCAACAATATCTCATTCCAGTGCTCCTTGTCGGTGATGAACTGCAGCAGACCCGCATCTCTGAAACAGTCCAATGCTTCTTCGAGGCAGGGCAGACCAGCCATAGCTTCAGAGTCGAGGCGCATATGTGGAAATATGCGCCCTTGATTGTATAGGACACAGGAATAGTAGCTGCGTTGTTGATAGCTCCAGAACCGATCTGAAGAAATGCGCGGTTTGGTATAAGGGTTCTTGGAGCTGTTGAAGAAGGTATTATGTGCCACGAAGCCATTCGCATTGAAGACCCCAGGTGAAGTGGCAGTGCCTGGGAATCGTGGAAGTCTTGGCTTGGGCTTTTGGACATGAGGCCTGTGCTGGACGTGGTACTCAAATTGTGGACCAGCAGCAGGCAGAGGACTCAGAATGGGCCATCGAACCATAACCGGCTGACCACGATCAAATGCCAGCTCCATTGTGTGAGGTCTTGGAGGGGGAAAAGGGGCATTGGCATTGTCTGCATGGGCTTCAGGGGCCACATTGACTTCAGGTGCAGGCTCCCCATTTGCTTCAGCCATGACGACATCATTGGCTTCATTGGTGTTGGTGGTGGCAGCCTCAGGATTCTCAACCTCCACATCAGAAGCTGGAGGGTCGGTCACGTTCTCCTTGAGAACAACATCTTGGTGAGACGGGGGTGTAGCAACTCTTGGGGCTTCTTCTTCATCAGCTGATGCAGCCAGAACATCTTCAGACATTTTGGCTTCGGATTCAGTCACAGTAGGAGGGGCATCTGGAAACACTTGACGTGCAACAGATTGGTGGTGCACCTCTCCTTCTGGAACGCTCGATAGAGGGACTTGAGGCCTTGGTCCTTTGCGAAGCCTGCGCAATGCTGGCGACGCCTTTGGAGATGGAGTTTGCTGGGCCTCAAAGTCATCTTCTTCTTCTTGCCGGGGTGGTGTGACTTGTTGTTGTTGAGTACTTGGAGTGTCTTGTTGTTGTGGGTGATCAGCCCACGATGCATCCTGAGCAATTGGCGTCAGAGGACGACCAATGCTGATGAGTTCGCTGTTCGTGAGAACAGGCGATGATACCAAATTGTGCTCGATCTGAGGAAGAACTACATCATCTTCAACATTGTCATGGTGAACAATGTCTTCAGCAGCAGTGGGATCAACTGCTGGGATGTCTTCAGCTTCATGAGCCTCTGTGGAAGCAGGCTCATGGACAATCAGTTGGCGCTCTTGGTGTGCAGATGCAGGGCGAACCATTGAGATAGGTTCAACAACTAAGTGCTCTGTGGGAGTAGCCCGATCCTTCTTGGTTTTGTGCTTCTTCTTGGAGGGAGCAGCATTAGAGGCTTCAGGATGTTTCCTCTTTCTGGTTTCAACCTCAGCAGTCCTCGTCTTCTTCAGTTCTGAAGCGGTTGACCTGACCTTTGGCTTCGAGCCAGTCATGCTGGCTGGGAAGACAATGGGATGTGCTTCCTGCCTTGGTGCTTCGGGTTCGGCCATAGCTGGCTTCTTCTTCTTCTTTGCAGCCATCCTGGGATCGATGCCAGGACGACCAAGAGCCTTGCGCTTCTCAGCCTCATTGTAGGCTTGCACACACTTGTCTGCCAGGCTCTTCATGCGCTCACGAGAGCCTTTAGCTTCTTCACGCTTCTTGAGAAAGGCTTCCTTGAGCTCGTGCAGCATGATCTGGAAGTTTTTGACATCTTGCACGCTGAGCTTGGCCATGTGCTTCTTGAACTGAGCTTTCTCATAGTCTATCTTTCGCTTCAGTTCAACGATGCGCTGAGCTAGAGTTAGCTCAGAAGCAATGGCGCCAGTGAAGGCGACACTGAGGCCAATTGGAAGTTGCAGATCTTCAAAGCTGAGGTTGGGCGTGTCAAACCACTCATCAATGAAGTTATGGATGATTGCCACATCAAAGAGAGGCAAATCATTGAAGATTTCTGCTTCTTCTTTGCTCTTCATCAGTTGCTCAAGAGCGTCATCTGCAAGATCTTCATCGCTGGACAGATCAATGGCGTCGTTTCACAGAATAGCAGCAGCATTCAGTTCTTGGCTGGTGTGTTGCAAAGGCATCTTTACTTTCGAGGGCTTGGAGATGCGTGACAAATCTTCAGACTGCACACTGTCTTCAGGAGGTGCAGTAGCCAGTGGCTTCGCTCGTGAGATTTTTGGTGCTGAGGCAGGCTTTAAAGCTTCAGGCTTCTTCAGTTTCTTTGGCTTCGGTGGTGCAGGCGCTTCATCAGATTCAGCGTCATCTGCAGGCTCATCCACGGCTGTTCCTTGAACCTTGATATGAGTGATGAGACCTTCCAGGTTGTAGAAGGGCCCAACAAGATTGGGTTCAGCTTCGCGGGTGCCATCAGCACGGGGAGCAGAAGGGCTAGGATTGAAGTCAAGTCCCCATGACTTCTTGTTTTGCTTGGCCGAATTCTTGGCAAACTCGAAGTTGCGCTTGAACAGATTGTCGTCACGACACCATAGCAATGACGATGGGTGTGCATCCACAGGCTGTGGTCCACGGACCATGCAGGGATAGAAGCCTTGTTCAATGGCTTCATCTCTGGACCTGGATTGAAGATTTCTGTATAGGATGTCTCCCCATGGTCGTTTGATGGCATTTTTCTTAGCATATTCCTGGGTCACAAACCTGTATTTGAACCATTGTTCTGCCCAATATCTTCGAATCCATTGGATTCGGGTCTTGCGCTGATTGTAATCCTCTTCAGGATCTGTCTTGTAAAGCTCTGAGAGGTCATCAGGAAAATCTCTTGACGTTCCCCCACGATGATGCCTGCCACCCTTCCTTACTGATTTCTCTGCAGCCATGAACTTCAAACTGAATGGCTTCACCACGTTCAAAGGCTTCAAAGGCTTTTGCTTGCTGGACAAACAGGAACTGGCTTCGGGAGAGTTAATGTGATGCTGTAAGAATTCTGCAAACGAATGCAGACTATGAGAACCAAGGGATTCTCCCACGGACATGTACCTGTGACAGCATTAGAGATGCGAGGGAAGGGGAAGAGGTCATATGCATTCTCAGAAGATTTTGAAGATAAATCAGTTTAGGAGACATTGATCTCATCGTGCGAAGACATTCACTTATATGTTGAGAGTTGGTTCTAGATTTGTACAAATCCGCGAATAAGTACAAGTGAGGAATCTAACTAGATATGAAGCTTAAGTGAATATTCTAGGCAGTATGAGATGCAGACAGGATAGATCCAACATTGTATAGGCAGAAACTTATTTTGGCAAACAGGATGAATCTTTGAGGATCAAAAAGATGGTAAAAATAGAGTTATATTTACCACGCGAAGAACTGCTAGATGGGAAGAGTAGGAGACCGAGCAGTTCAATCCACCGTGCCTATCTTGGAGACGGAGAACACCTACGGCGGCAGCGGAGAAGACGATGTCCGCGGCCGGCGTGAGGACGGCGTCAGAGAAGTCGCGGCAGCTAAGCGCTTCGTCGCCGGCGTCGTCGAGAGCTAGCGGGGACGCTAGGGTTTGATGAGGTGGAGAGGTGGAAGAAGGTTTTCTTGACCGCAGGGAACATGTATTTATAAGGGAGTGTGCGGCACAGCGCAATTACACAGGTGCCCCTGGCGGTTCACATCTGAGGAACATGTGGCAAACATGCAACATACTTGGAGTTGTCCCACGTTCCCATGTACACCTGGATTGTCGGGTGGTCGTTCCCACTTCTCCGGGTTTCAAGTGAAGGAATTAGCATTGAAAACTGACTTAATGTTTGTCTCTGTATCTTCTGCTGACAAGGACGCAGAGAGGATATTCGACAGTTTCAATAGAATGCATATGATTTGGAGAGATAGAGTTTGAGATAGAAAGCATAGAGAGGTTAGGGTCCGATCACATTCACTTAGTTCAAAAGATTCAACAAGAAGACATAGCTATAAGTGAATGTTGTAGAGGACACAACACTAGTATATATATATATATAATCAACATAGTGAAGATAATCATGAAGACAGGTTGAGATTGAAGCCAAACCAAATGTGAAGACATACCAAACGTAACGCCATGAGTGAAACACTTCAAACAGAAAAATTTGGTGGTGGCGTTACCCACCGTATAGGAAGTATTAGACCCAGACACGGCGCACAATTATCGTGGCACTCCTAAGTCAAATTCCACATTAATGTATTCACACTTAGAATGCAAGTCTTCATTGATTGAAGATATACTTTACTTCGTGTGTTGCACATCTAAGTCATCAATATGCATAAGTGTTAGGATGTGTGCCTGATCACAGGACATTTGAGGATTCCAAGATATTTAGCTCACACCGTAACTTGCAAAACCTCTTCTCATCCAAGGGCTTGGTGAAGATATCTGCCAATTGCTCTTCAGTGTTGACGTGTATGATATCAATATCTTCCTTCACAACATGATCTCTGAGAAAGTGATGACGAATTTCAATGTGCTTTGTCTTCAAGTGCTGAACTGGGTTGTTGGCAATCTTGATGGCGCTTTTGTTGTCGCAATAGAGTGGCACTTGCTTCAGATGAATGCCATAATCTTTGAGTGTTTGCTTCATCCATAGAAGCTGAGCGCAACAAGATCCAGCAACAATGTATTCAGATTCAGCAGTGGAGAGAGATACACAGTTCTGCTTCTTTGAAGACCAACATACAAGTGATCGTCCAAGAAAATCACATGTGCCTGATGTAGACTTGCGGTCCACTTTGTCACCAGCATAATCAGCATCCGAGAATCCAACCAGATCAAACTCTGAGCCCTTTGGATACCATAATCCTAATGTTGGGGTGTGAGCCAGATATCGAAGAATTCGCTTCACAGCTAAGTGATGCGATTCCTTTGGTGCCGCTTGGAATCGGGCACACATGCAAACACTAAGCATGATATCTGGCCTAGATGCACATAAATAAAGCAAAGAACCAATCATGGAGTGGTATACCTTTTGATCGAACTCTTTACCATTGTCGTCGGGACCCAGATGGTGTTTAGCTGGCATTGGCGTCGTGTAGCCTTTGCAGTCTTGCATTCCAAACTTCTTCATGCAATCTTTGAGGTATTTCTCTTGAGATATGAAGATGTCGTTGCGTTGCTGTCGTATTTGAAGACCAAGGAAGAACTTCAGCTCACCCATCATGGACATCTGATATTGCTCTTGCATCATATATCCAAACTCTTCAGTGTATTTCTGGTTAGTGCAGCCGGAGATAATGTCATCCACATATATTTGGCACACAAACAGTTCACCATCATATGTCTTAGTGAAGAGAGTGGGATCCAGTGAACCAGGTTTGAAGCCTTTGCTCTTCAGGAAGTATTTGAGTGTGTCATACCAAGCCCGAGGGGCTTGTTTGAGGCCGTACAGTTCCTTGTTGAGCTTGTACACCATGTCAGGATGTTTTGGATCTTCAAAGCCAGGCGGTTGTGCAACATACACTTCTTCAATCTTGCCATTGAGAAAGGCGCTCTTCACATCCATTTGATACAGAAGAATGTTATGATGATTTGCATAGGCCAGCAGTATGCGTATGGCTTCAAGTCTAGCCATAGGAGCAAATGTTTCATCGAAGTCAATCCCTTCAACTTGAGTGTACCCTTGAGAAACGAGACGAGCTTTGTTTCTGACAACTTGACCATGCTCATCTTGCTTGTTGCGATATATCCATTTGGTGCCTATTATATTGTGCTTGCGAGGATCAGGACGCTTAACCAGTTCCCATACATTATTCAGCTCAAACTGTTGAAGCTCTTCTTGCATAGCTTGAATCCATTCAGGTTCCAAGAAGGCTTCTTCAACTTTCTTGGGTTCAGATATTGAGACAAATGCGAAGTGCCCACAGAAATTTGCTAGCTGTGTTGCCCTTGAACGAGTGAGTGGACCTGGTGCATTGATGCTATCAATTATTCTCTCAATCTATACTTCATTTGTGACACGAGGATGTACAGGACGAAGATTTTGCTCTTGCTGATCATTGTCATCGTTAGAAGGATTGTCTTCAGGCTGAGCATTGTCTTCAGGTTGATCATTGTCTTCAGGTTGATCAGGTGCGGAGATGATAAGTTCCTCTTCAGGCTGAGCTTCAGAAGGTATGATTTCTCCAGTTCCCATAAGTTTGATTGATTCACTGGATGGAACTTCATCTAACACATTTGGTAGGTGCTCTCTTTGTGAGCCGTTAGTCTCATCGAACCGCACATCCACTGTTTCAACCACTTTATAATGAAAGAGGTTGAAGACTCTGTAGGAGTGCGAATCCTTTCCATATCCAAGCATAAAACCTTCATGTGCTTTTGGTGCAAATTTTGAAGTGTGATGTGGATCCTTGATCCAGCACCTGGCACCAAACACTCTGAAGTAACTAACATTTGGCTTCTTGCTAGTAAGGAACTCATAGGATGTCTTGTTCAGAAGCTTGTGAAGATAAACACAGTTAATGATATGGCATGCAGTATCAATTGCTTCAGGCCAGAACTTTCTTGGAGTCTTGTATTCATCAAGCATCGTCTGGGCCATCTCAATAACTGTTCTGTTCTTGCGTTCCACGATGCCATTCTGCTGTGGTGTGTACGGAGCTGAGAATTCATGTGTAATGCCCAAAGTATCAAGATAAGTGTCTAGACCGGTGTTCTTGAATTCAGTGCCGTTATCACTTCTGATGTGCTTGATCTTGACGCCATAGTTGTTCATGGCTCGATTGGCGAAGCGTCTGAAGACATCCTGCACTTCAGTCTTGTAGAGGATTATATGCACCCAAGTATATCTTGAATAATCATCAACAATGACAAAGACATAGAGACAGGCAGTAGTAGTAAGAGTTGAGTAATGAGTGGGACCAAAAAGATCCATGTGGAGCAGTTCGAAGGGTTGAGTCGTTGTCATGATTGTCTTCGAGGGATGCTTGGCCCTCGTCATCTTCCCTGCTTCACAGGCACCGCATAAGTGATCCTTCTTGAACTTGACGCCCTCGATGCCTATGACATGCTTCTTCCTTGCAAGGGTGTGGAGGTTCCTCATGCCAGCATGTCCTAGCCTCCGATGCCAGAGCCAGCATTCAGAAGCTTTTGTTAGAAGACATACGATAAGTTGTGGTCCTGCTGAGAAATCTACCATGTACAAATCATCTTTCCGATACCCTTCAAACACTAGAGACTTGTCAGATTCCATTAGTACAAGGCAACAATATTTTCCAAACATCACAATCATGTTTAAATCGCAAAGCATTGAAACAGACATTAAGTTGAAACCAAGGGATTCAACAAGCATGACTTTATCCATGTGTTGATCCTTTGATATTGCAACTCTACCTAGACCCAATACCTTGCTTTTACCAGTGTCAGCAAATGTGATGTGACTTTTGTTAGATGGATGTAGTGTTGAGTCCATAAGAAGGCTTCGCTTGCCAGTCATGTGATTGGTACACCCACTATCAATAATCCATTCTGAAGCAGCTGGTGTCGTACCCTACAGTGTAGTTAGGGGGATAGGCTTCACGAAGAGAATTGTGAAGCAAAAACATTTGACGAACCAGTGGATTATGAAAGCTTAGATCGAGATTTGGACTGATAGGGTGAGTAGCAAGCGATTCAGGAACAAAGTACATAATAAGACCATTTGGGCATTTGATCTTGCGCCCTACAAGATGTTTAAGGTCCCCAGCAATAGCGTCAGACGATTTTGGTTTTCGGCTGGAGACCTTTCCCTGCAAAAGAGAGTTAAGCTTTCTTAGCCACCCACATCTTCAAGGGTGACTTTGAAGTAATGAGTCTAAGTGCAGCATCTGAGAACTTTGGCTTTGAAGCCCTAGCAAAAAGTCTTGCAGGTGGACAATAGTACTCATAAGAATAAGCAGAATAGTTCTTGGTCTTATGAACATGGCGGTTTGATGAAACGCGCTCATATTCACAGGCCTGAGTATAGTTTCCCTGCAAAACATTTGCGTTAGTGCGACTCAGGTGAGTCCTCTGTCTGTATGAAGCCTTTGGACCGTATGAAGCCTGTGGTCTGGGGTTTGTCTTCTTCACCTGTGGTGTCATGATGACATTCAAAGGAAGATTCTCCAAACACCTTTTCGGCACCCAGATCTTCTTCATAGGCGGTCCATTCCTGCAGTTAGTACCAATATACCTGGCAAACACTTCACCATTCTGATTCTTAAACATTTTATAGTTTGCATCAAAGGATTCATCAATAACAATGGGATTAGCACAAGTGAAGCCAGATAGGGTGGATGGATCCGCTGAAGGTTCCTTTGCAGCAACCCATGTGGTTTTGGGGTACTGCTCAGTTTTCCAGTAAGAGCCATCAGCATTCATTTTCCTTTCGAACCCAACACCCTCTTTCCTAGGGTTTCGGTTCAGGATCTGCCTTTTGAGGACATCACATAGTGTCTGATGCCCTTTGAGACTTTTGTACATCCCTGTTTCAAGCAATGTCTTCAACCTAGCATTCTCATCAGCAATAGCAGTGGTATCCTCAGCAGAGGGGTTAGTTACCACATCAATAGTTGAAGATATTGCAACAGTAGCAGCAGTAGAACAGAAGTAGCGTTATCACGCTCAATGCATTTAAGACATGGTGGTTCAAATCCTTCCTGAGCGGAACTGATCTGTTCGGCGTGAAGTGACTCGTTTTCCTTTTGAAGATCTTCATGAGCCGCTCTCAATTTCTCAAGATCTTGCTTCGTTTGAAGATAATCATAGGAAAGCTTTTCATGAGTTGTTGAGAGCGTTTCATGACGACTTTCAAGTTCTTCATACTTAACGTGAAGATTTTTTATGTCTTCAATTAAGGACTGAGATCGAGTCATTTCAGCGTCTAACAGATCATCGCTTTTGTCTAACAGTTTTTAATATGTTCCATAGCTTTCTGTTGTTCAGTTGCAATTTTAGCAAGTGTTTTGTAGCTGGGTTTGGAACCACAATCAGAGTCATCTTCACTAGAAGTTTGATAGTGAGCAGTGCGTGTGTTTACCTTGGCACCGCGTGCCATGAAGCAGTAGGTAGGAGCGGAGTAGTCCTTGTCATTTTGTCGGTGTACTAGAGTAGGGGTACCCTAGTACCCCGAACTTGTGCACGGGCAGTCGCAGCACCCCGCGGCAAGGCTCGCCGGGTGACCGCCGAGACCCTCCGCGGCTACTTTGAAGACCATTCAAGAACAAGGTACTCAAACCAAGGCCCCGGCAAGAGGAGCTTGCCGGGAAGGCCAACCAAGGCCCCGGCAAGAGGAGCTTGCCGGGAAGAAGACAAGACCCCGGCAAGACGAGCTTGCCGGGAAGGCCACTCAAGGCATACCAAGAAAGCTTGCCGCGACGCGCCGCGCGTCCCGGCAAGGCCCGGTGAGCGACAAGCTCCCGGATACGACAAGGCGGTGACCGCGGCAAGGAGCTTGCCGCGGGAAACCCCCACTTCGTGCCCGTGCTCCAGCACACCTGCCAACGCGTCGCTCTGGGGCCCTCCCAAGCGCACGTGGCAGGAGGCCGTGCAGCTAGGGGCGCAAGGTGGCGAGCAGGCGCTGACAAGATAACCGTCGTGGCAAACGGTGGCGTCCCTAGCGGTCCATTTCGGTACTGTTTAGGCGACACAGACGGGCAATTAATGCCCTTGTCCCCTGCCGCCAGGGTTAGGTATGATAACACTGTACAGGTAGCTGTACCAACCACCACTTTTACATTTTTGCCCCCCGTTGTTATGTCGGTAACCCCTTGAGCATATAAAAGGAGGCCCGAGTACAACGAGGGAGGGGGTTCAGCCAGTTCGTCCACTCACGCTCGGCCTTGCTAGCTGCTGGAGTGTACTGTAGCTCTCCGTGCTCCCGAGCTAGAAATCAATACAACACCACAAAGCAGGAGTAGGGTTTTACGCATCCGTGCGGCCCGAACCTGGGTAAATCGCTCGCGTGCTCCGCCTTGATCTGCTCTTTGCGCGACCTCCGCCCCCGCCGAACCAAAAGGGACTCGGTCCGCCGGTCCCATAGGTGCCCGTGGATCAGCAACCCCGGCATCCCCAGCGCGCCAGGTAGGGGCGTCGAAGTCGTGTGAACCAGATCCGGCGTTCTCGCGAGCTAGATCTTCTTCATCTTCACCAACACCAGATCCGGCGTTCTCGCGAGCTAGATCTTCTTCATCTTCATCAACGCCAGATCCGGCGTTCTTGCGAGCCAGATCTTCATCATCTTCATCAACATGCCGCCGAAGAAGAAAGTCTCGGAGGCCGCCGCTCCGTCCGCGCCGAGCCAGCCACCGCCGAAGCAAACGGTTGGTGGGGCAGGCACCGGCGGAAGGGCACGCGTCGACGAGGGGACTCACGGTGCTGCCCGGCCCCTGGGCAAGGCTGCGCTGCCCACCGGCGGCGTAGCCGGCTCCCACGATGACCGGGCACACTCCAAGACCTCGGCGTCCGTGCATGCACCGCGCCCATCTCAGGAGGCGCGGGACCGGCAGCGTCATGGTACTCACGGTACCATGTGCTCGCTAGATCAAGATCGAGATGGTGGATCTCGGAGCGCTCTGGACCGCCATGCACGTCAACCTGCTGACGAGCAAGGGAGATAAGTTGCCAAAGTTTGAGCAATCAGTTTTTTTAAAAAAAATTGATGTTATCTCCCTTGAACGACCATGCTTTGTATGTAAAACCTATGCGCGGAGGAACCAACTCGTAGCTGGCTGCGCCCTCACGTTGTTTCGAGCTCGCTCAACAACCTAAGTGAGCTGCGACTAATTGCTTAGCTGGCCGCGCCCTTACCTTGTTTCAAGCCTGCTCAACAACGTGAGTGAGCTGCGACTAGTTGCTTAACTAGCCGCGCCCTTACTTTGCTTCGAGTCCGCTCAGCAACTTAAGTGAGCTGCAACTAGCTGCGACAAGGTTTCTTGCCGGTAGCGGCACCGCCAGCAGGCTGCTGATGTTCCGCACTCAGCGCTCGCGGCTCGGGTGCCTGCACCGGCAAGTTCCCTAAAAGCGTAGGGCAAGAACATACAAAGGAAGGAATCAAGTAAAGGGAGTAACGTGAGGAAGGCGACCTTGTTCTTCGGCGCGTTCATTCCGCCAAGAATTCCGACAAGTTGACGCCGAAGTGGGAAAGCCCTTACCGGGTGAAACGAGTCGCTAGGCCCGGCGCTGTCCGCCTTGAGACCGAAGATGGCATTCCGGTGAGCAACTCCTGGAACATCGAGCCTCTTTGTAAGTTTTACCCATAAGGCGCGGTTGCCGGACCCCGTCCGGCAACCACCCTTTTGTACAAAGTCTTGCCGCCGTTGCATGTGATCCTTTGTACAGAGCCGGGCGCAGATCCCGTGCATAAGTAAAGCTCACGTGCTCCGCGCATTTTGTCAATTTTATGCTTTCCATTTTCTGGCATATATGATCTGACACTTTGTGCAGCACCTGCTCCACGGTAAGCGATAACGAGCCATAAGGCTCCATATCTGTATTTTCTCTTCTTTCTTTTTCACAAGGAAAGGAAGGCTTCCTCGCGCACAAGTTTGCCGGGGGGAAAGGAGAAGAAAAGGGTAAGGACCAGGCGTCGTTCAAGAATTTCGCCTTGCCGGGAAGCAGACAACAGATAAGATAAGTTGCTAAAGTTTGAGCGATCAAATTTTTTAAATTTTAAGTTATCTCCCTTGAACGACTGCGCTTTGTATGCAAAACCTGTGCGCGGAGGAGCCAACTCGTAGCTGGCTGCGCCCTCACGTTGTTTCGAGCTCGCTCAACAACCTAAGCGAGCTGCGACTAGTTGCTTAGCTGGCCGCGCCCTTACCTTGTTTTGAGCCTGCTCAACAACGTGAGTGAGCTGCGACTAGTTGCTTAACTAGCCGCGCCCTTACTTTGCTTCGAGTCCGCTCAGCAACTTAAGTGAGCTGTAACTAGTTGCGACAAGGTTTCCTGCCGGTAGCGGCACCGCCAGCAGGCTGCTGACGTTCCGCACTCAGCGCTCGCGGCTCAGGTGCCTGCACCGGCAAGTTCCCTGAAAGCGTAGGGTAAAAGCATACAAAGCAAAGGGTCAAGTAGAGGGAATAACATGGCAATGGCTACCCAGAATCAAGCTATATTGCAAAAGTAACTTGTCGCAGCTCTGATGAATTGTTTTCATGACGAGGTAAACAGCGACAAGAAAAGAAGAAATGAGCGGCCTAATCTACGCGATCGCCCTCGACCCGCTTGATCCCGCTCACCTTGTCCACAATGGGTGCGACAAGGGCCTTGAGCTCCTCCAGATCAGCTTCTGGCGGCAAGGACCTGAGGATGTTCGTGAGGCAGAGGCCCGGATTGCGAAAGGCCACCTTCATCAACACTTTCTCGAGGGCTCCTGCGCAGATCTCGCACGACTCGTCAGCTAGTTGCTTGGGGATACTCTCTCGGAGTCGCTGAAGGGCCGTCGCCACGCCCTTGAAGAACAGGACGAGCTTGGCGCTGGGTTGGAGGTTGTCGTCGATGGAATACCCGAAATCCTCCACCCCCAGTTGCGCCAGCTCCTTGTCGATGTCCGTGGCGGCGTTCACAAGGCTCTCCGTCCAGTGCGTCACGGTCTCCCTGAAGGCGTTCTGGGCGGTGGCAGCGCTCTCCAGCAGCGCCTTGTCGGCCTTGATTTCCTCCTTCAAGGCCGCCTCCCGCTTCTTGGCGCTGTCCAGAGTCTTGGTCAAAGTGGTTAACTTCAACTCAAGATCCACGTTGGAGACCTTGGCGGCGCTGAGCTCCTTGCCCTTCTCGAAGAGATTGGCCTCTAGTCGCGCCACCTTCGTCTTCAACTCCTCCTTGGCGGCCTCAGCGGCGGCGGCAGCGTCCTCCGCTTGCTTGAGGGCTCCGCCAAGCTTCTCCTCGCGCAAGGCAAGCTCCTCCTCGTGGGCGTCGAGATTGATTTTCCGCTGCGCCAGCTCGCCCTCCTCCGCGGCTAGCTTCACAGCGGCAAGTCGCTGGCGCTCTTCGGCGTCGGCCTTCTCGAGGAGAAAGGCCTTCTGCGCTTCGACGAGCCGCTCACGTTCCTCCGCCAGGGATCGGAGGGCCTCCCGGTGGGAACCCCCGAGCTCTTCCGCGCGCTTTTCAATGTCTGCCCCTGCCTTCACGACAAGTGCCTCGCGGGACTCCAGCTTGGCTTGTCGCGTGCGGTAGAGCGACATCAACCTGCGCAGCAGCCGCTCTTCTTCGGGCTCGTTGCTGCTGCTGCTTGGCGCGTCGACCAGCTTCAGCCCCGCGGAGGCGAGCACTTCTCCGTCGAGGACCTCCCCCTCGACCGGCGCTCTGGAGCTTGATGCCCAGGGAAGATTGATGAAGACGTCGTCGCCGGCCTTCAAGTAGACGCCTGGCTGGGGCTCTCCGGAGCCTGGCGCTGCGGCAGCGGCGGACGGATCGGTGGTCGGAGTAGCGCCTGGCGCTCCTGCGGCCTCAAGGCCGTCAGTACGATCGCCGGACCCCTCGCCAGTTGCCGCGGCGTCTGCCTTGGCAACCTCTGCGCCGGCGGCACCGCCACCACCGGTTGCCTCGTCAGCGGCGACCTCGGCTTCCATCTGCTCCGCAGCAGGTGGATCTGTTGACCGGGAAAAGGGGGAAGAGTCAAGCAAAATCCAGCAAAAACTCAAGAAGACCAAGAGAAGAACCCAAGGGAAGTTTCGAAGCGAGAGGAGTACCTGCAGTCGTGGTCTCCGCCGTCGGGGGGCTACTGGCGTTGTCCCTCGCCGGAGAACCCTCCCCTGCCGGAGACTACTCCCTTGCCGAAGATCCCTCCCTTGCCGGGGACCTCTCCCTTAACGGAGAGCCTTCCCTTGCCGGAGAATTCTCCCTTGTCAGGGGATTCTCCCCTGGCTCCTGGTGGGGCTGCTCGGCCCCTACACAAGTCAACAAGCAGATATCAGCAAAGACAAGTACCCATGCGCACCTCGCCGCGGAAAATAATTCGCACACTTACGCTGGGGGCTTCCATGGAGGAAAGTCGCCAGGTCCGGCAAGCTTGTCTCGGGCGCGCCACCTGCTGTCGCAGTGGGCTGGTCCTCGACAACGATCACCGGGGCCTTGGCTCTCTTTGCCGCTCTCTGGGCCAGAGTCCTAAGAAGGAACAAATTCAGAGCAAAGCAAATGAGATACAAGACCAATAGCAAGAGTTGAAGAAATGCAAGTACAACAAGAGAAGCTTACTCTTCTTCCTCTTCCTCGTCGGAGCTTAACGCGGAGAAGTCGAAGCCCGGCGTGCGCCCGGCGCAAGGAGGCGGAGGAGAAGCTTCCCTTGGCCGCTTGGAAGGAGCAGTGGCGGCGGCCTGAGACGACCCCACTCCGGCTGTTGGCACGGCGCGAGTAGCGGCAGGGACTGAAGCGGTGGTCCGGCTAGACTCCGCTCCAGTTGCCGTCGTAGCATGAGGCGCTCCCGCGGCAGCGGGGTCTGCCGTGGTCGAGCGTGTCACGCGGCGTGGCGACTGTCAGCCCGCCTGCCGCTCCGCCACATCACAAGCCTTGCGGAGACGCCTTCTTGGCGGGGGTGGAGGCCCTGCTTGCGGCAAGCTGCCTGAAGGCGAGGAGGAAGAAGAGTTGATTTCCAATGAGCCGCTCGTGTCCCTGGCGGGCTCGCTCGGCTCGGCGTCACGCCTGACAAGCTCCTTCTTGCCGGCGGCGTCCCCTCGCTCGGCATGGCTTGCCGCTTCCGCTGCATCAGCCTCCTCCACAGTAAAACCGAACTCGCCCGCGGCTGTGGCTGCCGCTGCCTCCTCCATCCTGGTGGCGATGAGCGCCAACTCCGCATCCGTGGTGTCGCGGGTGAGGCCGTCCTTCTCGTCGAGACGGATTGGCACTTCCACTGGGTCGTCGAAGAACTGCTGCACGACCTCGTCGGCGGGTTCCTGCCAAGTTGGCACAATTCCATGCGAGTCGCACTCCGGCATCATTGCGCGGATGCGGTCGAACTCGGAATTGTTGCACAAAGGCATGACGCCCCCCGGCAACCTGAACACCTCGGGATGCTGGGGGTCATATCTGAACAGCTCCTGCAGCATCGCATCGAGCTCCAGGACTATGAAGTTGTAATTGAGGCCTGGCCGCAGCCTCATGATGTCTGCCGCGTTCTTGAACTCCCAAGTGGGCCTCCCCCGTTCCTGCAGGGGGGCGATGCGGCGGCGAAGGAAGTCTGCGCCAACAGCGCCAACAGTAAGCCCGGCAAACCTCAGGCGCAGGATCCTGGTAACGGCAATCTTTAGCCTAGCGTCCTCCGGGGCCATGTCACTCCAATCGCCGCCGCGTGCTACTAGGGCTTTGCGCTGGGAGGTGAATGTCTGCGGATCCTCTTCGTCAATCCAGCACCAATCCGCTCTCCACTCCTCCCACTTGTCGCGGAACTCTCCATCCAGATAGGTCTCCTTCATGCCGGACCTTGAGATCCAGGCAATCCCGCCGGATAGAGGCTCTCCCCTTTCTACTCGGGGTATGAAGAAGTGCCGGAAGAGGGCTACGTTGGGAAGGACTCCGACAAAGTTTTCGCAAAGGTGTGCGAAAACTGCCATTGTCAGGACGGCGTTGGGAGTGAAGTCAAGGAGATGGAATCCATAGGTGTTCATGATGTCGCAAAAGAAATCAGAGAAAGGCGGGCAGAGCCCGCAGTAGAAGAACAGAGCGAAGAAGGGGTATCCGTTTGGAGCCTTCTTCCAAGCAATGGCGGGGAGTACCTTTGTGCGCGGATGCGCGCGCGTCTCTGCCGACCAGAAGAGGTAGTACCTCTCCCTCAGCTTCTTCGCGTCAAGCTTTGGGGGGGAAACTGCCCGCTCCTTCCGCAGCGCCGCGAGCCGATGCGCCTCGGTCGACTTCACGGCCTTCCCCTTGTCGGCTTTTGGAGCCTTGGCGGAAGTAGTGGAGGAGGTCGACGGCGCGGGTGGTGCTAGCGGCGATGGGGGGCGGAGCGCTGCTCTCTCTCTCTTCCTCTCACTTTGGGGAGGCAAGGGAGCGGCGGAGATTTCTGAGAATTGGGAACGGCAACGGGCGAGTGGCCCAACTGCCCCTGCTTCCCCTGCTTATAAACGGGGAGGGGGCGGACGTTCCGCATTTCCGAATAAAATAACCACCCACGACCTCTCCCACGATGCCGCATTCGACGCGTGCCGTTCGGGGAGGGCGCAGTGGGTGCGGAATAAGATGCGGCGTGACCTAGGCCGCGCGTGCCCGTGCACTGTTTTGGGCCTGGCCCAACAGCGCTCGGCACCGTGTCTGGCCCAGGCCCGGGGGCTCCTGTCGGTGTACTAGAGTAGGGGTACCCTAGTACCCCGAACTTGTGCACGGGAAGTCGCACCTCCCCGCGGCAAGGCTCGCCGGGTGACCGCCGAGACCCTCCGCGGCTACTTTGAAGACCATTCAAGAACAAAGTACTCAAACCAAGGCCCCGGCAAGAGGAGCTTGCCGGGAAGGCCAACCAAGGCCCCGGCAAGAGGAGCTTGCCGGGAAGAAGACAAGACCCCGGCAAGAGGAGCTTGCCGGGAAGGCCACTCAAGGCATACCAAGAAAGCTTGCCGCGACGCGCCGCGCGTCCCGGCAAGGCCCGGTGAGCGACAAGCTCCCGGATACGACAAGGCGGCGACCGCGGCAAGGAGCTTGCCGCGGGAAACCCCCACTTCGTGCCCGCGCTCCAGCACACCTGCCAACGCGTCGCTCTGGCGCCCTCCCAAGCGCACGTGGCAGGAGGCCGTGCAGCTAGGGGCGCAAGGTGGCGAGCAGGCGCTGACAAGATAACCATCATGGCAAACGGTGGCGTCCCTAGCGGTCCATTTCGGTACTGTTTAGGCGACACAGATGGGCAATTAATGCCCTTGTCCCCTGCCGCCAAGGTTAGGTATGATAACACTGTACAGGTAGCTGTACCAACCACCACTTTTACATTTTTGCCCCCCGTTGTTATGTCGGTAACCCCTTGAGCATATAAAAGGAGGCTCGAGTACAACGAGGGAGGGGGTTCAGCCAGTTCGTCCACTCACGCTCGGCCTTGCTAGCTGCTGGAGTGTACTGTAGCTCTCCGCGCTCCCGAGCTAGAAATCAATACAACACCACAAAGCAGGAGTAGGGTTTTACGCATCCGTGCGGCCCGAACCTGGGTAAATCGCTCGCGTGCTCTGCCTCGATCTGCTCTTTGCACGACCTCCGCCCCCGCCGAACCAAAAGGGACTCGGTCCGCCGGTCCCATAGGTGCCCGTGGATCAGCAACCCCGGCACATTTGTATCGGTGTCGGTGATGAAGTCATTGTCTTCAGTGTTGAGGATGGACTTGGCAACGTATGCTGTAGCCAGACTCGCAACGCCAGAATCGGACTCCTCCTCAGACTCCACCTCCGCCTCCTCAGAAGCGGACTCCTCCTATGAATCCATTTCCTTGCCAAAAAACGCACGTGCCTTGCCAGATGAGCTCTTCTTGTGTGATGAAGACTTTGAGGAAGACTTGGAAGAAGACATTGAGTATTTCTTCTTCTTCTTGTCATCAGAGTCATATTCTTTGCTCTTCTTCCTCTTCTTGTTCTCATTGTCCCACTGTGGACACTCAGAGATGTAGTGGCCAGGTTTCTTGCACTTGTGGCATGTTCTCTTCTTGTAGTCATGAGCAGAAGGTTCATCATTTCTTGAGCTTGATCGTGAAGACTTTCTGAAGCCTTTCTTCTTGGTGAATTTTTGGAACTTCTTCACAAGCATAGCAAGTTCCTTTCCAATGTCTTCGGGATCATCAGAACTGCTGTCAGATTCTTCTTCAGATGAGGAGACAGCTTTTGCCTTCAAGGCACGAGTTCGCCCATAGTTGGGACCATAGATGCCTCTTTTCTCAAAAAGCTGAAACTCATGTGTGTTGAGCCTCTCAAGTATGTCAGACGGATCGAGTGTCTTGAAATCAGGATGTTCTTGAATCATCAGGGCTAGGGTGTCAAATGAGCTGTTAAGTGATCTCAGGAGTGTCTTGACGACTTCATGCTTGGTGATCTCAGTGGCGCCGAGAGCTTGAAGCTCATTAGTGATGTCAGTGAGTCGATCAAACGTGAGCTGGACGTTCTCATTGTCATTTCTCTTGAAGCGGTTGAAGAGGTTGCAAAGAACACTGATTCTCTGATCTCTCTGGGTTGAGACGCCTTCATTGACCTTGGAGAGCCAATCCCAGACCAGCTTAGATGTTTCCAAAGCACTCACGCGGCCATACTGTCCTTTGGTCAGATGACCACAGATGATGTTCTTGGCAGTGGAGTCCAGTTGAACGAACTTCTTGACATCAGCAGCGGTGACACCTTCACCAGCCTTGGGAATGCCATTCTTGACGACATACCATAGGTCGACATCAATGGCTTCAAGATGCATGCGCATCTTATTCTTCCAGTAGGGATATTTATTTCCATCGAAGACGGGGCAAGCAGCGGAGACCTTAATTATCCCTGCAGTCGACATAGCTAAAACTCCAGGTGGTTAAACCGAATCACACAGAATAAGGGAGTACCTTGCTCTGATACCAATTGAAAGTCCTAGCGATCGACTAGAGGGGGGGTGAATAGGCGATTTTTATGAAAGTCTTCAAAACATGGAAGTTTCGGAGACAACCGATAGAAATAAACCTATTACCATGCAGCGGAAGGTAGACTACACTAGGCAAACCATAGTCAAGTATTCAATTAAGTGAAAGCGCAATGACTATAGCAGCTAGGCAATAAGGATCAGGTAGGAAGATATTGTGAAGCCAATCAGAACAAGCAGTCACTCAGTGAAGACAGAAGATAATGCAATCATATAATGACTTCACCAGGACCAACAGTAAATAATGGGAAGGGAAGGATGAAACCAGTGACTCGTCGAAGACAATGATTTGTTGGACCAGTTCCAGTTGCTGTGACAACTATACGTCTGGTTAGGGAGGCTGAGATTCAACTCAGAAGACCTCGTCTTCACCTTATTCCCCTTGAGCTAAGGACACCCAGTCCTCGCCCCAATCACTCTGGTAAGTCTTCAAGGTAGACTTCCAAACCTTCACAGACTTTGTTCACCGGCGATCCACAATGACTCTTGGATGCTCAGAATGCGACGCCTAACCGGCTGGAGGATTCACAGTCCTCAAGTGTAATAAGTCTTCAAATAACACAGATAGGAAGACTTAAGTGATGCCTAACACTCTTTGGCTCTGGGTGTTTAGGGCTTTATCCTCGCAAGGAATTCTCTCTCAAAGGCTTCGAGGTGGGTTGCTCTCAAACGACAAAAGTCGTACTCTAACTCTGAGCAGCCGACCATTTATGGTTGTAGGGGGTGGGCTATTTATAGCCACTAGGCAACCCGACCTGATTTGTCCGAAATGACCCTGGGTCACTAAGGAACTGACACGTGTTCCAACGGTCAGATTTCAAACACACACGGCAACTTTACTTGGGCTACAAGCAAAGCTGACTTATCCAACTCTGGACAAGATTTGCTCTCATAGTCTTCACTCGAAGACATAGGATTTTGGTTAAGCATCACTTCAGTCATTCTGACTGGTTCTCTTGGACCCCACTTAATAGTATGGTGGTTCCTATGACACAACAAAGAAAAACAAAGAACGACGAAACTGCTAAGTCTTCGCGCTCCATAGTCTTCACGCGATGTCTTCTCTTGTCATAGTCTTCAATGTGAATGTCTTCACATACCACCTTTGACTTCAATGTCTTCATACATTTTTAGGGGTCACCTCTGGTAGGAAAACCAAATCAATGAGGGACTTCTACCTGTGTTATCCTGCAATTCTCACAAACACATTAGTCCTTCAACTAGGTTTGTCGTCAATACTCCAAAACCAACTAGGGGTGGCACCAGATGCACTTACAGAAAGGAGTGAACAAAAAAGGGATTCAAATATTTGAATTCGAGATGATGATACATGTAATCCATACTCGAACCAAAATTGATCTATCAAACATGCATACTCATATGAATTCACGCACATCTATGTTATTTAATATATAGATATCACTGATCCATACATTTTAGTAGAACATAATTTGGTTAAATTTTTTTGGAATTCAACCTTAAGATTTCGAGATCGTTGTATTTGTAAATTATATTATACATATAAGGAGCAGAATTCTTTGTTGTGCTTTTGAAAGTATATATAAAAAATGATGTATATAGAATGTTATTCCAATTGAAAATGGATACCACCCGAAAAAAATAGAATACAAACGGGATTCGAATTGAGTTGGCATGGTAAACGTGCACTCTGCAAAATTTGAACGAAGCGGGGAAAGTCGCAGTAACCGCCCAAAACCAAAATCTGCGAGATGGAAATCACTACTGCCTATCCCTGCCACGCAAAGCCTATCTGCTGGATTTCTATATGTTTCGATAGGGGTAGGTTTGTAATTTCACCCAAACGTGACGTAACCGCCTCTCACCCGGATTCATACACGGTGGGCGCCAAAACACAGTGTGTCCTTGGCCGAAATCGACTCCCTCCCCAATTCATATTCATACATGGTGGGCGCCAAAAACAAACTCACGTCAGCAAATATTCGGTGTATGCGAGATTACCGTCCTATCCCCAACCGACTAATGTTGTTGTGATGTAGTAGAAATTTGAAACGGGGGCTAAGTTTGTAAATTTCCTCGCATTTGAGAAAAGTGCGCCCTGAATACATGGTTCCACCCTTCCTCTCTACCTCCCTTTTACCCATTCGTACTCCGTGGGAGCCAAAACACCCTCTCCACCCCACCCTCCTCCGTCCACCACCGTCCACCACCCCATCCACCGCCGTCCTCCTCCACCATGCCGGATCTGATACCCCGACGCCGCCGTCCATTACAAGAGATCGACCTCTCTCATCCACGGCTTCGGACCGGGATCCTTGCATCCCGTCCTCTCGCTTCATCCCCGCCGTCGTCCACCTTGCCGGCGCCGCTCCTACGACCGTCTCATCCACCACGCCCCGCCGCCACCGTCTACCCTTCTAGATTTGCTTCCACGCCACCGACAGCCATCGCTACCGCAGCACCATCAAATTCTCAGCAGATGTGTACACGGCGCCGCACCAGAGGCGGTACTCTTTCGTATCTGCTCAACTTATTTATCGTAGTAAGAAAATAGATCGCCACTGCTTTACTCTGATTTCTTGTCTTGGTTGCGAAGTTGCCTTTGTCTGGTTTGCACCTTCAGATCCGCCATGGCACGCTCAACACTATACTCCCAATGCTTATGGTCTTCCCCTTTTATATTCCACACTAGTTAAATCACAGTAGACTAAATTTCAAAATTGGGTCAGTCGATTTTCAAGAGCTCGCCGGAGTTCGCCGGTGTGATCGAAGGGGCTCGTGTGGTTGTGGGGCCTCGCCGAACGAAGAAAACTCGACGCGGGTGGGGGTTGGGGCGGGGGTGGGGGTGGCGGAGGAACACAGGCGGTGGGGGTCGGTGGTCCGGCCGGTGGCCCGTGTGGTGTTCTGTATGGGAAGAATCAGAGACGAGGAAGAAGAAGGGTTAGGAGACGTAGGATCTTCATCCAACCGCCTGAAATGGTCGAGAGACAGCTGGGAGTTGCATTCTTAATGTGCTTTGGTTCATCATGTGTGGGCACTGCGCAACCAACATTTTATTATCCAAAATCTGCTTGCTCTTCTTTACCATGTTCCTCTTCCGTTCTTCTTTAATATGTACTCACTCCGTTCCTAAATACAAGTCTTTGTATAGATTCCACCATGGACTACATATGGAGCAAAATGAGTGAATCTACACTCTAAAATGTATCTGGATGCATCTGTATGTGATCCATAGTGGAAATCTCTACCAAGACTTATATTTTGGAATGGAGGGAGTATGATAGTAGTACAGTATGTTCCTTGTACTGAAGATGAGTAGGGACATTTGTAGTGTAGAGGTCTATACGGTCGGTTGTGATGGACACTTTGAGCCTCTTTGATTCGTAGGATCTTGTAAACATAGGAATAGGATTTGTAGTGGCCTGCCCACTTGAATCCTATAAGAACAGCAAGGAAATTCGGGGAGCGGTGTTGCCTTTGAGAGTTACACTGATATTAACAGTACCGCACCTTCACTTGAAGAGAGCTAGTATCCGAAGCCTTTCTAGCCGTACCGGCAATACTAGCACATATATTCTAGCAAGTTCCACTTTGCTGATTTTTCTCTGATGCTTAACGTTTTCCCGTTATATCTACACTATGATCTGTGTAGCTGCTTTGTGTTGCACTAGCAGTAGTCCACTCTTGAAGCTAAACACTGCAATGACTTACAAAATTGGCACCAAGGCATTGAGTGCCATTCTGGATGCAATGAAACTCATACGCTCCCCACCTGTTGATTCTTGTTCAGAATATGATCCTAATGACTATTCTAACCTCGAGGAGTCAAAGGCAGATGGCATGTCCTGTTCACCCATCAAGGTGCATGTTCTAATTTGGCAATGTTTTATTGATTGCGGGTATCTTGCATATGTTGTCTTGCATTTCTTCTACTTTGTTGCACCGCCCTCTGCTTAGTTTACTCATCATATATGTCGAGATGCCATGCCCATCCATTATCAATACATATTCCATCTGTCATCATACCATGTTTTTCCACTCAAATGTTGTTCTTGTGCATCAGACATCAAAAAGGAAGAGGGTGATTGCCGAACCTGAAGGAGCACCTGGTGCCGGAGAAATCAGACATCATCCCACTTATATTGGCTGTACAACCAGTGACACAAAACGTAGGACCGACTCCAGCAGACTATACCCATTCTTCACTGGCCACATCACTAGCCCCACCACACAGGACCTGCACTCCAGCACAAGGTATACCGATTTCATTTGCCATAGCACCAGCTGTACCACAGAAAAATCCCACTCCAGCAAAAAGTACAGCAAGTCCACCGGCCGAAGACCTATCCCAACTGCAGAGACGGCCAATTCCTGCAGATTGGAACCCCATTCCATTTATTCCCAGTTTAAAAGACAATGCTTTCAATGTTGTTAGGGACTACGTGCATATATTCCCATCATGGGAAGATTATTGTGAAGACAAACACCATTTTCACATCTTCCTATCCCACTTACGTGTAAGTGCTATTATTCATGGTTATTATTTTCCTGTTTTTTGCTGATTGAACACATCAATGATTTACATTACATTGTTGTAACTAGGCGAGGGTCAATCTGGATAGTCATGACGAGCAAAGCTTGCTTGTGCTTTTCAAGGAAGCATTGCAGCAGTATCGGTGTTACCTGAGGAAATCACACTTTGATGGCAAGTCTATAAACGAATTTCCGGTGAAGTCTCATGTGCTAAATTTAGAAGACATTGAATGGAAAAACCTTGTTATGCACTGGTCTCGTTCCCAGGATGAGGTACTGTCTATGAAATCACATGACAATTTGAACTTCTACTTTTCCGCATGTGCCTTACGGATCTTTTTTGCAGGAAATCTGCTCAAAGAAGAATTCTGGTTTGACAAGAATGACAGGATATCGCAAATATGTTGCCCACTGCTTTGCTCTTGTTAGTACCTGTTGTCCCGTATCACTGTACTTGCATACATACCTGGTTCATTATGTGACAGCAGTATGCATGATAGCTTGCTTATCAATTGTTCGCTCCAAATTATCTGATCTGTATGACTGGTTACATTAGTGTAGAATATATCCAATGCCAATGTTTTTTTAGCTCTGCATTGTTCTTGTAAGTACATGCTGTCCTTTATCAGTGTACTTATAATGACAGGTAGTTGTTCATGTACCATCACTCTGCAGCTTATTTTCCTTTGCCCTCCATTTTCTACACATCAGATCTATATTTACTCTTACCATAAGGTTGGTACTGAAGAAGTTTAGCTGTGCATTGCTCTTGGCTGTACCTTTTGCCTATATCCCTGCACTTACATTTATAGCTATTTGGTTATGTAGCATCACTCTTCATCTTATCTTAAATATTCTCCATTTTTTCGTATATTATCACATCTATATTTACTCTTAACAAAATGTAGAATAAAGGCAATGTTTTTGAAGAAGATTCTGTGGTAAACTTCTTGAATTGCCCCCCCCCCCCATCAGCATGGACAAGGCCTTTATAGAGCATGTCTTCACCAATAATGTAAGTTTGTCCATCTCAAGCCTTCAAACTTTGTTGTATATATTCGGTTAGGCATGACTACAACAGCTGTTTATTTTTGGTGTTTGCATCAAATTGCTTGTTTAAAGTTTGTTATGTAGTTCATAAACAAAAGTTTGTCCTTTCTCAATTTAAGTTTTCAGTTGTACAACCAAGTTCCTTCTTCATACCATGTAAATTAAACTATACAGAGCAAGTGATCTTCTGTTGCACTGCATGTATGCTTCTGTTCTTCATCCATAACCCAGTGGTGTGGTGAACCTACCCACTACAACACAATGTCATATTCTTCAATGTCTTAACTATGAACAATGTCATATCATTCTACTATTATTTAAACCATCTCTTTATTTGCCAATCTGAAATGGTATAAATTGACAACACACTAACCATTGATACTTATGAGTTCTTGATCTGTAATCCAGTGGTGTCGTGAAGCTGCCAATTCCTTCACAATGTCATTTCCTGCCATGTCTTGACCTGAACAATACCATATTGTGTTAATGAAATTTTAAACTGTGTCACTTTATTCGTCAGTAAGAAATGTGATGAATTGTTAGCTCTGATACTTTTATGTGCAAAACCTGTCATCTGTCTGCTTGTTTATCTTTCAGAGTGAGGAAGATATAAGTGTTGAACAAGCGCAGTCTCATCATCTTGCTAAGCTGCTTGCGCTGCAGCTCCCCAGCAGGGCTAACCTTTCTTGAACTCTATTGAAGTGCTGTCGGTTTTGTATATTATTTTGTCGGCGTGTTTATTTGCACTAGGGGCGATCTTTGATGCCCAGTGTATGTAATCTCCTGTCTGCTTGTGCTTTATTATCATAGTGGCGAACTTTGATGCCCAGTGGATGTAATATGCCGTAATTTCTTTATTGTATAGTCTAGGTTTTTTCTTATTCACGATGCTGCAGTTATTTTACTGTATACATATCCTGTCTTCGCAGTAAACCAGCCAAACTGCAAAATTACGGTACATAATCGGGCCGTCATGCAATCACGATGTAGGTTGGGCCTGAAACATGCCGAACAGCTCACGGGCTGGCAGCAGCCCGAAATGAACCCCGACCCATGATTGTGCGAATCAAATCACGGGCTTTTAATAGTTCAAAATTATCTCGGTCCTTGTTTGGCCCAATCAGATATCGGCTGCGAGCAGGCCGGATGCAAATCGGGCTGTAGTTAGGCCCAACTATATGACGGGCTTTTAACAGACCGAAATTAATATAGGGCCGAAATGTTAAACAGGCCCTTAACAGGCCAAAACTAATATCAGGCCGAATGACTAAGTGGGCCTTTAGCAAGTGGACCCAAAAGCATAGTGTCCAGTTGACGGGCTGAATCTGATATGGGCCATAATTGAGCCCAAAGCCTCTTAAAGGGCAGGACCTGATCTAGGCCGTAATTTGGACCAGAACTAGGTAGGCTTTTAACGGGCCGGATCTCATATGGGCCACTATTAGGCCCGGAGCATGGCAGACCATTAATGGACCGGATCAAATATGGGCCAGCATTTGGCCCAAAACATGACATCCAGTTAATGGGTCGGCCTACTAGGGTCCTCAAAATCTTGTGGGCCTACAGCTGGGCCGGCCCATTAATGTCGGTGAAATCTCGTGGGCCTTTAGCTGGGCTGGCCCATTATGATCCGCAAGAATCTTGTGGGCCTTTACCTGGGCCGACCCATTATGGCACACCAAACTCTTGTGGGCCTTTACCTGGGCTGGCCCATTATGGCCCGCAAAATCTTGTGGGCCTTTACCTGGGCCGACCCATTATGGCACACAAAAATCTTGTGGGCCTTTACCTGGGCCGGCCCATTATGGCCCGCAAAATCTTGTGGGCCTTTAGCTGGGCCAGCCCATTATGGTCCGCAAAATCTCATGGGCCTTTAGCTAGGCCGGCCCATTATGGTCCGCAAAATCTTGTGGGCCTTCAGTTGGGACGGGCCATTTAAACTTGATGGGCTGGTCCACGTGTCAACATATCATAGGCGCGTCTCGCCCATTGGATGAGTGACACATGTGCCAACGCGGACCTGACACGTGTCTCCTCCAGCCAATGATTATCTTACACCTGGAAAATCCCCATTGGTCGGGGCTATTAACGGGTTATCGGATCCAAAACCCGACCCGATAGCTTACCGGTGTTCCGTTACGGTGGATGCCACGTGTCGGTCACCCTTGACGAAAGCACTTCCGTGACGCGCGATTTATCTGGATGTACATGCATGACAGAAAATGCGACCTATTGTGACAAACACATATCATCACGGAAGTGTATTTTTTTGTAGTGATTGCATATGAAATCATCTTGGATCATAACACCGGGAGCCATACACAAGTGTCGTATCCGCCTATAAAGCAATCGTGCTAGTGTCTCTCTTGAGTTGTGGAACACGAGCATTTTCCGTGGATTCCACATTTTGTGCTCATTCCTTGGTTGCACGACCCCATTTATCTATCTGTGTGTGCCTTTCCGTGTGCCATTATTGCTATTGGTCGACTTATTTCACTTGCGAATTTGTGAATCTCTTTCAACATTATTGACTCTTGCTAACATTTTGCATTAAATTTTTGTGCCACTATCCTCACCGAGCTACTCCATAAGCTTTAGTCTGTAGGTGTGAGTGAACAAGTCCGGTACCAATTCCACTATTCTTTCATCTCACGTTGAGTGAAACGGGATACATCCTCAACTTTGGGAAAAGGTAACTTGGTATTGTTTATCTCATTTCCTACTCACCTCTACTCGAGTCTTGTGATGGATAGGCAAGGCATTTTACCTTCGATCTACAACAACAACAACGAGTTCGATGCCACGAATAACTCTACCAACGCCAAGATGCAAGCTCAAATGGAGGAGATCAAAGCCCTCATCAAGTCCTACAAGCGATCTTCCTCATCTTCAAGAAGACGCTCAAGTACACATGCTTCCAAGCTACCATCTATGGCAAGGTCACATCGGCATCGACACCATCACCACCACGAGCATGAAGGTCAAGAGCTCAACACCAACAACCGCTCAACGACTTAAACATCTCCCTTGGCATCTTCGCCAAGCGACTTCAAGACATCTTCGCCTACGAATATACGGCATCTTCGCCCACAAGCACCTCAAGAGAAGCTCCCCAAGCTCAAGTCCGCGTCTTCAACAAGCTACTACGACCTCGACATCGACCACGCACAAGAACCCGAGGAGTATCTCGAGTGGGAGCGTTTGATGGACGACTACCTCACGCTACATCAACTTCCTCCCAAAGATCAAGTGAAGTGCGCCACAAGGAACTTCGACGACTACGCGTCCACATGGTGGCTTCACGCACCTTCAGAGACCTACGACATGAGTTGGCCCAAGACGAAGAGAGCTTTGCGGCGAGAGTTTGTGCCTCCAACCTACATGGAACAACTTCTACACCAATTGGAGAACACCATCCAAGGATCCAAGTCCATCGACGAGTACTTCAAGGAGATGAAGATTGCCTTACGACGAGACGGCGTGGACGACCCCATTTCGATGAAGTTCCACTTCATCATGGGATTGCACAACGACATCTCCAAGACGATCTTCCTCGAGAACTACATGTCCCTCGATGACAACTACATTGGTGCTCTCAAGGCGGCACAAGAGCTCATTAAGGCCAAAGCTTCTCCACCCCAAGCTCACTTCGTGACTACCAAGCTCCATTAGAACGAGCATGAGGATAGTACCACCACGATGTCCAAGCCCGATGAGCTCCAAGAAGATGCTCCCAAGTTCGACACCGCCATCCCTCTTTGTGGCATTGACTTTGCAGAGTCTACTTTGACTCTTTTTCAAGATGGTGCGGTGACGACTATGACTACGGAAACCATCAAGGACCAAGCTTTGGAGGCGAGCGACATGGTGACGAGAAAGGATGGTGCTTCCATCTTAGGAGGTGATAGTGATGATGCGTCATCTTTGGCCTTCATCCATGGCGACGACAATGAGATGGTTGAGCATGGGATTTTCCCTTCGACCACGGCGACATATGATGACTTTAGTGACTTTAGCCACCATATTGAGAGTGAGAGTGACTTCACCACTAGCCCCATATGTGATGTGTTTCCACAATTCCCATGTGAGAAGAGCCACAACCCCCACCTCTTAAGTGAGATGAGTGACTCCACCATATGCGAGTTTGAGCGCACCTACCTTGAGGGAGTGAGTGAACCACCACATAGAGAGAGTGAGATAGTTGATGGGTCATGTGAGGCCACTTTCAACACTAACGACTTGACCTCTACCTCTATTGTGTCTTATCATTTGGTGCTAGGTCCCATGATAGAGGCTAAGGTGTCCCGATGTTTCGATGAGATGGTGGCTATCGTTTTCTGTGGGAGTCAACCTTGACGATCCGACTACGAACGTGCGAGACGTCGCGCCTTAGCAATCGCTAAACCAACTTCCGAGGGTTATTGACCACGCCGGAGCACGATCAACCTGACCACGAGGGTCTGTTTCCTGCGAGCAAACGAAGAACAAGCAAGAAACTGAGAATGCAATCGGGATATTGCGAATATAAGATGAAAGCTTTATTGATCAAGGTGGGGTTCTGTGACGTCTTGGTCTAGTCGTTGGACACAAACGAAGTACGCGAAGTTGCAGCTATGGCGAACTTTTAATCTAAACAAAACCCAAAGTCTAAACTATGCCCTAAGGGCTGTATATATGGAGGAAGAGGGGGGGAATTTCGTGGCCCTTGAGGGTGGGGTCCGAAACCAACCCTAACTCTTGTTTCCCCACACATACGGACTCTAAAAATAGCCTATACTTAAGTATTTCGAAATTACATGGGCCTGGCCCATTAATAAGGTGACGCAGCACCTAGAATAGCCTATGGACGAATATTATGAAGTGGCATCTTATATATTTCGTCCAAGGCTTCATGCACTCCTTATGGCGGCTTCAAAGTCCTGAAATCATCACTTGTAACTCCGTTCTTGATCCCCTTGCGCATGCCATCAACTCCATGCGTGTTCTTGCTCCAATGTTCATCCTTCTCCAAGCTAGGCCCTTCATTTGTAAGCAAAACAAATGTATCCAATTTAGGCAGCATCATAATCTCATGAACATTAGAATCATTACCAAGAAACGAAAGTACCTGGTAATTTAATTGGCGTGCGCGAGCTCTAGTAATTGGTCCACTATATGTAACAGTAGGGGCTGTGGGTGTAACAATGGTATTGATGTCCTCATCATCCTCCCCTTCTTGAAATGAAGTCGTCCTCGACGAAAGCGCATCTTCCTCACCCAAATAAGGCTTCAAATCTGCAATGTTAAAAGTGGGACTAACCCCAAAATCTACAGGTAGCTCAAGTTTATATGCATTATCATTTATTTTCTCTAACACCTTAAAAGGACCATCAGCACGTGGCATTAGCTTTGATTTGCGCAGATTAGGAAATCTATCTTTACGCAAATGTAACCAAACAAGATCTCCAGGCGCAAACACAACATGTTTTCTACCCTTATCTCCAGCAAGTTTATATTTAGCATTCGTACGCTCAATGTTTTCCTTAGTTAACTCATGCATTTTTAAAATCAATTCAGAACGTTCTTTAGCATCAAAATTAACCTTCTCTGAAGATGGAAGAGGCAACAAATCAATAGGTGCACGAGGTAGGAAACCATACACAATTTCAAAAGGGCACATCTTAGTAGTAGAATGCAATGAACGATTATAAGCAAATTCAATATGAGGCAAGCATTCTTCCCACATTTTCTTGTTATTCTTCAAAACAGCCCTAAGCATAGTAGACAATGTTCTATTGACTACTTCAGTTTGTCCATCAGTTTGGGGGTGACAAGTAGTACTAAAAAGCAGCTTAGTCCCCAACTTAGCCCATAAACATCTCCAAAAGTGGCTAAGAAATTTAGTATCATGATCTGAAACAATAGTATTTGGCACACCATGTAAGCGAATAATTTCATGAAAGAACAAATCAGCAACATTAACAGCATCATCGCTTTTATGACATGGTATAAAGTGTGCCATTTTCGAGAACCTATCCACGACAACAAATATGCTATCCCTCCCCTTCTTTGTTCGAGGTAAACCTAAAACAAAGTCCATAGATATATCCCCCCAAGGAACACTAGGTACAGGCAAAGGCATATATAAACCATGAGGATTGAGTCGTGACTTAGCTCTTTGACATGTAGTGCAGCGAGCAACAAAACGCTCAACATCCCGTCTCATCTTTGGCCAAAAGAAATGTGTAGCAAGTATATCCTCCGTCTTCTTGACGCCAAAGTATCCCATTAATCCTCCTCCATGCGCCTCCTGCAACAACAAAAGACGAACCGAGCTAGCTGGAATGCACAGCTTGTTAGCACGAAACACAAATCCATCGTTAAGAATGAACTTGTTCCAAGTTCTCCCTTCCTTACAATTCTGCAATACATCTTTAAATTCAGCATCATGACCATATTGATCTTTGATGGTCTCCAAACCAAATATTTTGAAGTCAAGTTGTGAAAGCATAGTATAACGACGAGACAAGGCATCAACAATAACATTTTCTTTACCCTTCTTGTGTTTAATGACATAAGGGAAAGCCTCAATGAATTCAACCCATTTAGCATGTCTACGGTTCAGTTTTGCTTGACTTTTAATGTGTTTCAAAGATTCATGATCAGAATGTATAACAAATTCCTTGGGCCATAAATAATGTTGCCATGTTTCTAAGGTCCGAACAAGAGCATATAATTCTTATCATAAGTAGAATAGTTCAGACTAGGCCCACTCAATTTTTCAGAAAAGTATGCAACAGGTTTTCCATCTTGTAATAACACACCTCCTAATCCAATTCCACTAGCATCACATTCATGCTCAGAAGTCTTATTGAAATTAGGAAGTTGGAGTAAAGGAGCATGTGTCAACTTATCTTTCAATACCGTGAAGGCTTCTTCCTGTGCGGTACCCCAAACAAAAGGCACATCCTTCTTTGTAAGCTCGTTGAGAGGTGCAGCAATGGTGCTTAAATCTCTCACAAAACGCCTATAGAAACCAGCGAGGCCAAGGAAACTCCTCACTTGTGTGACCGTTTTGGGCTGCGACCAACTCTCAATAGCTTCAATCTTGGCTTTATCAACTTCAATTCCCTGTGGAGTAACAACATAGCCAAGAAAAGATACTCGGTCGGTGCAAAAGGTGCACTTTCCAAGGTTTCCAAACAAACGTGCATCACGTAGAGCAATAAAAACAGCACATAAATGTTCCTCCAAAGATTTGCTATAAATCAATATGTCATCAAAGTAAACTACCACAAATCGTCCAATGAAAGCACGTAAAACTTCGTTCATTAACCTCATGAAAGTACTAGGTGCATTAGTTAACCCAAAAGGCATGACTAACCACTCATATAATCCAAACTTAGTTTTAAATGTTGTTTTCCATTCATCACCCAATTTCATACGAATTTGATGGTATCCACTACGCAAATCAACTTTGGAGAATATTGTAGAGCCACTCAATTCATCAAGCATATCATCTAGCCTAGGAATAGGATGATGATAACGAATAGTAATATTATTAATGCCTCTACAATCAACGCACATACACGACGTACCATCCTTTTTCGGCACTAAAATGATAGGAACAGCACAAGGACTAAGGGATTCGCGTATATAACCTTTGTCGAGTAGTTCTTGTACTTGACGCATAATCTCCTTCGTCTCCTCTGGATTGGTACGGTATGGTGCACGGTTGGGTAGCGCAGCACCGGGAATTAAGTCAATTTGATGCTCAATCCCTCGAATAGGTGGTAATCCCGGTGGCACGTCTTGTGGAAAGACGTCAGCGAACTCCTGCAAAATGTTAGTGACAGCAGGGGGCAAAGAGGAAGGCATGTCCTTGAATGAAAATAATGCCTCTTTGCACACAAAAGCATAGCAAACAGATTTGCTAAAATCTAGCTCATCAATATCAGATTTGGTGGCAAGTAAACATGCACTTTTCAATTTAATTTCAGAAACAACAATAGATGGTTTATTATTAGGCTTCATTTGGTGCTCAAATTCTTTTTCCACAATCTGATTTTCACTCTTATTTGTCTCCTGTTTTGCTTTATTAGCTCTATTAATATCATCTTTCAAAATGGAATCAGGAGTCATAGGAAGCAAAGTAATATTTTTATCCTTATGAACAAGTGTATACTGATTGTTTCTACCATGGTGTACAGAATTTTTATCAAATTGCCATGGTCTACCAAGTAATAAGGAACATGCTTGTATAGGTACCACATCACAATCAACATAATCAGCATATGTAGAGATACTAAAATGCACACGAACAATACGTGTTACCTTAACCTTGCCGCTGTTGTTGAACCATTGGATGTAGTAAGGATGTGGATGTGGTCTTGTGGTGAGAGATAGCTTCTCCACCATCTCCATGCTAGCCAAGTTATTGCAGCTCCCTCCATCGATGATCACACGAACAGAACATTCCTTCACAACTCCCTTTGTATGGAACAAATTATGCCTCTGATTTTGCTCAGCTTGTGTAACCTGCACACTCAAAACACGTTGAGCAACTAAACATTCATACCTGTCAGCATCTTCAGGAGCCATGTATTGCGTCTCATGATCAGAATCGTCTCCACCGTGTTCTTCACGTGTAATAAGAGCCAAAGTCTCCTCATCATAGTCACTAGCGGACTCATACCCACCATCCTCAGTAACAATCATCACACGCTTAGATGGGCATTCTCTCGCATAATGACCTCCACCCTTGCAACGTCGACAAATAATATCATGTGTTTGCCCTGTTGATGCCATGGATGAAGAAGAGCTCTTTGCAGGCCCAGAAGGTGTGCTCTTGGCAGATAGTGGTGATTGTGCCAGCTTTATTGTATCATGGTTGGAGGTGGCAGCCGACGGAGGCGCCGGTGTAGCAGAACGTGTGGAAGTAGATGATGCACGTGGTGTCCATGATGAAGGTCAACCTGCAGAAAAGTTAGTCCGCGCCAATGCCTGTCGATCCTGCACTTCACGTTCAGCTTTACAAGCAAGATGGAATAAACGAGTGATATTAGTATACTCCTTATACTCTAGAATCGTCTGAATCTCTCTATTTAATCCACCCATAAAACATGCAAGCATAGCTTCATTCTCCTCAACAATACCACATCTAATCATGCCAGTTTGTAATTCCTGATAATATTCTTCTACAGAATTTTTTCCCTGTCTTAAGCGCTGCAATTTTTGAAGTAATTCACGTTGATAATATGGTGGAACCCAACGAGTACGCATAGCAGTTTTCAAAGCAGCCCAAGTAGCCGGAATAGGATATAATCTACAATGCTCAGACCACCAAACACATGCAAAACTAGTGAATGCACAAACAGCAGCAGGAACACGTCTCTCCTCGGGATATTGTAAACATGTAAATCGTTGTTTAGTTTCTAACTCCCAAGTAAGATATATATCAGGAACATATATACCCTCAAATGGTGGAATATTCAATTTTAGTTTAGGGAGATGGTCATGATCTCGTACCTGAGGGTGAGCCCTACCATTGCCATTATTTGCATGTGGACGACCTGGTGGTTGCTGTGCTGGTGGTAGCACGTAGTTCTGATTTTGATCAACCTCATCCTCATAATCTCCCACATAATCATCCTCCTCCACATCAGCAGTAGGAGCCACAGAAGTATCAACAGCAGCACCAGCAGTTTGGCCCGACTGAAGAGGGACACGGCTCGCTCGGCGGAGGGCTGTTTCCCGACGTGGAGGTAGTCGATGTTGTTGCTGTTGTTGCAGAGGTGCGGCAGGAGCAGCCGGTGGTGGTGGTGGAAAACGCGAAAGCAATTCAGCAAACTTGTTATCGAGCTTTGTTTCAAACGTCTTCTCCATGCCATCTATCTTCTCCATGGCCTCTTCAAATCTGTTTATCACATCTTGCACCTGTCCACTCATCATTTGCTGAAACGTATCATGAAGCTCCTTGTTCGTCAAGTTCTCCCAGTCAGTCTCGTCGGCTTGTGATCCTGGCATGGTTAGTAGCAATAGAAAACACACAAGAATATGATCCTACAGATTACTAACAAGTGGTGGTGGTGGCGGGTGTCACAAATCCGTCAAGCAAATCTCAAATTCTTACCAGTTCTTACCCAGCAGCAGGCGGTGATCGGCAACCGTTGTAGTCAAAACTCTCAAAAGCTTGGATAGAGCGATTGCCAGGGAGAGTCAAACGCACGACGTAGATGTATGTGGAGCTGGGAAGGCTTATAGTATGGTAGCAAAAAGGGTCAGCAATAATCAATTCAGAGATGCAAAGTTGAATAAACGCTCAACGACGGTACTGTGCTGGTCCTAGGCTAGACCGTGCTAGAGACGCGAGCCTAGAACACTAACAAAATCACGGCGCTGCACGTAAATAAGGGAAAAGCACACTCTGGAACTCTCTTTTTTTCGCTCTTTTTTTTGCGAAAAATCACTATAATGGCGAGTGTCTCCAAACTCTTCCCTCGTCAAACTGATAGGATGGGCACGAAAAATTTTTTTTCACTTTTTTTCGGAAATCAGGGCAGCGACGACGAAAAAGTGCAACAAAAAATCACTATGATGGCACGTGGCTCAAAAGACTCAGAAAAGCCTAAAAATATGATAGGGAAAAAATTTTGCCCGTGAAAATTTTGGCCTAAAAACTGCCCGGGGGTCTCCAGAACAAACCTAATATGAGCAGAACTCGGATTGGTGGTGGATATATGGTTGTGGTATATGGCAGCGGTGGTGGTATATGGTAGCGGTGGTGGTATATGGATACAGATTGGTGGTGGTATATGGATACGGATTGGTGGTGGTATATGGATATGGATTCAGAGCGGTGGCGGATAAGCAAAAGTGGTAGATGGGCGATGATGATGGTGCAGCGGCGGCGTGACAACTTATGACCAGAACTCGAAACTCTAAAAGACTAGACTCTAAGACCAGCAACTTGACACGACGATGCAACCGCAAATTCAACAAAGCAAAAACCCTAAAAAGATTATGCAAAGGCTCAGATTGGTTCAGATATGATGAACTAACCCTAATTTTTTTCTGGCTTTTTCGTGGACTGTAGGTATGAAGAACAGACTCGATCTAATCTACGAAAAATTGTAAAATCTCACCGAGCAACCTGGAAATCTGATACCACTTGATAGAGGCTAAGGTGTCCCGATGTTTCAATGAGATGGTGGCTACCGTTTTCTGTGGGAGTCGACCTTGACGATCCGACTACGAACGTGCGAGACGCCGCACCTTAGCAATCGCTAAACCAACTTCCGAGGGTTATTGACCACGCCGGAGCACGATCAACCTGACCACGAGGGTCTGTTTCCTGCGAGCAAACGAAGAACAAGCAAGAAACTGAGAATGCAATCGGGATATTGCGAATATAAGATGAAAGCTTTATTGATCAAGTGGGGTTCTGTGACGTCTTGGTCTGGTCGTTGGACACAAACGAAGTACGCGAAGTTGCAGCTATGGCGAACTTTTAATCTAAACAAAACCCAAAGTCTAAACGACGCCCTAAGGGTTGTATATATGGAGGAAGAGGGGGGGGGAATTTCATGGCCCTTGAGGGTGGGGTCCGAAACCAACCCTAACTCTTGTTTCCCCACACATACGGACTCTAAAAATAGCCTATACTTAAGTATTTCGAAATTACATGGGCCTGGCCCATTAATAAGGTGACGTAGCACCTAGAATAGCCTATGTACGAATATTATGAAGTGGCATCTTGTATATTTCGTCCAAGGCTTCATGCACTCCTTATGGCGGCTTCAAAGTCCTGAAATCATCACTTGTAACTCCGTTCTTGATCCCCTTGCGCATGCCATCAACTCCATGCGTGTTCTTGCTCCAATGTTCATCCTTCTCCAAGCTAGGCCCTTCATTTGTAAGCAAAACAAATGTATCCAATTTAGGCAGCATCATAATCTCATGAACATTAGAATCATTACCAAGAAACGAAAGTACCTGGTAATTTAATTGGCGTGCGCGAGCTCTAGTAATTGGTCCAGTATATGTAACAGTAGGGGCTGTGGGTATAACAATGGTATTGATGTCCTCATCATCCCATCTATGATAACGCGCCGATTCGCGATGACTTCGTCCTTCCGTTGGATATGACGATGGCCATGGTGGAATATGATGCACCCCCACATGGTTCCATCAACATGAAGATGACCACCATTTGGTCTTTCCCACCTCACCTACACCACATGAGTGGAATGACAAAGGTAACATAGGTGAAGGTGATGCTCTAGTCCCACTAGTGGACATGCTTGACATTTATTGCTTGCATGGTGTTGATCAACCTATTACCATGCTTCATGCTAGTGCGACTTCCCCATGCGATGATTTACCCATTTATGATGAGTATAATGATTTCCATGTGGAGTCTATTAGTTGTGATGCCATGTTACATAGGATTTCTTGTGCTAATTCTCTCGGTCACATCATGTTTGCCAATCTGCTTGACTTGTCATATGCTATGCATGAGATCAATCATATGTCATATTTGCAATCTCTTCATAGTGACTATGCATATGCTATTAAAATAAACCCAATTTGCACATATGGCATAGATGTCAAGCCTATGGTTATTGGCATTTGTTTCTCTTGTGATGATATTGACATGATACCTTTGCATCATTTATCTCATATGCCATGCCATAACCACCTAGCTTCAGATATGCATTATTTTGGATGTTGTCCCTTTTCTCCATATGATGTTTCAAATATTGCACATGAGGAGACCCTCATAGTTTCCTCATACATTTTAGGAGATTCTGATCACTTCCATCCATTGCATGATCCTTATACTTGTATGCTCAATTTGCATCCCCATCGTGTTACACACAATAACTATTCTTTCATGATGGATGACATGTTCTTATACCATGCATCAAATTTCTTTGAAAGATGCTTATCTTGTACTAACTCACAAGTGCAAATACACATCATGATGGATGATGTGTACATTTACCAAGCGCACAATTTCTTTGCTTTGTGTCTCTTTTGTGTAGGTAACCATGAATACTTGTCAACCTCGCAATCCCACGAGTTGACAAAACGAGCTCTAGAGAGCAATGATGACTTGGGATCCCATGGATTGTCTTTCCCACCGCTCTCTTCGCACAAATACTTCGCGCATTTCTTCTACATGGCCCTCACTTGGCTATGGGTTGCTGTCCATTATATATCCTTTTCCATCTTGCCATGTTCACTTTGCATTATATGCTCATTCCTATACCTTTGCCATGCATTGGTGACCCATGCTTTGCATTACACATGATGATTGATTCTCATACTTGTATCTGTATTTGCAAGCTTGGTGGAGATATTGCTAGTTATTTCCATGTTTGCTTTGTGTCCCATTCCTATGATGATACTATGATCTTGCTTTGTGTTCTTGTTTGTGATATGTCATGTGCATTGTCTATGCCTATTATTTGCTCTCATGACATGATTGCCATGATTTACTCTAGTATGTTGCATCTTCACACTACTAGCTTGCACGACTTTATTACTATGTTTGCTTGCCTTGTTGCATCACCGATGACTCAAACTTGCTCGCTTAATGCGTTTGATGACAACCATCTACATGCTTTGCACATGATTGTTATTGCTTGCCGTCATATATCTCCATATGTTGCCTCTCTCATGCTAGATGATTTGCCATGTATTGAGTGCCATTATGCCTTTACTCTTGATAATGAGTTTGCCCCAAAGCATTGTCGCATATATTTCGAGATTTTGACATTTTTCTTGTGAAGCATGCTTGTCTTGCCTCTTTGCACCATATACCTAGTGCCATGAATATACCATTGTTGCATCATATTATTCATGCACTTGTGCTTCTAACGGTTATGTGCAAAAGAAGAGAACCATCATGATGCACGATTTGTTTATCTGCCATGCACACAAATTATTTGTTTTGTTTTGTGCATGTGTAGGATACTTGGACTTTGTGTCAACTTCCACGTCACGTGAGTTGACAATTCGAGCTCTTGAGAGAGAACCACCCCCTACCACGACGATTCTACATCGCACTTGCTTGTACTTCAGCATTGTGAAGGACGCACAAGGACATGCTTTCAAGGTGATATCCTTCTCTTTTGAGAATCCCAAAACCATGAGCATGAATATTGTGGATCATACTACTTGTGTTGCTTGCACCATGAGAATTGGACCACTTGATTGCACACTTATTAGAGATCTTGCTTCGACTTTTCATTTTCACCATTCCATGCATCATGATATATATGCCTTGTGTGTTGCATCCAATTCTTGGATAACTTGCTCCTCTCACATGTTTGGTTGCAATAATGTCGTTTCTTCACATATGCAATGTCCCATTGATTGCTACATGCTTTCCTTGGTTGCCTCACACAAGATGAACAATTGCTCTTTCTATTGTGTGGAGTGCCACACGATATTCACTACACCCAATGCACATTATGCTTGGATTGTCTTGCACTTGACCCATGTGTTTAGACACTTCATTTTATTTGGTGTTGTGAATGATTCCTATGCCTACCATAGACCTTTCATTGAGCAATTTCTGATTGCTTGCTATGAACTTGAGGTAGATGCTTCTTCTCTTGTTACACATATTTGCATCACTACCTCACATTGACATGCTTGTCCCCAAGATATCTTTGTTTGTGCTCAATTTATGTGCTTACATGCCATGTCACAATCCTTTGTCACACCATATGCTTTGCATGATGATGACACTTGTTTGGTGAATCACCTCTTGAATGCTTGGTTTTGCACTAACGCTAACCACATTTATTTTTCCAAGTGTTTGTTGTCCTTGCTCATTTTGAAGGAATCACTAGACGGTGCGACATTGGAGAGTGCCCACTTCAAGCTTGAAGATGATGACTACTTGGTGAACGTCCGCTTCTACATGGCGAAGCCATCTCTTTCCCATGGTGATTTGGTTTTCGATCCGAGGTCGGATCTTTCCCAAGGGAGGGGAGATGATGCGGAGCATCCTATGGACATCACCATGTCAAGAGTCCATTCGGCGAGTGACATGTGCGACATCTACTTCACATACACAAAGGTGAATCATCTCCTTTACACGTGCTCATTTGACCCCTTCGAGGATGGTATACTACTTGACACCCCTCTCGTGTTGATGAGGACATCAATACCATTGTTACACCCACAACCCCTACTACTATACATACTGGACCAATTACTAGAGCCCGCGCACGCCAATTAAATTATCGCGTACTTTCGTTTCTTAGTAATGATTCTAATGTTCATGAGAATATGATGCTGCCTAAATTGGATACATTTGTTTTGCTTACAAATGAAGGGCTTGGCTTGGATAAGAGGGATGAACACTGGAGCAAGACCAAGCATGGAGATGATGGCATGCGCAAGGGGATCAAGAACGGAGTTATAAGTGATGATTTCCGGGCTTTGAAGCCACCATAAGGAGTGCATGAAGCCTTGGACCAAATATGCAAGATGCCACTTTATAAAATTCGTCTAGAGGCTAGTCTAGGTGCCGCGTCACCTTATTATTGGGCCAGGCCCATGTATTTTCGAAATACTTAAGTATAGGCTATTTTTAGAGTCCGTATGTGTGGGGAAACAAGAGTTAGGGTTGGTTTCGGACCCCTCCTCCAAGGGCCACGAAATCCCCCCCCTCTTCCTCCATATATACAGCCCTTAGGGTGTCGTTTAGACTTTGGGTTTTGTTTAGATTAAAAGTTCGCCATAGCTGCAACTTCGCGTACTTTGTTTGTGTTCAACGACCAGACCAAGGCGTCACAGAACCCCACCTTGATCAATAAAGCTTTCATCTTATATTCGCAATATCCAGATTGCAATCTCAGTTTCTTGCTTGTTCTTCATTTTCTCGCAGGAAAGAGACCCTCGTGGTCAGGTTGATCGTGCTCCGGCGTGGTCAATAACCCCTCGGAAGTTGGTTTAGTGATTGCTAAGGCACGACGTCTCGCACATTCGTAGTCGACTCCCACAGAAAACGATAGCCACCATCTCATCGAAACATCGGGACACCTTCGCCTCTATCACGTGTGCATGCATAGGTATTGTCGGAACACGACGGACGACGAGGAGGAGTGCAAGTGACAATGAACAACTACACCATCCGCGAGGGAAGCGTGGAAACGAAGACGGGAGAAGAGCTACCAAAGAAGCTACAGCGAGCGGACGTCCGGCCCACACCGGACGACCGGCCAGCGAGCGGACGTCTGGCCTCCACTGGACGACCGGCGCCTGAAGCCCCAGCCGAGCTACATCAAGTGGACGTCCGACACCACCGGACGACCGTCGACCGGACGACCGGCCACCTCTGGAAATCCGGTACTTCAGCGACCGAGCCAGAATGAGCGGAAGTCCAGCGACTACCGGACGTCCGGACACCCATGAGCTACCAGACGACCGCCACAGACCGGACGTCTGGTACCTGTGCAAACAGGATCGGGCTCGAGGCCCACGTATCCCTCTCCCACTTACCCCTTCGTGGACCTAGACTATATATAGTCATCCACCTCCTCCTAGTTAGGGTTAGCAAAGTAGTAGCTTGTTTAGAGATAGATCTTTGCTCATCCATTACGGATCTACTCCACGAGAGAGACCGTGGCCCCTCTTCGGAGAAGATCCACCTTTGATTCAAGACCCCCTTGTGGGAAGATCCTTCTAGGATTCAAGCCCCCATCTCCTTTGGATTTGGGATGAACTCTACCATCAAGACCTCCTCATGGAGATGAACCTTACCTTGTATCTTTCCCTTTGTTGTCCATGTACCTTGTGGATCTTGTGTGTTTGATTGTCTAGTGGATGTGTGATTGGACTTGTTCTTGAGTGTTTCCCCTTGTGTTTTCTCTCTGGTCTTCCCCATGTTCTTCGTGTTCTTTGCAGGATCCGCTCCTTTCATGAAAGATCGGCCATATAGGGTTCCACCCTACATCAAGATAGTTGATAGGTCATGTGAGGCCACTTTCAACACTAACGACTTGACCTCTACCTCTATTGTGTCTTCTCATTTGGTGCTAGGTCCCATATATGATGACGCGCCGATTCGCGACGACTGCGTCCTACCTTTGGAAAACACGATGGCCATGGTGGAATATTATGCACCCCCCACATGGTTCCATCAAGATGATGATATTGACCACCATTTGGTCTTTCCTACCTCACCTACACCACATGAGTGGAATGACAAAGGTAACATAGGTTAAGAAGGTGCTCTAGTCCCACTAGTGGACATTCTTGACATTGATTGCTTGCATGATGTTGATCAACCTATTACCATGCTTCATGCTAGTGCGACTTCCCCACGCAATGATTTACCCATTTATGATGAGTATGATGATCGCCATGTGGAGTCTATTAGTTGTGATGCCATGTTACATAGGATTTCTTGTGCTAATTCTCTTTGTCACATCATGTTTTCCAATCCGCTTGACTTGTCATATGCTATGCATGAGATCAATCATATGTCATATTTGCAATCTCTTCATAGTGACTATGCATATGCTATTAAAATGAACCCAATTTGCCGATATGTCATAGTTGACAAGCCCATGGTTATCGACATTTGTTTTTCTTGTGATGATATTGATATGCTTCCTTTGCATCATTTATCACATATGCCATGCCATGACCACCTAGCTTCAGAAATGCATTGTTTTGGGTGTTGCCCATTTTCTCCATATGATGTTTCCAATATTGCTCATGTGGAGACCCCCATAGTTTCCACATACATTTTAGGAGATTTTGATCACTCCCATCCATTGCATGATCCCAATACTTGTGTGCACAATATGGTCCCCATGAATACAAATGCTATTGTTGTGTCTTATACTTGTATGCTCAATTTGCATCCCCATCGTGTTATACACAATAACTATTCTTTCATGATGGATGACATGTTCTTATACCATGCATCAAATTTCTTTGAGCGATGCTTATCTTGTGCTAACTCTCACGTGCACATACACATCATGATGGATGATGTGTACATTTACCACACACACAATCTCTTTCGTTTGTGTCTCTTTTGTGTAGGTACCCATGAATTCTTGTTAACTTCACAATCCCACGAGTTGACAAAACGAGCTCTAGAGAGCAATGATGACTTGGGATCCCATGGAGTGTCTTTCCCACCGCTTTCTTCGCGCAAAGACTTCGCGCATTTCTTATACATGGCCCTCACTTGGCTATGGGTTGTTGTCCATTATATATCCTTTGCCCATCTTGCCATGTTCACTTTGCATGATATGCTCATTCCAATGCTTTTGCCATGCATTTGTGACCCATGCTTTCCATTACACATGATGATTGATTCTACTACTTGTATGTGTATTTGCAAGCTTGGTGGAGATATTGCTTGCTATTGCCATGTTTGCTGTGTACCCCATGCCTATGATGATACTTTCATCTTGCTTTGTGTTCGTGCTTGTGATATGTCATGTGCATTGCCTATGACTATTATTTGCTCACATGACATGATTGCCATGATTTCCTCTAGTATGTTGCATCTTTGCACTGCTAGCTTGCACGACTTGATTCCTAAGATTGGTTGCCTTGTTGCATCACCGATGATTCATACTTGCTCATTTCATGCGGTTGATGACAGCCATCTACATGCTTTGCACATGATTGTTGTTGCTTCTTGTCATATATCTCCATATGTTGCCTCTATCATGCTAGATTATTTGACATGTATTGAGTGCAATAATGCCCCTAGTCTTGATAATGAGTTTGGTCCCATAGCATTCTCACATATGATTGGAGATTTTGACGATTTTCTTGTGAAGCATGCTTGTCTTGCCTCTTTGCACCATATACCTAGTGCCATGAATATAGCCATTGTTGCATCATATTATTCATGCACTTGTGCTACTAATGGTTATGTGCAAGAGCGGAGAACCATCAAGATGGATGATCTGTTTATCTACCATGCGCATACGTTCTTTGTTTTGTTGCGTGCATGTGTAGGATACTTGGACTTCGTCTCGACTTCCACGTCACGTGAGTTGACAATCCGAGCTCTTGAGAGCGAGCCACCTTCTACCACGATGCTTCTACATCATACTTGCTTGTGCTTCGGCATTGTGAAGGACGCACAAGGACATGCTTTCAAGGTGATATAATTCTCTTTTGAGAATCCCAAAACCATGAGCATGAATATTGTGGATCATACTACTTGTGTTGCTTGCACCTTGAGACTTGGATCACTTGATTTCACACTTGTTAGAGATCTTGCTTCGACTTGTCATTTTCACCATTCCATGCATCATGATATATATGCCTTGTGTGTTGCATCCAATTCTTGGATTAATTGCTCCTCTCCCATGTTTGGTTGCAACAATGTTGTTTCTTCACATATGCCATGTCCCATTGATTGCTACATGCTTGCCTTGATTGCCTCAGACATGATGAACAATTGCTCTTTCTATTGTGTTGAGTGCCACACTATCTTCACTACACCCTATGCACGTTATGCTTGGATTGTCTTGCACTTGACCCATGTGTTTTGACACTTCATTTCTTTTAGTGTTGTGAATGATTCCTATGCCTACCATAGACCTTTCATTGAGCGCTTTGCCCATGTTTGCTATGAACTTGAGGTAGATGCTTCTTCTCTTGTCACACATATTTGCATCACTACCTCACATTCACATGCTTGTCCCCATGATATCTTTGCTTGTGCTCAATTTATGTGCTTACATGCCATGTCACTATCCTTTGTCAAACCATATGCTTTGCATGATGACGACACTTGTTTGGTGAATCACCTCTTGAATGCTTGGTTTTGCACTAATGCTAACCACATTTATTTTTCCAAGTGTTTGTTGTCCTTGCTCATTTTGAAGTAATCACTAGAAGATTCGACATTGGAGAGTGCCCACTTCAAGCTTGAAGATGATGACTACTTGGGAACGTCCACTTCTACACGGCAAAGCCATCTCTTTCCCATGGTGATTTGGTTTTCGATCCGAGGTCGGATGTTTCCCAAGGGAGGGGAGATGATGCGGAGCATCCTATGGACATCACCATATCAAGAGTCCGTTCGGCGAGTGACACGTGCGACATCTACTTCACATACACAAAGGTGAATCATCTCCTTTACACGTGCTCATTTGACCCCTTCAAGGATGGTATACTACTTGACACTTCTCCCATGTGCATGCATAGGTATTGTCGGAATGCTATGGACGACGCGGAGGAGTGCAAGCACCAAGGAACACCTACACCATCTGCGAGGGAAGCATGGAAGTGAAGACGCAAGAGGAAGAGATGCCGAAGAAGCTCCAGTGAGCGGACGTCCGGACGACACCGGACGACCGACCCCTCCCAGTGACTGGACGTCCGGCTTCCACGAACGACCGACACATCTACACCCGAGCCAAATCAGCCGGACGACCGAAGAACACCGAACGTCCGACAAGTTCCAGCGCCCGGACGACCGACGCCGACCGGACGTCTAACCCCGAACAGACGTCCGACACTGCCTGTGTGCAGCCAGGCCTTTGGCCTTGTATCCCTCCCCCACTTACCCCTTCGTGGCTTCGACTATAAATAGACCACCTCCGCCTCCTTTCTAGGGTTAGCGGTGTGATAGCTCATTTGAGAGATGGAGCTTCGCTCATCCATATCGGATCTACTCCACAAGAGAGACCGCAGCCTCTCTACGGAGAAGATCCACCTTGGATTCAAGACCCCTCATGGGAAGATCCCCTTGTGGATTCAAGACCTCCTCTATGGAGAAGAACCGGCTACCCTTTGTATCGCCCCTTGTTGGATTTGGATCGTGTATCTGTTTGTGTTTCGAGGATCTAGCACATGTGTGATTGTTCTTGTTGGTTTAAGTGATTATCTCGTGTTTCCCCTCGTGATTGCCCTCGTGTTCTTCGTGTTGTTCGCAGGATCCGCTCCTTTCGTAAAAGATCGGCCATCGGAGGCATTCACATAGAGTCATATTTTGTTCTAAGTATTGAGTTGTAATTCTTGAGTTGTAAGTAAAAAAGAAGTGTGATGATCATCATTATTAGAGCATTGTCCCAGTGAGGAAAGAATGATGGAAACTATGATTCCCCCACAAGTCGGGATCAGACTCCGGACGAAAATAAAAAGAGAAAAAGAGGAAATAAAAAAACAAGGCCCAAAAAAACAAAAAAATGAGAGAAAAAGAGAGAAGTGTCAATGCTACTATCCTTTTACCACACTTGTGCTTCAAAATAGCACCTGATCTTCATGATAGAGAGTCTCCTATGTTGTCACTTTCATATACTAGTGGGAATCTTTCATTATAGAACTTAGCTTGTATATTCCAGTGATGGGCTTCCTAAAAATGCCCTAGGTCTTCGTGAGCAAGCGAGCTGAGCTTTCATACACTTATAGCTCTAGTGCATCCGTTGCATGGCAATCCCTACTCACTCTCATTGATATCTATTGATGGGCATCTCCATAGCCCGTTGATACGCCTAGTTGATGTGAGACTATCTTCTCCTTTTTGTCTTCTCCACAACCACCATTCTATTCCACCTACAGTGATATATCCATGGCTAACTCATGTATTGCGTGAAGATTGAAAAAGTTTGAGAACATCAAAAGTATGAAACAATTGCTTGGCTTGTCATCGGGGTTGTGCATGATTTAAATATTTTGTGTGATGAAGATAGAGCATAGCCAGACTATATGATTTTGTAGGGATAGCTTTCTTTGGCCATGTTATTTCGAGAAGACATGATTATTTTGTTAGGATGCTTGAAGTATTATTATTTTTATGTCAATATTAAACTTTTGTCTTGAATCTTATTGATCTGAATATTCTTGCCACAATAAAGATAATTACATGGATAAATATGTTAGGTAGCATTCCACATCAAAAATTCTGTTTTTATCATTTACCTACTTGAGGACGAGCAGGAATTAAGCTTGGGGATGTTGATACATCTCCAATGTATCTATAATTTTTTATTGTTCCATGCTATTATATTATCTGTTTTGGATGTTATGGGCTTTATTATACACTTTTATATTATTTTTGGGACTAACCTATTAACCGGAGGCCCAGTCCAAATTGTTGTTTTCTTGCCTATTTCAGTGTTTCGAAGAAAAGGAATATCAAACGGAGTCCAAACAGAATGAAACCTTCGGGAGAGTTATTTTTGGAACGGAAGCAATCCAGGAGACTTGGAGTAGACATCAGGGAAGCTTCGAGGTGGCCACGAGGCAGGGAGGCGTGCCTGCCCCTGGGCACGCCCCCACCCTCGTGGGCCCCTCGTGGCTCCCCTGACCAACTTCTTTCGCCTATATATGTCCATATACCCTAAAAACATCGGGGAGCAGAAGAGATCGGGAGTTTCGCCGCCAGAAGCCTCTGTAGCCACCAAAAACCAATCTAGACCCGTTCTGGCACCCTGCCGGAGGGGGGGAATCCCTCTCCGGTGGCCATCTTCATCATCCCGGCGCTCTCCATGACGAGGAGGGAGTAGTTCACCCTGGGGCTGAGGGTATGTACCAGTAGCTATGTGTTTGATCTCTCTCTCTCTCTCTCTCTCTCTCGTGTTCTTGAGTTGGCACGATCTTGATGTATCGCGAGCTTTGCTATTATAGTTGGATCTTATGATGTTTCTCCCCCTCTACTCTCTTGTAATGGATTGAGTTTTCCCTTTGAAGTTATCTTATCGGATTGAGTCTTTAAGGATTTGAGAACACTTGATATATGTCTTGCACGTGCTTATCTGTGGTGACAATGGGATATCATGTGATCCACTTGATGTATGTTTCGGTGATCAACTTGCGAGTTTCGTGACCCCGTGAACTTATGCATAGGGGTTGGCACACGTTTTCGTCTTGAATCTCCGATAGAAACTTTGGGGCTCTCTTTGAAGTTCTTTGTGTTGGTTGAATAGATGAATCTGAGATTGTGTGATGCATATCGTATAATCATACCCATGGATACTTGAGGTGACATTGGAGTATCTAGGTGACATTAGGGTTTTGGTTGATTTGTGTCTTAAGGTGTTATTCTAGTACGGACTCTAGGATAGATTGAACGGAAAGAATAGCTTCGTGTTATTTTACTATGGACTCTTGAATAGATCGATCAGAAAGGATAACTTTGAGGTGGTTTCATACCCTACCATAATCTCTTCGTTCGTTCTCCGCTATTAGTGACTTTGGAGTGACTCTTTGTTGCATGTTGAGGGATAATTATATGATCCAGTTATGAGAACTTGCACTAGTGACAGTATGAATCCTAGGCCTTGTTTCAACGCATTGCAGTACTCGTTTGTGCTCAATTTTACCGCTTGCTACCTTGCTGTTTTTATATTTTCAGATTACAAAAACCATTATCTACTATCCATATTGCACTTGTATCACCATCTCTTCACCGAACTAGTGCACCTATACAATTTACCATTGTATTGGGTGTGTTGGGGACACAAGAGACTCTTTGGTATTTGGTTGCAGGGTTGCTAGAGAGAGACCATCTTCAACCTATGCCTCCCACGGATTGATAAACCTTAGGTCATCCACTTGAGGGAAATTTGCTACTGTCCTACAAACCTCTGCACTTGGAGGCCCAACAACATCTACAAGAAGAAGGTTGTGTAGTAGACATCAAGCTCTTTTCTAGCGCCGTTGCCAGGGTGGTTAGCGCTTGAAGGTATATCTTTAGATCTTGCAATCGAATCTTTTAGTTTCTTGTTTTATCACTAGTTAAGTTTATAAAAGAAAACCAAAATGGAATTAAGGTTACCTCATATGCTTCATCTTTTTAATATCTTTCATGAAAATAAGGATTCCGATAATAGTGCCAAAGTGTTAGAAGAAGAATGCATTAAAATGTTTGGCACTAAATCTTTGGATGATGAGCATGATTGCAATGTTGTTAGTATGAATTCTTTGAATATCCATGATGCTAATGATATGCAAAGCCACAAGCTTGGGGATGCTATGTTTGATGAAGATGATATTTTTTGTCCCCCAAGTTTTGATGAGCAAGTTTGTTATGATGATAGCATGCCCCCTACCTATGATGACTATATTGATGAAAGTGGGAAGAGTGTCAACTTTAGGAAGTAATGATCCCACTATTTTGGAGGGTGTTGAATCTTATTGTGATAATTATGAAAGTGGATTTGGAGAGGTCATGACTTTATTTAGTAATGATTTCACTATCTTGGAAGAGGTTTCAATCGATTATGATGAGAACAAAGTTGCTACTTATGATGATTATTGTGATGACACTTATGCTATAAAAAGTAGTGATGATTATATTTATAAAACTTGTCATGATTATGATTACCCTTTTTCTGAACATTATTCTTTCAATGTGGAAACAATTTATAGTATTCGAGTTTCTTATGATACTCCCACTATTCTGAATAAGAAGAATTTTGCTTACGTGGAGAGTAGTAACTTTTCTATGCTTGTAGATCATGAAAAGAATGCTTTATGCAATGGTTATATTGTTTAATTCATTCATGATGCTACTGAAAATTATTATGAGGGAGGAACATATGCTTGTAGGAATTGCAATAATATCAAGTTTCCTCTCTATGTGCTGAAAATCTAGAAGTTATGCTTCTTTTACCTTCCTGTGCAAGTTGATTCTTGTTCCCATAAGTTATTTTCTCAGAAAATCCCAATGCATAGGAAGTGGGTTAGACTTAAATGTGCTAGTCATATTCTTCATGATGCTCTCTTTATGTTACAATTCTTATCTTTTATGTGAGCATCATTGAAATCATCATGCCTAGCTAGGGGCGTTAAAACGATAGCGCTTGTTGGGAGGCAACCCAATTTTTATTTTTGTTCCTTGCTTTTTGTTCCTGTTTAGTAATAAATAATTCATCTAGCCTCTGTTTTGGTTATGTTTCTTGTGTTTAATTAGTGTTTGTGTGATGAGGACATCAATACCATTGTTACACCCACGGCCCCTGGTGCTATACATACTAGACCAATTACTAGAGCTCGCGCACGCCAATTGAATTATCAGGTACTTTTGTTTCTTGGTAATGATTCTAATGTTCATGAAAATATGATGCTGCCTAAATTGGATACTTTTATTTTGCTTACAAATGAAGGGCCTAGCTTGGACAAGAAAGATGAACCTTGGAGCAAGTTCAAGCATGAAGATGATGGCATGCGCAAGGGGATCAAGAACGGAGTTACAAGTGATGATTTCAGGACTTTGAAGCCACCATAAGGAGTGCATGAAGCCTTGGACGAAATATACAAGATGCCACTTCATAAATTTCGTCCAGAGGATATTCTAGGTGTTGCGTCACCTTATTATTAGGCCAGGCCCATGTATTTTCGAAATACTTAAGTATAGGCTATTTTTAGAGTCCGTATGTGTGGGGAAACAAGAGTTAGGGTTGGTTTCGGACACCTCCTCCAAGGGCCACGAAATTCCCCCATCTTCCTCCATATATACAGTTGTTAGGGCGTCGTTTAGACTTTGGGTTTTGTTTAGATTAAAAGTTCACCATAGCTGCAACTACGCGTACTTCGTTTGTGTCCAACGACCAGACCAAGACATCACAGAACCCCACCTTCATTAATAAAGCTTTCCTCTTTTATTCGCAATATCCAGATTGCAATCTCAGTTTCTTGCTTGTTCTTTGTTTGCTCACAGGAAATAGACCCTTGTGGTCAGGTTGATTGTCCTTCGGCGTGGTCAATAACCCTCGGAATTTGGTTTAGCGATTGCTAAGGCGCGACGTCTTCGCACGTTCGTAGTCGAATCGTCAAAGTCGACTCACACAGAAAACGATATCTATCTCATCGAAACATTGGGACACCTTCGTCTCTATCAAGTGGTTTCAGATTTCCAGGTTGCTCGGTGAGATTTTATAGTTCTTCGTAGTTTAGATCGAGTCTGTTCTTCATACCTACAGTCCACGAAAAAAGCCAAAAAAATTAGGGTTAGTTCATCATATCCAAACCAATTTGAGCCTTTGCATAGTCTTTTCAGCATTTTGCTTTGTTGAATTTACGGTTGCATCGTCATGTGTAGTTGCTGGTCTTAGAGTCTAGTCTTTTAGAGTTCCGAGTTCTGGTCATAAGTTGTCACGCCGCCGCTGCACCATCATCATCGCCCCTGCCATCTACCACCACCGCTTATCCGCCATCGATCCGTCTCCATATACCATCACAATCCGTATCCATATACCACCACCAATCTGTATCCATATACCACCACGAATTCGTATCCATATACCACCACCAATCTGTATCCATATACCACCATCGCTGCCATATCCTACCACCATATATCCACCACCAATCCGAGTTCCTTTCATATTAGGTTTGTTTTCGAGATCCGTATAATTTCCGTTTCGTGTTTCCTTGCCTGAGTAGGTTTCGAAAAAAATTCTGGAGACCCCCGGGCAGTTTTTAGGCCAAAATTTTCACAGGCAAATTTTTTTCCCTATCCTATTTTTAGGCTTTTCTGAGTCTTTTGAGCCACGTGCCATCATAGTGATTTTTTTGTCGCACTTTTTCGTCGTCGCTACCCTGATTTCCCAAAAAAAGTCCAAAAAAAATTTCATGCCCATCCTGTCAGTTTGACGAGGGAAGAGTTTTGAGACACTCGCCATTATAGTGATTTTTTGCAAAAAAAAGAGGAGTGCCAAACAAAAACAGAGCGAAAAAAGTCCCAGAGTGTGCTTTTCCCTTGTTTACGTGTAGCGCCATGATTTTGTTAGTGTTCTAGGCTTGCGTCTCCAGCATGATCTAGCCTAGGACCAGCACAGTACCGTCGTTGAGCATTTATTCAACTTTGCATCTCTGAATTGATTATTGCTGACCCTTTTTGCTACCATATTATAAGCCTTTCCAGCTCCACATACATCTACGTCATGCATTTGATTTTCCCTGGTAATCGCTCTATCCAAGCTTTGAGAGTTTTGACTATGACGGTTGTCGATCTCCGCCTGCTGTTGGGTAAGAACTGGTAAGAAATTGAGATTTGCTTGACGGATTTGTGACACCCACCACCACCTATTGTTAGTAGTCTGTAGGATCATATTCTTGTGTGTTTCTATTGCTGCTAACCATGACAGGATCACAAGCCGACGAGACTGACTGGGAGAACATGACGAATAAGGAGTTGCATGATAAATTTCAGCAAATTATGAGTGGACAGGTGCAAGTTGTGCTCAACATATTTGAAGATGCCATGGAGAAGATAGATGTCATGGACAAGACGTTCAAAACAAAGCTCGATAACAAGTTTAATGAATTGCCCGCGCGTCTTCCACCACCACCACTGGCTGCCCCTAATGCACCTCTACAACAACAACAACAACAACAACAACAACAACAACAACAACAACAACAACAACAACAACAACAACAAAAACAACAACAAAAACAACAACAACAACAACAACAACAACAACAACACCAGTAGCAACAAACAACAATAGCAACAACAACAACAACAACAACAACAACAACGTCGCTTTCCAAATCAAGTGGGACGAGCACAGCGCGTTCCCATTGACCCTGGGCAAAATTCTGGTGCTGCTGTTGATGCTTATGTCACTCCTGCTGCTACTGCAGAGGTGGAGGACCATTACGAGGATGAGGTTGATCAAAATCAGAACTACGTGCAACCACCAGCACCACCACCACTAGGTCGTCCTCAGGTATATCATCACAACGGTAGGGCTGCACCACCATATGAGGTACGAGATCATGGCCATCTTCCTAAACTGAAATTGAATATTCCACCATTTGAGGGTAGATATGTTCCCGATATATATCTTACTTGGGAGTTAGAAACTGAACAATGTTTTACATGTTTACAATATCCTGAGGAGAGACGTGTTCCTGCTGTTGTTTGTGCTTTCAATAGCTACGCATGTGTTTGGTGGTCTGAACATTTTAGATTATATCCTATTCCAACTACTTGGGCTGCTTTGAAAACTGCTATGCGTACTCGTTGGGTTCCACCATATTATCAACGTGAATTACTTCAAAAATTGCAGCGTTTAAGACAAGGAAAAAATTCTATAGAAGAATATTATCAGGAATTACAAACTGGCATGATTAGATGTGGTATTGTTGAGGAGAATTAAGCTATGCTTGCATGTTTTATGGGTGGATTAAATAGAGAGATTCAGACCATTCTAGAGTATAAGGAGTATACTAATATCACTCGTTTATTCCATCTTGCTTGTAAAGCTGAACGTGAAGTGCAAGATCGACATGCATTGGGGCGAACTAACTTTTCTGCAGGTCAATCTTCATCATGGACACCACGTGCATCCTCTACTTCCACTACACCAGCACCTCAATCAGGTGCCACCTCCAGCTGTGATACAAGAAAGCAGGCACAACCATCACTATCTGCCAAGAGCACACCTGTCAGGTGCCACCTCCAGCCGTGATACAAGAAAGCAGGCACAACCACCACTATCTGCCAAGAGCACACATGTCGGGCCTGCGCAGAGCTCTTCTTCTTCCATGGCATCAACAGGGCACACAAGTGATATTATTAGTCGTCGTTGTAAGGGAAGAGGACATTTTGTGAGAGAATACAAATCTCAGCGTGAGATGATTGCTACTGAGGATGGGATGGTGGGTATGAGTCCGCTAGTGACTATGATGAGGAGACTTTGGCTCTTATTACACATGAAGAACACGGTGGAGATGATTCTGATCATGAGACGTAGTACATGTGTAACACCCTCGATGCGACTATATCCCCCACGTGTCGAGGCACGACTTAGAGGCATAATCGCATTGAAGGCATATGTCGCAAGTTAGGCAATCTTCACAACATCCCATGTAATAAGATAATAAAAGGGAGGATAACATAGTTGGCTTACACTCGCCACGTCAATCAAGTGCATAAATAACATTACATCAACCAAACACTCATGGCCCGACTACGGCGCCAAAATAAAAGAGAACCCAACAAGCGACAACGGTCCCGTTCACCCCCAACTGGGCACCACTGCTGATCATCAGGAAAGGAAACATAGTAACGTTGAGAGTCTTCGTCGAACTCCCACTTGAGCTCAAACGCCTCCTGGAGCGGAATCATCAGGCCCTGCATCTGGTGTAATAGTAATCTGTGAGCCACAGGGACTCAGCAATCTCGCACCCTCGCGATCAAGACTATTTAAGCTTATAGGTAAGGCAAGGTAAATATGTGGAGCTGCAGCAAGCGACTAGCAAATATGGTGGCTAACTTATTCGCAAAAGAGAGCGAGAAGAGGAGGCAAAGCACGAGCGAGAAGCTAGAGGACAACCTACGCAACCATTACTCCAACACCGTGTCCACTTCCCGGGCTCCTCCGAGAAGAGGCCATCACGGTAACACACTCAGTTGATTCATTTTAATTAATTAAGGTTCAAGTTATCTACAACCGGACATTAACAAATTCCCATCTGCCCATAACTGCGGGCACGGCTTTCGAAAGTTCAAATCCCTACAGGGGAGTCCCAACTTAGCCCATGACAAGCTCTCACGGTCAACGAAGGAATAGACCTCCTCCCAAGACGTTCCGATCAGACTCGGTATCTCGGTTCGTCAAGACACTTCGATAGGTTAAAACAAATCCAGCAACACCGCCCGAATGTGCCGACAAATCTCGATAGGAGCTGCACATATCTCTTTCTCTGGGCACACTCAGATGAACACTACGTACAACTAAAACCAACCCTCAAGTTGCCCCGAGGTGGCGCTGCAAGTGGCTCTATTTGGACCAACACTCAAAGGAGCACTGGCCCGGGGGGGTTTAAATAAGATGACCCTCGGGCTCCGGAAACCCAAGGGAAAAAGAGGCTAGGTGGCAAATGGTAAAACCAAGGTTGGGCATTGCTGGAAAAGCTTTAATCAAGGCGAACTATCAATGGGTTCCCATTATAACCCAACCGCGTAAGGAACGCAAAATCCGGGAACATAACACCGATATGACGGAAACTAGGGCGGCAAGAGTGGAACAAAACACTAGGCGAGAGGCCGAGCCTTCCACCCTTTACCAAGTATATAGATGCATTAAGATAACATGGCAATATAATGATATCCCAACAAGTAAATAAATGTTCCAACAAGGAACGGCCTTCAATCTTCACCTGCAACTAGCAACGCTATAAGAGGGGCTGAGCAAAGCGGTAACATGGCCAAACAACGGTTTGCTAGGACATGGTGGGTTAGAGGTTTGACATGGCAGTTTGGGGAGGCTTGAAAGCAAGTGGTAGGCATCGTAGCACTGTCATAGCAAAAGAGCGAGCAAACTAGCATACCAAAGATAGTAGTGATTTCGAGGGTATGATCATCTTGCCTGCACAGTTGTCAGAGTTGACTGGATCCTCGAAAGCAAACTCAACGGGCTCCTCGTTAGCGAACTCGTCTCCCGGCTCTACCCAAACAATACAAACAAACAACAAGGATACAATCAACCACGTGCAAGGACAAACAATATGATGCAATGATGATATGCTATGCAGGATGCGATGCGGGATGCAAAATGCAAGATATGACAGGAAATGCAAGATCCTGGCCTCAACTTGGAAATCCAAGTGTGCCACTGGAAAGATGAGATTAAATCGCTTGAAAACGATATAAAGATCATCGGAATCGGAGTTACGGTTTAGAAATGGCAAGCGATTCAAAAATGACACCGGTCTGCGATTTACAGCAAGTAGGCATCTAAATGCAATGAGATGAACATGCTACAGCACCCAAACATGACAACAAAATACATGGCAGGGATGCATACAAGATGCTTAACAAAAGTCTAGCACTGAGCTACGGCCAATTCATCCATTAACAGGTTCAAACAAGCATGGCAAAATGCATATGGCAAACAGATCTCAGACTTTGTGAAATTAACACTTGTCTGGAATTTCAGATCAGGTAGCTCTCTTCGGAGCAACAAAACTACATGCTACAGGACCTGAAAATGGCAAAGTAAAATATGGCATGGATCTACTCAAATATCTTAACAAAAGTCCCTTAGTGACCTTGAGCCAAAAGGGATCAGAAAATATACTAACAAGCATGTGAACATCGCAAAAACATGCTGAAACAGATATCAAGTAGGCATGTTCACGAGCTCGATGCACTCACTACGGTGCAAGACATGACAAGACAAGCATACACCCATCAAGAAGGCACACAATGCAAGCTAGACATGGCAAGAACAATGGCATAGCATGCACGGATCAACTACAACATCATCGGCAAAATTGCAAACAAGTTGACAATCTGCCCAGATTCACAAAGTAGCAAAAGTAGAGCTCGATTGACTCAAGCTAGGGTGCTCCATAATTTCAAACAAAGGCATGGATGGATACATCACTGCAAGATTAATAAAACTCCCTTACTGATCATCCTCAAAAGAGGCACAGATCACTAGGAAACAACATGAACATATGGCAATATGAGATAAATAGATCAAGGACTTAGTGGAAATGCTAAGTCCCTGAAAACAGAATAACCGAGTGCCTCACTTTGCAAGCTTGCACTAGTCACCACACACATCACAAAAATACATGGGTTGCACCTCTGCAAAGATGACAAAACTCGTAACAAAACATATGTAGAGCATCAGGGCATATCATGCACACGTTAATCATGGCAAAAATGACAAAAGGCTAAATGGAGTAGCAGATCTGACAAATATCTCAAGTAGCCCTGTTCTAACAGCATTTCGGGCATCAAGATGAACTCAAATGAAAATGATGCAATGGAATGAAATGATGTACTCTCGGAGGTGAACATTTTGATATGCGATATGCATGAATCAGAGCTACAGATGCAAAGTTACGGTGCTATGAACATGGACACTTGGATCTACAATTTCGGGACTTAGTGAAAGAAAATCACCCCAAGATCTAGGGTTTCGGTGGCACGCGTCCCGAGGCTGGATCCGAGCTCGCCGGCGTCGTTGGCCGGGGCGGCGGCCGGAGCGGGAGGAAGAGGCCGGCGGGGTGCGGTAGGCGGCGGCGGACGGGAGTGGCGGAGCGGCGCCGGGCGGCGACGGCTCGCGGCGGAGGCAGCGAAGCGCGGCGAGGCGAGGTGGCAGGCGGCCTCGGGCGGCGGCGGCTGCCGGCGAACGGGGCGAGGAGGCGGCGGAGCGGTGCGGTGGCGCGGGAGGAAGGAGACGGCGGCGGGGCGACAGGGCGGGCGGCGCGCGCGGATGGGCCAGGCGGGCCCGCTGCGGGCTCTCCTGGCCACGGCGGCGGCGGGCGGCGGAGGGACACGTGGTGCCTTCCGGTTGGCGCGGGCGGCGGAGCGGACGCGTCCGGCCGGTGCGGGGGCGATTTCTAGGGTTTGAGAGGGAGGAGATCCGCGAATTTTGGGAGGGGGCTTTAAATAGAGGTAGAGGGAGCTAGGAGAGTCCAAATAAGGTGCGGTTTTCGGCCACGCGATTGTGATCGAACGCTCTAGATGATGGAGCAGAGATAGGTGGGTTTGGGCCAAATTGGAGGGGTGTTGGGCTGCAACACACACGAGGCCTTTTCGGTCCCTCGGTTAACCGTTGGAGTATCAAACGAAGTCCAAATGGTACGAAACTTGACAGGCGGTCTACCGGTAGTAAACCAAGGCCGCTTGGCAAGTCTCGGTCCAATCCGGAAATGTTTAATCCCCACACACGAAAGAAAGGTAGAAATGACCACCAGAGGAGAACGAAGCGCCGGAATGCAAAACGGACAACGGGGAAAATGCTCGAATGCATGAGATGAACACGTATGCAAATGCAATGCACAAGATGTCATGATATGAGATGCATGACAACGATACAACACACAGAGACAAAGAACCCGAACCCGAGAAAATAAAATAACTTAACGCCGGAAATGGCAAGAGTTGAAGTACAAATTGGGAAAGTTACATCCGGGGTGTTACAACACTCCACCACTACGAAAAGATCTCGTCCCGAGATCTAGGACTGAAAGAACGCCGGGTACTCAGAACGGAGGTGATCCTCGCGTTCCCAGGTAGCTTCATGGTCGGAATGATGTGACCACTTGACTTTGAGAAATTTGATTGACTTATTGCGAGTCTTGCGTTCAGTCTCTTCAAGAATAGCAACTGGGTGCTCACGATAAGACAGATCTTCTTGGAGCTCAATGTCCTCGAAGTTGACGGTGCGGTCAGGAGTCTTGAAGCACTTTTGGAGCTGAGAGACATGGAACACGTCATGAACATTTGCAAAGTTTGAAGGAAGCTCGAGTTGATAGGCGAGGTCGCCTCTCTTGCTGACAATCTTGAAAGGTCCCACGTATCTAGGGGCAAGCTTTCCTTTGATACCGAAGCGACGAGTACCTTTCATAGGAGAGACGCGGAGGTAAACATGATCTCCGATCTCAAAGGCCAAGTCACGGTGCTTACTGTCATAGTAGCTCTTCTGGCGAGATTGGGCTGCTTTGAGGTTATCACGAATGACTTTGCACATTTCCTCTGCCTCTGTGATTAAGTCATTACCCAAAAGCTGACGTTCACCAGTTTCAGACCAGTAGAGAGGGGTACGTCACTTCCTGCCATACAGAATTTCAAATGGGGCCTTGCCCGAACTTGCTTGAAAACTGTTGTTGTAGGAGAATTCAGCATAAGGAAGACAATCCTCCCACTTCATGCCGAAGGAGATCACACAAGCCCTGAGCATATCTTCAAGAATCTGGTTGACACGCTCGACTTGACCGCTAGTTTGAGGATGGAAAGCTGTGCTGAAGCGGATGTTCGTGCCCATGGCCTTCTGAAAAGAATCCCAAAACTTGGATGTAAAGATGCTGCCACGGTCTGATGAGATCACTTGAGGAATACCGTGCAGAGAGACAATACGAGAGGTATAGAGTTCCGCCAATTGAGCTGAAGTGATCGACTCTTTGATAGGCAGAAAATGAGCCACTTTGGTAAGTTTGTCGATGACAACGAATATAGCATCATTGCCACGCTTGGACTTAGGAAACCCAGTCACGAAGTCCATTCCAATGTGGACAAACTTCCATTCTGGAATGGCAAGAGGTTGGAGGAGACCTGCTGGCCTTTGGTGTTCTGCCTTCACTCTTCTGCAGACATCACATTCATTCACAAATTGAGCAATCTCGCGCTTCATTCGAGTCCACCAATAAGCTTGCTTAAGGTCCTGATACATCTTCGTGCTCCCAGGGTGGATGGAGAGGAGAGAATTGTGAGCCTCATTCATGATCACTTTACGGAGGTCACCTTTGGGTACAACAATACGATCCTCGAAGAAGAGAGTGTCCTTGTCATCAAGGCGGTAGCACTTGTACTTGGACTGACTCTTGGCAATCCCAATCTTCACCTTTTTCACCATAGCATCAAGAAGCTGGGCTTGGCGAATCTGGTCTACCAAGGTAGGAGAGACTTGAAGGTTGGTGAGGAAACCTTGAGGAACAATTTGCAGATTAAGTTTGTAGAAAGCTTCACAAAGCTCGAGTTGATAAGGCTTGAGAATCAGACTGTTGCAGTAAGCTTTCCTGCTCAATGCGTCAGCAATCACATTGGCCTTGCCTGGAGTATACTCGATACTCGGATTATACTCTTGAATCATTTCGACCCATCGAGTTTGCCTGAGGTTGAGATTAGGCTGAGTGAAGATGTACTTGAGACTCTTGTGATCAGTGAAAATGTCCACTTTTCTTCCCAAAAGAAGATGTCTCCAAGTCAAAAGAGCATGCACAACTGCCGCCAACTCGAGATCATGAGTGGGGTAGTTCTTCTCATTAGGCTTCAATTGGCGAGATGTATAAGAAACAACTTTCTTCTATTGCATCAATACTGCGCCAAGACCTTGGAGAGAGGCATCACAAAAGACCTCGTATGGCTTGGATTCATCAGGCGGAGTGAGAACTGGAGCAGTGATCAATTTCTCTTTCAAAGTGTTGAAAGCAATGTCACACTTCGGAGACCAAACGTACTTGATGTGCTTCTGGAGAAGATTAGAGAGAGGCTTCGCGATCTTAGAAAAGTTTTCAACGAATCTTCGGCAATAGCTTGCGAGGCCGAGGAAGCTATGGAGTTGCTTCACGTTCTGAGGAGGTTCCCAATTCAAAATTGCAGACACCTTCTCAGGATTCACGGCAATACCCTTGGCAGAGATGATATGACCAAGATAAATAACCTCATCGAGCCAAAATTCACACTTGGAGAACTTGGCGTAGAACTGATGTTCTCTGAGCTTATCAAGAACCAAACGCAAGTGCTTGGCATGATCTTCCTTGTTCTTCGAGAAAACCAGAATGTCGTCGAGATAGACCAAAACGAAGTCATTGGTGTAGGCATTGAAGATGAAGTTCATCATGCGAGAGAACGTCGGGGGAGCGTTGACGAGGCCAAAAGACATGACAGTGTATTCATATGAACCAAAGCTTGTCCTGAAAGCCGTCTTGGGAATATCTTGCTCACGGATTCGAATCTGATGATAACCCATACGAAGATCAAGCTTGGAGAATACTTGGGCACCTTTGAGTTGTTCGAACAGCTCATTGATGTTGGGAAGTGGGTATTTGTTCTTGATGGTCTTCTTGTTCACTGGACGGTAATCAACACAAAGTTGGTCCGTTCCATCCTTCTTCTTCACAAAAAGTACACCACAACCCCATGGAGAAGAACTAGGCCGGATGAGACCCATTTTCTCTTGAATATCTAGTTGCTTCTTTGGCTCTTTCAACTCTTCAGGTCCGAGCTTGTAAGGACGTTTGCAAACAGGTTCCGTGCCAGGCTCAAGATCAATAACGAATTCAACTGGCCGGTGCGGAGGCATTCCTGGAAGCTCTTCTGGAAAGACGTCTTGATATTCGCAAACGACTGGAATTTGCGAGATGGCATCCAATTCACCCTTCTCATTGAGAGAAAACAGACGAATGGTATCATCACGAGCGGCGAAGACAATTACATCCTCAGACGAATGAGTCAATTGAATCTGCCTGGCTGCACAATCAAGTTGAGCCTTGTGCTTGGAAAGCCAATCCATTCCGAGAATAAGATCAATATCCGAGTTACCAAGAACCACCGGAGAAGAGAGAAACTTGTAGTTGCCCAACGTGATAGAGACCTCCGGGACGCAATTGTTAGAAGTCACTTGCTTGCCTGGAGACACAATCTTCAACGGAACAGGAATCCTTTCGGTCACAAAATCATGCTTGGCCACAAATGGGGTTGAAATAAAAGAAAGCGATGCACCAGTGTCAAAAAGAACTTTTGCAGGAACATCGTTAACAGGAAGGTTACCCATGATCACATCTGGTGAGTCCTCTGCCTAAGCTGCATTCAGCAAATTGACCTTGGCGTGCTTGGGGTTATGCTTGACCACAGCTGTACTTGCCGATCTGACAGGAGGAGGAGGAGGAAGACGCCTCTGGTTGAAACACTTGTTGGCATAGTGACCCTTCTGTTGGCACTTGTTGCACGTGACCTCTGAAAGCGGACGGTGATACAGAGCACTCGATCTTGGATCTTGGAGCACTCGATCTTGGAGCTTGAGTCGAAGTCTTGTTCTGAAAGCCAGGGTTGGGTGGGTGGGAAGAACCACTGCCACCTTTGCTCTTCTGCTGATACGGCTGACGGAATGGAGGAGGAGGAAGCCAATACTTCTGTTGCTTGGCCACTTGAGTAGAGGAAGAAGGAGTAACATCTCTGACTCGCTTCTTGGAAGCATCACACTTCAACTGAGAAGCCTCTTGCTTCAATGCCATGTTGTAGAACTCATCGTATCTCAAGGGCTCGAAGAGAACAAGAGCTAGCTGAATTTCTTCTCTGAGACCACCCCTGAACTGATATATCATGCTCTTCTCATCAGGCACGTCCTGCTTAGCAAAGCGGGCGAGCTTCTGGAACAACTTGTTGTAGTCATAGACAGACAAAGAGCCTTGCTTCAGGTTGCGGAATTCCTCACGCTTGCTTTCAACCACGCTATGGGGAATATGATGAGCTCGGAAATCTCGACGGAAATCATCCCAAGTGATAACACGTCCACCTCTGGAATCCTTGTACTGCTGGAACCATTCTGCAGCTTGATCTTTGAGTTGGAAGGAAGCGAACTTGACAAAGTCCTCAGGCTTAATGTTACTGCACTCGAAATGCTTGCACAAATCCAAAAGCCAATCGTCAGCATCGGTTGCCTCAACACAATTGCTGAAAGTCTTTGGGCCATTAGCAAGGAACTGGTTGATTGTAGCAAAGTGATTCTGATTGTTGCCTTGATTCCCTTGGTTGCCTTGATTGAGCTCTTGAAGAATTTGCATGATCAACTGTGTGTTTGCATTGGTTGCGGCCATCACAGCTTGCCATGCCTCCGGAGGAGGTGGAGGTGGTGGCGGATTAGGATTCGGAGTCGTGCGCGTTGGAGGAGCCATCCTGAAGAGGTTAACCACCATTAGCACATTGATAGACAAATATTGAAGCTGAATCCAATGGAATGAAAATTGCAACATATAGTCTTCACATCCGAACAAAATGAACGAATGCATTCCTCTTGAAATGGTCACATATCCATAAATTGAGAAGCCATGTAGAATTAAGGTAGAGAAATAAATCAACAAGGTACAGATCAAGAATGAATAATCGATAAGAAATCCCAATCTCAAACCAATATCCGTGGAAGAAGAACTAGAGATACAAGAATTCCCACCTATGAAACTCCCGAACCTTTCCGGTTATGCAATCAGGTGTTGGGGATACAGGGGAAGCATAATATCTCACCCAAACTAGCAAATCCTACATCCAGCTGTATCCATCCTTCAACACATAACCAAGAAACCTTCGGAAACCATCTACCTCAACCTTCGAAAAGCATCCATTATACAAGTTATGACGATACTCCCGAACTCCCGCCCCAGTACTGGGTGGCGTCGAGGTTATCTCACCAACGAACTGCATAAAAGAGATTTTCGATGTCGGCGTACTAAACTCAGGTATTCCAGAACTGCAACGATAAAATTATGACGACAACACCTCAGAGCTCAACTCCCCGAGACACTTCCACTAAACCCCTGACAGGAGGCACCAAGACAATGTTCTCATCATAAAACCATCGGAACGATAACAAGATACCCGCGTGATCCTAAAAAAATTTTAGTGAAATTTGAGAAGAGAAGAGTTAAAACTCTACGTCAGGATGCCTTACCAGAGCGATGAGGAGACTGGGAAGTAAAAAGAATTCCTAAACTCTCCGATATATAATTCCTAATGACTGAAAACATTTTTCTAGACACAACTCGGCCGCTAAAAACGATCAAGCAATGGGGCTCCTAAGGTCGGGGAAGGCTCTGATTACCAACTTGTAACACCCTCGATGCGACTATATCTCCCACGTGTCGAGGCACGACTTAGAGGCATAATCGCATTGAAGGCATATGTCGCAAGTTAGGCAATCTTCACAACATCCCATGTAATAAGATAATAAAAGGGAGGATAACATAGTTGGCTTACACTCGCCACGTCAATCAAGTGCATAAATAACATTACATCAACCAAACTCTCATGGCCCGACTACGGCGCCAAAATAAAAGAGAACCCAACATGCGACAACGGTCCCGTTCACCCCCAACTGGGCACCACTACTGATCATCAGGAAAGGAAACATAGTAACGTTGAGAGTCTTCGTCGAACTCCCACTTGAGCTCAAACGCGTCTCCTGGAGCGGAATCATCAGGCCCTGCATCTGGTGTAATAGTAATCTGTGAGCCACAGGGACTCAGCAATCTCGCACCCTCGCGATCAAGACTATTTAAGCTTATAGGTAAGGCAAGGTAAATATGTGGAGCTGCAGCAAGCGACTAGCAAATATGGTGGCTAACTTATTCGCAAAAGAGAGCGAGAAGAGGAGGCAAAGCACGAGCGAGAAGCTAGAGGACAACCTGCGCAACCATTACTCCAACACCGTGTCCACTTCCCGGACTCCGCCGAGAAGAGGCCATCACGGTAACACACTCAGTTGATTCATTTTAATTAATTAAGGTTCAAGTTATCTACAACCGGAAATTAACAAATTCCCATCTGCCCATAACCGCGGGCACGGCTTTCGAAAGTTCAAATCCCTGCAGGGGAGTCCCAACTTAGCCCATGACAAGCTCTCACGGTCAACGAAGGAATAGACCTCCTCCCAAGACGTTCCGATCAGACTCGGTATCTCGGTTCGTCAAGACACTTCGACAGGTTAAAACAAATCCAGCAACACCGCCCGAATGTGCCGACAAATCCCGATAGGAGCTGCACATATCTCTTTCTCAGGGCACACTCAGATGAACACTACGTACAACTAAAACCAACCCTCAAGTTGCCCCGAGGTGGCGCTGCAAGTGGCTCTATTTGGACCAACACTCAGAGGAGCACTGGCCCGGGGGGGTTTAAATAAGATGACCCTCGGGCTCCGGAAACCCAAGGGAAAAAGAGGCTAGGTGGAAAATGGTAAAACCAAGGTTGGGCATTGCTGGAAAAGCTTTAATCAAGGCGAACTATCAAGGGGTTCCCATTATAACCCAACCGCGTAAGGAACGCAAAATCCGGGAACATAACACCGATATGACGGAAACTAGGGCGGCAAGAGTGGAACAAAACACTAGGCGAGAGGCCGAGCCTTCCACCCTTTACCAAGTATATAGATGCATTAAGATAACATGGCAATATAATGATATCCCAATAAGTAAATAAATGTTCCAACAAGGAACGTCCTTCAATCTTCACCTCCAACTAACAACGCTATAAGAGGGGCTGAGCAAAGCGGTAACATGGCCAAACAACGGTTTGCTAGGACATGGTGGGTTAGAGGTTTGACATGGCAATTTGCGGAGGCTTGAAAGCAAGTGGTAGGCATCGTAGCATTGTCATAGCAAAAGAGCGAGCAAAACTAGCATAGCAAAGATAGTAGTGATTTCGAGGGTATGATCATCTTGCCTGCACAGTTGTCGGAGTTGACTGGATCCTCGAAAGCAAACTCAATGGGCTCCTCGTTAGCGAACTCGTCTCCCATCTCTACCCAAACAATACAAACAAACAATAAGGATACAATCAACCACGTGCAAGGACAAACAATATGATGCAATGATGATATGCTATGCAGGATGCGATGCGGGATGCAAAATGCAAGATATGACAGGAAATGCAAGATCCTGGCCTCAACATGTAAATCCAAGTATTCCACTGGAAAGATGAGATCAAATCGCTTGAAAACGATATAAAGATCATCGGAATCGGAGTTACGGTTTAGAAATGGCAAGCGATTCAAAAATGACACCGGTCTGCGATTTACATCAAGTAGGCATCTAAATGCAATGAGATGAACATGCTACAGCACCCAAACATGACAACAAAATACATGGCAGGGATGCATACAAGATGCTTAACAAAAGTCTAGCACTGAGCTACGGCCAATTCATCCATTAACAGGTTCAAACAAGCATGGCAAAATGCATATGGCAAACAGATCTCAGACTTTGTGAAATTAACACTTGTCTGGAATTTCAGATCAGGTAGCTCTCTTCGGAGCAATAAAACTACATGCTACAGGACCTGAAAATGGCAAAGTAAAACATGGCATGGATCTACTCAAATAGCTTAACAAAAGTCCCTTAGTGACCTTGAGCCAAAAGGGATCAGAAATTATACTAACAAGCATGTGAACATCGCAAAAACATGCTGAAACAGATATCAAGTAGGCATCTTCACGAACTCGATGCACTCACTACGGTGCAAGACATGACAAGACAAGCATACACCCATCAAGAAGGCACACAATGCAAGCTAGAAATGGCAAGAACAATGGCATAGCATGCATGGATCAACTACAACATCATCGGCAAAATTGCAAACAAGTTGACAATCTGCCCAGATTCACAAAGTAGCAAAAGTAGAGCTCGATTGACTCAAGCTAGGGTGCTCCATAATTTCAAACAAAGGCATGGATGGATACATCACTGCAATATTAATAAAACTCCCTTACTGATCATCCTCAAAAGAGGCACAGATCACTAGGAAACAACATGAACATATGGCAATATGAGATAAATAGATCAAGGACTTAGTGGAAATGCTAAGTCCCTGAAAACAGAATAACCGAGTGCCTCACTTTGCAAGCTTGCACTAGTCACCACACACATCACAAAAATACATGGGTTGCACCTCTGCAAAGATGACAAAACTCGTAACAAAACATATGTAGAGCATCAGGGCATATCATGCACACGTTAATCATGGCAAAAATGACAAAAGGCTAAATGGAGTAGCAGATCTGACAAATATCTCAAGTAGCCCTGTTCTAACAGCATTTCGGGCATCAAGATGAACTCAAATGAAAATGATGCAATGGAATGAAATGATGTACTCTCGGAGGTGAACATTTTGATATGCTATATGCATGAATCAGAGCTACAGATGCAAAGTTACGGTGCTATGAACATGGACACTTGGATCTACAATTTCGGGACTTAGTGAAAGAAAATCAACCCGAGATCTAGGGTTTCGGTGGCACGCGTCCCGAGGCTGGATCCGAGCTCGCCGGCGTCGTTGGCCGGGGCGGCGGCCGGAGCGGGAGGAAGAGGCCGGCGGGGCGCGGTAGGCGGCGGCGGACGGGAGTGGCGGAGCGGCGCCGGGCGGCGACGGCTCGCGGCGGAGGCAGCGGAGCACAGCGAGGCGAGGTGGCAGGCGGCCTCGGGAGGCGGCGGCTGCCGGCGAACGGGGCGAGGAGGCGGCGGAGCGGCGCGGTGGCGCGGGAGGAAGGAGACGGCGGCGGGGCGACCGGGCGGGCGGCGCGCGCGGATGGGCCAGGCGGGCCCGCTGCGGGCTCGCCGGGCCACGGCGGTGGCGGGCGGCGGAGGGACACGTGGCGCCTTCCGGTTGGCGCGGGCGGCGGAGCGGACGCGTCCGGCCGGATTCGGACGTGTCCGGCCGGTGCGGGGGCGATTTCTAGGGTTTGAGAGGGAGGAGATCCGCGAATTTTGGGAGGGGGCTTTAAATAGAGGTAGAGGGAGCTAGGAGAGTCCAAATAAGGTGCGGTTTTCGGCCACGCGATTGTGATCGAACGCTCTAGATGATGGAGCAGAGATAGGTGGGTTTGGGCCAAATTGGAGGGGTGTTGGGCTGCAACACACACGAGGCCTTTTCGGTCCCTCGGTTAACCGTTGGAGTATCAAACGAAGTCCAAATGGTACGAAACTTGACAGGCGGTCTACCGGTAGTAAACCAAGGCCGCTTGGCAAGTCTCGGTCCAATCCGGAAATGTTTAATCCCCACACACGAAAGAAAGGTAGAAATGACCACCAGAGGAGAACGAAGCGCCGGAATGCAAAACGGACAACGGGGAAAATGCTCGAATGCATGAGATGAACACGTATGCAAATGCAATGCACAAGATGTCATGATATGAGATGCATGACAACGATACAACACACAGAGACAAAGAACCCGAACCCGAGAAAATAAAATAACTTAACGCCGGAAACGGCAAGAGTTGAAGTACAAATTGGGAAAGTTACATCCGGGGTGTTACAACACTCCACCACTACGAAAAGATCTCGTCCCGAGATCTAGGACTGAAAGAACGCCGGGTACTCAGAACGGAGGTGATCCTCGCGTTCCCAGGTAGCTTCATGGTCGGAATGATGTGACCACTTGACTTTGAGAAATTTGATTGACTTATTGCGAGTCTTGCGTTCAGTCTCTTCAAGAATAGCAACTGGGTGCTCACGATAAGACAGATCTTCTTGGAGCTCAATGTCCTCGAAGTTGACGGTGCGGTCAGGAGTCTTGAAGCACTTTTGGAGCTGAGAGACATGGAACACGTCATGAACATTTGCAAAGTTTGAAGGAAGCTCGAGTTGATAGGCGAGGTCGCCTCTCTTGCTGACAATCTTGAAAGGTCCCACGTATCTAGGGGCAAGCTTTCCTTTGATACCGAAGCGACGAGTACCTTTCATAGGAGAGACGCGGAGGTAAACATGATCTCCGATCTCAAAGGCCAAATCACGGTGCTTACTATCATAGTAGCTCTTCTGGCGGGATTGGGCTGCTTTGAGGTTATCACGAATGACTTTGCACATTTCCTCTGCCTCTGTGATTAAGTCATTACCCAAAAGCTGACGTTCACCGGTTTCAGACCAGTAGAGAGGGGTACGGCACTTCCTGCCATACAGAATTTCAAATGGGGCCTTGCCCGAACTTGCTTGAAAACTGTTGTTGTAGGAGAATTCAGCATAAGGAAGACAATCCTCCCACTTCATGCCGAAGGAGATCACACAAGCCCTGAGCATATCTTCAAGAATCTGGTTGACACGCTCGACTTGACCGCTAGTTTGAGGATGGAAAGCTGTGCTGAAGCGGATGTTCGTGCCCATGGCCTTCTGAAAAGAATCCCAAAACTTGGATGTAAAGATGCTGCCACGGTCTGATGAGATCACTTGAGGAATACCGTGCAGAGAGACAATACGAGAGGTATAGAGTTCCGCCAATTGAGCTGAAGTGATCGACTCTTTGATAGGCAGAAAATGAGCCACTTTGGTAAGTTTGTCGATGACAACGAATATAGCATCATTGCCACGCTTGGACTTAGGAAACCCAGTCACGAAGTCCATTCCAATGTGGACAAACTTCCATTCTGGAATGGCAAGAGGTTGGAGGAGACCTGCTGGCCTTTGGTGTTCTGCCTTCACTCTTCTGCAGACATCACATTCATTCACAAATTGAGCAATCTCGCGCTTCATTCGAGTCCACCAATAAGCTTGCTTAAGGTCCTGATACATCTTCGTGCTCCCAGGGTGGATGGAGAGGAGAGAATTGTGAGCCTCATTCATGATCACTTTACGGAGGTCACCTTTGGGTACAACAATACGATCCTCGAAGAAGAGAGTGTCCTTGTCATCAAGGCGGTAGCACTTGTACTTGGACTGACTCTTGGCAATCCCAATCTTCACCTTTTTCACCATAGCATCAAGAAGCTGGGCTTGGCGAATCTGGTCTACCAAGGTAGGAGAGACTTGAAGGTTGGTGAGGAAACCTTGAGGAACAATTTGCAGATTAAGTTTGTAGAAAGCTTCACAAAGCTCGAGTTGATAAGGCTTGAGAATCAGACTGTTGCAGTAAGCTTTCCTGCTCAATGCGTCAGCAATCACATTGGCCTTGCCTGGAGTATACTCGATACTCGGATTATACTCTTGAATCATTTCGACCCACTTTGCAAGCTTGCACTAGTCACCACACACATCACAAAAATACATGGGTTGCACCTCTGGAAAGATGACAAAACTCTTAACAAAACATATGTAGAGCATCAGGGCATATCATGCACACGTTAATCATGGCAAAAATGACAAAAGGCTAAATGGAGTAGCAGATCTGACAAATATCTCAAGTAGCCCTCTTCTAACAGCATTTCGGGCATCAAGATGAACTCAAATGAAAATGATGCAATGGAATGAAATGATGTACTCTCTGAGGTGAACATTTTGATATGCTATATGCGGTGGCGCGGGAGGAAGGAGACGGCGACAGGGCGACCGGCGGGCGGCGCGCGCGGATGGGCCGGGCGGGCCCGCTGCGGGCTCGCCGGGCCGCGGCGGCGGCGGGCGGCGAAGGGACACGTGGCGCCTTCCGGTTGGCGCGGGCGGGGGAGCGGACGCGTCCGGCCAGATTCGGACGTGTCGGGCCGGTGCGGGGGCGATTTCTAGGGTTTGAGAGGGAGGAGATCCGCGAATTTTGGGAGGGGGCTTTAAATAGAGGTAGAGGGAGCTAGGAGAGTCCAAATGAGGTGCGGTTTTCGGCCACGCGATCGTGATCGAACGCTCTAGATGATGGAGCAGAGATAGGTGGGTTTGGGCCAAATTGGAGGGGTGTTGGGCTGCAACACACACGAGGCCTTTTCGGTCCCTCGATTAACCGTTGGAGTATCAAACGAAGTCCAAATGGTACGAAACTTGACAGGCGGTCTACCGGTAGTAAACCAAGGCCGCTTGGCAAGTCTCAGTCCAATCCAGAAATGTTTAATGCCCACACACGAAAGAAAGGTAGAAATGACCACCGGAGGAGAACGAAGCGCCGGAATGCAAAACGGACAACGGGGAAAATGCTCGAATGCATGAGATGAACACGTATGCAAATGCAATGCACAAGATGACATGATATGAGATGCATGACTACGATACAACACACGGAGACAAAGAACCCGAACCCAAGAAAATAAAATAACTTAACGCTGGAAACGGCAAGAGTTGAAGTACAAATTGGGAAAGTTACATCCGGGGTGTTACAACATGGCTGCTGAGGATGCTGACAGGTATGAATGTTTAGTTGCTCAACGTGTTTTGAGTGTGCAGGTTACACAAGCTGAGCAAGATCAAAGGCATAATTTGTTCCATACAAAGGGAGTTGTGAAGGAACGTTCTGTTCGCGTCATCATAGATGGTGGGAGCTGCAACAACTTGGCTAGCATGGAGATGGTGGAGAAGCTATCTCTCACCACAAGACCACATCCACATCCTTACTACATCCAATGGTTCAACGACAGCGGCAAGGTTAAGGTAACACGTACTGTTCATGTGCTCTTTAGTATCTCTACATATGCTGATTATGTTGATTGTGATGTGGTACCTATGCAAGCATGTTCCTTATTACTTGGTAGACCATGGCAATTTGATAAAAATTATGTACACCATGGTAGAAACAATCGGTATACTCTTGTTCATAAGGATAAAAATATTACTTTGCTTCCTATGACTCCTGATTCCATTTTGAAAGATGATATTAATAGAGCTAATAAAGCAAAACAAGAGTAAAATAAAGTGAAAATCAAATTGTGGCAAAAGAATTTGAGCAACACATGAAGCCTAATAATAAACCATCGAATGTTGTTTCTGAAATTAAATTGAAAAGTGCATGTTTACTTGCCGCCAAATCTGATATTGATGATCTAGATTTCAGCAAATCTGTTTTCTATGCTTTTGTGTGCAAAGAGGCATTATTTTCATTCGAGGACGAGCCTTCCTCTTTGCCTCCTGCTGTCACTAACATTTTCCAGGAGTTCGCTGACGTCTTTCCACAAGACGTGCCACTGGGATTACCACCTATTCGAGGGATTGAGCATCAAATTGACTTAATTCCCGGTGCATCATTACCCAACCGTGCACCATACCGTACCAATCCAGAGGAGACGAAGGAGATTATGCGTCAAGTACAAGAGCTGCTCGACAAAGGTTATATACGTGAATCTCTTAGTCCTTGTGTTGTTTCTATTATACTAGTGCCTAAAAAGGATGGTACATCGCATATGTGTGTGGATTGTAGAGGCATTAATAATATTACTATTCGTTATCGTCATCCTATTCCTAGGCTAGATGATATGCTTGATGAATTGAGTGGCTCTACAATATTCTCCAAAGTTGATTTGCATAGTGGATACCATCAAATTCGTATGACATTGGGAGATAAGTGGAAAATAACATTTAAAACTAAGTTTAGATTATATGAGTGGTTAGTCATGCCTTTTGGGTTAACTAATGCACCTAGTACTTTCATGAGATTAATGAACGAAGTTTTACGTGCTTTCATTGGACGATTTGTGGTAATTTACTTTGATGACATATTGATTTATAGCAAATCTTTGGAGGAACATTTGGAACATTTACGTGTTGTTTTTATTGCTCTACGTGATGCACGTTTGTTTGGTAACCTTGGAAAGTGCACCTTTTGCACCGACCGAGTATCTTTTCTTGGCTATGTTGTTACTCCATAGGGAATTCAAGTTGATAAAGCTAAGATTGAAGCTATTGAGAGTTGGCCGCAGCCCAAAACGGTCACACAAGTGAGGAGTTTCCTTGGCCTCGCTGGTTTCTATAGGCGTTTTGTGAGAGATTTCAGCACCATTGCTGCACCTCTCAACGAGCTTACAAAGAAGAATTTGCCTTTTGTTTGGGGTACCGCACAGGAAGAAGCCTTCACAGTATTGAAAGATAAGTTGACACATGCTCCTTTACACCAACTTCATGATTTTAATAAGACTTTTGAGCTTGAATGTGATGCTAGTGGAATTGGATTAGGAGGTGTGTTATTACAAGATGGCAAACCTGTTGCATACTTTTCTGAAAAATTGAGTGGGCCTAGTCTGAACTATTTTACTTATGATAAAGAATTATATGCTCTTGTTTAGACCTTAGAAACATGGCAACATTATTTATGGCCCAAGGAATTTGTTATACATTCTGATCATGAATCTTTGAAACACATTAAAACTCAAGCAAAACTGAACCGTCGACATGCTAAATGGGTTGAATTCATTGAGACTTTCCCTTATGTCATTAAACACAAGAAGGGTAAAGAAAATGTTATTGCTGATGCATTGTCCCGTCGTTATACTATGCTTTCACAACTTGACTTTAAAATATATGGTTTGGAGACCATCAAAGATCAATATGTGCATGATGCTGAATTTAAAGATGTATTGCAGAATTGTAAGGAAGGGGGAACTTGGAACAAGTTCGTTCTTAACGATGGATTTGTGTTTCGTGCTAATAAGCTATGCATTCCAGCTAGCTCTGTTTGTCTTTCGTTGTTGCAGGAGGCGCATGGAGGAGGATTAATGGGACACTTTGGCGTCAAGAAGACGGAGGATATACTTTCTACACATTTCTTTTGGCCAAAGATGAGACGGGATGTTGAGCGTTTTGTTGCTCGCTGCACTACATGTCAAAAAGCTAAGTCACGACTCAATCCTCATGGTTTATATATGTCTTTGCATGTACCTAGTGTTCCTTGGGAGGATATATCTATGGACTTTGTTTTAGGTTTACCTTGAACAAAAAAGGGGAGGGATAGCATATTTGTTGTCTGGATAGGTTCTCAAAAATGGCACACTTTATACCATGTCATAAAAGCGATGATGTTGTTAATGTTGCTGATTTGTTCTTTCGTGAAATTATTCACTTGCATGGTGTGCCATATAATATTGTTTCATATCATGATATTAAATTTCTTAGCCACTTTTGGAGATGTTTATGGGCTAAGTTGGGGACTAAACTGCTTTTTAGTACTACTTGTCACCCCCAAACTAATGGACAAACTGAAGTAGTCAATAGAACATTGTCTACTATGCTTAGGGCTGTTTTGAAGAATAATAAGAAAATGTGGGAAGAATGCTTGCCTCATATTGAATTTGCTTATAATCGTTCATTGCATTCTACTACTAAAATGTACCCTTTTGAAATTGTGTATGGTTTCCTACCTCGTGCACCTATTGATTTGTTGCCTCTTCCACCTTCGGAGAAGGTTAATTTTGATGCGAAAGAACGTGCTGAATTGATTTTAAAAATGCATGAGTTAACTAAGGAAAACATTGAGCGTATGAATGCTAAATATAAACTTGCTAGAGATAAGGGTAGAAAACATGTTGTGTTTGCACCTGGAGATCTTGTTTGGTCACATATGCGTAAGGATAGATTTCCTAATTTGTGGAAACCAAAGCTAATGCCACGTGCTGATGGTCCTTTTAAGGTGTTAGAGAAAATAAATGATAATGCATATAAACTTGAGATGCCTGCAGATTTTGGGGTTAATCCCACTTTTAACATTGCAGATTTGACGCCTTATTTGGGTGAGGATGATGAACTTTCGTCGAGGATGACTTCATTTCAAGAAGGGGAGGATGATGAGGACATCAATACCATTGTTAGACCCACAGCCCCTGCTGCTATGCATACTGGACCAATTACTAGAGCTCGCGCACGCTAATTGAATTATCAGGTACTTTCGTTTCTTGGTAACGATTCTAATGTTCATGAGAATATGATGCTGCCTAAATTGGATACATTTATTTTGCTTACAAATGAAGGGCCTAGTTGGGACAAGAAAGATGAACCTTGGAGAAAGTTCAAGCATGGAGATTATGGCATGCGCAAGGGGATCAAGAACGGAGTTACAAGTGATGATTTTAGGACTTTGAAGCCACCATAAGGAGTGGATGAAGCCTTGGACGAAATATACAAGATGCCACTTCATAAATTTCGTCTAGAGGCTATTCTAGGTGCTGTGTTACCTTATTATTGGGCCAGGTCCATGTATTTTCGAAATACTTAAGTATAGGCTATTTTTAGAGTCCGTATGTGTGGGGAAACAAGAGTTAGGGTTGGTTTCGGACCCCTCCTCCAAGGGCCACGAAATCCCCCCCCCCCTCTTCCTCCATATATACCGCCCTTAGGGCGTCGTTTAGACTTTGGGTTTTGTTTATATTAAAGTTCACCATAGCTGTAACTTCGTGTACTTCCTTTGTGTTCAACGACCTTGATCAATAAAACTTTCATCTTATATTCGCAATATCCAGATTGCAATCTTAGTTTCTTGCTTGTTCTTCGTTTGCCTGCAGGAAACAGACCTTTGTGGTCAGGTTGATCGTGCTCCGGCGTGGTCAATAACCTCTAGGAGTTGGTTTAGCGATTGCTAAGGCGTGACGTCCTCGCACATTCGTAATCGGATCGTCAAAGTCGACTTCCTCCAAAACGATAGCCACCATCTCATCGAAAGACGGGACACCTTTGCCTTTATCAGGGGGAATCCCTCTCCGGTGGCCATCTTAGTCATCCTGGCGCTCTCCATGACGAGGAGGGTAGAAAACATGTTGTGTTTGCACGTGGAGATCTTGTTTGGTCAAATATGCGTAAGGATAGATTTCCTAATTTGCGCAAACCAAAGCTAATGCCACGTGCTGATGGTCCTTTTAAGGTGTTAGAGAAAATAAATGATAATGCATATAAACTTGAGATGCCTGCAGATTTTGGGGTTAGTCCCACTTTTAACATTGCAGATTTGACGCCTTATTTGGGTGAGGATGATGAACTTTCGTCGAGGACGACTTCATTTCAAGAAGGGGAGGATGATGAGGACATCAATACCATTGTTATACCCACAGCCCCTGCTGCTATACATACTGGACCAATTACTAGAGCTCGCGCACGCCAATTGAATTATCAGGTACTTTCGTTTCTTGGTAACGATTCTAATGTTCATGAGAATATGATGTTGCCTAAATTGGATACATTTGTTTTGCTTACAAATGAAGGGCCTAGCTTGGACAAGAAAGATGAACCTTGGAGCAAGTTCAAGCATGGAGATGATGGCATGCGCAAGGGGATCAAGAACGGAGTTACAAGTGATGATTTCAGGACTTTGAAGCCACCATAAGGAGTGCATGAAGCCTTGGACAAAATATACAAGATGCCACTTCATAAATTTCATCCAGAGGCAATTCTAGGTGATGCATCACCTTATTATTGGGCCAAGCCCATGTATTTTCGAAATACTTAAGTAAAGGCTATTTTTAGAGTCTGTATGTGTGGGGAAACAAGAGTTAGGGTTGGTTTCGAACACCTTCTCCAAGGGCCATGAAATTGCCCCCTCTTCCTCCATATATATAGCCCTTAGGGCATCGTTTAGACTTTGGGTTTTGTTTAGATTAAAAATTCGTCATAGCTGCAACTTCGCGTACTTCGTTTATGTCCAATGACCAGACCAAGACGTCACAGAATCCCACCTTCATTAATAAAGCTTTCCTCTTTTATTCGCAATATCCAGATTGCAATCTCAGTTTTTTTCTTGTTCTTCGTTTGCTCGCAGGAAATAGACCCTTGTGGTCAGGTTGATCATGCTCCGGCGTGGTCAATAACCCTCGGAAGTTGGTTTAGCGATTGCTAAGGCGCGACGTCTTCGCACGTTCGTAGTCGGATCGTCAAAGTCGACTCCCACAAAAAACAATATCTATCTCATCAAAACATCGGGACACCATCGCCTCTATCATTGTGCCAACTAGAACCGTTGGGAAAACTTGGGGAAAGTCTTTTTGATCCTGCTGTAAAAAAACAGAAACTTTAGCTCTTGCGGGAATTGCTGCCATGTTTTACTGGAGAGTGATATTTAGTTAATTCTTTTGCAGATGATTAATAGATAAATTCCACACGTCTAGCAATTTATTTTAAAATTTTGGGGGTTCCATAAGTGGTCGAAACCTACAGATTACTACAAACTATTCTGTTTTTTGACAGATTCTGTTTTTTTGTGTGTTGTTTGCTTATTTTGATGAATCTATGGCTAGTAATAGAGTTTATAAACCATAGAGAAGTTGGAATACAGTAGGTTTAACACCAATATAAATAAATAATGAGTTAATTACAGTACCTTGAAGTGGTGGTTTGTTTTCTTTTACTAACGGAGCTCATGAAGATTTTCTTTTTAAATTTTGTGTTGTGAAGTTTTCAAGTTTTGGGTAAGGATTTGATGGATTATGGAACAAGGAGTGGCAAGAGCCTAAGCTTGGGGATGCCCAAGGCACCCCAAGGTAAAATCCAAGGACACCAAAAAGCCTAAGCTTGGGGATGCCCCGGAAGGCATCCCCTCTTTTGTCTTCCTTCAACGGTAAGTTTACTTGGAGCTATATTTTTATTCGCCACATGATATGTGTTTTGCTTGTAGCGTCTTGTATGATTTGAGTCTTTTCTTTTTAGTTTACCACAATCATCCTTGCTGTACACACCTTTTGAGAGAGACACACATGAATTGGAATTTATTAGAATACTCTATGTGCTTCACTTATATCTTTTGAGCTATATAATTTTTTCTCTAGTGCTTCACTTATATCTTTTAGAGCACGGCAGTGGTTCTATTTTATAGAAATAATTGATATCTCATGCTTCACTTATATTATTTTGAGAGTCCTTTATAACAACATGGAAATAATAAAAACTTTCATATAAGTGCATTGAATACTAAGAGAAGTTTGATACTTGATGATTGTTTTGAGATATGGAGATGGTGATATTAGATTCATGCTAGTTGAGTAGTTGTGAATTTCAGAAATACTTGTGTTGAAGTTTGTGATTCCCGTAGCATGCACGTATGGTGAACCGTTATGTGATGAAGTCGGAGCATGATTTATTTATTGATTGTCTTCCTTATGAGTGGCGGTCGGGGATGAGCGATGGTCTTTTCCTACCAATCTATCCCCCTAGGAGCATGCACGTAGTACTTTGTTTCGATAACGAATAGATTTTTGCAATAAATATGTGAGTTCTTTATGACTAATGTTGAGTCCATGGATTATATGCACTCTCACCCTTCCACCATTGCTAGCCTCTCTAATACCGCACACCTTTCGCCGGTATCATACACCCACGATATACCTTCCTCAAAACAGCCACCATACCTACCTATTATGGCATTTCCATAGCCATTCCGAGATATATATGCAACTTTCCACTGTTTCATTTTCTATGACATGCTTCATCATTGTCATATTGCTTTGCGTGATCATGTAGTTGACATCGTATTTGTGGCAAAGCCACTGTTCATAATTCTTTCATACATGTCACTCTTCATTCATTGCATATCCCAGTACACCGCCGGAGGCATTCACATAGAGTCATACTTTGTTCTAAGTATTGAGTTGTAATTCTTGAGTTGTAAGTAAAAAGAAGTGTGATGATCATCATTATTAGAGCATTGTCCCAGTGAGGAAAGGATGATGGAGACTATGATTCCCCCACATGTCTGGATGAGACTCTGGACGAAAAAAAGAGGCCATAAAAAAGAGAAGGCCGAAAAAAAACAAAAAAATGAGAGAAAAAGAGAGAAGCGGCAATGCTACTATCCTTTTACCACACTTGTGCTTCAAAATAGCACCATGATCTTCATGATAGAGAGTCTCCTATGTTGTCACTTTCATATACTAGTGGGAATCTTTCATTATAGAACTTGGCTTGTATATTCCAGTGATGGGCTTCCTCAAAATGCCCTAGGTCTTCGTGAGCAAGCGAGTTGGATGTACACCCACTTAGTTTATTTTTTAGCTTTCATACACTTATAGCTCTAGTGCATCCGTTGCATGGCAATCCCTACTCGCTCTCGTTGATATCTATTGATGGGCATCTCCATAGCCTGTTGATACGCCTAGTTGATGTGAGACTATTTTCTCCTTTTTTTCTTCTCCACAACCATCATTCTATTCCACCTATAGTGCTATATCCTTGGCTCACGCTCATGTATTGCGTGAAGATTGAAAAAGTTTGAGAACATCAAAAGTATGAAACAATTGCTTGACTTGTCATCGGGGTTGTGCATGATTTAAATATTTTGTGTGATGAAGATAGAGCATAGCCAGACTATATGATTTTGTAGGGATAGCTTTCTTTGGCCATGTTATTTTGAGAAGACATGATTACTTTGTTAGTATGCTTGAAGTATTATTATTTTTATGTCAATATTAAACTTTTGTCTTGAATCTTATGGATCTGAATATTCTTGACACAATAAAGAGAATTACATGGATAAATATGTTAGGTAGAATTCCACACCAAAAATTCTGTTTTTATCATTTACCTACTCGAGGACGAGCAGGAATTAAGCTTGGGGATGCTGATACGTCTCCAATGTATCTATATTTTTTGATTGTTCCATGCTATTATATTATCTATTTTGGATGTTTATGGGCTTTATTATACACTTTTATATTATTTTTGGGACTAACCTATTAACCGGAGGCCGAGCCCAAATTGATGTTTTCTTGCCTATTTTAGTGTTTCAAAGAAAAGGAATATCAAACGGAGTCCAAACGGAATGAAACCTTCGGGAGAGTTATTTTTGGAGCGGAAGCAATCCAGGAGACTTGGAGTAGACGTCAGGGAAGCTTCGAGGTGGCCACGAGGCAGGGAGGCGCGCCTGCCCCCTGGGCGTGCCCCCACCCTCGTGGGCCCCTCGTGGCTCCCCTGACTGACTTCTTTCGCCTATATATGTCCATATACCCTAAAAACATCGGGGAGCAGAAGAGATCGAGAGTTCCATCGCTAGAAGCCTCCATAGCCACCGAAAACCAATCTAGACCTGTTCCGGCACCCTGCCGGAGGGGGTGATGAGGACATCAATACCATTGTTACACCCATAGCCCCCGTTGATATACATACTGGACCAATTACTAGTGCTCATGCACGCCAATTGAATTATCAGGTACTATCGTTTCTTGGTAACGATTCTAATGTTCATGAGAATATGATGCTGCCTAAATTGGATACATTTGTTTTGCTTACAAATGAAGGGCCTAGTTTGGACAATAAAGATGAACCTTGGAGCAAGTTCAAGCATGGAGGTGATGGCATGCGCAAGGGGATCAAGAACGGAGTTACAAGTGATGATTTCAGGACTTTGAAGCCACCATAAGGAGTCCATGAAGCCTTGGACCAAATATACAAGATGCCACTTCATAAATTTCGTCCAGAGGCTATTCTAGGTGCTGCGTCACCTTATTATTGGGCCAGGCCCATGTATTTTCGAAATACTGAAGTATAGGTTGTTTTTAGAGTCCGTATGTGTGGGGAAACAAGAGTTAGGGTTGGTTTCAGACCCCTCCTCCAAGGGCCACAACCCCCCCCCTCTTCCTCCATATATACAGCTCTTAGGGCGTCGTTTAGACTTTGGGATTTCTTTAGTTAAAAGTTAGCCATTGCAACTTTGTGTACTTCGTTTGTGTCCAATGACCAGACCAAGACCGCTTTCGGATCCCCACCTTTATCAATACTTCATCTATATTCGCAATATTCAGATTGTATTATCATATTCTTGCTTGTTCTTCGATTGCGTGCAGGAATAAACCTTCGTGGTCAGGCTGATCGTGCTTCCAGCATCGTCAGTAACCTTGGGAGATTGGTTTAGCGATTGCTAAGGCGCAACGTCGTGCACGTTTGTAGTCGGATCGTCAAATTCGACTCCACCAAATCGATAGTTATCATCTCATCAAAAGATCGAGACACCTTGCCTCTATCAAGTGGTATCAGATTTCCAGGTTGCTCGGTGAGATTTTACAATTTTTCATAGTTTAGATCGAGTCTATTCTTCATACCTATAGTCCACGAAAAAGCCAAAAAAAATTAGGGTTAGTTCATCCTATCCGAACCAATCTAAGCCTTTGCATAATCTTTTCTGTATTTGCTTTGTTGAATTTTTGGTTGCATCGTCGTGTCAAGTTGCTGGTCTTAGAGTCTAGTCTTTTAGAGTTTCGAGTTCTTGTCATAAGTTGTCACGCCGCAGCCGCACCATCATCATCGCCCCTACCATCTACAACCACCGCTTATCCGCCACCGATTCGTCTCCATATACCATCACCAATCTGTATCCATATACCACCACCAATCCATAGCCGTATACCGCCACCAATCCGTATCCATATACAACCACCGCTACCATATCCTACCACCATATATCCACCACGAATCTGAGTTCCTTTCATATTAGGTTTGTTTTCGAGATCCATCTAATTTCCGTTTCGTGTTTCCTTGCCTAAGTAGGTTTTGAAAAAAAGAGTCTGGAGACCCCCGGGCATTTTTTAGGCCAAAATTTTCACAAGCAAAAATATTTTTTTGCTATCCCATTTTTAGGCTTTTCTGAGTCTTTTGAGCCACATGCCATCATAGTGATTTTTTGTCGCACTTTTTCGACGTTGTTGCCCTGATTCCCGAAAAGAAGTCAAAAAAAATTTCGTGCCCATCCTATCAGTTTGACGAGGGAAGAGTTTTGAGACACTCGCCATTATAGTGATTTTTTGCAAAAAAAAAGCGCAAAAAAACAGAGCAAAAAAAAGTTCCAGAGTGTGCTTTTCCCTTGTTTACGTGCAGCGCCGTGATTTTGTTAGTGTTCTAGGCTCGCGTCTCTAGCACGGTCTAGCCTAGGACCAGCACAGTACCGTCGTTGAGCGTTTATTCAACTTTGCATATCTGAATTGATTATTGCTGACCCTTTTTGCTACCATATTATAAGCCTTCCCAGCTCCACATACATCTATGTCTTGCGTTTGACTCTCCCTGGTAATCGCTCTATCCAAGATTTGAGAGTTTTGACTACAACGGTTGCTGATCACCACTGCTGCTTGGTAAGAACTGGTAAGAATTTGAGATTCGCTTGACAGATTTGTGATTGTCCACCACACCTTCACCGCCACTTCCTAGTAGTTTGTAGGATCATATTCTTGTGTGTTTTATTGCTACTAACCATGGCAGGATCACAAGCCGACGAGACTGACTGGGAGAATATGACAAACAAAGAGTTACATGATAAGTTTCAGCAAATGGTGAGTGGACAGGTGGAAGATGTGCTAAATAGATTTGAAGAGGCCATGGAGAAGATAGATGGCATTGAGAAGGCATTCAAAACAAAGCCCGATAACAAGTTTAGTGAATTGCTCGCAAGTCTTCCACCGCCCGCTGCACCTATCGCACCTCTACAACAACAACAACAACAACAACAACAACAACAACATCGTCTTCCAAATCAAGTGGGACGAGCACAGCGCGTTCCCATTGAGCCTGGTCAAACTTCTGGTGCTGATATACCTACTGTTAGTCCTTGTATAGCTCCTGGTGCTACTGCAAAGGTGGAGGACCATTACGAGGATGAGGTTGATCAAAATCAGAACTACGTGCAACCACCAGCACCACCACCAGGTCGTCCTCATGCATATCATCGCAACGGTAGGGCTGCACCACCACCTGAGGTACGAGATCATGACCATCTTCCTAAACTAAAATTGAATATTCCACCATTTGAGGGTAGATATGTTCCTGATATATATCTTACTTGGGAGTTAGAAACTGAACAACGTTTTACATGTTTACAATATCCTGAGGAGAGACGTGTTCCTGCTGCTGTTTGTGCTTTCACTAGTTTTGCATGTGTTTGGTGGTCTGAACATTGTAGATTATATCCCATTCTAGCTACTTGGGCTGCTTTGAAAGCTGTTATGCGTACTCGTTGGGTTCCACCTTATTATCAACGTGAATTACTTCAAAAATTGCAGCATTTAAGACAAGGAAAAAAAACAGAAGAATATTTTCAGGAATTACAAACTGGCATGATTAGATGTGGTATTGTTGAGGAGAATGAAGCTATGCTTGCACGTTTTATGGGTGGATTAAATAGAGAGATTCAGACCATTCTAGAGTACAAGGAGTATATTAATATCACTCGTTTTTCCATCTTTCTTGTAAAGCTGAACGTGAAGTGCAGGATCGACAGGCATTGGCGCGAACTAACTTTTCTGCAGGTTGATCTTTATCATGGACACCATGTGCATCCTCTACTTCAACTGGACCAGCACCTCCATCAGGTGCCACCTCCAGCCGTGATACAAGAAAGCAGGCACAACCACCACTATCTGCCAAGAGCACACCTGCTGGGCCTGTGTAGAGCTCTTCTTCTTCCATGGCATCAACAGGGCACACAAGTGATATTATTTGTCGTCATTGTAAGGGAAGAGGACATTTTGCGAGAGAATGCAAATCTCAGCGTGTGATGATTGTTACTGAGGATGGTGGGTATGAGTCCGCTAGTGACTATGATGAGGAGACTTTGGCTCTTATTACACATGAAGAACATGGTGGAGATGATTCTGATCATGAGACGCAATACATGGCTCCTGAAGATGCTGACAGGTATGAAAGTTTAGTTGCTCAACGTGTTTTGAGTGTGCAGGTTGCACAAGCTGAGCAAAATCAGAGGCCTAATTTGTTCCATACAAAGGGACTTGTGAAGAAATGTTCTGTTTGCGTCATCATAGATGGAGGGAGCTGCAATAACTTGGCTAGCATGGAGATGGTGGAGAAGCTATCTCTCACCACAAGACCACATCCACATCCTTACTACATCCAATGGTTCAACAACAGCGACAAGGTTAAGGTAACACGTACTGTTCGTGTGCATTTTAGTATCTCTACATATGGTGATTATGTTGATTGTGATGTGGTACCTATGCAAGCATGTTCCTTATTACTTGGTAGACCATGCCAATTTGATAAAAATTCTGTACACCATGGTAGAAACAATCAGTACACTCTTGTTCATAAGGATAAAAATATTACTTTGCTTCCTATGACTCCTGATTCCATTTTGAAAGATGATATTAATAGAGCTAATAAAGCAAAACAGGAGAAAAATAAGAGTGAAAATCAGATTGTGGCAAAAGAATTTGAGAAACAAATGAAGCCTAATAATAAACCAGTGTTGTTTTTGAAATTAAATTGAAAAGTGCATGTTTACTTGCCACCAAATCTGATATTGATGATCTAGATTTTAGCAAATCTGTTTGCTATGCTTTTGTGTGCAAAGAGGCATTATTTTTACTCGAGGACGTGCCTTCCTCTTTGCCTCCTGCTGTCACTAACATTTTGCAGGAGTTCGCTGACGTCTTTCCACAAGACGTGCCACCGGGATTACCACCTATTCGAGGGATTGAGAATCAAATTGACTTAATTCCCGGTGCATCATTACCCAACCGTGCACCATACCGTTCCAATCCAGAGGAGACGAAGGAGATTATACGTCAAGTACAAGAACTGCTCGACAAAGGTTATATACGCGAATCCCTTAGTCCTTGTGCTATTCCTATCATTTTAGTGCTGAAAAAGGATGGTACGTCGCGTATGTGCGTTGATTGTAGAGGCATTAATAATATTACTATTCGTTATCGTCATCCTATTCCTAGGCTAGATGATATGCTTGATGAATTGAGTGGCTCTACAATATTCTCCAAAGTTGATTTTCCTAGTGGATACCATCAAATTCGTATGAAATTGGGAGATGAATGGAAAACATCATTTAAAACTAAGTTTGGATTATACGAGTGGTTAGTCATGCCTTTTGGGTTAACTAATGCACCTAGTACTTTCATGAGATTAATGAGCGAGGTTTTACGTGCTTTCATTGGACGATTTGTGGTAGTTTACTTCGATGAGATATTGATTTATAGCAAATCTTTGGAGGAAGATTTGGAACATTTAGGTGTTTTTTTTATTGCTCTATGTGATGCACGTTTGTTTGGTAACCTTGGAAAGTGCACCTTTTTCACCGACCAAGTATCTTTTCTTGTCTATGGTGTTACTCCACAAGGAATTGAAGTTGATAAAGCCAAGATTGAAGCTATTGAGAGTTGGCCGCAGCCCAAAATGGTCACACAAGTGAGGAGTTTCCTTGGCCTCGTTGGTTTCTATAGGCGTTTTGTGAGAGATTTCAGCACCATTGCTACACTCTCAACGAGCTTACAAAGAAGGATGTGCCTTTTGTTTGGGGTACCGCACAGGAAGAAGTCTTCACGGTATTGAAAGATAAGTTGACACATGCTCCTTTACTCCAACCTCCTGCTTTTAATAAGACTTTTGAGATTGAATGTGATGCTAGTGGAATTGGATTAGGAGGTGTGTTATTACAAGATGGCAAACCTGTTGCATACTTTTCTGGAAAATTGAGTGGGCCTAGTCTGAACTATTCTACTTATGATAAAGAATTATATGCTCTTGTTCGGACCTTAGAAACATGGCAACATTATTTATGGCCCAAGGAATTTGTTATACATTCTGATCATGAATCTTCGAAACACATTAAAAGTCAAGCACAACTGAACCGTAGACATGCTAAATGGGTTGAATTCATTGAGGCTTTCCCTTATGTCATTAAACACAAGAAGGGTAAAGAAAATGTTATTGTTGATGCATTGTCTCATCGTTATACTATGATTTCACAACTTGACTTTAATATATTTGGTTTGGAGACCATCAAAGATCAATATGTGCATGATGCTGAATTTAAAGATGTATTGCAGAATTGTAAGGAAGGGAGAACTTGGAACAAGTTCGTTCTTAAGGATGGATTTGTGTTTCGTGCTAACAAGCTATGCATTACAGCTAGCTCCTTCGTCTTTTGTTGTTGCAGGAGGCGCATGGAGGAGGATTAATGGGACACTTTGGCGTCAAGAAGACGGAGGATATACTTTCTACACATTTCTTTTGGCCAAAGATGAGACGGTATGTTGAGTGTTTTGTTGCTCGCTGCACTACATGTCAAAAAGCTAAGTCACGACTCAATCCTCATGGTTTATATATGCCTTTGCATGTACCTAGTGTTCCTTGGGAGGATATATCTATGGACTTTGTTTTAGGTTTACCACGAACAAAGAAGGGGAGGGATAGCATATTTGTTGTCGTGGATAGGTTCTCGAAAATGGCACACTTTATACCATGTCATAAAAGCGATGATGCTGTTAATGTTGCTGATTTGTTCTTTCATGAAATTATTCGCTTGCATGGTGTGCCAAATACTATTGTTTCAGATCGTGATACTAAATTTCTTATCCACTTTTGGAGATGTTTATGGGCTAAGTTGGGGACTAAGCTGCTTTTTAGTACTACTTGTCACCCCCAAACTGATGGACAAACTGAAGTAGTCAATAGAACATTGTCTACTATGCTTAGGTCTGTTTTGAAGAATAATAAGAAAATGTGGGAAGAATGCTTGCCTCATATTGAATTTGCTTATAATCGTTCATTGCATTCTACTACTAAAATGTACCCTTTTGAAATTGTGTATGGTTTCCTACCTCGTGCACCTATTGATTTGTTGCCTCTTCCACCTTCGGAGAAGGTTAATTTTGATGCTAAAGAACGTGCTGAATTGATTTAAAAAATGCATGAGTTAACTAAGGAAAACATTGAGCGTATGAATGCTAAATATAAACTTATTGGAGATAAGGGTAGAAAACATGTTGTGTTTGCACCTAGAGATCTTGTTTGGTTACATTTCCGTAAGGATAGATTTCCTAATTTGCGCAAATCAAAGCTAATGCCACGTGCTACTGGTCCTTTTAAGGTGTTAGAGAAAATAAATGATAATGCATATAAACTTGAGCTACCTGTAGATTTTGGGGTTAGTCCCACTTTTAACATTGCAGATTTGAAGCCTTATTTGGGTGAGGAGGATGTGCTTTCGTTGAGGACGACTTCATTTCAAGAAGGGGAGGATGATGAGGACATCAATACCATTGTTACACCCACAGCCCCCGTTGCTATACATACTGGACCAATTACTAGAGCTCGCGCACGCCAATTGAATTATCAGGTACTTTCGTTTCTTGGTAACGATTCTAATGTTCATGAGAATATGATGCTGCCTAAATTGGATACATTTATTTTTCTTACAAATGAAGGGCCTAGTTGGGACAAGAAAGATGAACCTTGGAGCAAGTTCAAGCATGGAGATGATGGCATGCGCAAGGGGATCAAGAACGGAGTTACAAGTGATGATTTCAGGACTTTGAAGCCACCATAAGGAGTGGATGAAGCCTTGGACGAAATATACAAGATGCCACTTCATAAATTTCGTCTAGAGGCTATTATAGGTGCTGTGTCACCTTATTATTGGGCCAGGTCCATGTATTTTCGAAATACTGAAGTATAGGCTGTTTTTAGAGTCCGTATGTGTGGGGAAACAAGAGTTAGGGTTGGTTTCGGACCCCTCCTCCAAGGGCCACGAAATCCCCCCCCCCCTCTTCCTCCATATATACCGCCCTTAGGGCGTCGTTTAGACTTTGGGTTTTGTTTATATTAAAGTTCACCATAGCTGTAACTTCGCGTACTTCCTTTGTGTTCAACGACCTTGATCAATAAAACTTTCATCTTATATTCGCAATATCCAGATTGCAATCTTAGTTTCTTGCTTGTTCTTCGTTTGCCTGCAGGAAACAGACCTTTGTGGTCAGGTTGATCGTGCTCCGGCGTGGTCAATAACCTCTCGGAGTTGGTTTAGTGATTGCTAAGGCGTGACGTCCTCGCACGTTCGTAGTCGGATCGTCAAAGTCGACTTCCTCCAAAACGATAGCCACCATCTCATCGAAAGACGGGACACCTTTGCCTTTATCAGGGGGAATCCCTCTCCGGTGGCCATCTTCGTCATCCTGGCGCTCTCCATGACGAGGAGGGAGTAGTTCACCCTTGGTGCTAAGGGTATGTACCAGTAGCTATGTGTTTGATCTCTCTCTCTCGTGTTCTTGAATTCGCACAATCTTGATCTATCACGAGCTTTGCCATTATAGTTCGATCTTATGATGTTTCTCCCCCTCTACTCTCTTGTAATGGATTGAGTTTTCCCTTTGAATTTATCTTATCGGATTGAGTCTTTATGGATTTGAGAACACTTGATGTATGTCTTGCCACCACTGGACGATCAACACATCTACACCCGAGCCAAATCAGCCGGACGACCGAAGAACACCAGACGTCCGACAAGTCCCAGCGCCCGGACGACCGACGCCACCAGTCCAGAGAAGAAACGTCGAAAGTCTGACGCCCTCCGGACGTCTGACCCTGATGGGACATCCGACATTGCCTATGTGCAGCCAGGCCTTTGGCCTTGTATCCCTTCCCCACTTGCCCCTTCGTGGCTTAGACTATAAATAGACCACCTCCGCCTCCTTTCTAGGGTTAGCGTTGTGATAGCTCATTTGACAGATAGAGCTTCGCTCATCCATATCGGATCTACTCCACGAGAGAGACCGCGGCCTCTCTACGGAGAAGATCCACCTTGGATTCAAGACCCCTCATGGGAAGATCCCCTTGATTCAAGACCTCCTCTAAGGAGAAGAACGGGCTACCCTTTGTATTGTCCCTTGTTGGATTTGGATCGTGTATCTATTTGTGTTTCGAGGATCTAGCACATGTGTGATTGTTCTTGTTGGTTTGAGTGATTCTCTCGTGTTTCCCCTCGTGATTCCCCTCGTGTTCTTCGTGTTCTTCCCGGGATCTGCTCCTTTTGTGAAAGATAGGCCATCGGAGGCATTCACATAGAGTCATACTTTGTTCTAAGTATTGAGTTGTAATTCTTGAGTTGTAAGTAAAAAAAGAAGTGTGATGATCATCATTATTAGAGCATTGTCCCAGTGAGGAAAGAATGATGGAGACTATGATTCCCCCACAAGTCAGGATGAGACTCCGGACAAAAAAATAGAAAAAGGAGGCCATAAAAAAGAGAAGGCCGAAAAAAACAAAAAAATGAGAGAAAAAGAGAGAAGGGGTGTCGGTGTCAAAACCGGCGGATCTCGGGTAGGGGGTCCCGAACTGTGGGTCTACGGCGGATGGTAACAGGAGGCAGGGGACACGATGTTTACCCAGGTTCGGGCCCTCTTGATGGAGGTAATACCCTACGTCCTGCTTGATTGTTCTTGATGATATGAGTATTACAAGAGTTGATCTACCATGAGATCAAAGAGGCTAAACCCTAGAAGCTAGCCTATGGTATGATTGTATCTTGTCCTCCGGTTTATATAGGCACTGGACGGAGCTAGGGTTACACAAGGTCGGTTACAAAGGAGGAGATATACATATCTATATCGCCTAGCTTGCCTTCCACACCAAGTAGGGTCCCATCTGGACACGAGACGAAGCCTTCAATCTTGTATCTTCATAGTCCAATAGACCGGCCAAAGGATATAGTCCGGCTGTCCGGAGACCCCCTAATCCAGGACTCCCTCAGTAGCCCCTGAACCAGGCTTCAATGATGATGAGTCTGGCGCGCAGTATTGTCTTCGGCATTGCAAGGCGGGTTCCTCCTCCGAATACACCATGGAAGAGTTTGAATACGAGGATAGTGTCCGCCCCTGCAAAATAAGTTCCACATACCACCGTAGAGAGAATGATATTTCCACAAATCTAATCTGCCGACACATTTTGGCAGCATGGCATCACGCCACGGCCCGGTCATTATTCGAACCGTTTTTCTTAACCAGCTCCGCACATAACGCAAGGTGGTTTCCTTGACACGTCTTGTCAAAGCAGAGATCGTGTTCCCCTTATAACGGGATTCTCATCAATACAAACGTGGGTAACCCAACCATGCATGTTGGTATGACTCCTAGATCTTAGGTAAGTCTCAAACGGCCACGAGGAGGACGCCTGATATTCACTCTCTTTATAAAGGAGACAAGGCTTTTTCTTTTTTCCCTCGCGCGCTCAATCGAATCCTTCCCCCACCCTCGAGTTCTAACACCCAAAGCTCAGGTCACGTGCTTCGGACCTTCAACTATGTCCGGATCCAACCTTCAAGGTTGGTGGATGCCTTCCTCCGTCACGGAGGAGGACATCAAGAAGTTGAGAGAGTCCAGATATCTGACCGCCGAAATTTCGCACAGGATGCCCGCCCGAGGGCAGGTTGTCCCTACTCCCGAACCCAACGAGAGTGTTGTGTTCATCCCCCACTTCCTCCGAGGACTAGGCCTCGCTCTGGATCCCTTTGTTAGGGGTCTTATGTTCTATTATGGCCTGGATTTTCACGATCTGGCCCCGGATTCCCTTCTTCACATCTCGTCCTTTATTTTCCTATGTGAGGCCTTCCTCCGCATTACCCCTCACTTTGGCCTGTGGCTCAAGACCTTCGATGTGAAGCCGAAGATGATCGAGGGGTAGCACGCAGCGTGCGGAGGCACTTTAATAAGCAAAATCGTTGACACTCCATGGCCAGAGGGTTCCTTCCCAGAGGTGTCCTGATTGTGGCAGCAGGAGTGGTTTTACGTCACAGCTCCCCGAAGTGCCAAGTGGGTAGCTGTCCCCGCCTTTCGCTCGGGCCCCCCACCGCAACTGATGTCATGGATCAGCAGGGGGCTGAGTTGGGGTCCAGCCAAGGACATGCCAATACTGCAAAGCTGTATCCAAGATCTCTTTGAGAGAGATGTCAGTCTGGTGATGCTAATGCAAGTTATGCTAGTTCATCGAGTCCAGCCTTGCAAACGCCGGCCCCTCCGCATGTGGGAGTTCAACCCAGAAGGACCGCGTGCTATTCAACATTTCCTCAGCATGACGCACGAAGAGATGTACAAATCATTCTTCGGACACCACCGAGGACGTGGGCCTGAGCTGCAACCGCCCCACTGCCTAAGTAAGTAATCCCATGCCGAACCTGCTGTCCTTTTATTTATCATGGCATCATTGTAAAGAGCCGCCTTTTGACCAGGACTGGATAACAAAGGCGATGATGATTAGGTGTTCGGCCCCCCTTCCTAAGGGCTTGGACAATCTGGTGCTGGACAAGATGCTTGAGCCGGCGCCTTATCCAGTGTCCTCAAAGGAAGATGATGGGGGAATAAAGAGGGCGAAAGCGGGCCTCACTCGCTACTTATTCCAGCCGAGGGAATGAGCACCTCCGCGAGGGAAGACGATCAAAGGGAGGAATCTGGCATTCTCTCACCTCGGGGAAGGAAGAGGACTACCTCTGAAGATCCGGAAACCAAAGTTTCCAAACGGGAGAAGAAATCTTCATCATAGGGTCCTGCCTCGGAGGGTATTCTTGCCGCACAACGTCCGCGCAGGGATCAACCCTCTACCGAGCTATAAGTAATCGAAAAGTACTTAATAGTGAAAACATCCTACCTTACTTCCAAAGACAATAACCAATGCTTATAAATTGTAGTCCGGATCGTAGCCCTTCTCGACAGAGTTCATCTTCGGGGGATCTTCTTCCGGAGATGATGGAGAGCGAAACGCCTCCCCCGGACACCCCGGCTCAAGAAGCGGGCGACCTTGAAGTGTTGTCGCGAAGGGTATCTCCGAATCCACTAGGGCCAGAGGATAACCCTTTGGCTGCCCGGAATCCCCAGTATCCAGCTCCTAAGGAGAGTGACAACAAGGGTCCGTACAGTGTGCGGTCGGACGCGCTGAAGGATCTTCTGGGGCAAGCGGCCGTCTCGGAAGTGCAACGTACGCTAATGGGAACGGTAATTGAAAGGATTTCATCCGCTGAAAGCGGTTTGCATGAAGCCTTTATGAGTCTGCTGAAAGGCTTCGAGGTACGTGAAATAATTTATTTTTTTAACAGTACCGCATACGTTAGGTATGCCCTATGCAGATAGTAGCCCCTGAGACTCTGGTTGTCGTCGAAAACGGCGGCAAACAGAGGATCATAGTCCCAGGTAATAACCAGACCGCCTTTATGTGCAGGTGGCTGAAGCTCCGGTGGCTAGCCGGACTGATGGGTTTGCCGAGCTAAAGTGGCAACTTGATGCGGCAGATGCCGACATCATGCTTGTCAACAAGCGGCTTGATGAGGCACAGGGTGAGTGATTTTTCTGGTGATCATCACATAATAAGAGTAGCATGATGCTAGTATCTTTAATATGTTGTGACTGCAGATGGAGCTGCCACTGTGGAGACCCTTCGGGCGGAGCTTGCCCAAGCCAAGGAGCAAGCAAGGAGTAGCAATGCAGCCGCTTTAAAGGCGGCCGAAGAGTTAAGGGCCGAATAGGCCGCGCATTGCGAGAGCAAGGAAAAAATAGCCAAGATGGCTGTAGTGTTAAAAGATGCCGCTGACCGTTACCAGCTTCTTGAAGATGAGAACCGGGCGAAGGCGACGGACCTGGAGATGGCCCAGGTGGCTGCCAAGGAAGCCCGCTCCAAAATTAGAGCGACGAAGGAGGAGCTGAATCAAGCTGCAAATATCGTATCTGGGAAGCCCTTCTTGTTGTGGACTAAGTTCGGAAATCCGAAGTATGCTCGACGCATACATGGATTTGGCTACAAGTCCTGCTGATGCGGCCGAGTACTTCAAGGGTCAGAAAGGTCCCGAAGTGGAAAAGCTGTTCTGGTCACAGTTCCACGCTCTAGTCCATCCGCTGTTGTTGAATGAGCGATTGGCCGAGTGGGCCGAGCTCCATAGGTTGTCCGGAGTTGCCATGAGGTCCGTTGTGGATCACCTGTGGCTGGGAGGGCCAAGGCCGAATAGCTACTTTAGCTTAGTGCAACAATTCCTTGGTGTTGTGCCACGCATCGATGCTGTAAAAAGATCGGCATGCATAGAAGGTGCGCGGATGGCCTTTGCCCATATCAAGACATACTGGGCGGAGATGGAGGCCACCACTGTTGCGACACAGGGTTCGGTCGTAGGCCAAGTGGCTGCCGAGCACTACTTTAAAGAAGTTCTTGAAGGCGCTCGTTCGATAGAGGCTTAGTGCTCGAAGAATGTTATGTTCAAGTGACACGTATTCCCATTGTACAAACAATGTTTTACTGAATTATCAAGGCTGTATTTATACTTTTGCCCGAAAGTACTATGATGCCTCTTGTGCGGCCGTTTATGTATACATGTGTATAACCTGAAAGTTTGCAGTCGTCGGCTTCCGCCCCCATGCATATAATGCGAGGGTGTTCACAAAAGATTCATAACCACACTTGATCCAACGTCTTGGTCCGTTAAGGAGGTGATAGCGCAGTGAACGAGGCAATCAGATTATATTGCTTTAACACTTTCACTTAGCCATAGGAGTTTGACAGTGGGGCTACTATATAGCCCCTGGTACTTCTGCGCTCGTCCGAATACGGGTCGCGTACGTACATGACCGGGAAACGGCCCTTCGTTAATGCGGAGGAATCTTGAAGATTCCGATGAGTCATCGAGTGGTTGACCAGTCTCTCGCTATATCATGACAGTCAGTTTTCGGCTTTCTCTATTGAGGTGCTCACCCGGATGAACCAGGGCACAATCGCAGTAGTTCTCCTAGTTCTACCTTAGCCGATATAACGAAACGTAAGGTACCAAAACGTGGGAGCCGGGCAAACCCAACATTTGACCAAAGACATGATTCGGAGCTGATGCATATAGGGCCAAACTCGCGACGCCGAACACTCCCTAAGGTGTTCGGTCTTTATAACATATACCGGACTAAACAATGCCCTTAATAAGAAACCCCATGTATCTAGGTACGTGCAAAATTCTGGCATGGCCACATGCCAATAACGCCAGCATCCTTCTCGGTTGTGTGGAGTATCCGGAGGATGTGAGCAACAAGAGACAGTAAAAAAGGTTTACGCAGGGTCTTAATCTAAAAAGAAACCTTTGGGCGGGTCCCTGCTGCACGTCTGCGTCTGTGTCTCTGTTGTGCCGTGTCCTGGACGGGTGTAGCACGTTGGTCATCTGCAAAAGGAAAGAACTTAGGTGAAAGTTGCCGTGCCAAAAAGAAGAATTGGTTATTGTCAATGAACTATCAAAATTCAAGAGAAGCCTAGTTGAGTCGGGCTGGCCCTGATTACATGCGGGAAGCACCTGGTATCATTTTATGAGGTTTCGAAAACCAATCTCATGTATATATGATGGAACGCCGGATTCGTCGAACCGTGTCTGTGGGCTTGACAACCTGCCATTTTTCTGGTTGGTGAGGTCGTCTAGTTCGCGACTGTTAGAGCCGTCGCGTCCTCTTTCGTACGTAAAAAACGTTCGGTATTTCCACTAACTGTGATGATGCCACGTGGACCGGGTATCTTAAGCTTGAGAAAAGCATAATGCGGTATTGCCTTAAAACGAGTGAAAGCCGCCTTCCGAGTAGTGCTTGATAATCACTTCGGAATGGAGCGATGTGAAAAGTTAACGTTTCGCTTCGGAAGTTATTGGGAGAACCGAATACCACCTCTAGTGGTAGAGAGCCCGTACAGCGGGCCTCTTGGCCTGGTATTACTCCCATGAAGGTAGTATTACTGTGGCTTATTTCTGTCGGGTCTATCCCCATTTTGCGGACTGTGTCCTGATATATCAGATTTAGATCACTGCCGCCGTCCATGAGGACTCTTGTGAAATGGTACCCATTTATTATTGGGTCTAACACCAAGGCCGTCAGTCCTTCGCGTCGGATATTTGTATCGTGATCCCTACGATCAAAAGTGATCGGGCAGGCCAACCAGGGGTTGAACCTAGGGTGACGGGCTCTATGGCACGTGTGCATCAGAGTGCATGATTGCTTATCCTCTTTGTCACATGGATCACGTTTACTGTTTTAACCTCTGGTGGGAACTTTTTCAGTCCTCCGGCATTTTGCTGGCGAGGTTCATCCTCGTCTTCGCTTGGTGTCTCTTCCCCTTTGTGTTCGGCGTTTAGCTTACCAGCCTGCTTGAAGACCCAACATTCTCGGTGGGTAGATTTGCAGGTTTGTCTGGGGTGCCGTGAATCTGACAGAGTTTGTCAAGAATTTTGTTTAGGCCAAATTGTCCTTCTCTTCTGCCTTTGAAAGGCTTTTTCCGCTGACCTGGTCGGGAGCCCCTGAATCCGGCGTTTACCGCCGTGTTATCTGGGCTACCTTCTTTATTGCGACGCTTGTTTTTTTTTGCGTTGTGGTTTACCATTGCCATCCCTGGCTTCGGATGTGCTTGGGTCACTGGTGCTACTATGGGCTAACCAGCTGTCCTCGCCCGCGCAAAAGCGGGTCATGAGGCTTGTTAGGTCTGCCATTGTTCTCGGTTTTTCTTGACCGAGGTGTCTGGCGAGCCATTCGTCTCGGACGCTGTGTTTAAAAGCTGCTAAGGCTTCGGCGTTCGGACAGTCGACGATTTGGTTCTTCTTGGTGAGGGACCTGTTCCAAAGCTTTCAGGCGGACTCTCCGGATTGTTGGACTATATGACTTAAATCGTCTGCATCCGGAGGTCGGACATAAGTCCCTTGAAAATTGGCCCAAAAAGCGTCCTCGAGCTCCTCCCAACTTCCAATTGAGTTTTCAGGGAGGCTTTTCAGCCACTGCCGAGCTGGCCCTTTAAGCTTGAGGGGCAAGTATTTAATGGCATGGAGATCGTCTCCACAAGCCATATGAATATGGAGGATGAAGTCCTCTATCCAGACTCCAGGGTCTGTGGTTCCGTCGTACGCCTCTATGTTGACCGGTTTGAATCCCTCCGGGAATTCGTGATCCAGCACCTCATCGGTGAAACATAAGGGGTGTGCGGCACCCCTGTATTGGGATGCGCCATGGTGTTTGGACGGTTGTAGTATTCAGTGTTGGTTGTGTACCATAGCGCGCTTCCTAGATCCATAGATAGATCTGGTCGCGCCGAATTTTTGATGCAAGTTCTCACGTAGATCGTGTGTTGACTTATGCACGACTTTGTTAGCCGCTCTATCGCGTTCACAGGGTGGTGGATCCGGCCAGTTGGCAGTATCACTTTTCGGCTGAATGGCTCTAAGGCCTCATCGTCGAATTCCCATAATAGCTTGCGCTTTGGATAGCTATTTTTATGGTAACTTCCACCATACTTTGTTACTTTGTTCCACTTGTTGTTGAGCGTATCTTGTGCGACCTTGAGCCTTTGCTTCTGTTTCTTCAGGCTCCTCGCTGTGGCAATAAGCCTTCTGCGGAGGTTCTCTTGCTCCAAGTGTGTTTCCGGGATGATGCGTGCATCTTCGTCCGGACTGTTTTCTTCCCTAGACGGGGATTGATGAGGCTTATCTTTGGCGTCATCGTGTTCGGACGTTGGATCCGTACTATGTTTGCAGTTTGCATCTTGATCGTGTTCTACCACCGGGGTGGTGCAGTTGTCGTTTCTTCCGGAGTCGTGTGGACTATTATTTCCTCTTGCATTGTTGTCGCTGTTTTTGCTATGGCGGGACTTAGAGCGGCGCCGCTGACGTCGGCGCTTGGGTTGCTTGGAGGGTGCATCCTCCGCTGTCTCTTCGCCATTGCCCTCTCTGGGTGCATCCACCATGTATACGTCATGTGATGAAGTAGCGGTCCAGCGCCCTGTGGGCGGTGGTTCCGGTTCGTCTCCTGCATCATCGTCCATACCATCGATGTCTTCGGGGTCGAAGTCGAGCATATCGGTTAAGTCGTCGACAGTGGCTACTAAGTGGGTGGTGGGTGGGCAGCGAATTTCTTCGTCGTCCGCATCCCATTCTAGCCGGACATAGTTCGGCCAAGGTTCTCCTGACAGGGAGAGAGACCTTAATGAATCTAGCACATCTCCGAAAGGTGAGTGCTGAAAGATATCCGCGGAGGTGAACTCCATGATCGGCTTCCCGTCGGATTCGACAGGCACGGATGTAGGCGGCTCGGAGTCCGTCGCCAGAGATGAATGCAGTGGTTCAGCGACACGGCTCTCGTAAGGGGTGAAGTCAGTATCTGGCTCTATCGCCACTGAGAGTGCGGCCTCTATGGCGGGGTCTATCCCTCCGCTCTCAGACGGCGTGATTTGCTCCGGATTAAAGGTCGGAGTAGCTGCGGATGCGATCTCCCGAACACTGTCCGACAGCAGAGTTACGTCTTGCTCGTCGCGACTGTGCGGCGCGTCTGGCATGGGCTCGAATCCGTCGAAGATCAAGTCTCCGCGGATGTCGGCCGTGTAGTTCAAGTTTCCAAATCTGGCCTGATGGCCAGGGGCGTAGCTTTCGATCTGCTCCAGATGGCCAAGCGAATTGGCCCGCAGTGCGAAGCTGCCGAATACGAAGATCTGTCTGGGGAGGAAAGCCTCACCCTGGACCACATCGCTAGCGATGATCGAAGGAGCCATCAAACCTTATGGTGACGACACAGTGGAACTCTCAATGAAAGCACCAATGTCGGTGTCAAAACCGGCGGATCTCGAGTAGGGGGTCCCGAACTGTGTGTCTAAGGCGGATGGTAACAGGAGGCAGGGACACGATGTTTACCCAGGTTTGGGCCCTCTTGATGGAGGTAATACCCTATGTCCTGCTTGATTGTTCTTGATGATATGAGTATTACAAGAGTTGATCTACCATGAGATCAAAGAGGCTAAACACTAGAAGCTAGCCTATGGTATGATTGTATCTTGTCCTCTGGTTTATATAGGCACCGGAGGGAGCTAGGGTTACATGAGGTCGGTTACAAAGGAGGAGATATACATATCCGTATTGCCTAGCTTGCCTTCCATGCCAAGTAGGGTCCCATCCAGACATGAGACGAAGCCTTCAATCTTGTATCTTCATAGTCCAATAGTTCGGCCAAAGGATATAGTCCGGTTGTCCGAAGACCCCCTAATCCAGGACTCCCTCAAGGGGTAATGCTACTATCCTTTTACCACACTTGTGCTTCAAAATAGCACCATGATCTTCATGATAGAGAGTCTCCTATGTTGTCACTTTCATATACTAGTGGGAATCTTTCATTATAGAACTTAGCTTGTATATTCCAGTGATGGGCTTCCTAAAAATGCCCTAGGTCTTCGTGAGCAAGTGAGTTGGATGTACACCCACTTAGTTTCTTTTTGAGATTTCATACACTTATAGCTCTAGTGCATCTGTTGCATGGCAATCCCTACTCACTCTCATTGATATCTATTGATGGCCATCTCTATAGCCCGTTGATACTCCTAGTTGATGTGAGACTACCTTCTCCTTTTTGTCTTCTCCACAACCACCATTCTATTCCACCTATAGTACTATATCCATGGCTCACGCTCATGTATTGCGTGAAGATTGAAAAAGTTTGAGAACATCAAAAGTATGAAACAATTGCTTGGCTTGTCATCGGGGTTGTGCATGATTTAAATATTTTGTGTGATGAAGATAGAGCATAGCCAGACTATATGATTTTGTAGGGATAGCTTTCCTTGGCCATGTTATTTCGAGAAGACATGATTATTTTGTTAGTATGCTTGAAGTATTATTATTTTTATGTCAATATTAAACTTTTGTCTTGAATCTTATGGATCTGAATATTCTTGCCACAATAAAGAGAATTACATGGATAAATATGTTAGGTAGCATTCCACATCAAAAATTCTGTTTTTATCATTTACCTACTCGAGGACGAGCAGGAATTAAGCTTGGGGATGCTGATACATCTCCAACGTATCTATAATTTTTATTGTTCCATGCTATTATATTATCTGTTTTGGATGTTATGGGCTTTATTATTCACGTTTATATTATTTTTGGGACTAACCGATTAACCGGAGGCCCAGCCCAAATTGCTGTTTTCTTGCCTATTTTAGTGTTTCGAAGAAAAGGAATATCAAACGGAGTCCAAACAGAATGAAACCTTTGGAGAGTTATTTCTGGAACGGAAGCAATCCAGGAGACTTGGAGTAGACATCAGGGAAGCTTCAAGGTGGCCACGAGGCAGGGAGGCACGCCTGCCCCCATGGCACACCCCCACCCTCATGGGCCCCTTGTGGCTCCCCTGACCGACTTCTTTCGCCTATATATGTCCATATACCCTAAAAACATCGGGGAGTAGAAGAGATCGGGAGTTTCGCCGCCAGAAGCCTCTGTAGCCACCGAAAACCAATCTAGACCCATTCTGGCACCCTGCCAGAGGGGGGGAATCCCTCTTCGGTTGCCATCTTCATCATCCTGGCGCTCTCCATGACGAGGAGGGAGTAGTTCACCCTCGGGGCTGCGGGTATGTACCAGTAGCTATGTGTTTGATCTCTCTCTCTCTCTCTCTCGTGTTCTTGAGTTGGCACGATCTTGATGTATCGCGAGCTTTGCTATTATAGTTGGATCTTATGATGTTTCTCCCCCTCTACTCTCTTGTAATGGATTGAGTTTTACCTTTGAAGTTATCTTATCGGATTGAGTCTTTAAGGATTTGAGAACACTTGATATATGTCTTGCACGTGCTTATCTGTGGTGACAATGGGATATCATCTGATCCACTTGATGTATGTTTCGGTGATCAACTTGCGAGTTACGTCACCTCGTGAACTTATGCATAGGGGTTGGCACACGTTTTCGTCTTGACTCTCCGGTAGAAACTTTGGGGGCTCTCTTTGATGTTCTTTGTGTTGGTTGAATAGATGAATCTGAGATTGTGTGATGCATATCGTATAATCATACCCATGGATACTTGAGGTGACATTGGAGTATCTAGGTGACATTAGGGTTTTGGTTGATTTGTGTCTTAAGGTGTTATTCTTGTACGGACTCTAGGATAGATTGAACGGAAAGAATAGCTTCGTGTTATTTTACTACAGACTCTTGAATAGATCGATTAGAAAGGATAACTTTGAGGTGGTTTCATACCCTACCATAATCTCCTCATTCGTTCTCCGCTATTAGTGACTTTGGAGTGACTCTTTGTTGCATGTTGAGTGATAATTATATGATCCAGTTATGTTATTATTGTTGAGAGAACTTGCACTAGTGAAAGTATGAACCCTAGGCCTTGTTTCAACGCATTGCAATACTGTTTGTGCTCACTTTTACCGCTTGCTACCTTGCTGTTTTTATATTTTCAGATTACAAAAACCATTATCTACTATCCATATTGCACTTGTATCACCATATCTTCGCCGAAATAGTGCACCTATACAATTTACCATTGTATTGGGTGTGTTGGGGACACAAGAGACTCTTTGTTATTTGGTTGCAGGGTTGCTTGAGAGAGACCATCTTCAACCTACGCCTCCCACGGATTGATAAACCTTAGGTCATCCACTTGAGGGAAATTTGCTACTGTCCTACAAACCTCTGCACTTGGAGGCCCAACAACGTCTACAAGAATAAGGTTGTGTAGTAGACATCACCGCTCAATCCGGCTCGTACTTGGCCAGGTTCCTCAACCCGGCCAAGTCCCTCAACCCGGCCAAGACCGCGACACGGCCAGGCCTGCTAGCACATGTCGGCTGAACCCAACAAACCAAGACTTCTCCGACAAGTCGGCGCCCTCATGGTGCCTTCTTCAACCCGGCCACGGGTCAGCTCTCGTCCCTTCCAAGGCGTATGACAGAACAAATCCCCATATAGGGGATGAGCATGGCTATAGTGGCCCACCAACCCCACTGACTGGCAGGAGCGTGGTTATAGTGGCCCACCTACTCCGCTAACCAAGGTTGGCATGGCAACAGTGCACTTCTTGTCCTCCTGACACAAGCCGATGGCGACCAAGCGGTGCGCCACTGTAGCCGAGTCGGCCCAACCACTCCTTGACGCACTACAAGACAGAGAACAGTGCCCTCTGGCGCACGTGGTCCGCGCCCGGCGAATTCTACCACCCGGCAGGTCCCAGCACGGGCTTCCCAGGCGCTGACATCCCGACCCCATGGCCTTGTAACTTCATCATTCTAACCCTGGGGGGTTGACCTATGAAACCCCCCAGGAGCCCCCCATGTACACGGGCAGACGCACAATTGATCCACCCATAGAACACACACACACTCACGGAGAATGAGCAGCCTAAGCCTTGGGCTCCTTCCTTTCTCCCCCAAACAGCTCTAGGAGCAACTCTGTACCACTACATATAAACCAGCCTCGGCAGGACTAGGGGTGTTATCTCTCCGGAGAGCCCTGAACAAGGGTATGTCTTGCATCCCACACCCGCCCATGCCGACCTCGCCTCTGGAGCCCACCAGTGCCCTCGAGCATGTCCCTCTCTTTAGCCATCCTTTGGCATCTGTCGTGCGCCCACCACGACAGTTGGCGCCGACCATGGGGCCGCTCGAGGTCCTGGCCGGAGACATGTTCCATACGGGGCCCTTCGCCGATTCCGGTGAGCTCGCAGAGCGCTACGCTACCCCCGAACCCGTCGCGCTCATGGCCGACATCATCAACGCGCTCAGCGCCTCCTTCGTCGCGCTACGCATCTCCACGCGCCAGCGGCCGACGAGTACCCCAGCGGGATGCTCGACATTTCTGACTCACCTGTCGCCCTCGGCGATGACGCTTGCGCCGGGGTGGAGAATCTCTGCGTCAGGGTGGAGGTGTTCACCACCGACACCGGCTCCACCTCGTCCAGTGTTGCAAGGAAGGCTGTCGAGGCCAAGGCCCCAGCGAATCGCACCAACGTACCCAACCCGCTGCGCGCCACGATGCAGAACCTCCACATCCCCATCACCACCGACGTCAATGCCACCAACGCCGCCGAGGCCCTGGATCGCCTGCTGGACGTGTCCGAGACGCTCGCTGCCAAGCAGCGCCGTCTAGATTCCGCTCAGCAGGAGTGCGACGCCGTGTACGGCTTCACGCCGACCGCCGCCGAGCCTAGCCGGGTTTCCAAGGTATGGGCATGTGGTGACGCCATCGGTCGTGCCCTTGGCGCGGCCCCGGCCGTCTACGACACCCCTGTCAAGAACATGTGTGCGGCACAGGCGGCCGCCCTCGGCATGGAGCGGCTACAGGGAGAAGAGCTGCAGGAGCGCCTGCAGCGTGTGAACGAGCTCCTCGATGCTATGAACACTCAACAAGACCGCCTCGTTCATCCCGTGGGATCCATCTCGCACCACACCAATGACCCCGAGCAGCAGAACATGGCGTCCTCACCACCCGGCGAAGCTCATTCCGGCCGTACCCAGACCCACCGCAACCGCGCCCCGATGACTGGCGACGGCTTGGGCGATGAGCCAGCTCCGGAAGACTAGCGCTGGTAGGATCCTCCCCCATAATCCGGCCACCGCCTCCATTCGGCTTCGGTCAACCCGGCTCCCCGTGGCCCGGTTGCAAGCCGGCTTGGCCCGCGCGTGATTGACAACGCCAATGCTCGCCATCGCCTCGACCAGCTCGCCCTCTCCTTGGAGCTGGAGGAAGACAATGCTGTCGGGCCGGCTTGCTTCGGCCCATGCATCCGGCATGAGCTCTTCCACAAAGGGTTCATGCTCCCCCGCGACACCCCCAAATACAATGGCACCGTCAAGCCGGAGGACTGGCTCATTTCCTACACCACCGCCATCGGCATAGCGGCCAGCAATCGCCGCATTGCCGTGCGCTACTCCCCACTCATGCTCCAGGGTTCGGCCCGCACGTGGATGAACAGCCTGCCGGCCAGCAGCATCAACGCATGGGTGGACTTCGAACAGGCCTTCGTGCGCAACTTCACTGGCACCTACAAGCGTCTTGGCCGCCCAGTCAGCTTGCCATGTGCGTGCAGGGGCCGGCGGAAACTGGCCGTGAGTACCTCGCACACTGGACCGATCTCCGGAACAGCTGTTAGGAAATCCAAGAGGTCCAAGCCATCCAGTACTTCATGAGCGGTTGCCGAGATGTCACCCTCCTCGAGCACAAGCTCCTACGCTCTGAGCCGACCACCATGGTCGCGCTCATGGTCATCATGGATGAGGGAGTCCTGGATTAGGGGGTATCCGGACAGCCGGACTATATCCTTTGGCCGGACTGTTGGACTATGAAGATACAAGATTGAAGACTTCGTCCCGTGTCCGGATGGGACTCTCCTTGGCGTGGAAGGCAAGCTTGGCAGAACGGATATGTAGATCTCCTTGCTTGTAACCGACTCTGTGTAACCCTAGCCCCCTCTGGTGTCTATATAAACCGGAGGGTTTAGTCCGTAGGACCAAAAACAACAATCATACCATAGGCTAGCTTCTAGGGTTTAGCCTCTTCGATCTCGTGGTAGATCAACTCTTGTACTACTCATATTATCAAGAACAATCAAGCAGGACATAGGGTATTACCTCCATCAAGAGGGCCCGAACCTGGGTAAACATCGTGCCCCCAGCCTCCTGTTACCATCCGCCTTAGACGCACAGTTCGGGACCCCCTACCCGAGATCCGCCGGTTTTGACACCAACATTGGTGCTTTCATTGAGAGTTCCTCTGTGTTGTCACCATAAGGCTGGATGGCTCCTTCAATCATCAATAGTGATGCAGTCCAGGGTGAGACTTTTCTTCCCGGACAGATCTTTGTATTCGGCGGCTCCGCACTATGGGCCGACTCGCTTGGCCATCTGGAGCAGATCGAGAGCTATGCCCCTGGCCACCAGGTCAGGTTTGGAAGCATAAACCACACGGCCGACATCCACGGAGACTTGATCTTCGACGGATTCAAGCCCTTGCCAAGTGCGTCGCATGGTCACGATGAGCATGGTTTAGCTCTACCATCGGACAGTGCTCGGGAGATTGCACCGGCGGCCGCTCCGACCCTCAATTCAGAGCCAGGTGCGCCATCCAAGGACGGGTGGATAGACCCCGCCATGGAGGCCGCACTCTCAGTGGCGATAGAGCCAAATACTAACTTCACCCCTAACGAGAGCCGTGCCGCCGAACTGCCGGATCCTTCCCCGGCCACGGACTCCGAACCGCCTGCGCCCGTGCCTATCGAATCTGACTGGGCGCCAATCATGGAGTTCACCTCCATGGATATCTTTCAGCACTCGCCCTTCGGTGACATACTGAATTCATTAAAGTCTCTCTCCTTGTTAGGAGAGTCCGGGCCGAACTATGTCCGGCAGGATTGGGATGCGGATGATGAAGAAATTCGCTGCCCACCCACCACCACTTAGTAGACATTGTCAACGATTTGACCGACATGCTCGACTTCGACTCCGAAGACATCGATGGTATGGACGACGATGCAGGAGACGAACAGGAGCCACTGCCCACAGGGCACTGGACGCCCACTTCATCATATGATGTATACATGGTGGACACACCCAAAGAAAACGACGACGAGGAATGGAAGGACGCAGCGAAGGATCGTTCCCTCGAGAAGCAGTAAAAGCGGCGGCGTAAGCGGTGCTCCAAATCCCACCTCGGCAGAAACAGCGATCATATAGACCCAGCGATAGAGCAGGGTGAGCCAGCGGACGACAAACACGGCATTGAACCACCGTCCGACCACGGCAACACAGAGAATCAAACCGAACAACCCGACTCCGGCGAAGATAACAGTCCAGATGACATCACACCGGACGGGCACCCGGAGCAACAGAATACACATCAAAGGCTTGTTGTCACTGCGAGGAGTCTGAAAAAGCAGAAGCAAAGGCTCAGGGCTGCACAAGACACACTCAGAATCAGATGGAGTGAAGTACTCAACACTACAGCAAAATACGGCGGTAGTCGCCACACAAAGAGCTACCCGAAGCGAAAGCTGCTACCTGAATTCGATGAGGAGGCCTTAGATCCCCGGCAATCAAAAAACAAAACAGCCATCTGGTCGGATAGATGACCTCGTGGCCAACATAGAGCGGCAAACGACGCCGCACACAAGCCAGTACGCGATCCACGTGAAGGATCGCATCAAAAGGACAGCGCGACCAGATCCATCTACGGGCCAAGCAAGCGCGCTCCAGCACGCAATGCAACACAACAAAAATCCGAACACCACGGTACACCCAAATACAGGGGTGCCGTGCACCCCCTATGTTTCACCGATGAGGTGCTAGACCATGAATTTCCAGAGGGATTCAAACCCGTAAACATAGACGCGTACGACGGAATGACAAACCCTAGGGTCTGGATAGAGGATTACATCCTCCATATCCACATGGCTCGAGGAGATGATCTCCATGCCATCAAGTACTTACCCCTCAAGCTCAAAGGGCCAGCTCAGCACTGGCTTAAAAGCCTCCCCGAAAACTCCATTGGAAGCTAGGAAGAGCTCGAAGATGCTTTTCGGGCAAATTTTCAAGGGACCTATGTCCGACCACCGGATGCAGACGATTTAAGTCATATAACTCAACAGCCGGAGAGTCATCCCGAAAGCTTTGGAACAGGTTTCTCACTAAAAAGAACCAAATAGTCGACTGTCCGGACGCCAAAGCCTTAGCAGCTTTCAAGCACAACGTTCGAGATGAATGGCTTGCCAGACACCTTGGCTAAGAAAAGCCGAGAACAATGGCAGCATTAACAAGCCTCATGACCCGCTTTTGTGTGGGCGAGGACAGCTGGTTAGCCCGATGTAGCACCAGCGACCCAAGTACATCCGAAGTCAGGGATGGAAACGGGAAGCCACGATGCAGCAAAAACAAGCGCCGGAATAAAGAAGACAGCCCGAAGAGAACGGCGGTAAACACCGGATTCAGAAGCTCTCGGCCAGGTCAGCAAAAGCTGCCCTCCAAAGGCAACAGAGACGAACTGTCCAGCCTAAACAAGATTCTGGACAAAATATGTCAGATCCACAGCACCCTCGATAAACCTGCAAATCATACCCATAGAGAATGTTGGGTCTTCAAGCAGTCCGGCAAGCTCAACACCGAACACAAGGGGCAGGATACACCAAGCGAAGACGAGGACGAGCCTCGCAAGCAAAGCACTGGGAAACAGAAGAAATTCCCGCTAGAAATCAAAAAAGTAAACGTATTACACGTGATGAAGGGGAGAAACAAAGCGGCACTCCTAGAGACACATGCCCCAAGGCCTATCACCGCGGAGTTCTGCCACTGGTCGTCCCAACCGATCACCTTTGACCATCGGGATTACTCGGCAAGTATCCGGCATGCAGGATGGGCTGCCTTGGCGTTAAACCCAATAATTGACGGATACCACTTCACACGAGTCCTGATGGACGGTGGCAGTAGTTTAAACCTGATATATTAGGACACAGTCCGCAAAATGGGGATAGACCCAACAAAAATCAGCCATAGCAATACTACCTTTAAAGGAGTAATGGCAGGCCCAGAAGCCCATTGCACGGGCTCCCTGCTACTAGAGGTTATATTAGGCTTTCCCGATAACTTCTACAGCGAAAAGTTAACCTTCCTCATCGCTCCATTCCAAAGTGGCTATCAAGCACTACTCGGACGCGAAGCTTTCGCTCGCTTTAATGCAATACCACATTACGCTTCTCTCATGCTTAAGATGCCCGGTCCACGTGGCATCATTACAGTAAATGGAAATATTGAGTGCTCCTTGCACGCGGAAGACCGTGCGGCCGCCTTGGCAGCCGCACACTAGACGGCCTCACCAACTAGAGCATCTGACAGGTCGTTAAGACCATGGACACGGTTAGACGAGTCCGGTGCAGCTATATATAATTGATATAGGTTTGATGGCTATACCCCTATAACAATACAAGGGGCTCAACGTGTGTAAACAAGTGACAATTAGGCTCAACTTTACTCATCTTGAACTGTACATGGTTTATTTAGTATAACTTACCTTTTTGCACGAAAACTTTTCAACTAAGTTCCTCTCTTTTATAGATGACCATCGTGCTACACCCATCCAGGATACGGCACAACGGAGACACAGGCGCAGACGTGCAGCAGGGACCCGTTCCAAGGATTCTTTTTAGATTAAGACCCTGCGTAAACCTTTTTTACTGTCTCTTGTTGATACACATCCCCCGGATTCTCGGTATAATTGAGAAGGATGCTGATGTGTTGGCATGTGGCCACGTCAGAATATTGCACGTACCTGGACACCAGGGGCTTATTACAAGGGCACTGTTTAAGCCCGGTTTACATCATAGACTGAATACCTTAGGGAGTGTTCGGCATCGCGATTTTGGCCTTATATGCATCAGCTCTGAGTCATGTCTTTGGTCAAATGTTGGGTTTGCCGGGCTCCTGTGTTTTGTTGCCTTACGTTCCGCTCTATCGGCTAAGGCGGCACTAGGAGAACTACTGCGATTGTGCCCTGGTTCATCCGGACAAGCACCTCAGTAGAGAAAGCCGAAAACTGACTGTCATGATATAGGGTGAGACTGGTCAACCACTCGATGACCTAGCGGAATCTTCGGGATTCCTCCGCCTTAACGAAGGGCCGTTTCCCAGCTAGGCATGTACGCGCCCCGAATTCAGATGAGCGCGGAGCCACCAGGGGCTATAAAGTAGCCCCACTGTCAAACTCCTCCGGCTAAGTGAAAGTGTTAAAGCATTATAGTCTGATTGCCTAGTTCGCGGCGCTATCACCTCCTTAATGGACCAAGACGTTGGATCAAGTGTGAACATGCGTCTTCTGCGAACACCCCCGCATTATATACGTGGGGGCTGAAGCTGACGACTGACATCTTTCAGGTTATTTACATATATACATAAACGGCCGCACAGGAGGCATCATAGTACTTTCAGGAAAAAGTATAAATACAGCCTTGATAAACTCAATAAAACATTGATTTTACAATGGGAATACATGTCACTCAAACATAATATTCTTCAAGCACTGAGCCTCTATCGAACGAGCGCCTTCAAGAACTTCTTCAAAGTAGTGCTCGGCAGCCACTCGGCCTATGGCCGAACCCTATGCCGCAACAGTTGTGGCATCCATCTCCGCCCAGTATGTTTTGACACGGGCAAGGGCCATCCGCGAGCCTTCTATGCACGCCGACCTCTTTACAGCATTGATGTGTGACACAGCACCAAGGAATTGTTGCACTAAGCTAAAGTAGCTATTCGGCCTTGGCCCTCCTGGCCATAGATGATCCACAACGGACCTCATGGCAAGTTCGGATAATCTATGGAGCTCGGCCCAACCGGTCAATCGCTCATTCAGCAACAGCGGACGGACTAGAGCGTGAAACTGTGACCAGAACAGCTTCTCCACTTCAGGACCTTTCTGATCCTTGAAGTACTCGGCCGCATCAGCAGCACTTGCAGCCAAATCCATGTACTCATCCACAGAACTCCATAGCTGGTCCAGAGGCGCATACTTCGGATCCCCGAACTTAGTACGCAACAAGAAGGGCTTCCCAGATACAATATCTGCAGCTTGATGCATCTTCTCATTCGTCGCTCTACTTTTGGAGCGGGCTTCCTTGGCAGCCACCCGGGCCTTTTCCAGGTCCGTCGCTTTCGCCCAGTTTTCTTCTTCAAGCAGCTGGTAACGGTCAGCAGCATCTTTTAACTCTACAGCCATCTTGGCTATTTTTTCTTTGCTGTCACAACGCGCGGCCTGTTCATCCCTTAACTCTTCAGCCACCTTTAAAGCGGCCGCATTGCTACTCCTTGCTTGCTCCTTGGCTCGGGCAAGCTCCGCCCAAAGGGTCTCCACGGTGGCAGCTTCATCTACAGTCACAACATATTAAAGATACTGGCATCATGCTACTCTTATTATGTGACAATCACCAGAAAAATCACCTACCATGTACCTCGTCAAGCTGCTTGTTAACTAGCACGATGTCGGCATCTGCCGCATCCAGGTGCCGCCTTAGTTCGGCAAACCCATCAGTCTGGCTAGCCACCGGAGCTTCAACCACCTGCACATAAAGGCGGTCTGGTTATTACCTGGGACTATGATCCTCTGTTTGCCGCCGTTTTCGACGACAACCAGAGTCTCGGGGGCTACTATCAACACAGGGCACATCTAAAAATGTGTGGTACTATCAAAAATGTGCATCATTTCATGTACCTCAAAACCCGTCAGTAGACTCATAAAGGCTTCACGCAACCCGCTTTCGGCGGACGAAGTCCTTCCAATCACCGTACCCATCAACGTGCGGTGCTCTTCTGAGATAGCCGCTTGCTCTAGCAGATCCTTCAGTACGTCCGACCGCACACCAGACGGTGCCGGACTATTTTGATTTCTCTCTTTGCAAGCCGGATACTGAGGACTTCAGGTGGCCATAGGATTACCTTCTGGCCTTGCTAGATCAGGAGAAACCCTCCGCGACGCACCTCGGGGTTGTCCGCCTCGTGAGGCGGTGTGGCAGGGGGAGGCATTTCGCTCTCCATCATCTCTAGAAGAAGATCGCCTGAAGACGAGCTCTGCTGAGAAGGGCTAAAATCCAAACTGCAAGATAAATGCTTTGATTATTTTCCTCAGAAGTAAAGCGAGATATTTTCATTATTAAGTACCCTTTTACTTACATCTCAGTGGAGGGCTGGTCCCCTTGAGGGCATAGTGCGGCCAGGGTATCCCCCAGGGCAGGACCCTCCGGCGAAGATTTCTTCCCCCGTTTGGAGACCATTGTCTCCGGGTCCTCAAAGGCGGTTCTCTTCCTTCCCTGGGGAGAGGAAGTTTCAGTTCCTCCTCCCCGGCTAACCTCCTTCGTGGATGCGCTAGCCTCCTCGTTCCCCCCTTTATCCTCTCCCGAGGGCGCTTGATAAGGCGCGATCTCCAGCATCCTGGTTAGCACTGGATTTGGTCAGGTCTCGGGGAGGGGGGCCGGACACCTGATCAACTTTTCCTTCGCTATCCAATCCTGGAAAAAGAGCGGCTTTTTTAGAGCAATGTTGCTATAAATAAACGGACAGTGTGTTCGGATGCGGGGCTACTTACTTGGGTATCCGGGCGATTGCAGCTCAGACCTGCATCCTCGGTGATGTCCGGACACATTATTTGTGGTCCGAAGAACAATTTGTACATCTCTTCGTGCGTCATGCCGAGGAAATGTTGAATAGCTCGCGGTCCTTCCAGGTTGAATTCCCACATGCGAAGGGGCCAGCGTTTGCAAGGCTGGACTTGACGAACTAGCATGACTTGCACTACCATAACCAGACTGAAATCTCTCTCGAAGAGATCTCGGATATGGCTTTGCAGTATTGGCACGTCCTTGGCTGGACCCCAGCACAGCCCCCTGTTGATCCATGACATCAGTTGTGGTGGGGGGCCTGAGCGAAAGGTGGGGGCAGCTACCCACTTGGCACTTTGGGGAGCTGTGATGTAGAACCACTCCTGCTGCCACAATCCGGACACCTCTGGGAAGCAACCCTCAGGCCATGGAGCGTCAGCGATTTTGCTTATTAAAGCGCCTCCGCACGCTGCGTGCTGCCCCTCGATCATCATCGGCTTCACATCGAAGGTCTTGAGCCACAGGCCGAAGTGAGGGGTAATGCGGAGGAAGGCCTCACATACGACAATAAATGTCGAGATATGAAGAAGGGAATCCGGGGCCAGATCGTGAAAATCTATCCCATAATAGAACATAAGACCCCTAACAAAGGGATCCAGAGCGAGGCCTAGTCCTCGGAGGAAGTGGGAGACGAACACGATGCTCTCGTTGGGTTTGGGAGTAGGGACGACCTACCCTCGGGAAGGCAGCCGATGCGAAATTTCAGCGGTCAGATATCTGGCCTCTCTCAACCTCTTGATGTCCTCCTCCGTGACGAAGGAAGGCATCCACCGACCTTGAAGGTTGGATCCAGACATAGTTGAAGGTCCGAAGCACCTGACCTGAGTTTTGGGTGTTAGAACTCGAGGCGGGGGAAGGATTTGATTGAGCACGAGAAGGGAAAAAGAGAAAGCATTGTCTTCTTTATAAAGAAGCTGAATATCAAGCGTCCTCCTCATGGCCGTTTGGGACTGGCCTAAGATTTAGGAGTCCTACCAATAGGCACGGTTGGGTTACCCACGTCCGTATTGATGAGAATCAGGGGATAAAGGGGACACGATCTCTGCTTTGACGAGACATGCCAAGGAAACCACCTCACGAAACACGCTGAGATTGGTTATGAAAAACGATTCGGATAAAGACCTGGCTGTGTGTGATGTCACACTGCGGGGTACGTCGGCAGATTAGATTTATGGAAATATTATTCTCTCTATGGTGGTATGTGGAACTTGTTTTGCAGAACCGGACACGATCCTCGTGTTCAAAATCTTCTATGAAGTATTCAGAGGAGGAACCCGCCTTGCAATGCCGAAGACAATCTGCGCACCGGACTCATCGTCATTGAAGCCTAGTTCAGGGGCTACTGAGGGAGTCCTGGATTAGGGGGTATCCGGACAGCTGGACTATATCCTTTGGCCGGACTGTTGGACTATGAAGATACAAGATTGAAGACTTCGTCCCATGTCTGGATGGGACTCTCCTTGGCGTGGAAGGCAAGCTTGGCAGAATGGATATGTAGATCTCCTTCCTTGTAACCGACTCTGTGTAACCCTAGCCCCCTCCGGTGTCTATATAAACCGGAGGGTTTAGTCCGTAGGACCAAAAACAACAATCATACCATAGGCTAGCTTCTAGGGTTTAGCCTCTTCGATCTCGTGGTAGATCAACTCTTGTACTACTCATATTATCAAGAACAATGAAGCGGGACGTAGGGTATTACCTCCATCAAGAGGGCCCGAACCTAGGTAAACATCGTGTCCCCTGCCTCCTGTTACCATCCGCCTTAGACGCACAGTTCGGGACCCCCTACCCGAGATCCGCTGGTTTTGACACCAACAATGGACAAGTACGCCAACGCCAACTCTGCCATGAAGATCCAGGTGGTGCTGGATGAAGTCAACAACGTTAAGCCGGCACCACCCCCAAGCCGGCTGGAGAGAGCAGCCGCCAGCAGAACAGCCAGCAGAACAACAAGCGTAGGGCCGACCAGCCGGCCTAGCGCTACGACAACCGCCACGTCACGGCCGCCGAGCAGACGCTCGTGGCCGAGCCGACCGCCAAGCACCGGCAAGCTGGCAAAACGGCATGGAAACCCGCCATCAGCTTCGAGGAGGTGCTCGACACTCCCTGCAAGCACCACAGTGGCGCAAGGCCGTCCATGCACACGCTTCAGCGGCGCGCCCTCACCAAGGGCATCATGAGGGGTGACATCCCACCTCCTCCGACTTCGACTCAAGGAGCAGGGCCACCGGCTCCGCCTCCTCCGCCCCAGGCCAACGGCGCGATGCGCGATGACGTCTACCCCAACCAGAACATGAGCTACGTCGTCTTCCCCAGCCTTGGTGACGACAAGCGTAGCGAGCGCCTACTCCGGCAGAAAGTCAACACCATCATCCCGGTCGTGCTGGAGTACATGCACTGGTTAGAGCGTCCGATCAGCTGGACCCGGGAGGACCACCCGGCCGTCATGCCAAACCCGGGTGGCTACGCCCTCGTCCTCGATCCCACCATCGTTGCAACCTGGCACGGCTGCAAGTTCTCGCGAGTCCTCATTGATGGCGGCAGCAGCATCAACATTCTCTACTGCGACAACATGACCAAGCTTGGCCTCAAGGCCAAGGATCTTGAGCCATCCCAAACGATCTTCCACGGCATCGTGCCAGGCCTCTCCTGCTCCCCATCGGCCAGGGCCAGCTTGATGTCCTGTTCGGCACGAGCGACCATTTCCAGCACGAGCTGGTCTAGTTCGAGGTGGTGGACCTGTCTAGCGTGTACCATGCGCTGCTGGGTCAGTCTGCGCACACCAAGTTTATGGCGGTTCCCCACTACGCCTACCTAAAGATGAAGCTGTCGGGTCCTAAGGGCCTCATCATCATCGTCGGCGACTACCTCAAGTCCCTGGAGTGCTCTCAAGCCGGCGCCAAGCTGGTCAAGTCGCTGGTCATAGCCAAGGAGCGGCGCCAGCTCGACCGAATTTTTGCGCTGGCCAACGAGACGCCGGTCGTGCCACTTTTGGCCAAGGAGCCGGCTGGTGAGGCCTCATTCCAGCCGACCAAGGAGACCAAGAAGGTCAAGTTGAACCCGGAAGGCCCCAACTGCAGCAAGTACGTCGTCGTGGGCACCTGCCTCGACAGCAAATAGGAAGGCGAGCTCCTTGACTTTCTCCGTGAGAATTGGGATATCTTTGCATGGACCCCAAAGGACATGCTGGGAATTGCAAGGAAGTATGCCGAGCACAAACTTCACGTCCGCAAGTACGCCAAGCCTATCCATCAACCCCTGCGTCGCTTTTCAGAAGAGAAGAACCATCGGTGAAGAGGTCACCAAGCTACTCACGGCCGGCTTCATCATGGAAGTGTTTCACCCCGAGTGGATGGCCAACCCAGTCCTCGTCCTCAAGAAGAACAACACCTGGCGCATGTGCATAGACTACACCAGCCTGAACAAGGCCTGCCCCAATGATCCTTTCGCCCTCCCGCGGATTGATCAAGTCATCGACTCCACCGCCAACTGCGAGCTCCTGTCCTTTCTGGATGCTTACTCCCGCTATCATCAGATCAAGATGGACCCGGCCGACTCCCTGAAGACGTCCTTCATCACGCCCGTCGGGGCGTACTACTACATCACCATGTCGTTCTGCTTAAAGAATGTCGGCACCACCTTCCAACGCTGCATGCATAAATGCCTGCTGACGCAAGTCGGACACAACATCCACGTCTACATGGACGACATCATGGTGAAGACCAAGCAGCACCTCATGCTTCTTGATGACCTGAGGGGGACCCTTGCCAATCTGTGCGAGTACCAGATCAAGCTCAATCCGAAGAAGTGCATTTTCGACATGTCGGCCAGGAAGTTGCTCGGTTTCCTCGCCTTGGAGAGCGGCATTGAGGCAAACCCGGAGAAGATCAAGGCCATCGAGCACATGCGCAAGCCGACCTGGCTGCAAGATGTCCAGAAATTCACCGGCTGCTTGGCCTCGGTCAGCCACCACCATCCCCGCCCATCTCCGCCCGGCCTCGTCTCCGCTCACCACAACCTCCCGGTCGTCCACCACCATCTCCGCCCGGCCATCCGGGCCGTGCACCTCCTTCGTCGGTGGCACGAAAACCATTCCTGCGGGCTCCATGCTCGCCGGCATCTCCAGCCACGCCGACTCCCCGACGACCCGCTCCCTCACCTCCGCGGCCCCAGCCCAAGCCTAGGCTGACACCGCCTCCATCTCCTCCACGGCCCTGCTCCGGTCCCGCCAGGCCAGGTCCTCGGCGTTGTTCGGGTTCAGGCCATGGTCTCCCTCGGGTGGGTCAATGGCACTGCTCCGGGACCTCCGAAACGTGAAGCCGCCCCCGGACGCGGCGTCTATCGCCGCCAACGCCAGCTCCAGCGGTGACCTATATCGCGACAAGATAAGCACAAGGAAAGAACGACTCGGCAGCTCACCGGAACCAGCAAGACGGACTTACCCGATCACCACTGGGAGGGATGGTCTCACCGGCGCCGCTGGGATGGCACGGCGCCTCTTCTTGACGAGCGGCTTGCCACTGCCGGCGCACAGGACGATCTGGCCCCGGCCGCATTTGTCAGCCATCTCAGCAAGCCGGCGTTGCCGCCTCCCCCCCCCCTCGGCGGTGCTATACCACCAACGCACGTCAACAACCTGCATCATCTTCCACCCGACCTCATAAGGGATCAGAACATAGAAACTTACCCGCATGGCGCGTCTCGTCAACCTCGGCATCAGCCGTCTCTAGGTCCCCGGCGAGGGTCTCCCCCTCCTCCAAGCCGGCCTACTGGGCGGTCGCCACCTGCAACGTTGCGCCGTCATATGGATGACGGATGGCATTCAGCGGCACCTCCATCATCACATCGGGACAGAAAAGAAGATGAGATGCAGGAAAGTATAAAGACCAGGGACTCACCACCGGTGCCGGGTTCCCGTGGCTATAGGGAGGCTTCCCGAACTGCCACTCCTCCTTCAGCCCGGCCTTCGAAATATCGTTGACCTAGCCGGTGACCTGCGCATGCGTCAGCCGCCGGGATGACATCCGGTTGGGATCCTTGAGACCGGCCATCTGGCTGATGATATGCATTCGGCGCTGCAGTGGCAGCACCCGGCGCGCGATGTAGGCGGCGATGAGGTCCGTCCCGGTGATCCCCTCCCCGTCGCCATCTCCACCACCCGGTTGCTCAGATTCAGCACCCCCTGCGCCGGGTTCTTGGGGCAGTAGGACCAATTGGTCTTGGCATGCGGCATCACGTCGGGGAAGGATGGCACGTTGAAGTGGTCCGTGCCAAGGTTGCGGACTTAGAAGAAGGAGTTCTACCATTTCTTAGCAGAGTCCTCCAGTGGCATCTTAGGGCACCCCCCATGCGTCCACGTCGAGACGAGGCGGCCCCGCAGGCAGACATGACACCGGCCTCTGGCCCCTGCTGCTTCAAGAAGAAGAAGCGGACCTAGAGATCGACGGTGGGCTCAACACCCAAGTAGCCCTCGCATAGGGTGACGAACCATGAGAGCTGTAACATAGCGTTTGCTCCAGGTGATGCGGATGAAGTCCGAAGAACTCCAAGAACGCACGGAAGAAGTTGCGCGTGGGGAGACCGACCCCGCGCTTGAAGTGGGTGAAGAAGACCACGCACTCGGTCCCCTCCGGCCGCGGTGCCAGCTCGCCCTCCGGCAGGCGCACGGCCACCTCCATCTCCGGCGGCAGCCGCAGCATGTCGCGCAGATATTGAATGTCCCCGGCGGTGATGGTGGATCCCATCCACGGGCCTTTCGGCAGCGCCATCGACGGTACAGGGCACGTGGTAGAAGACAAAATGGAAGGAGCGGTGGCTAAGAGCTGCAGAGCGGCCGCTGAGCACTGTAGAGCGGCGGGGGCATTTCGCTCAAGTGTAGCAGGGCGTTGCAGCATGCGGCGTCCTCAGAAGCAAGAGCGAGAGAGGACGAAGAAGATGGGGGGCGTGCATGAATGATTTCCGCCGCCCCCTACCCCCAATTTATAACCCACGGTCTGAACGTGGGGAAGTGGGATCGGTTACACCCATCCCTCCCACTTCCCCGCATTAAGTGTGCATGATCCACGCGCACATTAACTACATCGAGTAGGGCAACCGCCCGCGGGCGCCACAATAAACCCACGCATGTGGGACGATGGCGTGGAGTGGCAGGCCCTAGCCCGCTGTCACATCATGTTGCGCATGTGGCCTGTCAGGGCCTCTTAAGTTTCCGGGCGCCACATGGTGCCCGTGCCGAAACTGAGGGGGCGCGTCCCTTCCCCTTCAAGATTCGACGGACTACTCGGTTTCCCGCCCATGCCGGGATGCCACAATCTGGCTTCCGGAAGCCGGCGCATAGTGGGTGATGTAGGGTGGAACCCTATACGCCCGGTCTTTCATGAAAGGAGCGGATCCCGCGTAGAGAACGAAGAACACGAGGGGGAAAACGAGGGGAAACATGAGAGAAACACTAAACCAACAAGATATGGTCACACATATGTTAGATCCTCGAAACACAAAGAGATACAAGATCTGAATCCAACAAAGGACGATACATAGGGCAACCGGTTCTTCTCCGTGAGGAGGTCTTGATGTCTTCTTCGTAAGGAGGTTTGAATCCAAGGTGGATCTTCTCCGTAGAAGGGCTGCGGTCTCTCTCGTGGAGTAGATCCGATATGGATGAGCGAAGCTCTATCTCCCAAATGAGCTAACACAACGCTAGCCCTAGAAAGGATTAGGGGAAGGTCTATTTATAGTCTAAGCCACGAAGGGGTAAGTGGGAGAGAGATACAAGGCCAAAGGCCCGGCTGCGCACAGGCAGGGTCGGACGTCCGATCGGCGTCGGACGTCCGGTCGCTCATGAGGGTCCGCTCGTCCGGAGGGCGTCGGACGTCCGTCATTTTGCTTCTGGATGGGTGGCACCGGATTTCTGATGAGCGTCGGACGTCCGGTGCCTGGGACTTGTCGGACGTCCGGTCTTCGTTGGTCGTCCGACGGCTATAGAGGGTCGGACGTCCGGCGGCTTCTGGTCATCCGGTCGCTGTAGACTTTGCAGCTCCTTCTTCTTCCGTCTTCTCTTCCATGCTTCCCTCGCGGATGGTGTAGGTGTTCCTTGGCGCTTGCACTCCTCCTCGTCATCCATGAAGTTCCAACAATACCTATGCATGCACAAGAGAGGGGTGTCAAGTAGTATACCATCCTCGAAGGGGTCAAGTGAACACGTGTAAAGGAGAAGATTCACCTTTAGGTATGAGAAGTAGATGTCGCACGTGTCACTTGCCAAATGGACTGTTGACATGGTGATGTCCGTAGGATTCTCCGCATCATCCCCTCCCCTTGGGAAAGATCCGACCTTGGATCGAAATGCAAATCACCATGGGAAAGAGATGGCGTCGCCATGTAGGAGTGGTCGAACTCCAAGTTCTCGTAATCTTGAATCTAGAAATGGGCACTCTCCAATGTCGCACCGTCTTGGAATTCCTTCAAAAGGAGCATGGACAACAAACACTTGGAAAACAAATGCGGTTAGCATTAGTGCAAAACCAAGCATTCAAGAGGTGATTCACCCAACAAGTGTCTTCATCATGCAAGGCATATGGTTTGACAAAGGATTGTGGCATGGCATGTAAGCACATAAATGGGGCATAATCAAGGATATCATGGGGACAAGCATGTAGATGGTTGTCATCAACCGCATGAAGCAAGCAAGTATGAATCATCGGTGATGCAACGAGGCAAGCAATCATAGTAATGAAGTCGTGCAAGCTAGTAGTGCGAAGATGCAACATACTAGAGTAATTCATGGCAATCATGTCATGAGAGCAAATGATAGGCATAGACAATGCACATGACATATCACAAGCACGAACACAAAGAAAGATCATAGTATTATCATAGGCATGGGACACAAAGCAAACATGGCAATAACAAGTGATATCTCCACCAAGCTTGCAAATACACATACAATTATGAGAATCAATCATCATGTGTAATGCAAAGCATGGGTCACAAATGCATGGCAAAGGCATAGGAATAAGCATATCATGCAAAGTGAACATGGCAAGATGGGCATAGAATGATATATAATGGACAATAACCCATAGCCAAGTGAGGGCCATGTAGAAGAAATGCGCAAAGTATTTGCATGAAGAGAGCGGTGGGAAAGACACTCCATGGGATCCCAAGTCATCATTGCTCTCTAGAGCTTGTTTTGTCAACTCGTGAGATTGTGAGGTTGACAAGAATTCATGGGTACCTACACAAAAGAGACACAAACGAAAGAGATTATGTGTGTGGTAAATGTACCATCATCCATCATGATGTGTATGTGCACGTGAGAGTTAGCACAAGATAAGCATCGGTCAAAGAAATTTGACTCGTGGTATAAGAACATGTCATCCATCATGAAAGAATAGTTATTTTGTATAACACGATGGGGATGCAAATTGAGCATACAAATATATGGCACATCAATATCATGTTCATACATGGGGAGCATATTGTGCACATAAGTATGATGATCATGCAATGGATTGGATGGATCAAAATATCCCAAAATGTATGAGGAAACTATGGGGGTCTCATCATGAGCAATAATGGAAACATCATATGGAGAAAATGGACAACATCCAAAACAATGCATATTCGAAGTTAGGTGGTCATGGCATGGCATATGAGATAAATGATGCAAAGGGAGCATATCAATATCATCACAAGAAAAACAAATGCCAATAACCATGGGCTTGTCATCTATGCCATATGTGCAAATTGGGTTTATTTGAATGGCATATGCATAGTCACTATAAAGAGATTGCAAATATGACATATGATTGATCTCATGCATAGCATATGACAAGTCAAGCGGATTGTCAAACATGATGTGACCTAGAGAATTGTCACAAGAAATCCTATGTAACATGGCATCACAACTAAGAGACTCCACATGGCAATCATCATACTCATCATAAATTGGTAAACCATCGCATGGGGAAGTCGCACTAGCATGAAGCACGGTAATAGGTTGATCAACATCATGCAAGCAATCAATCTCAAGAATGTCCACTAGTGGGACTAGAGCATCACCTTCACCTATGTTACCTTGTTCATTCCACTCTAGTGGTGTAGGTGAGGTGGGTAAGACCAAATGGTGGTCAAGATCATCATCGTGATGGAACCATGTGGGGGTGCATCATATTCCACCAAGGCCATCGTCTTGTCCAAAGGGAGGACGAAATCATCACGAATCGGCGCGTCATCATAGATGGGACCTAGCACCAAATGAGAAGACACAATAGAGGTAGAGGTCAAATCATTAGTGTTGAAAGTGGCCTCACATGACCTATCAACTATCTCACTCTCTCTATGTGGTGGTTAACTCACTCCCTCAAGGTAGGTGCACTCAATCTCGCATGTGGTGGAGTCACTCATCTCACTAAAGTGGTGGTGGTTGTGGCTCTCCTCACATGGGAATTGTGGCAACACATCATATATCGGGCTAGTGGTGAAGTCGCTCTCACTCTCAATATGGTGGCTAAAGTCACTCAAGTCATCATATGTCGCCGTGGTCAAAGGGAAAATCCAATGCTCAACCATCTCGTTGTTGTCGTCGTGGATGAAGGCCGAAGATGGCACATCATCACTCTCGCCTCCTAAGATGGAAGCATCATCCTTGCTCGTCACCATGTCGCTCGCCTTCAAAGCTTGGTCCTCAAATGGCTTCGTAGTCGTAGTCGTCACCGCACCGTCTTAAAAAAGAGTCAAAGTAGACTCGGCACCATCAATGCCACAAAGAGGGATGGCGGTGAAGTCAAACTTGGGAGCATCGTCTTGGAGCTCGTAGGGCTTGGACATCGTGGTGGTACAAGACTCATGCTCGTTCTCATGCAGCTTGGTCGTCATGAAGTGATCTCGGGGTGGAGAAGCTTTGGCCTTCATGAGTTCTTGTTCCACCTTGAGAGCACCAATGTAGTTGTCGTCGAGGGACTTGTAGTTCTCGAGGAATATCGTCTTGGAGATGATGTTGTGAAATCCCATCATGAAGTGGAACTTCATCGAAATGGGGTCGTCCACGCCAGTTCGTCGCAAGGCAATCTTCATCTCCTTGAAGTACTCGTCGATGGACTTGGATCCTTGGGTGGTATTCTCCAATTGGCGTTGAAGTTGTTCCGTGTAGGTTGGAGGCATGAACTCTCACGGCAAAGCTCTCTTCGTCTTGGGCCAACTCATGTCGTAGGTCTCCGGAGGTGCGTGAAGCCACCATGTGGACGCGAAGTCATGGAAGTTCCTTGTGGCGCACTCACTTGATCTTCGGGAGGAACTTGATGTAGCTTGAGGTAGTCATCCATCAAATGCTCCCACTTGAGATACTCCTCGGGTTCTTGAGTCCCATAGAAAGGACTCGCGTGGTCGATGTCGAGGTTGTAGTAGCTCGTGGAAGTCGTGGGCTTGATCTTGGGGAGCTTCTCTTGAGGTGCTTCTGGGCGAAGATGTCGTGTGTCTGTAGGCGAAGATGCCTTGAAGTCGCTTGGCGAAGATGCCAAGGGGGCGGTGAAGTCGTTGAGCGGTTGTTGGTGTTGAGCTATTGACCTTCAAGTCCTTGTTGGTGATGGTGTTGCTGCCGATATGATCTTGCCGGAGATGGTAGCTCGAAGGCATGTGCTCTTGAGCGTCTTCTCGAAGATGAGGAAGACCGCTTGTAGGACTTGATGAGGGCTTTGATCTCCTCCATTTGAGCTTGCATCTTGGCGTCGTTGGAGTTGTTCGTGGCATCGAACTCGTCGTTGTTGTTCTAGACCGAAGATGAAATGCCTTGCCAATCCATCACTCCAAGAGAAAAATGTGAGTGGTACAAAGAGAAGAACGAATACCAAATGGACTTTAACCGAAGTTGAAAGTGGATCAATGATCACTCCAATGTGGACAAGGAAATAGCACAATTGGTACCAATTCTTGTCGGTTTCTCACACCTGCACAAATAAGGCTTATGGTGGAGCTCACTGAGGATAGTGGCACAAAAATTTGATGTAAAATGTTAGCAAGATTCAATAATGTTGAAAAAGATTCACAAATTCGCAAGTGAAACAAGTAGACCAGTAGCAATATGTGGCACATGGAAACACACACACGAATAGATAAATGGGGTCGTGCAACCAAGGATGGGCACAAAATGTGGAATCCACGGAAAATGCTCGTGTTGCACAACTCAAGAAAGACGCTAGCACGATTTCTCAATAGGCGGATACAACACTTGTGCACAACCTATAAGATGCAAAATGTATGAACTTTCTATCCCAAGTATGCTATGTATGTATGTTCCGATGGTATGATCCAAGATGATCGGATATGACAATCTTATGTGCAATGTGGTATGATGCTATGGCACTTTCTTACAAGCTTCTTTGTTCACTCTTTTTCTTTTGCTTAAAAGCTTATTCTTTTTTTGTATGGACACTTTTGCACAATACACAAACCAAGATAGCAATTGTATATATGCGGGAACAAACTTGTGGCACAAAGGATGATATGATACCAAGATGATACCGATATGGTATGGTATGTATGCAATGTATGGTGTAGATAACTAATGTGCACAAGTAACGTTGCCGGCAATACTCAAAGGCTAGTCTCGATAGGCAAGTGACGCAAAATAGGCTAGGGGTTATCAATGCAATGGCAAGGGAATATACAAAGGAGGGATACCACGATACCAAGATGATATGGAGGTTACCGTCCTTGGCGATGATGAGTGGTGGTGATCTTGATGGAGATACCAAGATTATGGAGACTCGTCCCTAAGTAGCCGAAACACCTTAGGAAACGGAAAAACCGCGAACTCAAAATCTCAAATGTCAAATGGTGGTAGCGGGAATGCGGTGGTGGTTTGATGGGTTATGTGAGTAGGCAATGCGGAAATGGAGGTTATGGTTGTGTACTATACATGGTGTCGGAGTTGGAAGCACGGTCCCTAAGTAGCCGAAACACCTTAGGAGACACAACTCACAACACAAACAAAATTGGGTTAAGTGCAGGTGGTGGAAATGTATGGTGGGCTAAGCCTATGCGGAAATGGAAGCAACCGTCCCTAAGTAGCCTAGACACCTTAGGTGACTCAAATCACTCCTCAAGCAACCACTAATAGTATGGGGGACAAAATTTGTTAGGTTGCGGAAGTCGGTGGTGGTGTAGCGGATGATGTGGTGGAAGCCCTAGGCAAAGATGCCAAAGTTTCAAAAAAATTATGGAGTCAAATGATGTTGGTGGTGTTTGTTTGGGAAGGAGAATGTCAATAGCTTTTCAACGAGCTAAAGAACGAGAAAATCGGACTCCGGATGAATTAGTTATGGCCGAAACAAAAATCAAGCGAAATATGAAACTACAGGTTACGGACGTCCGGACAAGGTCGGATGTTCGGGGGCCGGACATCCGGGCGGGCTCGGAAATCCGTAAATTCGGCTCAGGTTAGGGGTTCTGGTCGTCCGGAAAAGGTCCGACGTCCGGTTGTTCCAGGGGCTCCGGACGTCCGGAAAAGGTCGGTCGTCCGGTGGGTCGGGGTCAACGCGAGATGCGGGGACGCGATTTTGGGCGGAAAAGGGGGATTTTGGGGTCAAAATTGATGGGATTTCGTGGATGGAAAGTGGGGAAACTTGGGGAGATGCTACATCCACTTGAAAGCAAGCAAATCCATGGATCAAATCCAACAAAACTTTGTCAAACCAACAAATCACAAAAAACATTGGGGGCTATTTTTGGTGGGGATTTTTGAAATTGGGGAAGAACACAACAAAATTAGGCTAGAAAACAACAAGGGGAGGCTCCGAAATCGTGATCAACGTGGCTCATGATACCAAGATGATGTTGGGTGGAACCCTATACGGCCGATCTTTCATGAAAGGAGCGGATCTCGCGAAGAACACGAAGAACACGAGGGGGGAAACGAGGGGAATCACGAGGGGAAACACGAGAGAAACACTAAACCAACAAGATATGGCCACACATATGCTAGATCCTAGAAACACAAAGAGATACATGATCCTAATCCAACAAATACGATACATAGGGTAACCGGTTCTTCTCCGTGAGGAGGTCTTGATGTCTTCTCCGTGAGGAGGTCTTGAATCCAAGGTGGATCTTCTCCGTAGAGGGGCCGCGGTTTCTCTCGTGGAGTAGATCTTATATGGATGAGCGAAGCTCTATCTCCCAAATGAGCTAACACAATGCTAACCCTAGAAAGGATGAGGGGAAGGTCTAATTATAGTCTAAGCCATGAAGGGGTAAGTGGGAGAGAGATACAAGGCCAAAGGCCCGGCTGCGCACAGGCAGGGTCGGACGTCCGGTCGCTCGCGGGGGTCCGGTCATCCGGAAGGCGTCGGACGTCCGTCATTTTGCTTCGGGATGGGTGGCACCGGATTTCCGGTGAGCGTTGGACGTCCGGTGCCCGGGACTTGTCGGACGTCCGGTCTTCGTTGGTCGTCCGGCGGCTATAGAGGGTCGGACGTCAGGCGGCTTCCGGTCGTCCAGTCGCTGTAGACTTTGCAGCTCCTTCTTCTTTCATCTTCTCTTCCATGCTTCCCTCGCGGATGGTGTAGGTGTTCCTTGGCGCTTGCACTCCTCCTCGTCATCTGTGAAGTTCCAACAATACCTATGCATGCACACGAGAGGGGTGTCAAGTAGTATACCATCCTCGAAGAGGTCAAGTGAACATGTGTAAAGGAGAAGATTCACCTTTTGGTATGAGAAGTAGATGTCGCACATGCCACTTGCCAAATGGACTCTTGACATGGTGATGTACGTAGGATGCTCCGCATTAGTGGGTGTTGCCGGACCTGTCGGTTGCAAGCTTCATCAACATCTACTGCCTCTTCAGGGGGTAAAATAGTGAAGCCCCCACTGCTTGAAGCCAGTGAGACTTCACAGCTTCGGGGACTACTGTCGGGGGGATGAACCCCGGGCAGGCAACAGAACCCGGATCCTTTTCAAAGACATCGGGGCCGGCATCGCCCCTCAATCCGGCTCGTACTTGGCCAAGACCGCAACATGTCCAGGCCTGCTAGCGCATGCCGGCTGAACCCGACAAACAAGGACTTCTCCAATAAGCCGACGGCCTCATGGCACCTTCTTCAACTCGGCCACGGGTCATCTCCCATCCCATCCAAGGTGTACGACGGAACAAGTCCCCGTAGAGGGGATGAGCGTGGCCTAAGTGGCCCACCAACCTCGATGACTGGTAGGAGCGTGGCTACAGTGGCCCGCCTACTCCGCTGACCAAGGTCGGCATGGCAATAGTGCGCCCCTCGTCCCGCTGTCGCAAGCCAATGGTGACCAGGCGGTGCGCCACTGTAGCCGAGCCGGCCCAACCACTCCGTGACGCACGACAAGACGGATAATAGTGCCCTCTGGCGCACGGGCCCGCGCCCGGAGAACCCGACGAATAGTGGCACCCGGTGGGTCCTAGCACCGGCTTCCATGTACCTTGTAACTTTACCATGGTAACTCTGGGGGGTTGACCTATAAAACCCCCTAGGAGCCTCCCATGTACATAGGCAGACGCACAATCGATCCACCCATATAACACACACACACACACACACACTCACGGAGAAGGAGTAGCCTAAGCCTTGGTCTGCCTTCCTTTCTCCCCCAAACAGCTCTAGGAGCAACTCTATACCATTACATATAAACCACTCTTGGCAGGACTAGGGGTGTTATCTCTCTGGAGAGCCCCGGACCTGGGTATGTCTTGCGTCCCACGCTCGCTCATGCCGACCTCGCCTCTAGAGCCCACCGGTGCCCTCGAGCATGTCCCTCTCTTTAGCCATCATTTTGCACCTGTCGTGCGCCCACCACGACACAATTAGTACAATGTGAGAAATTTGTATATCAATCATGTGTAAAAAATTCAGAATTTTACCATGCTCCAACAAATTTTAACAATTCTGCTACTGGACGCAAAAGTTCATGTTTTTGCACAGAATCAAAGCAACTATCTTCCAAATCATCCCAAAGTCTTTACTTGGCACAAACACTAAATTAAACATAAAAACACAATGATAACATTAGCATAATTGTGTTCTTAGAAAAAGAAAAGAAACAAAAATTAAAAGATAAATAACGGGTTGCCTCCCAACTAGCGCTATCATTTTACACCTCTAGCTAGGCATAATGCATAGTTTCAAGTGTTGTCATCTTTGCTTTTAGTTCCATAGGTGGCCCTCTTGATTGATTCATATGGCGCCTTAATTTTCTTTCTAGGGAAGTTGTTCATACCCTTCTTTAATGGAAACTGAAATTTTATATTCCCTTCTTTCATATCAATAATGGCACCTATACTTCGTCATAATGGTCTACCAAGTATTATGGGGCAAGATGGATTGCATTCAATATCAAGCACAATGAAATCAGTGGGTACATAATTCCTATTTGCAAGAATAATAAGATCATTTATTCTACCCAAAGGTTTGTTGATAGTAGAATCCTCTAAGTGCAAATTAAGAGAACATTCATCCATATTGATAAAACCTAGCACATCACATAGAGATTCTGGTATTGTGCAAACGCTAGCACCCAAATCACATAAAGCATTGCACTCATAATATTTAATTTAACTTTAATGGTAGTTTCCCACTCATCATGTAATTTTGTAGGTATTGAGACCTCCAATTCTAGCTTTTCTTCTAAAGCTTCCATCATTGCTTCTACGATATGTTTACTAAAAGCCTTATTTTGCTCATAAGTACTGGGTGAATTTAGCACAGATTGGAACAGAGAAATACACTCAATTAAAGAACAACTATCATAATTAAAGTCTTTGTAATCCAAAAGAGTGGGCACATCACTATTTAAAGATTTTACCTCTCCAAACCCACTTTTATCAATTTTTCCTTGAGATTTCACCCTCTGAATTATGGGGACGCCTTCTAGGTAAAGTTAACTCTTCTTCGGTCCTCTTTTCATCAAGTTTAATATTACTGAACAAAGATTCAATGGAAGAGACACCAAACATTTTAATATCTTCACTGTTACTACGAAAATCTTCAAGTTTAATATTACTGAACAAAGATTCAATGGAAACGCTTTTTCTAAGAATTCTCACTTAGCCCTTAATCTAGGGTTCTTTCTTTACTTTCATCCATGAAGACAAAAAGACCTTTAGTGGATTCACTAATATAAATCTTAGGTGGCAAAATTTTAGCTTTCGGATTTTCCACATCACGAACAATTATATCCATACTTCTAGACATATCATCAATTTTACTCATTTTTTCTTCTACCGTAGTGTTGAAAACTTTTTGAGCATTAATAAATTCTTTGTTATTAACTTAAAGATCATACGGAATCCTATTATTATTATAATAATAACCATATGAATTGCCATAATTATTAGGGGGATTTCCAGGAAATGGCCTAGGATTAAAATTACCTCTATAAGCATTACTATTGATGTTGTTTCGTGAGACAAAATTCACATCTACGGGGTCATTATTTTGGTCAATCAAAGTAGAGAATGGCACATCATTAAGATCAATGGGAGCATTTTACTAGCAATCAATTTCCTAAACGCATCTACTTTATCACTCAAAGTACTAATTTCTTCAACAAAATTCACTTTTTTACTAGTAGGTGTTCTTTCAGTATGCCATTGTGAATAATTTGCCATAAGATTATCAAGAAATGTTTTAGTTTACCATAATGTGATTTCCATAAAATTACCTCCCATGCTGGAATCTAAAAGATTTCTAGAAATAAAGTTCAACCCTGCATAAGAGTTTTGTATGATCATCCACAATCTTAAACCATGAGTAGGACAACTTCTTGTCGTCAATTTCATCCTTTCCCAAGATTGGGCAACATGTTCATGATCAAGTTGCTTAAATTCATAATCTGATTTCTAAGATAAATAATTTTTGCGGGAGGAAAATACTTGGCAATAAAAGCATATTTACACATATCCCAAGAATCAATACTATTTCGTGGCAGAGATGAAAACCAAGTTTTAGCACGATCTCGTAGTGAGAACAAAAATAATTTTAGTTTCACAATATCATTGTCCACTTTTTTTTCTTTTGCATGTCACACAATTCAACAGAAGTGTTTAGATTGGATGCGGCATCTCCATTCGAACTACCATAAAATTGTTCTTTCATAACAAGATTTAACAAAGCGGCATTAATATCACAAGACTCCGCACTAGTGGCGGTTGGAGCAATAGGACTAATAATAAAATCATTACTATTAGTATTGGAAAAAGCACACAATATTGTATTTTCTTGAGACATCGTAACTATGCAAGCAAAGGAACAAACAAGAAAAAGGAAAACAAAAATATTTTTGTATTTTTATAGAACTTTTTAGAAGTGGGGGAGATGAAAATGAGAGGAAAATGGCAAATAATGTAAATGCAAGGAGATGAAAGTTTATGTGTAGGTACTTGATAGATGTTGTTGATGTCTGCCTAGCAGCGGTGCCAGAAATTCTTCCTACTAGTTGTGAGCTGCATTGGGATTTCCTCGAAGAGGAGGGGATGATGTAATACGGTAGAGATAAGTATTTCCCTCAATTATGAAACCAAGGTTATCAATCCAGTAGGAGAATCACGCAACAACTCATTAGCAGCACCTGCACAAAAAATAACAAATCCTCGCACCCAACACGAACGAGGGGTTATCAATCCCTTGGCAGTTATTTGCAAGATTAAATAGTATGGTGATAGATAGATAGATAGATAGATAGATAGATAGATAGATAGATAGATAGATAGATAGATAGATAGATAGATAGATAGATAGATAGATAGATAGATAGATAGGTCGAACAAAAATACAAAATAAAATAAATAAAGTGAAAGTGCAGCAAAGTATTTTTAGGATTTTTAATATATGATAAAGGTAGACCTGGGGGTCATAGTTTTCACTAGAGGCTTCTCTCTTGAAAATAGCAAATGGTGGGTAAAAAAATTACTGTTGGGTAATTGACAAAAAAGCAAATAATCATGACGATATCCAAGGAAATGATCATGTATATAGGCATCACATCTGAGACAAGTAGACCGAAATGATTCTACATCTACTACTATTACTCCACACACCAACAGCTATCCAGCCTGCATCTAGAGTATTAAGTTCATAAAGAACTAAGTAACGTCTTAAGCAAGATGACATGATGTAGTCAAAGTAAACTCACACATGAATAAGCCCTGTCCTTTTACCCTTAATAGAAACAATACAATACATGTCATGCCCCCTTCTATCACTAGTATTGAGCACCGCAAGATCGAACCCATTACGAAGGACCTCTCCCATTGCAAGATAAATCAATCTAGTTGGCCAAACCAAATCAATAAATTGGACAGAAATACGAAGCTATAACAAGCATGCATAAAAGATTTCAGAGGAAACTCAAATAATATTCATGGACAATCTGATCATAAACTCACAATTCATCGGATCCCAATAGACACACCGCAAAAAGTGGTTACATCGGATAGAACTCCAAGAACATCGAGGAGAACATTGTGTTGAAGATCAAATAGAGAGAAGAAGTCGTCTAGCTACTAACTATGGACCCGTAGGTCTGTGGTAAACTACTCACGCATCATCAAAAGGGCGGCAAGGATGATGTAGAGCCCCTCCATGATCGAATCCCCCTCCAGCAGAGTGCCGGAAAAGGCCTCCATATGGGATCTCTTGAGAACAGGAACTTGCGGTGGCGGAAAAAGTATTTCGTGGACTCCTCTGTTCGTTTGTCAATTTTGGAGAATTTATAGAGGTGGAGTTAGGTCAAACGGAGCTACGTGGGCCCCACAACCCCCTGGGCATTCCCTGGTGCCTCGTGGGCCACTGCTCCATCTTCTCGTCCCCTCCCAAAACTTCCAGGGTCTCTTATGTCTAGGAAAAAATCTCCAAAAAAATCATGGAATGTGGACTTTGTTTGGTACTGATATTCTGAAAAACCAAAAACAGGCAAAAAACAACAACCGGCACTGGGCACTAAGCTAATAGGTTAGCCCCCAAAATGATATATAATTGCTTATAAGTGTATATAAAACATCCGATTGATACTATAATAACATGGAACAATCAAAAAATTCTATATACGTTGGAGATGTATCACCGCCCTACCCATAGAAGCACTCACAAAGCTGTGAGAAAGAGATGGAATGAAAATACCAAAGCTACCTCTTTCTGAAGTTGTAGATGGATCTCAAAAGACAACAATGTATGCAAGGAAAAGAGTGTCCTTGGTGAAAAACCTTCTCAAATCCTCAAAACCTACACAAATGGATCATAGTCGAGCTCGGTGGGGGTAGTGGAAGAAAATATCAAGCAAATTGAAGTCCAAGATATATTAAATGTTGAAATCGATACAAAGCACTCAAAATGCAAAGCAATTGATCAATAATGTAGAAGTGGGCAATTAAGAACACACACGGTGGGATAACGGGGCTTGTGGAACTATAGGGATGAGCAATACAAAATTGTCTGATGAAGACTAAGCTCGTGTTCCACAAACACAAGGAGAGACGCTAACTTGATTGCATGTTTGGGCACGATTCACCACTTGGCACCAATCCTATTCATGCAAGCAAAAAATTTCCCATTCCTTGTATCCTCATGCACCAGTATCTCTTTCTATGCTCCACTCTTTGCTTATAAGCTTTGATCTTTCTTTCTTATTTAAAAGCTTCTTTTCTTTGTGTTTTTTGCTCTTCTCTTCTTCTCTAGAACTTTTTTGAGCCTCAACCAATCACATGAGGTAAGTATCACGAGATATGCATGGGAGCAAGCAATTGCACTATATGATATATCAAATGATGCAACCCTATGATATGGTATCACTATGGTGCTCAAGTTTCCGCAAAGCCCGGCAATACTCAAATAGCTAGTCTCAATAGGTATGCAGGTAATCGTAGGGATGGTGGGGCTATCAAGGTGTAATAGCAAGGAAGGAAAAGTTTTTGATGGAATGGATACCTTAATCTTTCACGAATATGGGGGTAACCGGCCTTGCTTTCGGTTGAAGGTGGTCTCAAAGGATGGATGATCGTCGTCGATTGCGGAAGCTCGTGGTAGATGTAGTCGATGGAACGATACAATTCCGGTGGTTGATGAAGTAACCATCCCTAAGTAGTTGAAACACCTTAGGAGACTCAAATCACAACTCAAGCAACCACAAATGCAATGGGTAACAAAATGGGTTAGGTTGCGGACACTATAGTGATATTGTGGATGATATGATGGAGGGCCTAGGCAAAGATGCCAAAATTTGAATTATTTATGGAGTCAAATTATGGTTGAAGTATTTTTGTTGAATGAGGGATGTCAACAGCTACAAAATGATCTAAAGAACGTCAAAATCAGACTCTGGATGAATTAGTTATGGCCGAAACAAGAAATCAGCCGAAGCAGTTTTGAACTAGCGGATAGTCTGGTCCTGCCGAGCGGACAGTCCGATCCTCATCTTAAAACTTCTTGTATCGAGTGAAAAGTCCAGTATGGGGAGTGGACATCCTAAAAAATGAGCTATTTTCTCCTAATGCAATCGGATAGTCCGGTACGGGGGTCCGGACAGTCCGGTGCAGGCTCGAAAGGCACAAACTTGAAATTTTTGGGCAGAAATGGATGATTTCGCGCTCAAAATTGATGGAAAAAGAAAAATTGGACCTATGGGACGCCAAGGGAGGTAGATCCACTTGCCAAATACTAGATCCATGGATCAAGATCAACAAAAACTCACAAGAGCATCAAATCACAAGAAATGTTTTGGGGCTCTCTCTTGTGGAAATTTTCAACATAGGGGAGAAAAGTTCAAACTAAAGACTAGAATGTGGGGGTAGGATCCAAATTCATGGGAAACTTTGCTCTGATCCAAGATGGTGTCAGGAAAAACCCTAGGTGGCCCGATGTTCATGAATTGGAGGTGGATTCAGGGAGAAACACAAAGAACATGAGGGATAAATATGGAGAAACCAAAGGGGAAAACACTCTATTGGACAAGATTCGCTCCAAGTACTCCTCAAATCACAAGCAATACAAGAGTTACATCAAGATCCAAGAACAACAAGGGAAATAAATATACAAGGGTAGTTCATCTAAATCTCTAGGAGAGATGGGTCTTGATGATTCACATGAGGAATCCTTCTCCCTTAGGAGGTGTGGAATCCACAAGGGATCTTCTCCATAGGAGGCCTTGAGATCCAATGGAGTCTTCTATCTCTCAAGAGAAATTCTGCAAGGGGAGATACATGAGCTAACCTGTGAGGCCCGGATAATTAAGCTACAGTAATACCATGCTAATGGTGACATGTCTTCACTTTTACTGTTGCTAGTCCCAGGTTGGTTCTTACCGATTCAAATTTTAACTTTAAGATAAAGTCAAACAATATGGGTTTTCAAATGTCAAAACTAAAATGTGAAAAATGTGAAAAATAATTCATAGATAATTACGGTGGCGAACCAATATTTTTACAAAGTGAATAAATGCCCTTAAATGAATAAAACAGGGGCTAAAATCATTACTAAATGCTTTTAAACAATAAAAAATTCGAAACTTTTTTTATTATTGTACCAAACTAATTGTTGCTCTGGCCTAAATTGCAATAGTAATTAAGGTGCAAGTTTTATATTTTATAAAACTATTTTACTATTGAAAATTAAAATGAAAATAGAAATAAATAAAAAGAAAGGAAACAGAAACTTATCTACTATGCACCTGGGCCTTGATGTGAACAGGCAAGGCCCAGCCCACCTGGAGCTCGTCCCCAACCTCTCTGTTCATCAGAGGCTGGGTGGACGCCGCGTCGTCGTCCGCGGCCATGGATGGCCATGTGCCGAACATCCAGCCCCACCCCGGCTCTATAAGGCCCTCCTCGACCCCGTACTCAAACCCTAGACCCCTCATCTCATCCTCTCGCGCCGCCATCATCGTTTTTGTTCGCGCCCGAGCGGCTACCCGCCATGGACATCGTCGTAGCCGCGGCCAGCGCGCTCGCTGTCGCCTGAGAAGATGTGCGGGAGGACGGACGTACTCCTCTACTTCTTCTACACAACCGGATCGACGCCATAGAACTCCAACGCCGCCACCCGCTTCATCTTCTTCCTCGGACGCCGCCGGACCTCCTCGTCAAATTCGCCGCTGTCTGCCGCTCCTCACCTTCCACCGGCCTTTCTTGTGCCCCGCGGTGAGCTCCTCGACGATTCCCCCTAATTTCCCCGTCGATTCCATGATGTATCACCGCTCCCTGCAAGCGCCGAATCTCGTCGTCGACATGGACGACGTGCCTCTCGTTGCCGAGCTCTCTGAGCCTCACCGTGTCTTCCGTCGTGCCTGTAGTGACCTATAGTTGCTTCCTAGATGCTCCTTTTCCTCACCCTCGAGCTGCAGCCGACCCACTGTAAACAGCATGCTCCAACCGCCGCGGCGACGCCGCGTGCTCGTTATCGTCGAGCTCCGGCGCCTCCCGTGACCTCCCGCGCTCTGACCGCACGTAGCCTTATTCGGTCGCACCTTGTCACCACTCGCCGCGTCCGCACACACTGCCTCGCCCAGGTCATGCCGTTGTGCCGCCTGCGCGTGCGCGCACTTGCTGCTACCTGCTACTGATGTTGCCTCTTTCTACTACCTGCCGCTGTTGTATTGTTGTTCTGCTGCCGCTGCTGCCTTGCTCTTTGCTGCTGCTACTCTTGCCGCAGTTGATGCTCTTTCCTATTGCTGTTGCTTGCCGCTCTCGTTGTAGCTGCTATTGCTGACCGTGGCCTTGACCATGGCCAAGAGCACCATGGGTATTCTGTGCGTGTGTGTGTGTGATCGGCTGGGCAATTGCCATGGAGACCGACCCTGATTAGATTAGAGACTAAGCCCCCTCTAGTACTAACCCACCCCACTTTGAGTCTATTACATGGGGCCCCCACTAGGTAAATTATTTAACTAAAATAATTTTAACACATGTCCCACTGACATATGGGTCCCACTTGCTAAATAAAACCAATTAGTTAAAAAGTTTAGCACCAGTCCATGACATGCGGGCCCTTTGACCGTGTTGACCAGTCAAAGTTGAATGAGTCAACTGCTGACTGTGCATTGTTGACTTTTACCTTGGCCCATTGTCAGCCACACATTACACCCCTGGGTATACTTCTCTGTGTACACATAGCATTTACTATTTATTTAAATTTCGAATTAAATAAAATAATAATTTTAGAAAATGTTTAAAACTTTGAAATTTAATATAAAATAAATCGTAACTCAGATGAAAATACTTGTAGATGAAAGTTGCTCAGGACGACGAGACGAATCTAGATACGCAGCCCGTTCATCCGCCACGCATCCCTAGCATAGCGAACACGCAACTTTCCCCCTCCGATTCATCTGTCCGAAAAAGCGAAACATCACGGATAGTTTCCCGGATGTTTCCCCCCTTCACCGGTATCACCTCATACTGCGTTAGGTCACCCCTAACACCGCGCATTGCCATGTTATGCTTTGTGTTGCTTTGTTTGCTCTGTTATTTATTGTGTTCCCCCTCCGTTACTTCTTTCCGTTAGACCCCGAGACCACTGCCGGTACCCCCGATCGACTACGGTGTTGACGACCCCTCATTGCCAGAGCAACCAGGCAAGCCCTCCCCCTTGATCACCAGATATCGCCTACTCTTCTCTCTACTTCTTGCATTAGAGTAGTGTAGCATGTTACTGCTTTCCATTAATCCTATCCTGATGCATAGCATGTCCTTGCTACTACTGTTGTTACCTTTACCTGCAATCCTAATGCTTAGTATAGGATGCTAGTTTATCATCAGTGTCCCTACATTCTTGTCCGTCTGCCATGCTATACTATCGGGCCGTGATCACTCGGGAGGTGATCACGGGTATATACTATATACTTTATACATGATACATGTGATGACTAAAGTCGGGTTGGCTCGAGGAGTACCCGCGGTTGATGCACGAATTGGGGGCTGGAAGGACATACTTTCCCGACGGCCCTCTGTGTGGATCTTTGTGGCGAAGCGACAGGGCAGGTTGAGACCACCTAGGATAGAGGTGGGCCTGGCCCTGGTCGGCGTTCGCGGTTATTTCAAGATAACACGTTTAATGAGATCTTGGTATTTGATCTGAGTCTGGCCACTGGCCTATACGCACTAACCATCTACGCAGGGACAGTTATGGGCATTCGACGTCGTGGTATCAGCCGAAGCCTTCGTGACGTCAGTGACTGAGCGGCGCGCGCCGGGTTGGACCGTGTAACGCAACTTCCTTTGTAATGGAGGTTGCTAGGTCTGCTCTCCGGTCGCCCTCGCAACGTGCAGGTGTGCAATGGGCGATGGGCCCAGACCCCTGCGCCATAGGATTTAGACCGGCGTGCTGACCTCTCTGTTGTGCCTAGGTAGGGCTGCGACGTGTTGATCTTCCGAGGCCGGGCATGACCCAGGAAAGTGTGTCCGGCCAAATGGGATCGAGCGTGTTGGGTTATGTGGTGCACCCCTGCAGGGAAGTTGATCTACTCGAATAGCCGTGATCTTTGGTAACAGGACGACTTGGAGTTGTACCTTGACCTTTTAACAACTAGAACCGGATACTTAATAAAACACACCCTTCCAAGTGCCAGATACAACCGGTGATCGCTCTCTCACAAGGCGACGAAGGGAGGATCATCGGTTAGGATTATGATATGCGATGCTACTTGGTGAACTTACCATCTACTCTCTTCTCCTGCTGCAAGATGGAGGTTACCAAAAGCGTAGTCTTCGATAGGACTAGCTATCCCCTCTTATTCCAGCATTCTGCAGTTCAGTCCACATATGATACCCTTATTCCATTTGATACCAATGCATACATACGTAGTGTAGCTCCTTGCTTGCGAGTACTTTGGATGAGTACTCACGGTTGCTTTGCCCCCTCTTTTCCCCCTCTCTATACCCGATTGCTGCGACCAGACGTTGGAGCCCATGAGCCAGACGCCACAATCGATGACGACTACTACTACTCGGGAGGTGCCTACTACTACGTGCAGCCCGCTGACGACGACCAGGAGTAGTTTAGAAGGATCCCAGGCAGGAGGCCTGCGCCTCTTTCGATCTGTATCCCAGTTTGTGCTAGCCTTCTTAAGGCAAACTTGTTTAACTTATGTTTGTACTCAGATATTGTTGCTTCCGCTGACTTGTCTATGATCGAGCTCTTGTATTCGAGCCCTCGAGGCCCCTGGCTTGTAATATGATGCTTGTATGACTTATCTTATTTGTAGAGTTGTGTTGTGATATTTTCCCATGAGTCCCTGATCTTGATCGTACATGTTTGCGTGTATGATTAGTGTACGGTCAAATCGGGGGCGTCACATAACCTCTATGATATGAGAACTAATCTTAGCTACCCCTAAAACGGAGGAGAAGTGATGTAGGGTAGAACCCTAATCGGCCGATCTTTCACGAAAGGAGCGGATCCCACGATGAACACAAAGAACACGAGGAGGGAAACGAGGGTAAACACGGGGAAAACAAAAGAGGGACACTCAAACCAACAAGAATGATTACACAAGTGCTAGATCCTCGAAACACGATAGGAGATACAAGATCCAAAGTCAACAACGGACGGTACACGGTAGCCGGTTCTTCTCCAAAGGAGGACTTGAGTTCTTCCCTAGAAAGGGGTCTTGAATCCTCTTGGGGGATCTTCTCCGGTGGAGGCTCGAATCTCTGAGGAGAAGGTAACCAAGTGGATGAGCAAAGCTCTCACACAAAATATGAGCTAATCCTTTGCTAACCCTAGCTAGAAGGAATATGAGGTCTATATATAGTCTTAGTGCAAAAGAGGGGGGCAAAGGGGTACATGGGCTGCGGCCCATCACAAAACAGCACACAGGCGTCGAACGTCCGGGAGTCACTGGTCGTCCGGAGGCTCGCGAGGGTCCAGACGTCCGGTGCCTGTCGGACGTCCATAGATTCGGCTCGGGTGGTCTTCGGTCGAACGTCCGGTTGGGGTCAGACGTCCGGGCGTCGATCGTCTGTTGGATTCCGAAAATCCATAGATTTGGCTCGGTGTGGTGGCTTCAGTCATCCGGAGAGGGCCGGATGTCCGGAGCCTGGAGATCGTTGGACGTCCGATGGCGAGCGGACGTCCGGAGCCTGTAGCTTCTTCTTCATCACTTCTTCTTCTCCATCTTCACGGCCATCTTCCTCTTCTTCTTCTCCTTGCTCCTTAGCTTATCCATGATACCTGAATATGCACAAAGTGTTCGTATGAGGTAGTAGCCATGTCTCATGTGCATCAAAGTGGAAATGTGAGAGGAGAGATGTCACCTCGGTTTCAAGAGCTCTTGCACGTGCTCGTGTCATGGGTTCGCTAGGCACTTAGTGAGGAAATGGTAGGTCCATGGGGATGACCTTGGGATGCTCTGCATCATCTCCCCTCCCTTGGGGAAGATCCGTCCTCGGATCAAATTCTTCATCACCATGGTAGGGAGAGAGATCTTTGACGTTGAAGATGTCGCTCACGGAGTACTTGTCGCATGGACCGTCGATCTTGTAGGCATTATCATTGTAGCGTGCAAGCACCTTGAAGGGTCCATCCGCTCGTGGTCGAAGCTTGGACTTGCGTTCTTGTGGAAAGCGGCCCTTGCAAAGGTGTAGCCACATGAGATCACCAATGTTGAAGACCATGGGGTGCTTGTTGATGTTGAGCTTGGTCGCAAGTCATTGTACTTGGAGCGCGATAGTATGTCTTGTATCTTCATGCACCTTCTTGTGATGAGTCACACGTGCACTTGCGTCCAAATTGATGCGCTCTTGGAGTGGTAGAGGGAGAATGTCCCATGGGGACAAAGGGTTGAATCCGTAGACGACCTCAAAGGGGGATTTGCCGGTTGTTCAGTGTCTTGCTCGGTTGTAGGCGAACTCGGCGATAGGTAGGCACTCCTCCCACTCCTTGATGTTCTTCTTGATGAGTACTCGAAGTAGAGCGGAGAGTGTGCGGTTGGTAACTTCCGTTTGGCCGTTGGTTTGTGGATGATACACCGTGGAGAAGAGTAGCTTGATTCCGAGCTTGGTGCATAGGGTCTTCCAAAAGTAGCTAAGGAACTTGACATCGCGGTCCGAGACGATCATCTTTGGCACTCCGTGTAGACGCAATATTTCCCTACAAAAGAGAGTAGCAACATGTGAAGCATCGTCTATCTTGTTTCAAGGAATGAAATGTGCCATTTTTGAGAAACGGTCCACAACGACAAATACCGAATCCTTCCCATTTCTAGTCCTAGGCAAACCAAGTACAAAGTCCATGCTAATGTATTCCCATGGTTGATATGGAATTGGTAGAGGCATATAAAGGCCATGGGATTGAGATTTGGACTTAGCTTTGCGACATGTAGAGCATCGTTTGGTGAAGCGGTTGATGTCACGAAACATCTTGGTCCAATAGTAGTTCTTTGATAGCGTAGCGAACGTCTTGTCACATCCAAAATGTCCCATTAAGCCTCCTCCACGAGATTCCTGCATTGATCTTGGAATCATCAACATGAACACCCTTATAAGAGACAACAAAACACAAGTAAATGAGCTTGTCAACGCCAAAAAGGCATTTCTCCATATTAGCATAGAGATGCTATTTTCAAAGAGTTTGTAAAATGGTTCGGACATGGGTGACATGCTCTTTGAGAGACTTGCTAAAAACAAGGATATCATCAAAGTAGACCACAACAAACACACCAATATAAGGACAAAAGACATGATTCATAAGACGCATAAAAGTACCCGGTGCTTCCGATAGACCCATAGGCATGACTAACCACTCATACAACCCAAACATGGTTTTGAAAGCGGTTTTCCATTCATCACCCTCTTGTATGTGGATTTGATAGTAACCACTTTTAAGATCGATTTTTGAAAAGATAGTGGCAGCACTACGTTCATCAAGAATATCATCAAGGCGTGGGATGGGATACCTATAACGAACGGTGATAGCATTGATAGGTCTACAATCGGAGCACATGCGAAAGCTACTGTCTCGTTTTGGCACAAGAATGACCGGAACGGCACAAGGGCTCAAACTTTCACTCACATTTCCATGGTCTATGAGATGCTTTACTTGCCTTTGTATTTCTTTGGTTTCTTCGGGGTTGACGCGGTAGGGAGCTTTGTTCGGAAGCGGTGCTCCGGGGATGAGGTCGATGCGGTGCTCAATGCCTTGTAGTGGAGGTAGTCCCGGAGGTAGCTCGTCGGCGAAAACATCATGAAATTCCTGCAAAAGAGAAGACAACACTAGAGGAAGACTCTGAGAGGTGTTAGCTTGTGGTGCATTGTCCTTGCACAAAAGGACATAGTGTAGGACACTAGATGGGTTCTCACACACTCCTCTTATCTCAATTTTGGTGGCAAATAGGATTAAGTTCTTTTTGTCGCTCATCGTGGAGGCGCTCGATTTGGGCTTGTGGCGTTCACTCTCTTTTTGGTGGCCCGCTCTCTCACTGTTCTCTCCACTATGTGTGGCTTGCTTGTCGGCGATCACTTTGCTTGGAGACATGGGACGAAGTACGTACTTCTTGCCCTTCATCTTGAAGATGTAGTGGTTCATTCGACCGTTGTGGATGATTCCTGATGTAGGGTATAACCCTAAGCGACCGATCTTTCACGAAAGGAGCGGATCCCACGATGAACACGAAGAACACGAGGGTAAACGCGGGGAAAACACGCGAGAGAGACACTCAAACCAACAACAATGATTACACAAGTGCTAGATCCTCGAAACACAATAGGAGATACAAGATCCAAAGTCAACAACGGACGATACACGGTAACTGGTCTTCTCCATGAGGAGGTCTTGAGTTCTTCCCTAAAAGAGGTCTTGAATCCGCTTGGGGGATCTTCTCCGTAGGAGGCTCGAATATCCGAGGAGAAGGTAACCAAGTGGATGAGCAAAGCTCTCACACGAAATATGAGCTAATCCTTTGCTAACCCTAAATAGAAGGAATAGGAGGTCTATATATAGTCTTAGTGCAAAAGAGGGGGGCGAAGGGGTACACGGGTTGTGGCCCAACACGAAACAGCACACAGGCGTCGGACGTCCGGGAGTCACCGGTCGTCCGGAGGCTCGCGAGGGTCCGGACGTCCGGTGCCTGTCGGACGTCCGTAGATTCGGCTCGGGTGGTCTTCTGTCGGACGTCCGGTTGGGGTCAGACGTCCAGGCGTCGGTCGTCCACTGGATTCCGGAAATCCGTAGATTTGGCTCGAGTGCGGTGGCGGCGGTCGTATGGTCTGGGTCGAACGTCCGGAGCCTGGAGATCGTCGGACGTCCGGTCCTGGCCGGTCATCCGGAGCCTGTAGCTTCCTCTTCATCACTACTTCTTCTCCGTCTTCACGTCCATCTTCCTCTTCCTCTTCTCCTTGCTCCTTATCTTCTCCACGATACCTGAGCATGCACAGAGTGTCCATATGAGGTAGTAGCCATGTCTCATGTGCATCAAAGTGGAAATGTGAGAGGAGAAATGTCACCTTGGTTTCAAGAGCTCTTGCACATGCTCGTGTCATGGGTCCAACAGGTGTCGTAGGAGACGTAGTTGGGTCCATGGGGATGGCCTTAGAATGCTTCGCATCATCTCCCCTCCCTTGGGGAATATCTGTCCTCGGATCAAATTCTTCATCACCATGGTAGGAAGAGAGATCTTTGACGTTGAAGATGTCGCTCATGGAGTACTTGTCGCGTGGAATGTCGATCTTGTAGGCGTTGTCGTTCTAGCGTGCAAGAACCTTGAAGGGTCCATCCGCTCGTGGTCGAAGCTTGGACTTGTGGAAAGCGGTCCTTGCAAAGATGTAGCCACACAAGATCTCCAATGTTGAAGACCATGGCGTGCTTGTTGATGTTGAGCTTGGTCGCAAGTCGTTGTACTTGGCGCTCGATAGTATGTCTTGTATCTTCATGCACCTTCTTGAGATGAGTAACATGTGCACTTGCGTCCAAATTGCTGCGCTCTTGGAGTGGTAGAGGGAGAATGTCCAATGGGGACAAAGGGTTGAATCCGTAGACGACCTCGAAGGGGGACTTTCCAGTTGTTGAGTGTCTTGCTCGGTTGTAGGTGAACTCGGCGATAGGTAGGCACTCCTGCCACTCCTTGATGTTCTTCTTAATGAGTACGCAAAGTAGAGCAGAGAGTGTGCGGTTGGTAACTTTCGTTTGGTCGTCGGTTTGTGGATGATACGCCGTGGAGAAGAGTAGCTTGATGCCGAGCTTGGCGCATAGGGTATTCCAAAAGTAACTAAGGAACTTGACGTCGCGGTCCAAGACAATCGTCTTTGGGACTCCATGTAGATGCAATATTTCCCTACAAAAGAGAATAGCAACATGTGAAGCATCATCTATCTTGTTGCAAGGAATGCAATGTGCCATTTTTGGGAAACGGTCCACAGCGACAAATACCGAATCCTTCCCATTTCTAGTCCTAGGCAAACCAAGTACAAAGTCCATGCTAATGTCTTCCCATGGTTGATATGGAATTGGTAGAGGCATATAAAGGCCATGGGATTGAGCTTTAGACTTAGCTTTGCGACATGTCGAGCATCGGTTGGTGAATCGGTTGACGTCACGAAACATCTTGGGCCAATAGTAGTTCTTTGAGAGCGTAGCGAACATCTTGTCACGTCCAAAATGTCCCATTAAGCCTCCTCCATGAGATTCCTGCAAAAGCAACAAACGAAGAGAAGACTCAGGGATGCAAAGTTTGTTAGCTCTCATAAGATATCCATCTTTGATGTAATAGCGTTCCCAAGAGGTGTGCGTCAAACACTTAGCATAAGGAGTAGCAAAAGTAGGGTCATGCTCAAACAAGTATTTTATATGCTCAAAACCAATGACATCCAATTCAAGTTGAGTAACAAGCATGCATATGCGGGAAAGGGAATCCGCCACTTTGTTTTACTTACCCTTAATGTACTTGATGACATAAGGAAAAGACTCAATAAATTCACTCCATTTAGCATGACGCTTGTTCAACTTGGTTTGGCCCTTACGGTACTTGAGCGTTTCATGATCGGTATGAATGATAAATTCATGAGGGTGAAGATAGTGTTCCCATTCATGCAAAACACGGACTAAAGCATAGAGCTCTTTGTCATAGATGGGGTAATTAAGTTGCGCGCCAGAGAGTTTCTCACTAAAGTAAGCTACGGGGTGCTTCTCTTGCGTTAACACACCTCCTATGCCATTACCGCTAGCATCGCAATGAATGAGAAAGGGTTTGTCAATGTTGGGTAATGCAAGCACGGGAGCATGAGTAAGCAAATTCTTAAGCTCAGTATCTTGGGATGGTCCCCAAACAAAAGGTGCATTCTTCTTGCTCAAGGCATGCAAAGCCGAAGCAATGGTGCTAAAATCTTTCACAAAGCAACGATAGAAACCGCAAGGCGAAGTAAGCTATGCACTTATTGCAAATTGGTTGGTTGTGGCCAAGTCTTAATAGCATTGATCTTGGACTCATCAACATGAACACCCTTAGAAGATACAACAAAACCCAAGAAAACGAGCTTGTCAACGCCAAAAAGGCATTTCTCTATATTAGCATAGAGACGCTCTTTTCGAAGAGTTTATAAAAGGTTCGGACATGGGTGACATGATCTTTGAGAGACTTGCTGAAAACAAGGATATCATCAAAGTAGACCACAACAAACACACCAATGTAAGGGCGGAAGACATGATTCATAAGGCGCATAAAAGTACCCGATGCTTCCGATAGACCCATAGGCATGACTAACCACTCATACAAGCCAAACTTGGTTTTGAAAGCGGTTTTCCATTCATCACCGTCTTGTATGCGGATTTGATAGTAACCACTTTTAAGATCAATTTTTGAAAAGATAGTGGCACCACTAAGTTCATCAAGCATATCATCAAAGCGTGGAATGGGATACCTGTAATGAATGGTGATAGCATTGATAGGTCTACAATTGGAGCACATGCGAAAGGTACCGTCTCGTTTTGGCACAAGAATGACCGGGACGGCACAAGGGCTCAAACTTTCACGCACATGTCCATGGTCTATGAGATGCTTTACTTGCCTTTGTATTTCTTTGGTTTCTTCGGGGTTGACGCGGTAGGGAGCTTTGTTCAGAGGTGCTCCGGGGATGAGGTCGATGCGGTGCTCAATGCCTCATAGTGGAGGTAGTCCCGGAGGTAGCTCGTCGGGGAAAACATCGTGAAATTCCCGTAGAAGAGAAGACAACACTAGAGGAAGAGTGTGAGAGGTGTTAGCTTGTGGTGCATTGTCCTTGCACAAAAGGATGTAGTGTAGGACACTAGATGGGTACTCACACACTCCTCTTATATCACTTTTGGTGGCAAATAGGATTAAGTTCTTTTTGTCGCTCATCGTGGAGGCACTCGATTTGGGCATGTGGCGCTCACTCTCTTTTTGGTGGCTCGCTCTCTCACTATTCTCCCCGCGATGGGTGGCTTGCTTGTCAGTGATCACTTGGCTTGGAGACATGGGACGAAGTACGTACTCCTTGCCCTTCATCTTGAAGATGTAGTGGTTCATTCAACCATTGTGGATGACTCCTCTATCAAATTTCCATGGGCATCCAAGGAGAAGGTGGCAAGCGGTCATTGGAACGACGTCGCACTCCAAAGTGTCTTCGTAGGCGCCAATTTTGAAGGAGACTTGTACTCGATGCTCGACTTGGATAGTGCCAGAGTCGCTAAGCCATAGCACTTTGTATGGATGTGGGTGCTTCGTCTTGGGCAATTGGGGCTTGGAGCAAAGTTCTTCACTTGCGAGGTTATGACAACTCCCTCCATCGATGATGACCTTGACGGATCTTCCATTGATGCCGGCCTTGGTGTGAAAGATATGGCATCTTTGGTCTTCTTCTTGGTGATGTTGGAGAGTCAAGACCTTGGAGACAACAAGAGCAGGACTTGAATCTTCATCGCAAAAGACTTGTTCCTCTTCATCGTTCACTTGCCGGTGCATGGCGACTTTCTCAAGAGTGTCCATTTCTCCTTCACTCATCGAGTCGTAGGTGCCATCATCATTGAGGATCATGGTCCGCTTGTTGGTGCACTCATAGGACTTGTGGCCTCGGCCTCCGCATGTGAAGCATTTAAAGGAACTTGTCTTGACGGTCTCATCGATGGGGGTTGATGATGATGAAGCTCTCGGCTTGAAGTTGCTTGTAGTAGGAGGATGACTTGGAGTTGATGAAGCTTTCTTGGAACTCGACTTGTCGATGTTCCTAGTAGAAGGCTTGGTAGACGGAGTTGGAGTCGTTGAAGCTTGGGTGTTGGAGAAGCCGTATGACTTGGATGAGAACTTTGCATACTTGTAATCGTCTTGCACTTGACGTTCCGCTTTGGTAGCTTGATGCACTAGCTCGATGAGGTTCAAGTATGGTTGGAAGTCGGCGATCTTCTTGATAGGATGGTTGAGCCCATTCAAGAAACATGCCATTGTTTGCTCATCATCTTCCGTGACATTGGCTCGTATCATGGCAATCTCCATCTCTTGTAGTACTCTTCAACACTCTTGGTTCCTTGCTTGAGTAGTTGGAGTTTCTTGAAGAGGTCGCGGTTGTAGTAGGTAGGCACAAAGCATGCTCTCATGACATCCTTCATTTGCGCCCAAGTAGTGATGGGTGGTTCACCTCTTGCCTCTCAGCGCTCGATAACTTGTTCCCACCAAATGAGGACATAGTCTTGGAACTCAAGGAATGCCATCGCGATCTTCTTCTCTTTGTCATAGTTGTGCAAGCAGAAGATTTTGTCGACCTTCAATGCCCATGAAAGGTTTTCTTCAGGATCATTGCTTCCGTTGAACTTGGGCATGGTGAACTTGAGCTTTTTGTAGTGTTGCTCTTCATTGTGTTGGGGTCGGGGATGATGACGCCCGTGTTGTAGATGATTGTCAAGATCGTGTTTCTCTTGGTGAGGAGGGTTGTCAAACTCATGTTGCTCTTGTCGTGGCGGATTTTCATTTTCGTCATGCTCTTGATGAACTTGATATTGTTAGCGAGCTTGTGGAGGAGCTTGTCGAGCTCGAGGAGGAACTTGAGGAAGTTGACGATGCACGCGAGCTTGAGATCTTCGTCTTGAACTTCTTCGTGAAGTGCTTCTTCATGTTCACGAGCTTGTCGGCCTCGGTTGGCTACGGCTCGACTTGAATCTTGGAGGGCTTGTTGCGCCTCAAGTGCTTGAGCTTCACAGAGTTGTTGTTCTTGGCATTTTGCCTCGGCATCTTGTGCATCTTGGTGTAGACGTGCGCACTCTTCCTCTTCATGTTGGCGTTGACGTTACCATTCTCGTGCTAGCACAAAGGCCTCTTGGGTTTGACGTTGTCGGCGCTCTTGAGAGTCGGTGTCGCATAGAGGATTGAGGCTTGCTTGACGATCATTGCGCGTGGCACGGCGTAGAGTGTTCGATGTCGGAGAGTTGCAAGTCGGCAGCGAGGTTGTCGATGCGTTCACTCATTGCTTGTTGCTCTTGATGCAAAGCACGTTGTGCACCAAAGAGGTGACTCTTGGTGACGTAGGAGTTCATGTCGTCGTCGTGCTCAATGAAGAGTGGGTTGGTAGAAGTACTTGGCCTATCCATCATTCCAAGATACACAATGTGAGTGGTAGAAAGAGAAGAACGAATACCAAATGTACCTTGACGGAAGTTGAAAGTGGATCAATTATCACTCCAATGTGGACAAGGAAATAGCACAATTGGTACCAATTCTTGTCGGTTTCTCACACTACACAAGTAAAAGCTTATGGTGGAGCTTGGTTAGGATGGTGGCACAAAATTTAATGCAATTGTAAGTGAGCTTCAATAATGTTGGAAAAGAGTCGCACGATGCAATGTAACAAGTAGACCAAGCAAAGTAGTGTACACGGAAACACACACGCAAAGAGATAAGTGGGGTTGGGAAACCACGGATGAGCCAAAATGTGGAATCCACACAAATGCTCTTGTTGCACAACACTAGAGAGACGCTAGCACGATTGCACAATAGGCGGATACAAAGACTTGTGCACAACCTACTAAACAAAAATGCAACGACTTCTATCCCAAGTATGCTCTATGCAAGGTGTTTCTATGCGATGATCCAAGATGATCGAGTATGACAATCTTCATGTTGTATGATGCTATGGTTCTTGCTCAAAAGCTCTTTGCTTATCTTTCGTTTTGCTTAAAAGCTTGGTTGGCTCTTTGTTGTTTGAGCTCTTTTCTCATGCAATGCTTGGCGAACCAAGATAGCAATTGTGTATGCGATGACCACTTTGTGACACGAGATGATACCAATATATGCAACAATGATGTATGTATGCTATGGGAAGTATGATCACTAATGTGCACAAGTCTCGTTGCCGGCAATACTTAAAGTCTAGTCTCGATGGGTAAGGAACGCAAAGGAGTAAGGCTATGATGGCTATCAATGTAATGGCAAGAGTGATATGTCCAATACCAAGGCGAGGTTACCATTCTTGCTTACGGTATGGTGTAAAAATGGTGGACCGAATACCAAGATGTAGTCGAGGTGGTCGTTGTTGATGACGCGTCCATGGCGAAGATGAGCGGCGGTGATGTTGATTCTGAACCGTACCTAGATAGCCGAAACACAAAAGGATACGAAACCGCAACTCAAATTCTCAAAGCTCGAAGTGGCAACACATGTCAGAGTATGAAACGGGTAAGCAAAGGTGGTGGTATGCGGAAGTGGTGATGATGTATAGGTGGTCGGAGTGCGTATGCGGAAATGTGGGGCGGTAGTGGTGACTAACTGGAAAAAATTCAGTTTCGTCAGGGTTCGTCGGACGTCCGGGCTGGGCCGGTCATCCGGTCGTCGGACATCCGGTAGGGGTCGGACGTCCGGTGCCTGGGCGAACTTTGGGCACGGGATGAATAGCTAGGGTTCCTGGTGGAGATGTGGAAATTCGTCGAATCCGGAGGATTTTGTGGATGAAAAGGGGGGAGACAAGGGGGGAAAGCTAGATCCACTCAAAACAAAGCAAATCCATGGATCAAATCCAACAAAATTTCAACACACCAACAAATCACAAAAAATGGGGCTATTTTGTGGGGAATTTTCGAATTTGGGACAAAAACAACAAAAACAAGGCTAGCAACACAACGGGGAGGCTCCAAAATCGTGATCAACGAGGCTCTTGATACCAAGATGATGTAGGGTAGAACCCTAATCGGCCGATCTTTCATGAAAGGAGCGGATCCCGTGATGAACACGAAGAACTTGAGGAGGGAAACGAGGGTAAACACGGGGAAAACACAAGAGGGACACTCAAACCAACAAGAATGATTACACAAGTGGTAGATCCTCGAAACACGATAGGAGATACAAGATCCAAAGTCAAAAACAGACGGTACACGGTAGCTGGTTCTTCTCCAAAGGAGGTCTTGAGTTCTTCCCTAGAAAGGGGTCTTGAATCCGCTTGGGGGATCTTCTCCGGTGGAGGCTCGAATCTCCAAGGAGAAGGTAACCAAGTGGATGAGCAAAGCTCTCACACAAAATATGAGCTAATCCTTTGCTAACCCTAGCTAGAAGGAATAGGAGGTCTATATATAGTCTTAGTGCAAAAGAGGGGGGCGAAGGGGTACATGGGTTGCGGCCCATCATGAAACAGCACACAGGCGTCGGACGTCCGGGAGTCACCGGTCGTCCAGAGGCTCGCGAGGGTCCGGATGTCTGGTGCCTGTCGGACGTCCGTAGATTCGGCTCGGGTGGTCTTCGGTCAGACGTCCGGTCGGGGTTGGACATCCGGGCGTCGGTCGTCCGTTGGATTCCGGAAATCCATAGATTTGGCTCGGGTGTGGTGGTGTCGGTCGTCCGGAGAGGGTCGGATGTCCGGAGCCTGGAGATCGTTGGACGTCCGATGGCGAGCGGACGTCCGGAGCCTGTAGCTTCTTCTTCATCACTTCTTATTCTCCGTCTTCACGTCCATCTTCCTCTTCTTCTTCTCCTTGCTCCTTAGCTTCTCCATGATACCTGAGTATGCACAAAGTGTCTGTATGAGGTAGTAGCCATGTCTCATGTGCATCAAAGTGGAAATGTGAGAGGAGAGATGTCACCTCGGTTTCAAGAGCTCTTGCACGTGCTCGTGTCATGGGTCCGCTAGGCACTTGGTGAGGCGATGGTAGGTCCATGGGGATGACCTTGGGATGCTCCGCATCAAGAAGGAGGGATATATATAGGTCGAAGGCAAGGAAGGGGTAAGTGAGGGAGAAAGGGTAAAAATACATGGGCCTTGCCCAAATCATGCCACAAATGCACTATTGGACAGCCCGGTACGGGGATCGGACAGTCCGATGGCAACAAAAACTTTTGGGCATCGAAAAATTGTACTACCGGACTGTCCGGAAATTCAATTTTTGCACAGTCCAAAGCTGCTCTCTAGACGCACAGACAGACCGGTTGGGCGACCAGATAGGCTGGTAGCGCAAATTTGCACCATTTTGTCCGTTGCACCGTCTTCTTCCGTCGTCGCTTCCAAGCTTCCCTCGTTGATGGTGTAGGCGTATGATAACCCATAAGTATAGGGGATCGCAATAGTTTTCAAGGGTAGAGTATTCAACCCAAATTTATTGATTCGACACAAGGAGAGCCAAAGAATATTCGTGAGTGTTAGTAGCTGAGTTATCAATTCAACCACACCTGAAAGACTTAATATATGCAGCAAAGTATTTAGTAGCAAAGTAGTATGATAGTAACTGTAACAGTGGCAATAGTAACAGTAGCAATTTTGTAGTGATTGTAACATCAGTAGCAATGAAAGTAACTTAGCAAAGATCAATATGTGAAAAGCTTGTAGGCATTGGATCGGCAATGATAATTGTGTTGGATAATATTCATCATGTAGCAGTCATAACCTAGGGTGACACAGAACTAGCTCCAATTCATCAATATAATGTAGGCATGTATTCCATATATAGTCATACTTGCTTATGGAAAAGAACTTGCATGAAATCTTTTATCCTACCCTCCCGTGGCAACGGGGTCCTAATGGAAACTAAGGGATATTAAGGCCTCCTTTTAATAGGGAACCAGAACAAATTATTAGCACTTAGTGAATACATGAACTCCTCAAACTACGTTAATCACCGAAAAGAATCCCGATTATTATCACCTTGGGGTATGCGGATCATAACTCGTAATAGGTGTCTACAACTTGCAAGATAGGATCAAGAACACACATATATTCATGAAAACATAATAGGTTCAGATCTAAAATCATGGCACTTGGGCCCTAGTGACAAGCATTAAGCATAGCAAACTCATAGCAACATCAATTCAGAACATAGTGGATACTAGGGATCAAACCCTAACAAAACTAACTCAATTACATGATAAATCCCATCCAACCGATCACCGTCCAGCAAGCCTATGATGGAATTACTCACTCAGGGCAGTGAGCATCTTGAAATTGGTGATGGAGGAAGGGCGATGATGGCGATGGCGACGGCGACGGATTCCACTCTCTGGAGCCCCGAACAGACTCTAGATCAGCCCTCCCAGTGAAGAGCACGAGGTGGAAGCGGCTCCGTATCGTAAAATGCTATGAATCCTTCTCTCTGGGTTTTTTCTCCATGAATAGGTATATATATAGTTGGAGTTAGGGTTGTAGATGATCCAGGGTGTCCACAAGCCAAGGGGCGCGCCCCCTGGGCTTATGGCCCCCCTCTGGTATATTTTTCCGACAGTATTTTTTATATATTCCAGAAATATTCTCCGTAAATTTTTAGGTCAATCCGAGAACTTTTATTTCTGCACAAAAATAACACATGGCAATTCTGCTGAAAACAGCGTCAATCCGGGTTAGTTCCATTCAAATCATGCAAATTAGAGTCCAAAACAAGGGGAAAAGAGTTGGAAACGTAGGTACGATGGAGACGTCTCAACTCCTCCAAGCTTAAGCCATTGCTTGTCCTCAAGCAATTCAGTTGACAAACTGAATGTGACAAAGAAAAACTTTTACAAACTTGGTTTGATCTTGTTGTTGTAAATGTGTCTAGCCAATATTCAGGTTTTCAACAAAGATTATGAACTAACCATATTCACAATAACATTTAGGTCTCACATTTACTCATATCAATGGCATAACAAACTAGCGAGTAATAATAAGATACCTCAGATGACAACACTTTTTCAAAACAATCATGATAAAATATGAAAAAATGGTATCTCGCTAGCCCTTTATGAGACTGGAAAACATAAATGTAGAGCACCCCTGAAGATCAAGGACTAGCTAGACATTGTAATTCATGGCAAAGAAGATCTAGTCACACTCATACTCAACATCAATTAAATACAAAGCATATAAATGACAATAGTGCTCTCCAGCTGGTGCTTTTAATAAGAGGATGATGACTCAACAATAAAAGTAAATAGAAAGGCCCTTCGCAGAGGGAAGTGGGGATTTGAAGAGGTGCCAGAGCTCGAAGCTTTTGAAATAGAGATAAATTAATTTTGAGAGGCATGCTTTCATTATCAACTTAACAACCAAAAGATCTCACTATCTTCCATGCTAGACACATTCTAGGCGGTTCCCAAACAGAATGGTAAAAATTTTACTCCCCCTCCACCAACAAACACACTCCACGGCTCGCCGAATTCACGGGTACCGTCCATACCAACAATAGTTCTAGGGGAGTTTTGTTTTATTATTATATTTTGATTTGATTTTGAGCATGGAGCTGAGCATCCCGATTAACAGCCACTTTCTCGTGAATGACAAGTGAATAAACACTCATCATGAGAATAACCCACCTAGCATGGAAGATACTGACAGCCCCTAGTCGCTACATGAGCGATTCGGGTATACAAAACAGATTATTATTTGAAGGTTTACAGTTTGGCACATGCAAACTTACTTGGAATGGCAGGTAAATATCGCATATAGGTAGGTATGGTGGACTCATATGGAACAACTTTGGGTTTAATGAAGTGGATGCACAAACAGTATTCCCGCTTAGTACAAGTGAAGGCTAGCAAAAGGATTAAGGAGCGACCAACTAGAGAGCGACAACGGTCGTAAACATGCATTGAGGTTAATCAACATTGGATACAAGCACGAGTAGGATATAAATCACCATGAACATAAATATCATGGAGGCTATGTTGTTTTTGATTCAACTACATGTGTGAACATGTGCCAAGTCAAGCCACTTGAATCATTCAGAAGAAGATACCATCCTATCATACTACATCATAACCATTTTAAATGCATGTTGGCACACAAGATAAACCATTGTCCACTCCTAGCTAATTAAGCATGGCATGAGCAACTATGATCTCTAATTGCCATTGCAAACATGTTTATTCATAATAGGCTGAATCAAGCACGATGAGCTAATCATATTTACAAAAACAAAATAGGTCGAGTTCATACCAGCTTTTCCTCATCTCAATCATTTCATCAGATATCGCCATTATTGCCTTTCACTTGCACGGTCGAATGCTATGGATAATAATAATAGTGCATGTGCATTGGACTAAGCTAGAATCTGGAAACATTTATTCAAAGGAGAAGACAAGGTAATATGGGCTCTTTGTTAGATCAACAATAATGCATATGACAGCCACTCAACATTTTCATCGTGGTCTTCTCTTGGCGACTTAAAGAAAAGAAAAGAATTTCAAAGAAACACACTGAAATATTTTTGGTGTTTTTGTTTTTCTGAAGAAAGTAAAACAAAAACAAGAAAAACAATTTACACGGGAAAGCTCCCAACAAGCAATAAGAAGAACAGAAATATTTTGGGGTTTTCTTCTAATATTACAACTAATTAAACTAGAAAGAAAAACAAAAAAGAAGCGAGAAATATTTTTGGATTTTATCAAAGTTTTTAAAATACATAAGAAGAAAGCAAGAAAAATAAACTAACGTGGATTATACAATGGAAACGGATGAACACCGACAACTAGAATGAATGTGTGAACATGAATGTAATGTAGGTGAGAAATACGTACTCCCCCAAGCTTAAGCTTTTGGCCTAAGTTGGTATATGGCCATAGCTTGAAGTATCCCTCTCCTGGATACCGTGGAGGGTCCTGAGGGTACTGGTTGGCGAACTCCTGTGGCTCCCACTCGTACGCAGACTCCTGATATAGAGCAGGTGTTGGCATTGGCTCGGGTACTAGGGGTTGTGTTAGTTCCCAGTGCGCATAGATCTCCTCGGGCATAATAATGTACCTTCCTGAACGAATATCGAACAAAGAAGGTGCAGGCAAAATAATGATCTCAAAGGTTCCCTGACTGAATACTAAGTTATAGCGCAGTCGTTGGCTCTTATCCTCATTGTTAATAAAGTGATGTGCTACCACACTGGCGTAGTGTAAATATTTTTTGGGAGGCCGCATCTCCTCCTTTTCATCATGCCTAATAGGGCTCGCAAAATGTTTACCTAGGCGGGAGGCATAAACACCGCCAAAAATAGCACCCTTCATCCAGTTTGTGTGTAACCGACAAGCAACCATATGTTGGGGAACGTAGTAATTTCAAAAAAATTCCTACGCACACACAAGATCATGGTGATGCATAGCAACGATAGGGAAGAGTGTTGTCTACGTACCCTTGTAGACCGTAAGCGGAAGCGTTATGACAACGCGGTTGATGTAGTCGTACGTCTTCACGATCGACCGATCCCAGCACCGAAGGTACGACACCTCCGCGATCTACACACGTTCAGCTCGGTGACGTCCCGCGAACTCATGATCCAGTAGAGCTTCGAGGGAGAGCTTCGTCAACACGACGGAGTGATGATGGTGATGATGTTGCTACCGGAAAAGGGCTTCGCCTAAGCACCGCTACGATATGACCGATGTGGATTATGGTGGAGGGGGGCACCGCACACGGCTTGGAACAATCAACTTGTGTGTTCTACGGTGCCCCCTGCCCCCGTATATAAAGGAGCAAGGGGGGAGGCCGGCCGGCCCTATTGGCGTCCAAGGAGAGGAGGAATCCTCCTCCTAGTAGGAGTACGATTCATCCTTTCCTAGTCCTACTAGGAAGGAGGAAGGGGGGAGGAAAGAGAGGGAGAGGGAGAGGGAAAGAGGGGCCGCAGCCCCCCTCCCCTAGTCCTATTCGGACTCCCCTTGGGGGGCGCCACCTCCTGGACTGCTACCCTCTCTCTCCCCTAAGGCCCACTAAGGCCCAATACTTCCTCGGGGGGTTCCGGTAACCCCTCCGGCACTTCGGTTTTCTCCGAAATCACCCGGAACACTTCCTGTGTCCGAATATAGCCGTCCAATATATCGATCTTTATGTCTCGACCATTTCGAGACTCCTCGTCATGTCCATGATCATATTCGGGACTCTGAACTACCTTAGGTACATCAAAACATATAAACTCATAATAGTGATCGTCACTGAACGTTAAGCGTGCGGACCCTACGGGTTCGAGAACTATGTAGACATGACCGAGACTCATCTCCGATCAATAACCAATAGTGGAACCTGGATGCTCATATTGGTTCCTACATATTCTACGAAGATCTTTATCGGTCAAACCGCATAACAACATAAGTTGTTCCCTTTGTCATCGGTATGTTACTTTCCCGAGATTCGATCATCGGTATCTCAATACCTAGTTCAATCTCGTTACCGGCAAGTCTCTTTACTCGTTCCGTAATGCTGCAGCCCATAACTAACTCATTAGCTACATTGCTTGCAAGGCTTATTGTGATGTACATTACCGAGAGGGCCCATAGATACCTCTCCGACAATCGGAGTGACAAATCCTAATCTTGATCCATGCCAACTCAACAAACACCGTCGGAGACACCTGTAGAGCACCTTTATAATCACCCAGTTACGTTGTGACGTTTGGTAGCACACAAAGTGTTCCTCCGGTATTCGGGAGTTGCATGATCTCATAGTCATAGGAACATGCATTAGTTATGGAGAAAGCAATAGCAACAAACTAAACGATCATCGTGCTAAGCTAACGGATGGGTCAAGTCAATCACATCATTCTCTAATGATGTGATCCCGTTAATCAAATGACAACTCATGTCTATGGTTAGGAAACGTAACCATCATTGATTCAACAAGCTAGCATGAATAATACAATTTGTCTATGTATTCACACATGTACTAAGTTTTCGGTTAATACAATTCTAGCATGAATAATAAACATTTATCATGATATAAGGAAATATAAATAACAACTTTATTATTGCCTCTAGGGCATATTTCCTTCAGTCTCCCACTTGCACTAGAGTCAATAATCTAGATTACATTGTAATGATTCTAACACCCATGGAGTCTTGGTGTTGATCATGTTTTGCTCGTGAGAGAGGCTTAGTCAACGGGTCTGCAACATTGAGATCCATATGTATCTTGCAAATCTCTATGTCTCCCTCCTTGAGTTGATCGCGGATGGAATTGAAGCATCTCTTGATGTGCTTGGTTCTCTTGTGAAATCTGGATTCCTTTGCCAAGGCAATTGCACCAGTATTGTCACAAAAGATTTTCATTGGACCCGATGCACTAGGTATGACACCTAGATCGAATATGAACTCCTTCATCCAGACTCCTTCATTTGCTACTTCCGAAGCAACTATGTATTCCGCTTCACACGTAGATCCCGCCACGACGCTCTGCTTGGAACTGCACCAACTGACAGCTCCACCATTTAAAAAACATGTATCTGGTTTGTGACTTAGAGTCATCCAGATCAGTGTCAACGCTTGCATCGACGTAACTGTTTACGACAAGCTCTTTGTCACCTCCATATACGAGAAACATATCCTTAGTCCTTTTCAGGAATTTCAGGATGTTCTTGGCCGTTGTCCAGTGATCCACTCCTGGATTACTTTGGTACGTCCCTGCTAAACTTATAGCAAGGCACACATCAGGTCTGGTACACAGCATTGCATACATGATAGAGCCTATGGCTGAAGCATAGGGAACACCTTTCATTTTCTCTCTATCTTCTGCAGTGGTCGGGCATTGAGTCTGACTCAACTTCACACCTAGTAATAAAGGCAAGAACCCTTTCTTTGCCTGATCCATTTTGAACTTCTACAAAACTTTATCAAGGTATGTGCTTTGTGAAAGTCCAATCAAGAGTCTTGATCTATCTCTATAGATCTTGATGCCCAATATATAAGCAGCTTCACCGAGGTCTTTCATTGAAAAATTCTTATTCAAGTATCCTTTTATGCTATTCAGAAATTCAGTATCATTTCCGATTAACAATATGTCATCTACATATAATATCAGAAATGCTACGGAGCTCCCACTTACTTTCTTGTAAATACAGGCTTCTCCAAAAGTCTGTATAAAACCATATGCTTTGATCACACTATCAAAGCGTATATTCCAACTCCGAGAGGCTTGCACCAGTCCATAAATGGATCACTGGAGCTTGCACACTTTGTTAGCACCTTTTGGATTGACAAAACCTTCTGGTTGCATCATATACAACTCTTCTTTAAGGTATCCATTAAGGAATGAAGTTTTGACATCCATTTGCCAAATTTCATAATCATCAAATGCGGAAATTGCTAACATGATTCGGACGGACTTAAGCATCTACGGGTGAGAAGGTCTCATCGTAGTCAACACCTTGAACTTGTCGAAAACCTGTTGCAACAAGTCGAGCTTTGTAGACAGCAACATTACCGTCAGCGTCAGTCTTCTTCTTGAAGATCAATTTATTCTCTATGGCCTGCCAATCATTGGGCAAGTCAACCAAAGTCCACACTTTGTTCTCATACATGGATCCCATCTCAGATTTCATGGCCTCAAGCCATTTTGCGGAATCTGAGCGCATCATCGCTTCCTCATAGTTCGTAGGTTCGTCATGGTCAAGTAACATGACTTCCAGAACATGATTACCGTACCACTCTGGTGCGGATCTTACTCTGGTTGACCTACGAGGTTCGGTGGTAACTCGATCAAAAGTTTCATGATCATCATCATTAGCTTCCTCACTTACTGGTGTAGGAATCACTGGAATTGATTTCAGTGATAAACTACTTTCCAATAAGGGAGAAGGTACAATTACCTCGTCAAGTTCTACTTTCCTCCCACTCACTTCTTTCGAGAGAAACTCCTTCTCTAGAAAGGATCCATTCTTAGCAACGAATATCTTGCCTTCGGATCTGTGATAGAAGGCAAGGTAGTCAGAGTCGGGATTCGGAGTCGGGTCAGTTTTCCTCAGACAAAATCGAGTCGTAAGATCGAGTCGTGGAATCGAGGATTCTACTAGATTTACTCAAATAAGATATTTTGTATGCACACAAGAAATTTATATGGGTTCTATAGAGTTTTGACACTAAATATGGAGCAAAGAACGTACACATCAATGCTAGTTGTATTCCACTTCTTTTTATGGCTAACCTACCATCTAGCTCGCATCTATGGAACATATATGAGAGGGAAATATATAGAACATTTAAACCTTCAATGCACGAAATTTACTTATGTTCTTTTCAGAGTGCGTGAATAGTCGATCACTTGTCTATCTAACCTACAGTGCTAAATCTTGAAGGGTCTTGCTCTCCTTCTCCGATCAATCTTGAAGCATCCTCCTTTTCACGCCAATTCCATATATCGACCAGCCTGATCCTCAATTTTGATCTAGGGTTTCTGAGAGCTAGATCAAAGGTGTCTACGGCTGAGCGTTTGGACTTGGGAGGGGAATAAAGGTCCATGAGGTATATGAAAAGGGGTTTGGATGATGGCATACTATTTTGCTACAACTAAACAAATGGCTTAGATAAGTTAGTAGAATCGGATGTAGTCCATAGCATAGTCGGGATTGTACAGTTTTGTACAGGATTCTATGATTTGGATCGCGAACCAACATGGATTCTACCTGATTCGGATTCATAGTGGGATTTGGATCGACATGCTACCGTAGGGTCGTGAAGTCGTAGGATTCTAGCAGTCGAATCGGGATTCTTACTACCTTGATAGAAGGTGTACCCAACAGTCTCCTTTGGGTATCCTATGAAGACACATTTCTTCGATTTGGGTTCGAGCTTATCAGGTTGAAGCTTCTTCACATAAAATCGCAGCCCCAAACTTTAAGAAACGACAACTTGGGTTTCTTGCCAAACCACAGTTCATAAGGTGTCATCTCAACGGATTTAGATGGTGCCCTATTTAATGTGAATGCAGCGGTCTCTAAAGCATAACCCCAAAATGATAGCGGAAAATCAGTGAGAGACATCATAGATCGCACCATATCCGGTAAAGTACGATTACGACGTTAGGACACACCATTACGCTGTGGTGTTCCAGGTGGCATGAGTTGCGAAACTATTCCGCATTGTTTCAAATGAAGTACAAACTCATAACTCAAATATTTGCCTCCACGATCAGATCGTAGAAACTTGATTTTCTTGTTACGATGATTTTCCACTTCACTATCAAATTCTTTGAACTTTTCAAATGTTTCAGACTTATGTTTCATTAAGTACATATACCCATATCTGCTCAAATCATATGTGAAGGTGAGAAAATAACGATATCCGCCGCGAGCTTTAATGTTCATTGGACCACATACATCAGTATGTATGATCTCCAATAACTCTGTTGTTCGCTCCATTGTTCCGGGGAACAGAGTTTTAGTCATCCTGCCCATGAGGCATGGTTCGCAAGTACTAAGTGATTCATAATCAAGTGATTCCAGAAGTCCATCGGAATGGAGTTTCTTCATGCGCTTTACACCAATATGACCTAAACGGTAGTGCCACAAATAAGTTGCACTATCATTATCAACTCTGCATCTTTTGGCTTCAATATTATGAACATGTGTATCACTAGTATCAAGATTTAGTAAAAATAGACCACTCATTAAGGGTGCATGACCATAAAAGATATTACTCATATAAATAGAACAACCATTATTCTCTGATTTAAATGAATAACTATCTCGCATCAAACAAGATCCAGAGATAATGTTCATGCTCAACGCTGGCACCAAATAACAATTATTTAGGTCTAAAACTAATCTCGAAGGTAGATGTAGAGGTAGCGTGCCGACGGCGATCACATCGACTTTGGAACCATTTCCCACGCCCATCGTCACCTCGTCCTTAGCCAATCTTCGCTTAATCTGTAGCCCCTGTTTCGAGTTGCAAATGTTAGCAACTGAACCAGTATCAAATACCCAGGCACTACTGCGAGCATTACTAAGGTACACATCAATAACATGTATATTAAATATACCTTTCACTTTGCCATCCTTCTTCTCCGCCAAATACTTGGGGAAGTTCCGCTTCCAGTGACCAGTTCCTTTGTAGTAGAAGCACTCGGTCTCAGGCTTAGGTCCAGACTTGGGTTTCTTCACTTGAGCAACAACTGGCTTGCTGTTCTTATTGAAGTTCCCCTTCTTCCCTGATGTGATGTAGAACCCTAATCGGTTGATCTTTCACGAAAGGAGCGGATCCCGCGATGAACACGGAGAACACGAGGAGGGAACACGAGGGGAAAACACAAGGGGAACATGAGAGAACACTCAAACCAACAAGAATGATTACACAAGTGCTAGATCCTCAAAACACAATAGGAGATACAAGATCCAAAGTCAACAACGGACGGTACATGGTAGCCGGTTCTTCTCCAAAGGAGGTCTTGAGTTCTTCCCTAAAAAGGGGTCTTGAATCCGCTTGCGGGATCTTCTCCGGTGGAGGCTCGAATCTCTGAGGAGAAGGTTACCAAGTGGATGAGAAAAGCTCTCACACGAAATATGAGCTAATCCTTTGCTAACCCTCAAATGGTGGAGGTGGAGGAGTATATATAGTCTAGGGCCATGAAGGGGTAAGTGAGGGCGAAGGGATACATGGGCTCGGCCTGATACACTGTGCACAGACAGGCGTCAGACGTCCGACGGGTACCGGACGTTCGGTGGCTCACGAGGGTCCGGTAGTCCGGTACTTGTCGGACATCCGACGTTTTGGCTCGGGAAAGCCATCGTCGGATTTCCAGACGGGCCCGGTCGTCCGGGCGCTGGAGGATGTCGGACGTCCGGTCAGCATCGGTCGTCCGACCACTGTAGGTCTCCCTGGCTGGGACTTGGGCTGGCTGGTGAAGACTCCAGGTGTCGAACGTCCGGTCCAGACCGGTCGTCCGGTGGCTGTATATTTCTGGCAGCTTCTTCTCTTGGTCCTTGTACTTGGCGTCCTCGCTAGCTCGTCCGTTGGATGTGGTGGTGCGTGGCTTTCCTCTAAGTACCTGATCATGCATAGCACACACGTTGGAGGTAGTAGCCATGTCTCACATGTAGAAAGTGAAAGTTCGGAGAGGAGCGAGTTCACCTTGTGTCCAATGGCGTATGTTTGAGGTCTCGTCATATGTCCTCTAGGGCTTGGAGAGTAGTCAGAGTGTACATGGGGATGAACATGGGATGCTCCGCATCATCTCCCCCCCCCCCTTGGGAAAGATCTGACCACGGATCGTGATCCTCATTACCATGGAAACGGTTGTCGGGGACGAACTTGTAGTTGGACGGAGTTGAAAACATGGCGCAATCCAAGTACTCCAAGGTGTCGCCGGAGTGGTATACATGCAAAAAGAGCAAACAAAAATGACACTCGGAAATACAATGGTTAGCACTCAAAAGGTGTCCATCAAGTAAGCATAATGTCGTCCAATGAAGTTGTTCATAGCAAGGCACAAGATGCTTGTCCAAATGATGTAAAATGACATGTAAAGCATTCATGTTGGCAAATGCAATCATTGTGCACACCAATGTGTCATGAATATGATCGATGCAACCTCGGTGCAAAATGATGTCATAGTGAGACGGTTTATCAATAGCATGAATATGGCAATTGGTTCTCAATGTGACTATGTGATCATGCAATTGATGATGGGCAATATGATCATGATGTAAGAATATGCCATCAAGATCACAACAAATTTGCTAAGAAAATGCACGAGCTCATATATCATGGATGACATCGGAATACAAGATGCAACAACGCAATCATAATGTGAGTCAATCCATGCATAAGATGCAAATTTGTCGTGTGTATGATATGTCCATCGAGCATGACATGTGTGAGCATAATCAACAAATATGGAGGTGTTTGTGTACCAATGCTCGACGTCGTGGCATGAGTGGAGGTTTGAAGGTGCATCCACTAAGTCCGAGCGCTCCTCAATGTGAAGGTCCATAGAGCCAATCTTCAATGTCGCTCCTCCGTTCGCGAGATGTACCATGTAGACAACAAGAAGGAAACAACAATGAATGAATGACCCATCCAATATGCATATGTGAGGATGGCTCAAAGGGAAGGAGGTCACCTTTAGGAGATTCTCGCAAATGTTGTTGTTGCACATCGTGTATGCCTTCGCATGACCAAGTTGTCGCATAACGGCACCGCCTTGTGAATCCTCCAAAATGAAAGAACATGACAAACACTTGGAAAAACAAATGAGGTTAGCGGAAGTGCAAAACCTATCATTCGTGTGGTAAGATACCCAACAAGTGTATGCATCGTTCTCATCATAAGAAAGGACAAGGGAGCATTTCATAGTATGGAGGCATATGATGCGAGAACAACCAAATACAATAGGCGCAATCAAGCAAGCATGCATCACAAGTAAAGTGTCCAAGTCTCCAAGATCAATAATCATAGATGTATCAATTGGAGGCAAGCGACAATGAACAAAATATATCATGTGAGAGGCATGAACATATACGTCATCAACCCAAGAAAGCAAGTAATAATGGAACATGGGTGACGCGACAAAGCAAGCAATCATAGCAATCAAGTGGTGTGAGCTAGTAGTGCGAAGATGCAACATACTAGAGGGAATCATAGCAAGCGTGTCATGGGGGCAAATAGTGTGCATGAATAATTCACATGACATAGCACAAGCATGAAAGGAGGATATGAGAAAAATAGCATCAATAGCATGAGGCACATGATAAACATGGCAATAGCAACAAGGATCTCCACCAAGCATGCAAATACACATAGGAGTAGCATAATGGTGAATCATGGGTAGATGCAAGCAAGGGTCACAATTGCATGGCAAAGAAGCAAGCATAGCATGCAAAGTGAACACGGTAAAATGAGCATGAAGCGACAAGCGGTATATAGCCCATAGCCGTGTGAGAGCCAAGTGAGGGAGATGCGCGTAGTTGGTGCGTGAAGAGAGCGGTGGGAAGGATAGTTCACGGGATCCCAAGTAATCTTTGCTCTCAAGAGCTCGTTTCGTCAACTCTTGGGATTGAGAGGTTGACGAGTATATGTGAGTACCTACACAAAACAAAGACAAAGGAAAAATTGTGTGTGCATGGTGTATGTACACATCATCCATCATGATGTGCACGTGTTTGTGTCGGTTAGCACAAAATATCCAATGCTCAAATAAATGAGATGCGTGATATAGAAACATGTCATCCATCATGATAGGTTTGTTGTTATGTATAGCATAATGGAGACTCAAATTGTGTCATGAATCATGGGATATATGTAGAGCATTGTTATTCATGGAATGCATATGGTGCAAGCAATTATGGGAATCATGCAAAGTATGGAATGCATCAAAATCTCCTAATATGTATGAGGAAACTATGGGGGTCTCCTCATGAGAATTAATGGAAACATCACATGGAGAATATTGACAACATCCAAAACAAAGCATATTTGGTTCTACGTGATCATGCCATGGCATAGTAGATGAATTGCGCAAATCATGTAAAGGGAGCATGGCAATATCATCACATGAAAAACAAAAGCCAATGACCATCATCTCGTCATCTATGCCATAAGTGCAAATGGAATTTATTGTAATGGGGCATGCATAGTCACTATGTTGAGATTGGAAAGATGCAATATGGGATATCTCACTCATAGCATATGACAAGGTTAATGGATTATCAAACATGATGTGACCAAAAGAATTTTCACATGATATCCTAGGGAGCATAACATCACAACTAGGCAACTCGACATGCTCATCATCATATTCATCTTAAATAGGTAAGTCATGACATGAGGAAGTCGCACTAGCATGAAGCATGGGAATAGGTGTGTCAACATCATGCAAGCAATCATTTGTAAAATAGTCCACTAGTGGGACAAGAGAAGCACCGTCACCTATGTTACCTTTGGAGCATCGCTCATGTGTTGTAGGTGAGGTGTTGAAGACGAAGTTGTGATCATCTTCAGCTTGATGGAACCATGTGGGGGGTGCATCATCTTCCACCATGGCCATCGTTGTCTCCATTGGAGATATGGACTCGTCGAGGATAGGCATGTCGTCATGTAGGAGACCTAGAACCAAAGAAGAAAACACACTCAGAGTAGAGGTTAAGTCGTTAGAAATCATAGTGGCCTCACGTGTCGTGTCAACTACCTCACTCATTAAGTGTAGTGGCTCACTCACTCCCTCTTGGATGCTCTCAAGTGTGGGGCTAGTGGTGGTCACACTCATCCTCTCATAGGAAATGCACTCAATGTCACAAATGGTGGAGTCACTCATATCACTCATGGTGGGGTGGCTCTCCTGACATGGGAATAGGGGCATCTCTCTATATGTGGGTGTCGGAGAGATGTTGGTGCAAATGTCTCCATGCTCAGTCATGTCGTAGTTGTAGCCGTGGATGAAGGCCGAAGATGGCACATCATCACTCTCCTGTAAGACCAAAGATAAGGTCTCATGTGCGGTCTCGTAGCTTGACTCGGAGTATGAGTCCAATATGGGCGCCGTCTTCATGTTGTTGAAGAGGTTCATGCTCGTCGCCGTGGTCGAAGGGGATGGCCCTAGCTCGACCGTCTTGTCGCCGTCTTATTGTTGGAGGCCCATATGATGTGGCACCTCGTAGCTTGTCTCCATGACCGAAGGGAAATTCCCATGCTCGGCCATCTTCTTTGAGGGGCTTCCGAAGATGGAAATGTCGCCCTCGATTGTAGGTGGTCGCCTTGTACTTGATGATGTTGATGTAGGCGAACTCACGTGAAGTGGGCGAAGATGCCGTACGTCCAAAGTCGAAGGTTCCTTGATAGCACTTGGCGAAGATGCCGAAGTGGTTGTTGTAGTCGTAGCTCCGTCTTGGTGGTGCTCGTCTCGCGGTCTTCTCTTGTGCTCATGATGTTTGGACTTGGCGTGAAGTAGAGCTTGTTGGGACTTGTGCATTTGCATGTGTTGAGCATCTTCATGATGATGGTGTCGTTGTCGTACTTGAGCTCGTAGATGTCGTTCATCGTCGTTGTGCACATGATGATTGGAGGTGACTTGCTCTTCATGACGATGTTGATCACGAACGTGAGGGTGGTCGCCATGGAGATGTGGACGTGGACGACTTGCGCTTGCATCATGTTTGCGCTCTGAAGACTTGTGACTTGAACGTCCCCACCTTGAGGATGATGAAGGGGAAGAACGGTTGATCAACAAGGTCCGAATCTCCTCCATCCTTGCATCTTGCTCCTCCTTGTGCGCGGAAAGCTTGTTGTCGATGTAGTCCCTTTTCCTTGCTTCGGAGTGATGAATTTCGATGGAGAGGTTCTCGATGCGCTCTCGCAATCTTGATTGTGCGCCTTGCATTTGTCGTTGTAGATCGAAGATTGACGCTTTGGTGATGTGGTTGTTCACGCCGTCGTTGTTGTGGAAGATCGGAGATGAAATGCCTTGCCTATCCATCACAATACTCGAGCAAATATGAGTGGAGAAAGGAGAAGAACGTATACCAAATGTACCTTGACCAAAGTTGAAAGTGGATCAATTATCACTCCAATGTGGAAAAGGAAATAGCACAATTGGTACCAAGTCTTGTCGGTTTCTCACACCTACACAAATAAGGCTTATGGTGGAGCTCGGTGAGGATAGTGGCACAAAAAAATTTAATGCGAAATGTTAGCAAGAGTCAATAATGTTGAAAAAGATTCACAAATTCACAAGTGAAACAAGTAGACCAATAGCAATAGAATGGCACACGGAAACGCACACACGGATAGTTAAATGGGGTCGTGCAACCAAGGATGAGCACAAAATGTGGAATCCACAGAAAACGCTCGTGTTGCACAACTCAAGAGAGACGCTAGCACCATTGCTCAATAGGAGGATATGACACTTGTGCACAACCTATGATATGCAAAATGTACGAACTTTCTATCCCAAGTATGCTATGTGTATGATGTTCCGGTGGTATGATCCAAGATGATCGGATATGACAATCTTATGTGCAATGTGGTATGATGCTATGGCACTTGCTTGCAAGCTCTTTTGTTTCTCTCTTTTTCTTTTCTTAAAAGCTTAATTTTCATTCTTTTTTTGATATGTATGGCCACTTTTGCACGATGCACAAACCAAGATAGCTATTGTGTATATGTGGGAACAAACTTGAGGCACACTAGATGATATGATACCAATATGATATGGTATGTATGCAATGTATGGTGTAGATCACTAATGTGCACAAGTAACATTGCCGGCAATACTCAAATGGCTAGTCTTGATAGGCAAGTGACGCAAAATGGGCTAGGGGTTATCAATGCAATGGCACGGGAATATACAATGGAGGGATACCACGATACCAAGATGATATGGAGGCTACCGTCCGAGACAATGATGAGTGGCGGTGATCTTGATGGAGATACCAAGATGATGGAGACTCGTCCCTAAGTAGCCGAAACATCTTAGGAAACGGAAAAATCGCGAACTCAAAATCTCAAATGTCAAATGTCAAATGGTGGTAGCGGGAATGCGGTGGTGGTTGCGGAAGCTCAAGGCAATTGCGGAAATGCAATGAAGGGTTGTGGAGTACGCAATGCGGAAATGGAGGGTAAGGTGGTGGACTATACACGGTGTCGGAGTTGGAAGCACGGTCCCTAAGTAGCCGAAACACCTTAGGAGACACAACTCGCAGCACAAACAAAATTGGGTTAAGTTGGGGTGGCGAAAGTGTATAGTTGGTAAGCCTATGCGGTAGTGGTGGTGGTGGTTGATGAATAAGCAAACATCCCTAAGTAGACGAAACACCTTAGGAGACTCGAATCACTACTCAAGCAACCACATATGCAATGGGGAACAAAATTGGTTAGGTTGCGGAAGTAGGTGGTGGTGTAGCGGATAATGTGGTGGAAACCCTAGGAAAAGATGCCAAAATTTCAAACATTGGATGGAGTCAAAATATGTTTGTGGTATTTTTGTGGGAAGGGGAATGTCAAGAGCTTCAAAACGAGCTAAAGAACGTCAAAATCGGAGTTCGGATGAATTAGTTATGGCCGAAACAAAATTTGAGCGAAATCAGTTTTTACAGGTTACGGACGTCCGGGCGGGCTCAGAAATCCGTAAATTCGGCTCGGGTTAGGGGTTCCGGTCGCCCGTAAAAGGTCGGACGTTCGGTCGTTCCAGGGGCTCCGGACATCCGTAAAGTGTCGGTCGTCCGGGGGGGTCGGGGTCAAAATTTTAGATCCAGGGCGCGATTTTGGGCGGAAAATGGAGATTTTGGGGTCAAAATTGATGAGATTTCGTGGATAAAAGATGGGGAAACTTGGGGAGATGCTAGATCCACATGAAACCAAGCAAATCTATGGATCAAATCCAACAAAACTTCATCAAACCAACAAATCACAAAAAAAAATTGGGGCTATTTTTGGTGGAGATTTTCGAAATTGAGGAAGAACACAACAAAATTAGCCTAGAATACGAAGAGGGGAGGCTCCGAAATCGTGATCAACGTGGCTCATGATACCAAGATGATGTAGGGTAGAACCCTAATCGACCGATCTTTCACAAAAGGAGCGGATCCCGCGATGAACACGGAGAACACGAGGAGGGACACGAGGGGAAAACACAAGGGGAACACGAGAGAACACTCAAACCAACAAGAATGATTAGACAAGTGCTAGATCATCAAAACACAATAGGAGATACAAGATCCAAAGTCAACAACGGACGATACACGGTAGCCGGTTCTTCTCCAAAGGAGGTCTTGAGTTCTTCCCTAAAAAGGGGTCTTGAATCTGCTTGGGGGATCTTCTCCGGTGGAGGCTCGAATCTCCGAGGAGAAGATAACCAAGTGGATGAGCAAAGCTCTCACACGAAATATGAGCTAATCCTTTTCTAACCCTCAAATGGTGGAGGTGGAGGAGTATATATAGTCTAGGGCCACGAAGGGGTAAGTGAGGGCGAAGGGATACATGGGCTCGGCCCGATACACTATGCACAGACAGGCGTCGGACGTCCGATGGGTACCAGACGTCCGGTGGCTCGCGAGGGTCCGGTCGTCTGGTACTTGTCAGATGTCCGGCATTTTGGTTCGGGAAAGCCATCGTCGGATTTCCGGACGGGGCCGGTCGTCCGGGCGCTGGAGGATGTCGGACGTCCGGTCAGCGTCGGTCGTCCGACCGCTGTAGGTCTCGCTGGCTGGGACTTGGGCTGGCTGGTGAAGACTCCAGGCATCGGATGTCCGGTCCAGACCAGTCGTCCGGTGGCTGTAGATTTCTGGCAGCTTCTTCTCTTGGTCCTTGTACTTGGCGTCCTCGCTAGCTCGTTCGTTGTATGTGGTGGCTCCGTGGCTTTCCTCTAAGTACCTGATCATGCATAGCACACACGTTGGAGGTAGCAGCCATGTCTCACATGTAGAAAGTGAAAGTTCGGAGAGGAGCGAGTTCACCTTGTGTCCAATGGCGTATGTTCGAGGTCTCGTCATATGTCCTCTTGGGGCTTGGAGAGTAGTCGAAGTGTACATGGGAATGAACATGGGATGCTCCGCATCATTCCCTTTACCCTTTTTCTTGAAACTGGTGGTCTTGTTGACCATCAACACTTGATGCTCTTTCTTGATTTCTACCTCCGCAGCCTTTAGCATTCCGAAGAGCTCAGGAATCGTCTTATCCATCCCTTGCAGATTATAGTTCATCACGAAGCTCTTGTAGCTTGGTGGCAGTGATTGAAGGACTCTGTCAATGACACTATCATCAGGAAGATTAACTCCCAGTTGAGTCAAGTGGTTGTGGTACCTAGACATTCTGAGTATATGTTCACTGACAGAACTATTCTCCTCCATCTTGCAGCTGTAGAACTTATTGGAGACTTCATATCTCTCAATTCTAGCATTTGCTTGAAATATTAAGTTCAAATCCTGGAACATCTCATATGCTCCATGACGTTCAAAACGTCGTTGAAGTCCCGGTTCTAAGTCGTAAAGCATGGCACACCGAACTATCGAGTAGTCATCAGCTTTGGTCTGCCAGGTGTTCACAACATCTGGCGTTGCTCCTCCAGCGGGTTTGTCACCTAGCGGTGCTTCTAGGGCGTAATTCTTCTGTGCAGCAATGAGGATAATTCTCAAGTTACGGACCCAGTCCATGTAATTGCTACCATCATCTTTCAACTTAGCTTCCTCTAGGAACGCATTAAAATTCAACGGAACAATAGCACAGGCCATCTATCTACAACAACATAGACATGCAAAATACTATCAGGTACTAAGTTCATGATAAATTAAAGTTCAATTAATCAAATTACTTAAGAACTCCCACTTAGATAAACATCTCTCTAATCATCTAAGTGATCACGTGATCCATATCAACTAAACCATGTCCGATCATCACGTGAGATGGAGTAGTTTTCAATGGTGAACATCACTATGTTGATCATATCTACTATATGATTCACGCTCGACCTTTCGGTCTCAGTGTTCCGAGGCCATATCTGCATATGCTAGGCTCGTCAAGTTTAACCCGAGTATTCTGCGTGTGCAAAACTGGCTTGCACCCGTTGTATGTGAATGTAGAGCTTATCACACCCGATCATCACGTGGTGTCTCGACACAACAAACTGTAGAAATGGTGCATACTTAGGGAGAACACTTATACCTTGAAATTCAGTGAGAGATCATCTTATAATGCTACCGCTGAACTAAGCAAAATAAGATGCATAAAGGATAAACATCACATGCAATCAATATAAGTGATATGATATGGCCATCATCATCTTGTGCCTTTGATCTCCATCTCCAAAGCACCGTCATGATCACCATCTTCACCGGCTTGACACATTGATCTCCATCGAAGCATCGTTGTTGTCTCGCCAACTATTGCTTCTACGACTATCGCTACCGCTTAGTGATAAAGTAAAGTAATTACATGGCGATTGCATTTCATACAATAAAGTGACAACCATATGGCTCCTGCCAGTTGCCGATAACTGTGTTACAAAACATGATCATCTCATACGATAAAATTTAGCATCATGTCTTGACCATATCACATCACAACATGCCCTGCAAAAACAAGTTAGACATCCTCTACTTTGTTGTTGCAAGTTTTACGTGGCTGCTATGGGCTAAGCAAGAACCGTTCTTACCTACGCATCAAAAACCACAACGCGATATAGTGATTGCTTTTGATCTTCAGAAAGAACCCTGTTCATTGAATCCGATTCAACTAAAGTTGGAGAAACTGACACCCACCAGCCACCTGTGTGCGAAGCACGTCGGTAGAACTAGTCTCGCGTAAGCATACGCGTAATGTCGGTCTGGGCCGCTTCATCCAACAATACCGCCAAATCAAGAATCAACTAGTGACAGCAAGCAATATGTATATACCCACGCCCACAACTACTTTGTGTTCTACTCGTGCATATGACATCTACGCATAAACCTGGCTCGGATGCCACTGTTGAGGAACGTAGTAATTTCAAAAAAAATCCTACGCACACGCAAGATCATGGTGATGCATAGCAACGATAGGGAAGACTGTTGTCTACATACCCTCATAGACCGTAAGCGAAAGCGTTATGACAACGTGGTTGATGTAGTCGTACGTCTTCACGATCGACCGATCCCAGCACCGAAGGTACGACACCTCCGCGATCTGCACACGTTCGGCTCGGTGACGTCCCGCGAACTCACGATCCAGTAGAGCCTCGAGGGAGGGCTTCATCAACACGACGGCGTGATGACGGTGATGATGTTGCTACCGGAACAGGGCTTCACCTAAGCACCGCTACGATATGACCGAGGTGGATTATGGTGGACGGGGGCACCGCACACGGCTTGGAACAATCAACTTGTGTGTTCAAGGGTGCCCCCCTGCCCCCGTATATAAAGGAGCAAGGGGGAGGCCGGCCAGCCCTAGTGACACCCAAGGAGAGGAGGAACCCTCCTCCTAGTAGGAGTGCGATTCATCCTTTCCTAGTCCTACTAGGAAGGAGGAAGGGGAGGAAAGAGAGGGAGGGGAGAGGGAAAGAAGGGCCGTGACCCCCTCCCCTAGTCCTATTCAGACTCCCCTTGGGGGGGCACGCCACCTCCTGGGGTGCTGCCCTCTCTCTCCCCTAAGGCCCACTAAGGCCCAATACTTCCCCGGCGGGTTCCGGTAACCCCTCCGGCACTCCGGTTTTCTCCGAAATCACCCGAAACACTTTCGGTGTCCGAATATAGCCGTCCAATATATCAATCTTTATGTCTCGACCATTTCAAGACTCCTCGTCATGTCTATGATCATATACGGGACTCTGAACCACCTTCGGTACATCAAAACATATAAACTCATAATACCGATCGTCACCGAACGTTAAGCGTGCGGACCCTACGGGTTCGAGAACTATGTATACATGACGGAGACTCATCTTCGGTCAATAACCAATAGTGGAACCTGGATGCTCATGTTGGTTCCTACATATTCTACGAAGATCTTTACTGGTCAAACCGCATAACAACATATGTTGTTCCCTTTGTCATTGGTATGTTACTTGCCCGAGATTCGATCGTCGGTATCTCAATACCTAGGTCAATCTCATTACCGGCAAGTCTCTTTACTCGTTCCGTAATGCTACGTCCCGTAACTAACTCATTAGCTACATTGCTTGCAAGGCTTATTGTGATGTACATTACTGAGAGAGCCCAGAGATACCTCTCCGACAATCGGAGTGACAAATCCTAATCTTGATCCATGCCGGCTCAACAAACACCATTGGAGACACCTGTAGGGCACCTTTATAATCATCCAGTTACGTTGTGACATTTGGTAGCACACAAAGTGTTCCTCCAGTATTCGAGAGTTGCATGATCTCATAGTCATAGGAACATGTATAATTATGGAGAAAGCAATAGCAACAAACTAAATGATCAGCGTGCTAAGCTAACGCATGGGTCAAGTCAATCACATCATTCTATAATGATGTGATCCCTTTAATCAAATGACAATTCATGTCTATGGTTAGGAAACGTAACCATCATTGATTCAACAAGCTAGTCAAGTAGAGGCAAACTAGTGACACTCTGTTTGTCTATGTATTCACACATGTACTAAGTTTCCGGTTAATACAATTCTAGCATGAATAATAAACATTTATCATGATCTAAGGAAATATAAATAACAACTTTATTATTGCCTCTAGGGCATATTTCCTTCACCATAGCACCCAAACTAAAAGTTCTGTGAGCATATAAAGCATGGCGCAAAATAGCAAGGTCAGATGAACTGAGAGTTCCACTCTCCCCACGACCAGTAAGACACCTACCGGCAAATAATGCATAGTAATGGGAAACGGGAAAAATGTAAACTAGCCACACTTGCTTCCGATACTCCTCTCTCTTCCCCCACAGTAGTTTCAGAAATAAAATCATCCATGTCCCTAGGAGGTGGCTCACTGATGTTGCCCTCATAAGGTATTTTGCAGACATCGTAAAAATCATATAATGTCATCTCCTTAGGCTCATCATACAAATGGAATTCTACCGTGGGTGGTGTCTTCTTAGGATAAAAATGAAAGTTTTGCACAAAGGTATTAGTGAGTAGGAGGTATTAGTCGCACTTATCTTGGAGGAAGGGGATGATGTTGGCATTGTCCGCCAAGAAATAGAAATCCTCGTAAATTCCCGCCTCCTTTAAGAATGCATCACTTGGCCACTCACACGGCCGAACCTCCGCCACACGCGAAAGATTGTACTTGGGTTTTTTCTTCGAGTTTCCTCCGAATCATGGCTTCATGAGACCCTTAACTACCTCCTCATAATTCTCTTTTTCTTTGAAATATTTAGTGACTCAAAATAAAAGTGAACAAAACTCAATGAAATTGGTAGCAACTACTCCCACCAGTGCCTAGAGGCCATATCATGCAACAAAACTACTTTGGACCATATAAATTTGACATGCAAGTTCAAGAACATGGTCGCCACAGCATCAAAAATTTGCAATATATAAGGCACTAGAACAAAAACTAATTGGACCATTGGAGGAGTCACATACCGAAGAACAATCCCCCAAAACAGTTTCGAAAACGGTGCTTCGAGCAAGGAGATTGAAAATGGCAGCAAGATGAGCAAGAACACGGGTTTGAGCAATGGTATGATTTTTTATGGAGGAAGACAAAGTGGATGGGTGGCTGGAATAAGTGAGGGGGCCTACATGGGCCCCACAAGCCACCTAGGCATGCCATGTGGGCTTGTGGCTCATAGGTGCACCCCCCCTGGGGTGTGTTCAGTGCCAAAAATTTCAAATATTCTAGAAAAAATCATATAAAATTTTCAAGGCATTTGGAGAATTTTTATTTTCTGGTCATTTTTTATTGCATGGATAATTCAGAAAATAGTAAAATAATAGTATTTCTACTTTATTAAATCTGAATATCAGAAGGTAAAAGGTGGGTATAGAAGGTTGTGTTTACTAAATTCATCCATCTCATGCCCGTCAAAAGTAATCCATTAATAAGGTTCATCAAGTCTTATTAACACACTTCTTCTGAATGACATGAAACAAGAGAATCTTCGCATAGCACTAGGTTACCTAAATGGGGATATGCATGTCCCCAACAATAAGAATATCATATTTCTTTTTGACAATAGGAATAGGGAAGTCAAAACATCCAATAGTAATTGTTGAAATTTTTCTGATAGTATTGATACTGTTCACTCGAGGTTATTTCTTTGGAAAGTGTACTGTATGCTGATTACCATTAACATGAAAAGTGACATTGCCTTTGTTGCAACCAATAACAACCCCTGCAGTATTCAAAAATGATCTACCAAGGATGATCAACATATTGTCGTCCTCAGGTATATCAAGAATAACAAAGTTCGTTAAGATAGTAACATTTGCAACTATGACAGGTACATCTTCACAAATACCGATGAGTATAGCAGTTAATTTATCAGCCATTTGCAAAGAGATTTCATTTGGTGTCAACTTATTCAAATGAAGTCTACGATATAAAGAGAAGAGCATAACACTAACACCGGCTTCTAGATCACATAAAGCAGGTTTAACATAGTTTCTTTTAATGGAGCATGGTATAGTTGGTATTCCAGGATCTCCTAGTTTCTTTGGTATTCCACCCTTAAATGTATAATTAGCAAGCATGGTAGAAATTTTAGCTTCCGGTATCTTTCTTTTATTAGTAACAATATCTTTCATATACTTAGCATAAGGAGACATTTTCAAAATATCAGTCAAACACAAACGCAAAAAGACAGCTCTAAGCATTTCAGCAAAGCACTCAAATTCCTCATCATCTTTATTCTTTGAAGCTTTAGGAGGAAAAGGCATGGGTTTCTGAACCCATGGTTCTCTTTCTTTACCATGTTTCCTAGCAATGAAGTCTCTTTTATCATATCTTTTATTCTTAGGTTGTGAGTTATCACGATCAACAGCATGTTCTATCTCCACATCATTATCATTATCATTACTAGGTTGAGCATCAACATGAACATCATCACTATCATTATTACTAGGTTCATGTTCATCTCTAGATTGTGTTTCAGCATCATAAATAGAAATATCATTTGGATTCTCATGTGTGTCTACAATAGGTTCACTAGAAGCATGCAAAGTCCTATCATCATTTTTTTCTTTTTATTACTGGAAGGACTAGGTGCATTAGTATTAATTATTTGGGATCCTTGTTCAATTCTTTTAGGATGGCCTTTAGGATACAAAGGTTCCTGAGTCATTTTACCACCTCTAGTCATAACTCTAATAGCATGATCATCGTTTTTATTATTCAACTCATTAAGCAAATCACTGTGTGCCTTGAGAACTTGTTCTACTTGAGTTTTTACCATGGAAGCATGCTTACTAACAACCTTGAGATCATTAACAGTGATGAACATATAGTCACTCAAGTGTTCAATCATATAAGCATTACATTTCAATTGTCTGCTAACATATGCATTGAACTTTTCTTGTTTAACAATAAAGTTATCAAATTCATCCAAGCATTGACTAGCCGATTTGGTATAATGAATATCACCTTCATCAAATCTATAGAGAGAATTTACCTCTACTACCTGTGTCAGGATATTAAGACCATGTATTTCTTCAATAGGTGGTAAATTCTTAACATCTTCAGCTTCAATACCTTTTTCTTTCAGAGATTTCTTTGCCTCTTGCATATCTTCCGGACTGAGAAGTAGAATACCTCTCTTCTTCGGAGTTGGCTTAGGCATTGGTTCAGGAAGAGTCCAATCATTATGATTACTCAATATATTATTCAATAGTTCTTCAGCTTGTTCAACAATTCGTTCCCTGAAAACACAACCAGCACAACTACCTAGGTGGTCCCTAGAAGCATCGGTTAGTCCATTATAAAAGATATCAAGTATTTCATTTTCTTGAGAGGATGATCAGACAAAGCATTAAGTAATTGGAGAAGCCTCCCCCAATCTTGTGGTATATTCTCTTCTTCGATTTGCACAAAGTTAAATATTTCCTTTAAAGCAGCTTGTTTCTTATGAGTAGGAAATTATTTTTCAAAGAAGTAATATATCATATCCTGGTGACTACGCACACAACCAGGAGCAAGAGAATTAAACCATATCTTAGCATCACCCTTTAATGAGAAAGGAAACAACTTAAAAATATAGTAATAGCGAATTTTTTCCTCATAAGAAAATAGGGTGGCTATGTCATTCAATTTAGTAAGGTGTGCCACAACAGTTTCAGATTCATAACCATGGAAAGGATCAGATTCAATCAAAGTAATTAACTCAGGATCGACGGATAATTCATAATCCTTATTAGTAACAAAGATAGGAGAAGTAGCAAACTTAGGATCATATTGCATTCTAGCATTCAAAGATTTTTCTTTCAACTTGACTAGTAATTTCTTAAGATCCTCTCTGTCCTTACAAGCAAGAAAGTCCCTAGCTACCTCACCATCCATAAGATAACCCTCGGGTATATTAGGCCGTTCATATCTAGGAGTGCTAGGTCTAATAGGTGTTTCAAAGTGTTTAGCTTCAATAATTTCATCAGTTTCAGAAATATCAGCAGTTTCAGCATTCTCAATATCTTTAGCTCTAGCAAGTTGTTCATCAAGAAATTCACCTAGTGGCACAGTCTTATCAAGCAAAGTTCTAGTATCACCATGAGCATTATTCATAGCAAAAGTAGAATCATCAATAACTTGTGACATATCAGAAGTAATAGTAGGTGTAGGTGTCGCAAGCTTACTCAAAACAGAAGGTGAATCAAGTGCAGAGCTAGATGGCAGTTCCTTACCTCCCCTCGTAGTAGAGGGGAATATCTTGGTTCTGGTATCTTTTAGATTCCTCATAGTGATCAACGGGTATAAATCCCAAGTGACTCAGCAAATAGAGCTATGCTCCCTGGCAATGGAGCCAGAAAAAGGTCTTGATAACCCACAAGTATAGGGGATCGCAACAGTTTTCGAGGGTAGAGTATTCAACCCAAATTTATTTATTCGACACAAGGGGAGCCAAAGCATATTCGCGAGTGTTAGCAGTTGAGTTTTCAATTCAACCACACCTTAAAGACTTAATATCTGCAGCAAAGTATTTAGTAGCGAAGTAGTACGATAGTAACGCTAACAGTGGCAATAGTAACACTAGCAGTTTTGTAGTGATTGTAACAGCAGTAGCAACGAAAGTAACTTAGCGAAGATCAATATGTGAAAAGCTCATAGGCATTGTATCAACAATGATAATTGTGTTGGATAATATTCATCATGTAGCACTCATAACCTAGGGCGACATAGAACTAGCTCCAATTCATCAATATAATGTAGGCATGTATTCCATATATAGTCATACGTGCTTATGGAAAGAACTTGCATGAAATATTTTGTCCTACCCTCCCATGGCAGCGAGGTCCATAAGGAAACTAAGGGATATTATGGCCTCCTTTTAATAGAGAACTGGAACAAAGCATTAGCACTTAGTGAATACATGAACTCCTCAAACTATGGTAATCACTGAAAAGAATCCCAATTATTGTCACCTAGGGGTATGATGATCATAACTTGTAATAGGTGTATACAACTTGCAAGATAGGATCAAGAACACAAATATATTCGTGAAAACATAATAGGTTCAGATCTGAAATCATGGCACTCAGGCCCTAGTGGCAAGCATTAAGCATAGCAAAGTCATAGCAACATCAATCTCGGAACATAGTGAATACTAGGGATCAAACCCTAACAAAACTAACTTGATTACATGATAAAGCCCATCCAACCCATCACCGTCCAACAAGCCTACGATGGAATTACTCACTCACGGCGGTGGGCATCATGAAATTGGTGATGGAGGAAGGTTGATGATGACGACGGCGACGGATCACTGGTACGTGTCGGTGCTATACAAACGATTTTTAACCCCTTTCTGCGTCGGCATTCGGAACCGTCGCCAAGTGAGTGACGGTGATAGGGAGTCCTTCCCACACGACCCAGAAACTGTCGGGGATATGCCCTCCTGGCACACACGCTCGGCAAAATGAGGTCGTGTGCGACCGGCGAGCGCTGAAATACGGTTATACGTACAGTAGTGCTAAAAATACAATTGAAATCATTTTCGGTCGTAAGTACATCCCACATAGTCAGTCCCCACTAAATGTTTCTTTTCGTATGAACATCCCACACAGTCGCTCCAAGGAAAACATTTCCCTTCGCAAGTACATCACACTCAATTTCCCTCCTTAAATCGTTTGTGATAGCGTTGCCATTGCACACGATATTAACAATTTTATCGTTTGCGTTATTGAATACATCACACACGGCGCGTAGAAAAAGCTATGTGGAAAAGGTTGTCCATCACACACAGTTTTTATGTGGTAAATGTTTGCGCAAGGTGGCCTAACGCAAACAGTTTTCAAGAGGATGTTGTGTGTGCAGTGGAGATTGATCACACACGTAGTGGATCCTAGAAATGTGTCTGATCTCCACGTCTATCACAGACGTTTCTCTTTCGCAAACCATCTGCAGTGTAATCCCTAATTTAAAAATCACATGTTTTGAATTTGAAAGTAGGCAATCACTTATTTCATATACAACCATGTTTATTAGAAATATAGGTTCAACCACTAATGCATAATTCGATGCACAGGTACATATACTGAAGAACTACAGAAGCACCAAGTAAAGAATGATGAACCATAGTTGTACAAAGACTATAAAGAGAGAGGCAAAAGACATTCTGGTCCCTGGAGAAGGTGAAGCGGAATGCCCATATTGTGCCCTCCTCCATGCGTAATGCGCGCACGACTCTAGGCCAACCCCTTGTGATGGCTGTCGGTCCATCCTTCACTGTCTTCATTGCGACTTCTCGATGCTCATTGTAGTCTGGATGAAATACTTTAACCTTCATTGTGTGTCCACCAATCATGTACTTTGCGAGGTAATCTTAAGTGAAATGCTTCGGGAACCACTATGAACGAAAAAGATTCAGACATTGTTGTCTAACAACTCATTATGGGCAGTAAAAAGAGAAGGCTGCAGAGTTTGTAGTTGCCATCCTACAGCTCACTGTTGTGTTGGATAGAGAATAAACAAATAATTTTCTTGCCACCATTCGTATCTTTTTGCTAATAATCCTTATCAGTTTCCTCACTTGATGCTTGCTCATGAATATCTCATTGCCCCGTACGCAAAAAGGGTCGATGCGTGGATCCTTGCCAAGGGCATATGTACCTACAAGCAACAAGTCAATATTAGAAGGTAAGAAGGTCCAGGCTTAGATCTATATGCACTACACTTTGGAATGGCGGGGGGGTACAAGCCGAGGGATGAAGCTAACCTCTGCGGAAAATGGTGGCCACTCCCGTTGTTTTCCTACATAAGTAGTGGAAAGGCATGATAAGTATAGCAACCTTAACATCAAACAAATATAGCAAAGGTAAAAAACATCATCTCCAAATGATAACTTGAATGTGTTGGTTTTAGCATGTTGTTAAAGCAGATATAAAATGGAAGGCAATGTTACCAACAGCAGGCTTAACAGCCATCAAATATTGCAATTCAAACTGGTATTGTTGAAAATGAATAGAACATAGGTAATGCTTAAACATCACACTGGATAAATGTGTAAAACTGAAATAAAGGGCATGTGTTAACTACACCAGGCATAACTGGAACCAAATATAGATGTTCAAACTGGTATTGATGCAGTCGAGCGGCACAGTTCCGACTCTCACATAACGAACAGCACATTGTGAATGACTAAAATAAACAAGGCATAAATGATCAGTATAACAACCAAATATAGCCATTGAAACTAGACAGAGTCTCACTGCAACAAACCTTACAAGAAAATACAGATAAATAGGGCATATGCTTGAAAATTGGACAAATGCTCACTGCAACCAACCTAACAAACAGATACAGATAAACAAGGTATCTTCTTGAAAACTAGACAAATGCTGGAAAAAAAGTAACCTAACAACCAAATACAAATAAACAAGGCATATACTTGATAACTGGACAAATGCTCACTTCAACCAAACTAAGAACGAAATACATATAAACAAGGCATCTGCTCGATAACTAGAAAAATGCTCACTGCAATCAACCTAACAACCAAATACAGATAAACAAGGCATCTACTCACTATAAACAACCAAATATAGCCATTCGTGAAACTGAAGTGGACAATTCATACTTAAACATCACATAGCCCTATTGGACAATACATTTTTGCATAACTGAAATAATTAAACATGGCATAGTTAAAGCACCACACGGCAAATGCTACTACAATAAAGGGTACGGCTTGGCAAGCTAGAAAATGTAAGATTTGCTAATAGGATGTTGCCTCACATTTCATGGACGGGATCCTTCCAGATGGAAGAGCACAGACCCATGGTGCGCTCTCTGATGTCACAGATGGGTTGTTTCACCTTGGAAGACCTTCGTGGGTGCCCTCCTCGTGGTCGTGGTCGTGGTCGATGAGATCTTACTTGGCAATTGAGGATCCCAAGCCGCTGTCGTAGAACGTGTCCTTTAGAAATGACAAAATGGGCTCGATGGAGTATAAGGATGGAGAATCCTTGACCGCTTGGTGGAGGAGATCAGCAGCAGGGCCGTCGAAGAGAGCGACGACGGTTGAATCAGAGGGGTTGGGGATGGACCACTTAACCTGTGACATGCCCCGCATGAAGTCGTCGTTGTCAACGAGCTTGATGTCGTAACCAGCTTCCCCGAGATACAGTAATACGCTGGCCTGCTGACATGAAGCCTTCAGCATGGCAACGTAGTCAATGTCTTCGTCGGCTTCCGCGGCGACGTGTTGCTCCGGGATCAATAGGTCAGGGCGAACGGCAGCCACCTCGCCAACATCCGCCGGAGAGGCCATGATAAACCTCTTCTTGGCCAAACGCTCGTCCGGCTCCCCAGGATACGTGGTCGAGCTTAGGTTGCGACATTCTAGAGCAGGGGATGTGGATCTGGCAAGGAGGGACACCATGGGCCTCATCTAAAAACTTAGGGGAGTGGGGCGACGGTATGGGAATCGCTAGATAACCTGAACTTTATTATCTAAGCTAGGAGGAACGGGTAGACCGGCATGGGTTGGCGGTGACGCCGACAGCGGCCGTGAGCTAGGGTTCGAGGGGGGAGGGGCCGGGTGGGGGACTGTGGAGGGGCCAAGATCGCGCACGCTCCAATAAGAATATGCGTGTATGATAATAAGGAAAAGTGGCAGAACCACTGATTTTTGCAACGCTCAAGGCGAGTAGTTTGTTTTTATATTTCTAGCTAGCTGGTCTATCGCACGCGGTTCATCCTAATTTCCAAATAAACTTACCCGCCTTTAGTTTGCGCAGGTGGTGATTTTACAGCGCACTTGCATCGCACATGGTTAAGCCAGTACCTCCACCCTTTGCTCGCGCTTGCGTAGTCGTGGTGATTTTACAGCGCACTTGCATCGCACACGGTTGAGCCAGTACCTCCACCTTTGCTCGCGCTTGCGCAGTTGTCGTGATTCACGGCGCACTTGCATCGCACATGGTTAAGATATTATACCCGTGTCCGTTGAGCGTCACCAGAGTCTTTGCAGCAAAAAAACGTTAGAGAGGGTCAAAAGACAGCCACACCAGCATGTGGCCCAAATATATATGACTGAAAAGGCTGGTCTGTGATGTTCAAAATTCCAATGCACAACTTTGATCGCACGGTCCCACGGTTGGGCGCGTCGTCGAAGATCAATGAGAGGGGCCAGAAGTCAAGAACCACCTGGAAGTGGCCAAATATATGTAGGAATATTGGGTGTGATGTTTAAAACTTTAAATACACAATGCATAAATTTGGTGGCACCTATCTCGCAAACCCGAAAGCACAATTGGATATATCTATAATGACATAATGTCATAGCTAGCTAGGATGCTTGGCCCACCACCTCCCACTTCGTGTTAGCGGGGCGGATGCACATAATGATACTTTGGTCATACATGCATGTCGCCATGACCTACCATAAGACGGACCAATGAATATATCGTTTGCTCAAATGACAACTGTTGTTGTTGATAAACCACTTGGGCCAATAGATTGAACCGTCATAAAAATCACACGAGAGGGACCAAAAACCCAGCACCTCTTGCATGCGGCCCAAAATGATGTATGTTGGGAAGGGGTGATGTGTGTTTTCAATATAGAATAATGTACAATTTAGATGTGGTGCCTACCTCTCGATACAGACAACAACCATGAAGGCAAGGTAGTTAAGGACGAGATACGCAGGGTATGATGTAGGTCAAACCTAGCAATCTGAGCATGTGGGAGGGAATCCTGACAACGCATGAGCTCGAGCTTTGGTTGAGCGACATGTGACGGTGACCGGCCCTAACACAAACTAGGAGGAATCCATTCATGTCCAACACATACCCCTGATATCGGTCAAAGGGATGATATATATACACTTGGGGAGCCCACAGATATGTGTGTCGTCACAAAAAACGCACAAGGCAGACGTGGTTGATCAGAAAACCCCATATACACTACATGCGGCCCGAAAATATGTATGGGTACAGTGGTGTGTGATGTGTTTAAATCCCGAATGTACAACTTCGATGGGCCACCAACTACATTACAAACCGAACACCGTACCCGACTCCAAACCTGGTTCAATACGTATGATGTCGGTTTCCCAACTTAAAGGCGGCGGCAGGGGGTCGTCCCATGCATGCACTCAAACTTTATTTGGTCTAGCATGGCACACATTTATTTACCCCTATGTAGTGCGGGAATAACTTTGAAAGTTGGTCGTTTGATGAGGCCAATCCAACGGTACAGAGATAGCAAATCCAAGCACTACTAGCCGTTGGATATCATCTACATTCCACCAGATTTTGCCACATGTACAATCTAGAAGACTCCATGGTTGAACTTAAGCATAATGCACAAACCTCAAAACACAAGCACTTCTCCTTTGTTCTAGAATCTTCCATATCTTAATTGCCTAAACTTTTTTTTCTAAATGAATTGTCACTTTTTTTACTTTATGCTTTACAATGCACAATTCCATGAATCTTAAAATAGATTTTTTTTATAAAGCTAATTGATTTTGAATGATATGAACTATAAGAATTAAATGAACATCTACATCATGCATATATGACTCAAAGATTACATGCTATAGTGTGGTATTTATTCATAATTTGGTTACCAAATCTCATGCGTGCAATGCACGTGTACCTTACTAGTATCAATAGGAAACAATCATGGTCAAACCATTCTCGTTGTTGGGTCAAAGGGATAGATTGTGTGGGACCCCCTCATTGTTGGTAAAGGATAGTATATATACCTCGGGGAGCCCACAGATATGTGGAGCGTATATAAGCCGCACAAGGGTGACATGCTCGATACGAACACCTTGTCCCCTATACCCTGCATGCGACCTGAAAAGGGTTTATATAATCGCCATGACAGGTCAAGTCAATCATTCTTTAATTTTTTAGAGCAGAAAATAACCAATAAAACATAGTCTACAAATTAGCAAAACAAGGATCCCAAGGTTTATATAATTGCCATGATAGGTCACTATAGAGATATTTATCTCTATAATGACCGTGTCATGGCATTTAAATGAAGCTTGAGATATGCAACTTCCCACCGGGGCACCCATCCTTGGAATATCCAGCCCGAGCATGCTTAACTTCTGCATTCTATTCGACTAGGCTAGCGGATGGGAAGCCGCCCCTTGCTGATAGGAATTGCCTCTTTGTCATTAAGGCGTTTCATGCTGGTCACCCTATGGGACCTACTCCCTCCTATCACACACATTTGTGCTTTTAGAAAATGTGTGCGATATTTACATGGACGGTGTGTTGCCGCTAGCCTTCAATGAGGACTGACACTGGTAGCGGGAAAACGATGGGAGAAGAGGTGGGAAACCGATGAGAGGAGTGGCGGGAAACGATAGCCTGTTTAGAAAACATACTAGAGAAGGAAGCGTGAGCTAGCATGATGCATGTGCACAGTGCTTACCCATGTACTGCATGTGTTGTCGAAAGGCCTGAGGGTTAACGTTCGATCTGGGAGCATCCAACGGTGCACACGTACGATCCATGGGGTTTGAGTTCTAGCCAATCAGAACGCATGACTTAGATCGCGCGCAGCAGCAGGGGGAGGGGGGCATCGGCCACGGTTTGGTAGGCACACGGCTTTCGTGAGTGAAACGTGTGCTATTTGAAAACATTTCGTGAGAAGAATCTCGGTTTTTAAATCCCCGTAAACCCAAAACTCACCCGAAAATCGTGAAACCTAGCATGGTGTCACGACATGGCACATATATGTCGAGGAATTTTTTCCGTCCATTTTGGCGTAAGTTTTATTACAAGCCTCTTACAAACTGTAGCTTCTCTCAAAGAAGCCTCGTGGTTCTGATAGGGAAACGTGTCCCCCTTGTCGGTGAAATATAATCACTGCCTATTTTCACCTTGTATTTTCTTCTATGGGCAACATGGAACGACAAGATATCCTGCTGAAATTTAAACTTATTCAGGGTCCCTTTTGGCCTTTTTATACACTAATTGAGTTTCCTAGGCATTGAATGTCCATAGTTCAAATTTGAACTTCAAATACATGCTCCAGTTCACCAAATTGGATAGAAAAATTAGACATGTGTCCTTGGGTGCATGTTTAGGTCCCATGCCAGGAGTGGGAATGAATTACAACTGTACCGGCATCCTGGCTCGTCCTCGAACATTTCAAATCTGGGTTTTTAAATCCGCGTAAATCCTAAACTCACCAGAAAGTCATGAAAGTTGGCATGGTGTCACGTCATGGCACATATATGTCGTGGTAAAAACATTGTCCAATTTGGACCAAGCTTTATTACAAACCTCTTACAAACCAGAGCTTCTCTCAAAGAAGCCTCGTGGTTCCGATAGGGAAATGTGTTCCCCTTGTGGGCGAAACATAATCACTGCCTCTTTTCGCCTTTTATTTCCTTCTATGGGCAACATGGAATGACAGGATATCCGTGCTGAAATTTAAACTTATTCAGAGTCCGTTTGGCCTTTTTATACACTAATTGAGTTTCTTAGGCATTTAATGTCCATAATTCAAATCTGAACTACAAATACATGCTCCAGTTCACCAAAATGGCTAGAAAAATTATACATGTGTCCTTGGGTGCATGTTTAGGTCCCATGCTAGGAATGGGAACGAATTACAACCGTACCGGCGTCCTGGCTCGTCCTCAAACATTTCGAATCTTGGTTTTTAAATCCCCATAAATCCAAAATTCAATAGAAAGTCATCAAAGGTGGCATGGCGTCACGTCATGGCACATATATGTCGTGGTAAAAACATTGGCAATTTGGGCCAAGCTTTATTGCAAACCTCTTACAAATCGGAGCTTGTCGCAAGAACCCTCGTGGTTTCGATAGGGAAACATGTCCCCTTGTGGGCCAAATGATAATCGCTCCCTCTTCTAGCCTCGTATTTTCTTCTACACGCAACACGGATCAACGGGAGATTCGCGCTGAACTTTGAAATTATCCAGGGTTCGTTTGACCTTTTTTATTCATTAATTGAGTTTTCTAGGCATTTAATGTCCAAAATTCAAATCCAAACTACAAATACGTGCTCCAGTGCACCAAAATGGCTAGAAAAAACGTACATGTGTCCTTGGGGTGCAAGTTTAGGTCCCATGGAATGAATGGGAATGAATTCAACCATCTAGCCGTCCTGGCTTGGCCACAAACGTTGCGAATCTCGGTTTTTAAATCTCTGTAAATCCAAAACTCATCAGGAAATCATGAAACTTGGCATGGTGTCACTACATAGTACATATAATTGTCCAATTTGGGCAAAGGTATATTACAAGCCTCTTACAAACCGGAGCCTGTCGCAACCCTCGTGCTTCCGGTAGGGAAACATGCCCCTCTTGTGGGTGAAACGATCATCACTGCCTCTTCTCACCTTGAACATTGTTTTCTACAGGCAACATAGAATAACATGAGTGTCATGCTGAAATTTGAAACTATTCAGGGTTCATTTGGCCATTGTATATATTAATTAAGTTTTCTAGGCATTTAATGTAGTGCATAATTCAAATTTGAACTACAAGCACATGCTCCAGTGAAGCAAAATGGGTGGGAAATTGTACATGTGTCTTTGGGTGCATGTTTATGTCTGATTTAAGGAATGGGAATGAATTACAAACTTCTTGTCGTCCTGAAACATTGACAATCTCGGTTTTTAAATTCCGGTAAATCAAAAACTCACCCAAAAAATATGAAACTTGGCATGGTTTCATGACATGGCACATATATGTCGTGGTAAAAAATCGTCCAGTTTGAGACAAGGCATGCACATTAATAGCCAACGAAGTCCTTTTTGAAACAAATAGCTGACACGTTAATATCGCAAATGGTTGTATTATATGAACTGTGTCGAAATTTAACCATACTCGGTGGTGTGCGTGCAGCTGTTTGATTAGATGGGGTGAGCGCGAGAAGTCCGCCGTGCAATCTCGACGGGACGCGTGCGAGTAGTCCGCCGTGCAGGCTCGACGGGACGCGTGCATCATGTCCACCTCGCAGGCTCAATGGTACACGTGCGAGCAGCAAGGTCGCCCATTCTCACCGGGAAGTGAGCTCTTTGACCTCCATGCACCAGTCGCCGCCCGCCTCGCTCACAACTTCTCCATTAATGGGTGAATTAAAGCACCTGGATGGAGGGTGTTTTCTTGTGATCCCATGGCAGCATTTGCTTTGTTCATGTTTTCAACTCGTATTCTGGCCTAATTTAAATTGCCACATAGGGCAACGGATAATACAACGACAAATAAAAATGGCAATGGATAATACGACGACAAATTTACATTGGCGTAGATAATAATTGTCTTACATAATCTGGATAATTTAAAATGCCACATGTGACAAAGCCCGGAAGACACGGGGGCAAGAGAAGAAGGAAATCGCACACAACGATCTGGGTTGCTACTATCTCTACTCATCGATGGATCGTCGGGTGACGACATCCTCCAGCTCCTTCTTCAATTCCTCACGACTTTGCTTGAAAGCAGCCACGGATTCCTCCACCTCCTCGACAACCGTTGTTAGCGTCATCCCCGAGGCACTGCACTGCTCATGCAGCATCTTCCAATCGGTGGCCTCCTTCTCCTTCTCGGCGAGCGCCTTGAGGAGCTTCGCGTTGTCACCCATGAGTTGCTCGACAAGGCCGGTCGCCTTGTCAACCGAGGCATCACTGATCTCGAGTAGCTTCATCAAGCCGTTGACCAGCTCCTACTGCTTAATGACGCCCAGCGAGAATGTCGTCGTCGCCGGCCAAGGACTACTGGCATGCTAGCTCGTCATGATGGCTGACGCGGCGAGTGCGCTTGTGAGGGCCCTCGCGTGCCCATGAGAGCTCATTCGAGGGCTCCGCAACGCGTCGGGACATCTGTGTTGCGGCTGCCGCTTTGCGGCAGGACCTCTCTATTGCTTCCGCAGCCTTGGTCTTTGCTGCCTGGTTATATGTCCATCCGAAACTCCTCCTACCGGTCATGGCGGAACGACTTGACAGGAAAGACCAGTTTTGTGGGTGGTGAGCAGAGGAACTGTGAAGATAATTTTCGAGTGGGTAGGTTCTATAGCCCGGTGCTAAGTGTGAACACATATTAGTTTGATAGGTGTGAACAGATTTGCAATTACTTATTGCGTTGTAATCTGTAATGTGACAAGAAACAAGGTCAAAATGTATTGATGGCAGAAGGTCGACCACGTGGTTGCTCGCTGTTGAGGCGGCCGCGGCGCGCTCTGCTCGCATCCGTCCGCGCGTTTTTCTCTCCATTGAGGCGGCCGCGGCGCGCTCCGCTCTGGCGTCCCTGCGCGCGCTTTGCTCGTCGTTGGGACAAATTTACAATGGCAACTGTTAATAATTGTCTTACATTTTCAGGATAATTTAAAATGACACATGCAGCAAGGCCCAGAACACTCATGACCTACATATGCATACAATTATAATAAAATATAGGCTAAAAGGCTAAGTTGGCAGCCTTCCGACGACGGTCTTCTCGGACTCCATGATCAGCATAGCACCCTTGCGGCCGTTCACTCCAAGTGTCCCGACTCGCCTCCGCCTACGGAGCTGCTGGCGCTGGGAGGCTCTTGGGGCTGTTGGGCCTCTTCCAGAAGAGCTTGACAACATGCATTCGCGCACATGATATCTCTGCGGAACTGCTCCATTTCTGTGTCTCTGGCCTGGTAGCAAATTCCGTCCATCACCTGGATCCTCAAGATATCACGTTAGCGATGTTCTACTTCGTTGGGGACGTCAACTCCGCCAAGGATGCACTCGAGCCTGGCCACCACATCATCGGGATTGAGGTTGACACGGCCACCGCGGGCAATGATGAAGTCGCAGGCTTCCTGTCTCTTGACTGAATCACAGAGGTCCTCTGCCCATTCCTTGCAGGGCCTTAGGTTCTCGATGAGCACTGGTGACGGCAGCTCTTCGGGTGGGTCGTTGATCATGCCGCCGAGCAACTCTAGATCTTTTGCATGGTGGATGGCAAACTGCTCATCACACCTCTTCTGCAATATGTCGATTGTGCGCCCAAGGACTGTCATGTCGATATCGCTGCCGATGGGCCATGGTGCCTGCACCGGCCGATGAAGCTCTTGCTCCCTGACCTACTCTGGCTCGTTCTCCTCTCCACAGGTAGGCGTTGACGTCGAAGCTTTGGTCGTTGCCTGGCATGCTTGGAATAACTAATGGTAGATGGGTGAGGACTAGATCTGCGCAGAGTGTCGCGACGGTGTGTTGCCGCCTGGGTTATATGCAGCAAGCCATTAGCTGGTGGCGGGAAACCGATGAGGGAAGAGGCGTGGATTTTACAATTCACCCATGTGGAGCATGGGAAGCATTCGCTGGAGCACGGGAAGACTGAGTGGAGCACACACACAACCCGAATACCGTATCCGGTGCCACGTGTTATTTATCACACATGTGTTAACATAAGGAAACGTTTGTGTAACTTACTAATCATCGCACACGAGTACTCGCAGACGCATCGTGTGCCATACTCTTAGCCACTACAAGCAACTAGTTTGCATTTTTTTAAGTTTTTTTTACACATAGAATCGCACACGAACTAACTGTATTAACCATCTGTGTTGTAATTTCTCATAGCAAACAGTTCATCCGAGTCAGATGTTTGCCACGTATCACACACATCTTGTTAAGTTGAACCATTTCTGTTGTGTTCCCTAATCGAAAACAGTTCGTCCGAGTGAATCGTATGCCATATATCACACACACCTTGATCTGGCTAACAGTTTCTGTTGCACTCCCTAATAGCAAACAGTTCATCAGAGCGAACTGTATGCCGTATATCGCACACATATTGATATGGTTGCCCGTTTCTGTTGTTCTGTCTCATCGCAAATAGTTCGAATGGATTAACCGTGTGTCCTTCATCGCACACACAACTAAAATCTGAACCGTGTTTGATGGCTCTGCCATCGCAAATGTTTTGCACCTTTTTTACGGGTTTTTACATCCTCATTTGCAATTAATGCATCGCACACAATTTCGTCAAAGGGTCTCTGATCGTAGTGTCGCGTTAACAGCATCTTACACTAGTGAATTCCACCCTCCAGAGCCCCGAACATACTCCAGATCAGCCCTCCCGATAAAGAACATCAGGTGGCGGCGGCTCCGTATCATAAAACATGATGAATTCTTCTCTCTGATTTTTTCTCCACGAATAGGCATATATGGAGTTAGAGTTAGGGTTGTAGACGGTCCAGGGTGTCCACAAGCCAGGGGGTGCGCCCCTGGGCTTGTGGCCCCCCTCTGGTAACTTTTTCGGGTATTTTTTATGTATTCTAGAAATATTCTTCGTAAATTTTCAGGTCAATCCGAGAACTTTTATTTCTGCACAAAAATAAAACCATGGCAATTCTACTGAAAAATCATCAGTCCGGGTTAGTTCCATTCAAATCATGCAAATTAGAGTCCAAAACAAGGGCAAAAGTGTTTGGAAAAGTAGATACGATGGAGACTTATCAGTGTACACTTGCGCTTCCACTCCTCCTCTTCATCGGTGGTGCTCCAATACCTATGCATGCACATGAGAGGAATGCCAAGTAGTATACCATCCTCGAAGGGGTCAAGTGAACACATGTAAAGGAGATGATTTACCTTTATGTATGTCAAGTAGATGTCCCACGTGTCACTTGCCAAATGGAGTCTGGACATGGTGATGTCCGTATGATGCTCCGCATCAAAACCCCTTGGCGAATCCCCCTCAATGGTTGAACTCTTCAAGCTGACTGCCATTCAACAAAACCGAAAAATAGATAGTCGTCACACACTGCATTGCCCTCTTTACCCAGCTACAGTGCAAGCAAATTTTGATCATTGCCACCTCCAAATAATTCCATTCAACTCTATCATATGCTTTCATCATGTCCAACTTCAACGCACAACAAGCATTATTCTCACTTCGCGATCTTTTCATAAAGTGAAGCCAATCATATGCAACTATAACATCGTTAGTGATTAGCCTACCTGGGGCAAAAGCGGACTGCTCTTTGGAAAATATCTCCAGTACAATCTTTTTCATCCAGTTTGCATGTACTTTTGATATAACCTTGAAGATTACATTGCACAAACTAATTGGCCAAAATTGGACTAAAGAGGTTTGTTTTTGTACCTTAGGGATAAGAACGATGAACGTCTTGTTAATAACCTCCAGAGACTCAATGCCATTAAGCACTCGCAACACCATCTTAGTAACTTCACCACACTCCCCAATTCCTTTGGAAAAAATGCGTCGGGAAACCATCCGGTCCCGGTGCTTTAGTGGGAAACATTTGAAATAGGGCCTCCTTCACTTCACACGCCTCATTCGGAGCACACAACATCTCGTTAAAATCATTAGTTACTTTACATGGTATGTGAAGAGCACCTCCTCCATCCCAACAGTACCTTCAGAAGTGTAAACATTTTTGTAAAAATCTATAACCATATTACCGATTTATGCATCATTTTCACACATTGTTCCATCATCACACTTTAGTTGAATTAGTATGTTTCTCCTCTTTCTAGTGGATGCTTTTTTGATGGAAAAATTTAGAGTTTCCATTACCTTCTGACAGCCACTAAATACGTGACCTTTGTCTCCACATAATGTTCTCCCTGAATTTCAGCTCAACTATGCATTGCTCCACCTTCTTCTCTTCCAAGGACTGCCCCTGTCTATTTGGTTCGGAACACAACTCCTCAAGCCTTTTCTTCAGAGCTCGCACTCATTTCATACATGGCCAAAAGACTCCTTCCCCATGCCGCTAGGGAGCCTGCAAGTGCCTCAATTTTCCACTTCAAATCGTGCTTTGAGTTAGCCTTGCCTGCTACTGACCAGACCCTATCAAGCATAGGGGGAAAACCAGCATGTGCCTCCCACATATTTTCATACCGAAACAGCCGATCCAGTGCTATTTTCCTATTAGCAGCATCAAGATCATTAAATAAGATGATTGGAGAGTGGTCGGATTTAGCTACAACCAAATGGCGTACTGAAGCAAAAGGGAATAGGGCGCTCCAACTTGTTGTAGCAAGCACTCTTTCTAGACTGACTCTGCAGAAATGTCCCCATGCCACCTTCTCCTCAGAAGTCCAGTTTAAACAATGTAGTCCAGGTCATACAATCCACATACATCGACCGCCTCCCTGAACCCAGCCATCTAAGCCGCATCCCTCTTATTTGGACCAAATTGTTCCTCTCAGCAAAGAATCCCATTAAAATCACCTATACAAGCCCATGACAGAGTTGATTCTTCCCTCAAAAATGTCATCATATCCCATGTATTTTGCCCCGGACTCCGGTTAGCTTCCCCGTAAAACAAGTAGTCTCCATTCTTCCTTCCCTGGCACTATCACAACTATATCAATATGATACTTGGAGAAGTTTAACAACCTCAAACTAATAGGACTTGATGTAGGGTAGGAACCCTAGGGGCCGATCTTTCATGAAAGGAGTGGATCTCGCGATGAACACGAAGAACATGAGGGGAAACATGAGGGGGAACACAAGGGGAAACACTGGAGAATCACTAAACCAACAAGAAATAGTCACACATATGCTAGATCCTCGAGTACATAAGGGATCACACGATCCACGGTCAACTAAGGACGATAAAAGTAGCACGATCTTCTCCGTGAGGAGGTCTTGAGGTTCTTCCCATGAAGGGGTCTTGAATCCGCTTGGGGGATCTTCTCCGAGGAGGCGCTATCTCTGAGAAGGTAACCAAGTGGATGAGCAAAGCTCTCACACAAAATATGATCTAATCCTTTGCTAACCCTAGAAAAGAGGAGGAGAAGGTCTATATATAGTCTTAGAGGTCGAAGGGGTACATGGGCTGTTGGAAATATGCCCTAGAGGCAATAATAAAAGCATTATTATTATATTTCCTTGTTCATGATAATTGTCTTTATTCATGCTATAATTGTGTTATCCGGAAATCGTAATACATGTGTGAATAATAGACACCAACATGTCCCTAGTAAGCCTCTAGTTGACTAGCTCGTTGATCAACAGATAGTCATGGTTTCCTGACTATGGACATTGGATGTTATTGATAACGAGATCACATCATTAGGAGAATGATGTGATGGACAAGACCCAATCCTAAACATAGCACAAGATCGTATAGTTCGTTTGCTAGAGTTTTCCAATGTCAAGTATCTTTTCCTTAGACCATGAGATCGTGTAACTCCCGGATACCGTAGGAGTGCTTTGGGTGTACCAAACGTCACAACGTAACTGGGTGACTATAAAGGTATACTACGGGTATCTCTGAAAGTGTCTGTTGGGTTGACACGGATCAAGACTGGGATTTGTCACTCCGTATGACGGAGAGGTATCACTGGGCCCACTCGGTAATGCATCATCATAATGAGCTCAAAGTGACCAAGTGTCTGGTCACGGGATCATGCATTACGGTACGAGTAAAGTGACTTGCCGGTAACGAGATTGAACGAGGTATTGGGATACCGACGATCGAATCTCGGGCAAGTAACATACCGATTGACAAAGGGAATTGTATACGGGATTGATTGAATCCTTGACATCGTGGTTCATCCGATGAGATCATCGAGGAGCATGTGGGAGCCAACATGGGTATCCAGATCCCGCTGTTGGTTATTGACCGGAGAGCGATCTCGGTCATGTCTACATGTCTCCCGAGCCCGTAGGGTCTACACACTTAAGGTTCGGTGACGCTAGGGTTGTAGGGATATGTATATGCAGTAACCCGAATGTTGTTCGGAGTCCCGGATGAGATCCCGGACGTCATGAGGAGTTCCGGAATGGTCCAGAGGTAAAGAATTATATATAAGAAGTGCTATTTCGGGCATCGGGACAAGTTTCGGGGTCACCGGGATTGTACCGGGACCACCGGAAGGGTCCCGGGGGTCCACCGGGTGGGGCCACCTGCCCCGGGGGGCACATGGGCTGTAGGGGTGTGCGCCTTGGCCTACATGGGCCAAGGGCACCAGCCCCAAGAGGCCCATGCGCCTAGGGTTCAAGAAGGGAAGAGTCCCAAAGGGGGAAGGCACCTCCTAGGTGCCTTGGGGAGGAGGGATTCCTCCCTTGGCCGCCGCCCCCTAAGGAGATTGGATCTCCTAGGGCCGGCGCCCCCCCACCCCCTTGGCCCTCCTATATATAGTGGGGAGATGGAGGACTTCTCACCCCACGCCTTGGTGCCTCCCTCTCCCTCTCCAACACATCCTCCTCCATAGTGCTTGGCGAAGCCCTGCCGGAGTACTGCAGCTCCACCACCACCACGCCGTCGTGCTGCTGCTGGAGCCATCTTACTCAACCTCTCCTTCCTCCTTGCTGGATCAAGAAGAAGGAGACGTCACGCTGACCGTACGTGTGTTGAACGCGGAGGTGCCGTCCGTTCGGCGCTAGGATCTCCGGTGATTTGGATCACGTCGAGTACGCCTTCCTCATCCCCGTTCTTTGAACGCTTCCGCGCGTGATCTACAAAGGTATGTAGATGCAATCCGATCACTCGTTGCTAGATGAACTCATAGATGGATCTTGGTGAAACCGTAGGAAAATTTTTGTTTTCTGCAACGTTCCCCAACAGTGGCATCATGAGCTAGGTCTATGCGTAGTTCTCTTGCACGAGTAGAACACAATTTGTTGTGGGCGTAGATGTTGTCAACTTTCTTGCCGCTACTAGTCTTATCTTGCTTCAGCGGTATTGTGGGATGAAGCGGCCCGGACCAACCTTACACGTACGCTTACGTGAGACCGGTTCCACCGACTAACATGCACAAGTTGCATAAGGTGGCTGGCGGGTGTCTGTCTCTCCCACTTTAGTTGGAGCGGATTCGATGAAAAGGTTCCTTTTGAAGGGTAAATAGAAGTTGACAAATCACGTTGTGGCTTTCACGTAGGTAAGAAAACGTTCTTGCTAGAACCCTATTTCAGCCACGTAAAACTTGCAACAACAATTAGAGGACGTCTAACTTGTTTTTGCAGCAAGTGTTCTGTGATGTGATATGGCCAAAGTTGTGATGAATGATGAATGATATATATGTGATGTATGAGATGTTCATGCTATTGTAATAGGAATCACGACTTGCATGTCGATGAGTATGACAACCGGCAGGAGCCATAGGAGTTGTCTTTATTTTTTGTATGACCTACGTGTCATTGAGAAATGCCATGTAAATTACTTTACTTTATTGCTAAACGCGTTAGCCATAGTAGTAGAAGTAATAGTTGGCGAGCAACTTCATGGAGACACGATGATGGAGATCATGGTGTCATGCCGGTGACAAGATGATCATGGAGCCCCAAGATGGAGATCAAAGGAGCTATGTGATATTGGCCATATCGTGTCACTATTATTATTTGATTGCATGTGATGTTTATCATGTTTTGCATCTTGTTTACTTAGAATGACGGTAGTAAATAAGATGATCCCTCATAATAATTTCAAGAAAGTGTTCCCCCTAACTGTGCACCGTTGCGACAGTACGTTGTTTCGAAGCACCACATGATGATCGGGTGTTAGATTCTAACGTTCACATACAACGGGTGTAAGACAGATTTACACATGCAAACACTTAGGTTGACTTGACGGGCCTAGCATGTACAGACATGGCCTCGGAACACAGAAGACCGAAAGGTCGAGCATGAGTTGTATAGAAGATACGATCAACATGAAGATGTTCACCGATGTTGACTAGTCCGTCTCACGTGATGATCGGACACGGCCTAGTTAACTCGGATCATGTTATACTTAGATTACTAGAGGGATGTTTATCTAAGTGGGAGTTCATTGTATAATTTGATTAGATGAACTTAATTATCATGAACTTAGTCTAAAATCTTTACAATATGTCTTGTAGATCAAATGGCCAACGTAGTCCTCAACTTCAACGCGTTCCTAGAGAAAACCAAGCTGAAAGACGATGGCAGCAACTATACGGACTGGGTCCGGAACCTGAGGATCATCCTCATAGCTGCCAAGAAAGATTATGTCCTACAAGCACCGCTAGGTGACGCACCCGTCCCACAGAACCAAGACGTTATGAATGCTTGGCAGACACGTGTTGATGACTACTCCCTCGTTCAGTGCGGCATGCTTTACAGCTTAGAGCCGGGGCTCCAAAAGCATTTTGAGAGACATGGAGCATATGAGATGTTCGAAGAGCTGAAAATGGTTTTTCAAGCTCATGCCCGGGTCGAGAGATATGAAGTCTCCGACAAATTCTTCAGCTGTAAGATGGAGGAAAATAGTTCTGTCAGTGAGCACATACTCACTATGTCTGGGTTACATAACCGCTTGACTCAGCTGGGAGTTAATCTCCCGGATGACGCGGTCATTGACAGAATCCTCCAGTCGCTTCCACCGAGCTACAAGAGCTTTGTGATGAACTTCAATATGCAGGGGATGGAAAAGACCATTCCCGAATTATTTGCAATGTTGAAATCAGCAGAGGTAGAAGTCAAAAAGGAACATCAAGTGTTGATGGTGAATAAAACCACTAAGTTCAAGAAAGGCAAGGGTAAGAAGAACTTCAAGAAGGACGGCAAGGGAGTTGCCGCGCCCGGTAAGCAAGCTGCCGGGAAGAAGCCAAAGAATGGACCCAAGCCCGAGACTGAGTGCTTTTATTGCAAGGGAAGTGGTCACTGGAAGCGGAACTGCCCCAAGTACTTAGCGGACAAGAAGGCCGGCAAAACGAAAGGTATATGTGATATACATGTAATTGATGTGTACCTTACCAGTATTCGTAGTAGCTCCTGGGTATTTGATACCGGTGCGGTTGCTCACATTTGTAACTCAAAACAGGAGCTGCGGAATAAGCGGAGACTGGCGAAGGACGAGGTGACGATGCGAGTCGGGAATGGTTCCAAGGTCAATGTGATCGCCGTCGGCACGCTACCTCTACATTTACCTTCGGGATTAGTTTTAAACCTTAATAATTGTTATTTAGTGCCAGCTTTGAGCATGAACATTGTATCAGGATCTCGTTTAATTCGAGATGGCTACTCATTTAAATCCGAGAATAATGGTGTTCTATTTATATGAGAGATATGTTTTATGGTCATGCTCCGATGGTGAATGGTTTATTCTTAATGAATCTCGAGCGTAATACTACACATGTTCATAGTGTGAGTACCAAAAGATGTAAGATTGATAATGATAGTCCCACATACTTGTGGCACTGCCGCCTTGGTCACATAGGTGTCAAACGCATGAAGAAGCTCCATGCTGATGGACTTTTAGAGTCTCTTGATTACGAATCATTTGACACGTGCGAACCATGCCTCATGGGTAAAATGACCAAGACTCCGTTCTCAGGAACAATGGAGCGAGCAACCAACTTATTGGAAATCATACATACTGATGTGTGCGGTCCAATGAGTGTTGAGGCTCGCGGTGGCTATCGTTATGTTCTCACCCTCACTGATGACTTGAGTAGATATGGGTATGTCTACTTAATGAAACACAAGTCTGAAACCTTTGAAAATTTCAAGGAATTTCAGAGTGAGGTTGAGAATCAACATGACAGGAAAATCAAGTTCCTGCGATCAGATCGTAGAGGAGAATACTTGAGTCACGAGTTTGGCACGCACTTAAGAAAATGTGGAATAGTTTCACAACTCACGCCGCCTGGAACACCTCAGCGTAATGGTGTGTCCGAACGTCGTAATCGCACTCTATTAGATATGGTGCGATCTATGATGTCTCTTGCCGATTTACCGCTTTCTTTTTGGGGCTATGCTTTAGAGACTGCCGCATTCACTTTAAATAGGGCTCCATCGAAATCCTTGAGACGACACCGTATGAATTATGGTTTGGGAAGAAACCTAAGCTGTCGTTTCTAAAAGTTTGGGGATGCGATGCTTATGTCAAGAAACTTCAACCTAAAAAGCTTGAACCCAAGTCGGAAAAATGCGTCTTCATAGGATACCCTAAAGAAACTATTGGGTATACCTTCTACCTCAGATCCGAAGGCAAGATCTTTGTTGCCAAGAATGGATCCTTTCTAGAGAAGGAGTTTCTCTCGAAAGAAGTAAGTGGGAGGAAAGTAGACCTTGATGAAGTATTACCTCTTGAACCGGAAAATGGCGCAACTCAAGAAAATGTTCCTGAGGTGCCGGCACCGACTAGAGAGGAAGTTAATGATAATGATCAAGATACTTCTGATCAAGCTCCTACTGAAATTCGAAGGTCCACAAGGACACGTTCCGCACCAGAGTGGTACGGCAACCCTGTCTTGGAAATCATGTTGTTGGACAATAGTGAACCTTCGAACTATGAAGAAGCGATGGCGGGCCTGGATTCCGACAAATGGCTGGAAGCCATGAAATCCGAGATAGGATCCATGTATGAAAACAAAGTATGGACTTTGACTGACTTGCCTGTTGAGCGGTGAGCCATAGAAAATAAATGGATCTTTAAGAAGACAGACGCGGATGGTAATGTGACCATCTATAAAGCTCGGCTTGTCGCTAAGGGTTATCGACAAGTTCAAGGGGTTGACTACGATGAGACTTTCTCACCGGTAGCGAAGCTAAAGTCCGTCCGAATCATGTTAGCTATTGCCGCATTCTACGATTATGAGATATGGCAAATGGACATCAAAACGGCATTCCTTAATGGTTTCCTTAAGGAAGAATTGTATATGATGCAGCCGGAAGATTTTGTCGATCCTAAGAATGCTGACAAGGTGTGCAAGCTCCAACGCTCGATTTATGGGCTGGTGCAAGCATCTCGGAGTTGGAACATTCGCTTTGATGAGATGATCAAAGTGTTTGGGTTTACGCAGACTTATGGAGAAGCCTGTGTTTACAAGAAAGTGAGTGGGAGCTCTGTAGCATTTCTCATATTATATGTAGATGACATACTTTTGATGGGAAATGATATAGAACTCTTGGACAGCATTAAGGCCTACTTGAATAAAAGTTTTTCAATGAAGGACCTTGGAGAAGCTGCTTATATATTAGGCATCAAGATCTACAGAGATAGATCAAGACGCCTCATAGGTCTTTCACAAAGCACATACCTTGATAAGATATTGAAGAAGTTCAATATGGATCAGTCTAAGAAGGGGTTCTTGCCTGTGTTGCAAGGTGTGAAATTGAGCTCAGCTCAATGTCCGACCACGGCAGAAGATATAGAAGAGATGAGTGTCATCCCCTATGCCTCAGCCATAGGTTCTATTATGTATGCCATGCTGTGTACCAGACCTGATGTAAACCTTGCCGTAATTTTGGTAGGAAGGTACCAAAGTAATCCCGGCAAGGAACACTGGACAGCGGTCAAGAATATCCTGAAGTACCTGAAAAGGACTAAGGAAATGTTTCTCGTTTATGGAGGTGACGAAGAGCTCGTCGTAAAAGGTTACGTCGACACTAGCTTCGACACAGATCTGGATGACTCTAAGTCACAAACCGGATACGTGTATATATTGAATGGTGGGGCAGTAAGCTGGTGCAGTTGCAAGCAGAGCGTCGTGGCGGGATCTACATGTGAAGCGGAGTACATGGCAGCCTCGGAGGCAGCGCATGAAGCAATTTGGGTGAAGGAGTTCATCACCGACCTAGGAGTCATACCCAATGCGTCGGGGCCGATCAAGCTTTTCTGTGACAACACTGGAGCTATTGCTCTTGCCAAGGAGCCCAGGTTTCACAAGAAGACAAGGCACATCAAGCGTCGCTTCAACTCCATTCGTGAAAATGTTCAAGATGGAGACATAGAAATTTGTAAAGTGCATACAGATCTGAATGTAGCAGATCTGTTGACTAAATCTCTCCCTAGAGCAAAACATGATCAACACCAAAATTCCATGGGTTTTCGATTCATCACAATGTAACTAGATTATTGACTCTAGTGCAAGTGGGAGACTGTTGGAAATATGCCCTAGAGGCAATAATAAAAGCATTATTATTATATTTCCTTGTTCATGATAATTGTCTTTATTCATGCTATAATTGTGTTATCCGGAAATCGTAATACATGTGTGAATAATAGACACCAACATGTCCCTAGTAAGCCTCTAGTTGACTAGCTCGTTGATCAACAGATAGTCATGGTTTCCTGACTATGGACATTGGATGTTATTGATAACGAGATCACATCATTAGGAGAATGATGTGATGGACAAGACCCAATCCTAAACATAGCACAAGATCGTATAGTTCGTTTGCTAGAGTTTTCCAATGTCAAGTATCTTTTCCTTAGACCATGAGATCGTGTAACTCCCGGATACCGTAGGAGTGCTTTGGGTGTACCAAACGTCACAACGTAACTGGGTGACTATAAAGGTATACTACGGGTATCTCCGAAAGTGTCTGTTGGGTTGACACGGATCAAGACTGGGATTTGTCACTCCGTATGACGAAGAGGTATCACTGGGCCCACTCGGTAATGCATCATCATAATGAGCTCAAAGTGACCAAGTGTCTGGTCACGGGATCATGCATTACGGTACGAGTAAAGTGACTTGCCGGTAACGAGATTGAACGAGGTATTGGGATACCGACGATCGAATCTCGGGCAAGTAACATACCGATTGACAAAGGGAATTGTATACGGGATTGATTGAATCCTTGACATCGTGGTTCATCCGATGAGATCATCGAGGAGCATGTGGGAGCCAACATGGGTATCCAGATCCCGCTGTTGGTTATTGACCGGAGAGCGATCTCGGTCATGTCTACATGTCTCCCGAACCCGTAGGATCTACACACTTAAGGTTCGGTGACGCTAGGGTTGTAGGGATATGTATATGCAGTAACCCGAATGTTGTTCGAAGTCCCGGATGAGATCCCGAACGTCACGAGGAGTTCCGTAATGGTCCAGAGGTAAAGAATTATATATAAGAAGTGCTATTTCGGGCATCGGGACAAGTTTCGGGGTCACCGGGATTGTACCGGGACCACCGGAAGGGTCCCGGGGGTCCACCGGGTGGGGCCACCTGCCCCGGGGGGGCACATGGGCTGTAGGGGTGTGCGCCTTGGCCTACATGGGCCAAGGGCACCAGCCCCAAGAGGCCCATGCGCCTAGGGTTCAAGAAGGGAAGAGTCCCAAAGGGGGAAGGCACCTCCTAGGTGCCTTGGGGAGGAGGGATTCCTCCCTTGGACGCCGCCCCCTAGGAGATTGGATCTCCTAGGGCCGCCCCCCCCCCTTGGCCCTCCTATATATAGTGGGGAGATGGAGGACTTCTCACCCCACGCCTTTGGTGCCTCCCTCTCCCTCTCTAACACATCCTCCTCCTCCATAGTGCTTGGCGAAGCCCTGCCGGAGTACTGCAGCTCCACCACCACCACGCCGTCGTGCTGCTGCTGGAGCCATCTTCCTCAACCTCTCCTTCCTCCTTGCTGGATCAAGAAGAAGGAGACGTCACACTGACCGTACGTGTGTTGAACGCGGAGGTGCCGTCCGTTCAGCGCTAGGATCTCCTGTGATTTGGATCACGTCGAGTACGCCTTCCTCATCCCCGTTCTTTGAACGCTTCCACGCGTGATCTACAAAGGTATGTAGATGCAATCCGATCACTCGTTGCTAGATGAACTCATAGATGGATCTTGGTGAAACCGTAGGAAAATTTTTGTTTTCTGCAACGTTCCCCAACATGGGTTGCGTCCCAACACGCAAATAGCACACAGGCGTCGGACGTCCAGGAGTTACCGGTCGTCCGGAGGCTCGCGAGGGTCCGTACATCCGGTGCTCATCGGACGTCCGTAGATTCAGCTCGGGTGGGCTTCGGTCGGACGTCCGGTCGGGGTCGGACGTCTGGGGTGCCGGTCATCCGGAGGGCTTCGAAAATCCGTAGATTCGGCTCGGGTGTGGTTGTGCCGGTCGTCCAGTGCCTGGAGGTCGTCGGACGTTCGTAGCTCTCCGGTCGTCCGGAGCCTTGGAGTTTCGAGCAGTCCCTCTTCTTGTCCATTGATCTTGGCGTCCTCACTGTCTTGTCCATTGAGCGTAGTTGGCCCGTGGCTTTCCTCCAAGCACATGATTACACATACGGTTTCCGCTTGAGGTAGTAGCCAAGTCTCATGCATAGAAAGTGGTGGTTCGGAGAGGAGTGATGATGCGGAGCATCCCACGATCATCCCCATGGACGCACCTACACCTCCAATGACACCACTTGGACCAATGACAAGAGCCCGATCCAAGGCTATCAAAGATAAAGTGAACTCACTCCTCTCCGAACTTCCACTTTCTATGCATGAGACATGGCTACTACCTAAGTCCAAGTTGTTGTGCATGATTAGGTACCAAGAGGACCCTCCCGAAGATGCACCTGAAGATGTACAAGTCCCCAAGTTCATGGATGAAGAGAACCAACGGAAGGAGTCAAGCACACCTCCCAGGCCTCGGACATCCGGCCACGACCCCGGACGTCCGGCCCCTGGAGCTTCTCCCACCACAGCTGCTCAGCCGCCGGAAGCAACAGGCCCCGGACATCCGGCCTCGCCAGCCCAGACATCCGGCCCTTCCCGAGCCCCGGGATATCCGGCCTCCAACTCGGAAATCCGGACCCCTCCGAACCCGAGAGCAACCAACCAGCCGCTCCAGCCCGGACATCCGGCTTCGCGTGAAAGCCCGGACATCCGGCCCGACGCCCGGACGCCGGCCTCCCCTGTCTGCGCACAGTGAAGGGCCGAGGCCCGTGTACCCCTTCTACCCCCTAGACTATATATATACTCCTCCTCGTCCTACTTTCTAGGGTTAGCAAAGGATTAGCTCATATTTCGTGTGAGAGCTTTGCTCATCCACTTGGTTACCTTCTCCTTGGAGATTCGAGCCTCCACCAGAGAAGATCCCCCAAGCGGATTCAAGACTCCTTTGAGGGAAGAACTCAAGACCTCCTTTGGAGAAGAACCGGCTACCGTGTACCGTCCGTTGTTGACTTTGGATCTTGTATCTCCTATCGTGTTTCGAGGATCTAGCACTTGTGTAATCATTCTTGTTGGTTTGAGTGTCTCTCTTGTGTTTTCCCCGTGTTTACCCTCGTTTTCCTCCTCGTGTTCTTCGTGTTCATTGCGGGATCCGCTCCTTTCTTGAAAGATCGGCCGATTAGGGTTCTACCATATATCGAGCCTCCACCGAAGAAGATCCCCCAAGCGGATTCAAGACCCCTTTAAGGGAAGAACTCAAGACCTCCTTTGGAGAAGAACCGGCTACCGTGTACCGTCCGTTGTTGACTTTGGATCTTGTATCTCCTATCGTGTTTTGGGGATCTAGCACTTGTGTGATCATTCTTGTTGGTTTGAGTGTCTCTCTTGTGTTTTCCCCGTGTTTACCCTCGTTTCCCTCCTTGTGTTCTTCGTGTTCATCGCGGGATCCGCTCCTTTCATGAAACATCGGCCGATTAGGGTTCTACCCTACATCAAGTGAGTTCGCCTTATCTTCGATAGCCTTCGCTCGGGCTCTTGTCATTGGTCCAAGTGGTGTCGTTGGAGGTGTAGGTGCGTCCATGGGGATGATCTTTGGATGCTCCGCATCATCTCCCCTCCCTTGGGAAAGATCCGACCTTGGATCAAATTCTTCATCACCATGGTAGGGCGAGAGGTCCTTGACATTGAAGATGTCGCTCACGTTGTACTTGTCGCGCGGGAGGTCGACCTTGTAAGAGTTGTTGTTGTAGTGTGCAAGCACCTTGAAGGGTCCATCCGCTTGAGGTAGAAGTTTGGACTTGCGTTCGGTGGGGAAGCGGTCTTTGCGAAGGTGTAGCCACACAAGATCACCAATGTTGAATACCATGGGTTGCTTGTTGATGTTGAGCTTGGTCGCAAGGCGTTGTACTTGGCGCTCGATGTTGTGCCTGGTATCTTCATGCACCTTCTTGAGATGATTCACACGTGCACTTGCGTCCATATTGATGCGCTCTTGGACTGGTAGAGGAAGAATGTCCAATGGCGACAATGGGTTGAATCCGTAGACGACCTCGAAGGGGGACTTGCCGGTTGTTGAGTGTCTTGCACAGTTGTAGGCGAACTCGGCGATAGGTAGACACTCCTCCCATTCCTTGATGTTCTTCTTGATGAGCACGTGAAGTAGAGCGGAGAGTGTGCGGTTGGTCACCTCCGTTTGGCCGTCGGTCTGTGGATGGTACGCCGTGGCGAAGAGTAGCTTGATTCCGAGCTTGGCTCATAGGGTCTTCCAAAAGTAGCTTAAGAACTTGACGTCGAGATCTGAGACAATCGTCTTTGGCACTCCATGTAGATGCAATATTTCCCTACAAAAGAGATTGGCAACATGTGAAGCATCGTCTATCTTGTTGCAAGGAATGAAATGTGCCATCTTAGAAAATTGGTCCACAATAACAAATATCGAATCCTTCCCATTTCTAGTCCTAGGCAATCCAAGTACAAAATCCATGCTAATATCTTCCCATGGTTGATATGGAATTGGGAGAGGCATGTAAAGGCCGTGGGATTGAGCTTTACTTAGCTTTGCGACATGTAGAGCATCGGTTGGTGAAGCGGTTGACGTCGCGAAACATCTTGGGCCAATAATAGTTCTTGGAGAGTGTAGCGAAAGTCTTGTCGCGGCCAAAATGTCCCATAAGTCCTCCTCCATGAGATTCCTGCAAAAGAAACAAATGAAGAGAAGACTCATGGATGCAAAGCTTGTTAGCTCTCATAAAATATCCATTTTTGATGTAATAGCGTTCCGAAGAGGTATGCGTCAAACATTTGGCATAAGGAATAGCAAAAGTAGGATCATGCTCATACAAGTCTTTTATGTGCTCAAAGCCAATGACATCTAATTCAAGTTGAGTAACAAGCATGCATATACGGGAAAGAGCGTCCGCCACAACATTTTCCTTACCGTTGATGTACTTGATGATATAAGGAAATGACTCAATGAATTCACTCCATTTAGCATGACGCTTGTTCAACTTAGTTTAACCCTTAAGGTATTTAAGCGTTTCATGATCGGTACGAATGATGAATTCATGAGGGCGAAGATAGTGTTCCCATTCATGCAAAACTCACACTAAAGCATATAACTCTTTGCATAGATGGGGTAATTGAGTTGCGCTCCGGAAAGTTTCTCACTAAAGTAAGCTATGGGGCGCTTCTCTTGCGTTAACACACCTCCTATGCCATTACCACTAGCATCACAATGAATCTCAAAGGGCTTGTCAAAGTTTGTTAATGCAAGCATGGGAGCATGAGTAAGAAAATTCTTAAGCTCATTGAAAGAGGTGTCTTGGTATGGTCCCCAAACAAAAGGCGCATTTTTCTTGCTCAAAGCATGCAAAGGTGAAGCAATGGTGCTGAAGTCCTTCACAAATCTACGGTAGAAACCGGCTAAACCAAGGAAACTACGCACCTGTTGCAAATTGGTTGGTTGGGGCCAAGTTTTAATAGCATTAATCTTAGAGTCATCAACATGAACACCCTTAGAGGAAACGGCAAAACCCAAGAAAATGAGCTTATCAACGCCGAAAAGGCACTTTTCCATGTTAGCATCGAGATGCTCATTTCGAAGAGTTTGCAAAATGGTTCGAACATGGGTGACATGATCTTTAAGAGATTTGCTATAAACAAGGATATCATCGAAGTAGACCACGACAAACTCACCAATGTAAGGGAGAAAGACATGATTCATAAGACGCATGAAAGTACCCGGTGCTTCTGATAAACCAGTAGGCATGACTAACCACTCATACAAACCAAACTTTGTTTTGAAAGCGGTTTTCCATTCATCACCCTCTTGTATGCGGATTTGATAGTAACCACTTTTAAGATCAATCTTGGAAAATATAGTGGCACCACTAAGTTCATCAAGCATATCATCAAGGCATGGAATAGGATACCTATATCAAACGGTGATAGCATTTATAGGTCGACAATTGGAGCACATGCGAAAGCTACCGTATTGTTTTGGCACAAGAATGATCGGAACGGCACAAGGACTCAAACTTTCACGCACATGTCCATGGTCTATGAGATGCTTTACTTGCCTTTGTATTTCTTTGGTTTCTTCGGGGTTGACGCGGTAGGGAGCTTTGTTTGGAAGAGGTGCTCCGGGGATGAGGTTGATGCGGTGCTTGATGCCTCATAGTGGAGGTAGTCCCGGAGGTAGCTCGTCGGGGAAAACATCTTGGAATTCCTGCAAAAGAGAAGACAACACTAAAGGTAGAGTGTGAGAGGTGTTAGCTTTTGGAGGGTCGTCCTTGCACAAAAGGACATAGTGTAGGACACTAGATGGGTTCTCACACACTCCTCTTATCTCACTTTTGGTGGCAAATAGAACTAGGTTCTTCTTTTCGCTCATCGTGGAGGCACTTGATTTGGGCTTGTGGCGCTCACTCTCTTTTTGGTGGTTCGCTCTCTCACTATTCTCTCCAAGATGGGTGGTTTGCTTGTCGGTGATCACTTGACTTGGAGACATAGGGCGAAGTACGTACTCCTTGCCTTTCATCTTGAAGATGTAGTGGTTCGTTCAACCGTTGTGGATGACGCCTCTATCAAATTGCCATGGGCGTCCAAGAAGAAGGTGGAAAACGGTCATTGGGACGACATCACACTCCAAAGTGTCTTCGTAGGCGGCAATTTTGAAGGAGACTTGTACTCGATGCTCAACTTGGATAGTGTCGGAGTCGCTAAGCCATTGAACTTTATAGGGATGTGGGTGCTTCGTCTTGGGCAATTGGAGCTTGGAGCAAAGTTCTTCACTTGCGAGGTTATGACAACTCCCTCCATCGATGATGACCTTGACGGACCTTCCATTGATGCCGGCCTTGGTATGGAATATGTTGCATCTTTGGTCATGTTGGAGAGTCAAGACCTTGGAGACAACAAGGGCGGGACTTGAATCTTCATCACAAAAGACTTGTTCCGTGTCTTCGTCGTTCACTTGCCGGTGTATGGCCACTTGCTCAAGGGCTTCCATTTCTCCTTCACTCATTAAGTCATAAGTACCATCATCATTGAGGATCATGGTTCGCTTGTTGGTGCACTCAAAGGACTTGTGGCCTCGGCCTCCGCATGTGAAGCATTTAAAGGAACTCGTCTTTACGGTCTCATCGGTTGGAGTAGATGATGAAGCTCTCGTCTTGAAGTTGCTCGTTGTAGGAGGATGACTTGGGGTTGACGAAGCTTTCTTGTAACTCGACTTGTCAACGTTGCCTGTAGAAGGCTTTGTTGACGAAGGTGGTGTTGGAGTCGTTGAATCTTGGTTGTTGGAAAAACCGTATGACTTGGAAGAGAACTTGGCATATTTGAAGTCATCTTGCACTTGGCATTCCGCTTTGGTAGCTTGATGCACTAGATCGATGAGGTTCGAGTATGGTTGGAAGTCGGCGATCTTCTTGATAGGATGATTGAGTCCATTCAAGAAACATGCCATAGTTTGCTCATCATCTTCTGTGACATTGGCTCGTATCATGGAAATCTCCATTTCCTTGTAGTACTCTTCAACGCTCTTGGTTCCTTGCTTGAGTAGTTGAAGTTTCTTGAAGAGGTCGCGGTTGTAGTAGGTAGGCACGAAGCGTGCTCTCATGACATCCTTCATTTGCACCCAAGTAGTGATGGGTGGTTCACCTCTTGCCTCACGGCGCTCGATGACTTGTCCCCACAAAATGAGGACATGGTCTAGGAACTCAAGGGATGCCATCGCGATCTTCTTCTCTTCTTTATAGTTGTGCAAGCGGAAGATTTTGTCGACCTTCAATGCCCATGAAAGGTATTCTTCGGGATCGTTGCTTCCATTGAACTTGGGCATGGTGAACTTTAGCTTGCCGTAGCGTTGCTCTTCATTGCGTTGGGGTCGGGGATGATGACGCCCAATTTGTTGAGGATTGTCAAACTCGTGTTGCTCTTGGCGAGGAGGGTTGTCGACTTCGTGCTGTTCTTGTCGCGGAGGATTTCCATTGTCTTCATGCTCTTGGTGAACTTGAGGTTCTTGTGGAGCTTGTGGAGGGGCTTGTCGAGCTCGAGGACGATCTTGAGGAACTTGATGATGCGCACGTGATTGGTAAATCCTCTCTTGAACTTCTTCGTGAAGTGCTTCTCTTGTTCACGCCGATGGCGATTGCGTGTGGCGACGAAGTGACTTGAATCTCAAAGGGCACGTTGCGCCTCAATTGCTTGAGCTTCACGGAGTTGTTGTTCTTGGCATTGTGCCTCGGCATCTTGTCCATCTTGGTGTAGACGTGCTCGCTCTTCCTCTTCGTGTTGACGTTGTCGTTGCCGTTCTCGTGCTTGCGCAAAGGTAGCTTGGTCTTGACGGTGTCGGTGCTCTTGAGAGTCGGTGTCGCGTAGAGGATTGAGGCTTGCTTGACGATCGTTGCATGCGGCACATCGAAGAGTGTTCGATGTCGGTGTACTTGATACGGAGAAGGTGAAGTCGGAGTGTCGACTTGAGTGGCTCCGTCTTGATGAGGACGAAGTGGAAGAAGAGCGGGTGAGCAACAAAGCACGAATCTCGTCCATTCTTGCGTCGTTCTCTTGCTTGTGATCGTCGAGCTTGTGGTCGAAGTAGTCTCTTGTACGTTGCTCGGAAAGTCGCAAGCTGGTGGCGAGGTTGTCGATGCGTTCACTCATTGCTTGTTGCTCTTGATGCAAAGCACGTTGTGCACCAAATAGGTGGCTCTTGGTGACATAGGAGTTCATGTCGTCGTCTTGCCCAATGAAGAGTGGGTTGGTAGAAGTACTTGGCCTATCCATCATTCCAAGAGAAATATGTGAGTGGGAGAAGGATAAGAACGTATACCAAATGTACCTTGACCGAAGTTGAAGGTGGATCAATGATCACTCCAATGTGGAACAAGGAAATAGCACAATTGGTACCAATTCTTGTCGGTTTCTCACACCTACACAAGTAAAAGCTTATGGTGGAGCTTGGTTAGGATGGTGGCACAAGATTTGATGCAATTTTTAGTGAGCTTCAATAATGTTGGAAAAGATTCGCAAGTTTGCAATGCAACAAGTGGACCAAGCAATGTAAGGTACATGGAAACACACACGCAAAGAGATAAGTGGGGTTGTGCAACCAAGGATGAGCCAAAAAGTGGAATCCACGAAAATGCTCTTGTTGCACAACACTAGAGAGACGCTAGCACGATTGCACAATAGGCGGATACGAAGACTTATGCACAACCTACTAAGCAAAAATGCAACGACTTCTATCCCAAGTATGCTCTATGTATGGTGTTTCGATGATATGATCCAAGATGATCTAGTATGACAATCTTAATGTTGTATGATGCTATGGTTCTTGCTTAAAAGCTCTTTGCTTATCTTTCCCTTTTTGCTTAAAAGCTTGTTTGGCTCTTTGTTGTTTGAGCTCTTTTCTCATGCAATGCTACACGAACCAAGATAGCAATTGTGTATGCGATGACAACCTTGTGACACAAGAGATGATACCAAGATATGCACCGATGATGTATGTATGCTATGGGAAGTATGATCACTAATGTGCACAAGTCACGTTTCCGGCAATACTCAAAGGCTAGTCTCGATGGGCAAGCGACGCAAAGGAGTAAGGCTATGATGGCTATCAATGTAATGGCAAGAATGATGTATCCAATACCAAGATGATGTTAACGTTCTCGCGTACGGTATGGTGTCAAAATGGTGTAGCGGTTGTTGTCGATGACGCGTCTATGGTGAAGATGAGCGGCGGTGATGTTGATGTCGAACCGTACCTAAATAGCCGAAACACAATAGGACACGGAACCGCAACTCAAATTCTCAAAGCACAATGTTGCAAAACGAGTCGGAGTGCGAGACGGATAAGCAATGGTGTTGGTATGCGGAAGTGGTGATGGTGTAGAGGCGGTGGGAGTGCGTCGGTGAAGTGGGGTTGTGGCTGGAAATTTCGGGGGGGGGGGATTCAGTTTCGTCAGGGTTTCATGGACGTCCGGGGTTTTACGATCGTCCGTTCGTCAGACGTCCGGAGTCTGTCGGATGTCCGGTGCCTGGGCGATTTTCGGGCACGGGATGAACAGCTCGTGGACGTGGTGGATGAGGTGAAAATGGTCAATTCCGGGGGATTTCATGGATGGAAAAGGTGGAGACGAAGGGGGAAAAGCTAGATCCACTCAAGGCAAAGCAAATCCATGGATCAAATCCAACAAAATTTCATCACACCAACATATCACAAAAAAAGTTTGGGGCTATTTTTGTGGGGAATTTTCGAATTAGGGACAAAATCAACAAAAACAAGGCTAGAAACACAACGGGGAGGCTCCGAAATCGTGATCAATGTGGCTCTAGATACCAAGATGATGTAGGGTAGGAACCCTATGGGCCGATCTTTCACGAAAGGAACGAATCCCGTGATGAACACGAAGAACACGAGGGGAAACACGAGGGGGAACACTAGGGGAAACACGGGAGAATCACTAAACCAACAAGAAATAGTCACACATATGCTAGATCCTCGAGTACATAAGGGATCACACGATCCACGGTCAACTAAGGACGATACAAGTAGCACGATCTTCTCCGTGAGGAGGTCTTGAGGTTCTTCCCGTGAAGGGGTCTTGAATCCGCTTGGGGGATCTTCTCCGAGGAGGCGCTATCTCCGAGGAGAAGGTAACCAAGTGGATGAGCAAATCTCTCACCCAAAATATGAGATAATCATTTGCTAACCCTGGAAAAGAGGAGGAGAAGGTCTATATAGTCTTAGAGGTCGAAGGGGTACATGGGCTGCGTGCCGACACGCAAACAGCACACAGGCGTCGGACGTTCGGGAGTTACCGATCGTCCGGAGGCTCGCGAGGGTCCGGACGTTCGTAGATTCGGCTCGGGTGGGCTTCGGTCGGACGTCCGGTCGGGGTCGGACGTCGGGGGCGTCGGTCGTCCGTAGGGCTTCGAAAATCCGTAGAATCGGCTCGGGTGTGGTTGTGTCGGTCGTCCGGACAGGGCCGGTCGTCCGGTGCCTGGAGGTCATCGGACGTCCGTAGCTCACCGGTCGTCCAGAGCCTGGGAGTTTCGAGCAGTCCCTCTTCTTGTCCATTGAGCTTGGCGTCCTCACCGTCTTGTCCGTTGAGCGTAGTTGGTCTGTGGCTTTCCTCCAAGCACCTGATCACACATAGGGTTTCCGCTTGAGGTAGTAGCCAAGTCTCATGCATAGAAAGTGGTAGTTCGGAGAGGAGTGGGTTCACCTTATCTTCGATAGCCTTCGCTCGGGCTCTTGTCATTGGTCCAAGTGGTGTCGTTGGAGGTGTAGGTGTGTCCATGGGGATGATCATGGGATGCTCTGCATCAGGACTCTTCTGGAACACCGCCAAGCTACCACTCCTTCCACTACTAGCCACAATATATTTCCCATCATACCCTAGAATACCTGCCAGGTCCTCGACACATTGCTTTGTCGGTTGCGTTTCGACCAGACAAACCACCTTCGGCGCAAACCCCAGATGAGCTCTTGAACTGTCGCAGGGTCGCCAATCCCACGGCAGTTCCAACATAGGGTAGTTATTGATGATGGCGACCCTCCTCGAAGGAGGCCGCCTCGCTCATAAGATCATTCTCTTCTAAATCCACCCCTTCCCCTTGTCTTCTCTGTTTAACAATTGGTGCTTTCTCAAGAGTCATAACAACTCCTTCCTTTCCTCCATTGGCCACTGCTCCTTCCAATTGAAGCACCGTTCCCGCTACTTTTCCTGCCAAGTTTGCCAAGGGTTGCCCTCGGAAGTTCACAGTGCCATCAGGAGATACTAGCAGCTTGTGGACATTTTTATTGTGATCTCCATCCGTCTCCATATTAGATTCAGTGTATTCCATTTCCACATCCTAGTGTTGTTGTTGTCCCATACCTCCCCCTAAACCTCTCCTCATGTGCCCCCTCCTCCTCTGCCTACTCTTCCTCCTCTATCTCCTCTTCCTCCCATCCTCCCTCGACCTCCTCCCTCACCACCTCCACGGTCTCCTAAAGGACGTTCTAGTACTGGTTCTGGAACCCACAACAGCCAATCTCCTCACTCATAAGTCTGTGGATCATGCACACTGTCCCCACACTCTTCCGCAATATGACCCATAAGTCCACAAACAAAACATAAATCCGATGGTTTCTCGTAATACACACGATATTTTTTTCCTCTTCGTGAATGTTATTAGAACAAAACGAACTAGAGGAATATTGGCATCCACATATACCCGAGCTCGGAGTGTACTAGAGGGGTTTATCTTACCGTCAATTCACAATTACGGTGAAAGGTGGCTCACCAACCTTCGCCGCCACAAGCTTCACCAACACTTTCTTCCTTGTTAGCCCGTCCGACAAACCGTTAATCTGAACCCAAACTAAAATCTTGTTCATCCTATATTTCGTTACAGCCGAGAATCTGTCATACTCTTGAATCACCACTGGCACCCTGTGAAATATCCATGGACCATCGTCTATTATTCTTCTCCAATCTCCTAAGCAGTGGCATTGAACTAGAAACACATTAGGCCCTTTAACATTGAAAGTTACACCTATTGGGGAACGTTGCATGGGAAACAAAAAAATTCCTACGCTCACCATGATCAATCTAGGAGATGAACATCTATGAGAGGAGAGATTGCATCTACGTACCCTTGTAGATAGCTAAGCGGAAGCATTAATAAACGCGGTTGATGTAGTCGAACGTCTTTGCGATCCAATCACGATCCGTCCCGCGAACTCCCGATCCAAGTGCCGAACGGACGGCACCTCCGCGTTCAACACATGTACGGCTTGATGATGCCTTCACCTCCTCGATCCAGTGAGCGATGGTGAAGTAGTATCTCAAGTCCTCCGGTAGCACGGCGGCGTGGTGGCGGTGGTGGTGGAGAAATCTTGGCAGAGCTTCGCTAAGCACTATGGAGAAGAATATGGCTATGAGGATTAGGAGGGGTAGCGCCGTGGCATGAATAGATCTGTATGGGTGTGGCTGCCCTCTCTCCACCTCTCTATATATAGGGGTAGGGAGGAGGAGGGGGCGTGCCTAGATACCATCTAGGGGGCGGCGGCCAAGACAGATGGGGGCGCCCCCTAGGGAAACCCTAGGGTGGCTTGCCCCCCAAGCCAGGTGGAGGGAACCCTAGAGGGGGCACCCCACCTCTCCTTGTTACGTGAGATGGGGTGAGGGGCGCACAGCCCCTTAGTGGGCTGGTTTGCCCCCCTCCCCTTTGGCCCATGAGGCTCCCAACACTTGTCGGGGCCCCCAAAACCCCTTTCGGTCATGCTGGTCATCACCCGGTACCCCCGGAACACTTCCGGACTCGAATACCCTTCGTCCAATATATCAATCTTCACCTCCAGACTCTTATGGAGTTCCCCCTCACATTCGGGATCACATCCGGGACTCCGAACAACCTTCGGTAACCACCATAACAACTCAACTATACTTATATCGTCACCAAACGTTAAGTGTGTAGACCATGCGGGTTCGAGAACCATGCAGACATGACCGATACACCTCTACGGTCAATAACCAATAGCGGGACTTGGATGCTCATATTGGTTCGTACATATTCTATGAAGATCTTATCAGTCAAACCTTGATGACAAGGATTCAGCTAATCCCGTATGCAGTTCCCTTTGTCTGTCGGTATGTTACTTGCCCGAGATTCGATTGTCGGTATCTCCATACCTAGTTCAATCTTGTTACCGGCAAGTCTCTTTACTTGTTCGGTAATATAACATCCCATGGCTAACTCATTAGTCACATTGCTTGCAAGCTTCTTGTGATGTTGTATTACCGAGTGGGGCCTAAGATACCTCTCCGTCATACGGAGTGACAATCCCAGTCTTGATCCATGCCAACTCAAAACACGCCCTCGGAGATACCTGTAGAGCACCTTTATAGTCACCCAGTTACGTTGCGACATTTGGTACACACATGGTACTCCTCCGGTGTCAGTGAGTTGCATGATCTCATGGTCATAGGAACATATACTTGACATGTAGAAAACGATAGCAATAAACTTGATACGATCATATGCTATGTTCATAGTTTGGGTCTTGTCCATCACATTATTCTCCTAATGATGTGATCCCGTTATCAAATGACCACTCATGTATATGGCTAGGAAACCATAGCCATCTTTGATCAACAAGCTAGTCTAGTAGAGGCTCACTAGGGACACGTTGTTGTCTATGTATCCACACATGTATCTGAGTTTCCGATCAACACAATTCTAGCATGGATAATAAACGATTATCATGAACAGGTAAATACGATAATAACCAATTTATGATTGCCTCTACGGCATACTTCCAACATTCTCCCACTTGCAATAGAGTCAATAATATAGTTCACATCATCATGTGATTAACACCCAATGAATTCTGGGGTTTGATCATGTTATGCTTGTGAGAGAGGTTTTAGTCAACGGGTCTGCAACATTCAGATCCGCATGTACTTCGCAAATCTCTATGTCATATTGCAGAAGCTTCTACCATGCTCCGCTTGGAGTTATTCCAAGTGGATGCTCCACTATACGTATCCGATTTGCTACTCAGAGTCATCTGGATTTGTGTCAAAGCTTGCATCGACGTAACCCTTTACGCCAAACTCTTTATCACCTCCATAAATGAGAAACTCTACTTAGAGTCATCTGGATTGGTGTTAAAGCTTGCATCGACATAACCCTTTACGCCAAACTCTTTATCACCTTCATAACCGAGAAACATTTCCTTATTCCTCTAAGGATAATTTTAACCGCTGTCCAGCGATCCACTCGTGGATCACTCTTGTACCCCCTTGCGAGACATGTGGCAAGGCACACATTAGGTGCGGTACACAGCATGGCATATCATATAGAGCCTATGGCTAACGCATAGGGGACGACCTTTGTCCTTTCTCTTTCTTCTACCGTGGTCGAGCTTTGAGTCTTACTCAACTTCACACCTTACAACTCAGGCAAGAACCCCTTCTTGGACTGATCCATTTTGAACTTCTTCAAAATCATGTCAAGGTATGTGCTCTGTGAAAGTCTTATCAAGCGTCTTAATCTATCTCTATAGATCTTGATGCCCAATATGTAAGTAGCTTTACCCAGGTATTCTTTTGAAAAACCCTTTTCAAACAACCCTTTATTCTTTCCAAAAATTCTACATCATTCCCGATCAACAATATGTCATCCACATATACTTATCAGAAATGTTGTAGTCCTCGCACTCACTTTCTTGCAAATACAAGCTTCTCCGTAAACTTGTATAAACCCAAATGATTTGATCACCTCATCAAAGCAAAAGTTCTAACTCCGAGATGCTTGCACCAGTCCATAGAAGGATCACTGGAGCTTGCATACCTTTTATCATTCTTAGGATCGACAAAACCTTCTGGTTGTATCACATACAACCTTTCCTCACAGAAACCGTCAAGAAAACTTTGTTTTGACATCCATCTACCAGATTTCGTAATTGAAAATGCAGCAGCTGCTAACATAATCCCAACAGACTTTAGCATCGCTATGAGTGAGAAAGTCTCATCATAGTTAACATGACATTATCATCAGCATATGTCTTCTTCTTAAAGATCCATTTATTCTTAATGGCTTGCCGATCATCGAGCAAGTCCACCAAAGTCCATACTTTGTTCTCATACATGGATCCTATCTCGGATTTCATGGCTCCTAGCCATTTGTTGGAATTCAGGCCCACCATCACTTCTCCATAGCTCGTAGGTTCATCGTTGTCCAACAACATGACCTCTAAGACAGGGTAACCGTACCACTCATAAGTTGTACGTACCCTTGTCGACCTACGAGGTTCACAATAACTTGATCCAAAGCTTCAGGATCATCATCATTAGCTTCTTCTTCAACTGACATAGGTGCCACAAAAACATCTTCCTATGTTGCGCTACTCTCTGGTTGAAGTAAAGGTTCAACAACCTCATCAAGTTCTATCTTCCTCCCACTCAATTCTTTTGAGAGAAAGTCTTTCTCAAGAAAGGACCCGTTCTTAGTGACAAACACTTTGCCCTCGGATCTGAGATAGAAGGTATACCCAACCATCTCTTTTGGGTATCCTATGAAGACGCATTTGTCCACTTGGGGTTCGAGCTTTTTCGGCTGAAGCCTTTTGGCATAGGCATCGCAACCCCAAACCTTAAGAAACGACAACTTAGGTTTCTTGCCAAACCATAGTTCATACGGTGTCGTCTCCACAGACTTAGATGGTGCCCTATTTAAAGTGAATGTAGTTGTCTCTAATGCATAACCCCAAAAATAAAGTGGTAGATCAGCAAGAGACATCATAGAACAAACCATATCCAATAAGGTACGATTACGACGTTCGGACACACCATTACGATGTGGTGTTCCAGCTGGCGTCAATTGTGAAACCATTCCACATTGTTTTAAGTGATTGCCAAACTCATAACTCAGATATTCTCCCCCTCGATCAGATCATAGGAATTTAATCTTCTTGTTACGATGATTCTCAACTTCACTTTGAAATTGCTTGAACTTTTCAAACGTTTCAGACTTATGCTTTATTAGGTAAATATACCCATATCTACTCAAATCATTGGTGAAGGTGAGGAAATAACGATATCCACTGCACGCGTCAACACTCATCGGACTGCACACATCAGCATGTATGATTTCCAACAAGTCACTTGCTCGTTCCATTGTTCTGGAAAATGGGGTTTTAGTCATCTTGCCACATAGGCATGGTTCACATGTGTCAAGTGATTCAAAATCAAGTGACTCCAAAAGTCCATCATCAGCATGGAGTTTCTTCATGCGCTTTACACCAATATGACTTAAGCAGCAGCGCCACAAGTATGTGGTACTATCATTATTAACTTCACATCTTTTGGCATCAATATTATGAACATGTGTATCACTACGATCGAGATTCAATAAACCATTCACATTGGGTGCATGACCATAGAAGGTATCATTCATGTAAACAAAATAACCATTATTCTCTGACTTAAATGAATAACCGCATTACAATAAACACGATCTCATCATGTTCATGCTCAACGCAGACACCAAATAACGTTTATCTAGGTTTAGCACTAATCCCAAAGGTAGAGGGAGCATGCGATGGTGATCACATCAACCTTGGAAACACTTCCAACACACATCATCACCTCGCCCTTAGCTAGTCTCCATTTATTCTACAGTTTTTGTTTCGAGTTACCAATATTAGTAACTGAACTGGTATCTAATACCCAGGTGCTACTAGGAGTACTAGTAAGGTACGCATCAATAACACTTATATCAAATATATGCTTGTTGAAGTTGCCAGCCTTCTTATGTACCAAGTATTTGGGGTAGTTCCGCTACTAGTGACCATTCCCCTTACAATAGAAGCACTTAGTCTCGGGTTTGGGTTCAACCTTGGGTTTCTTCACTGGAGCGGCAACTAGCTTGCCATTCATGAAGTTTCCCTTCTTGCCCTTGCCCTTCTTGAAACTAGTGGTCTTGTTAGCCATCAACACTTGATGCTCCTTCTTGATTTCTAATTTCGCGGCCTTAAGAACCACGAACAGCTCTGGGATCATCTCCATCCCTTGCATGTTATAGTTCATCACGAAGCTCTAGTAGCTTGTGAAGGAAATACGCCCTAGAGGCAATAATAAAGTTTTTATTTATATTTCCTTATATCATGATAAATGTTTATTATTCATGTTAGAATTGTATTAACCGTAAACTTAGTACATGTGTGAATACATAGACAAACAATGTGTCCCTAGTGTGCCTCTACTTGACTAGCTCGTTAATCAAAGATGGTTAAGTTTCCTGACCATAGACATATGTTGTCACTTGATGAACGGGATCACGTCATTAGAGAATGGTGTGATGGACAAGACCCATCCATTAGCTTAGCATAATGATCGTTTAGTTTTATTGCTATTGCTTTCTTCATGACTTATACATGTTCCTCTCACTATGAGATTATGCAACTCCCGGATACCGGAGGAACACCTTGTGTGTTATAAAACGTCACAACGTAACTGGGTGATTATAAAGATGCTCTATAGGTGCCTCCGGTGGTGTTTGTTGAGTTGGCATAGATCAACATTAGGATTTGTCACTCCATGTATCGAAGAGGTATCTCTGGGCCCTCTCGGTGATGCACATCACTATAAGCCTTGCAAGCAATGTGAATAATGAGTTAGTTGCGGGGTGATGCATTACGGAATGAGTAAAGAGACTTGCCGGTAATGAGATTGAACTAGGTATGGTGATACCAACGATCGAATCTCGGGCAAGTAACATACCGATGACAAAGGGAATAACGTATGTTGTTATGCGGTTTGACCGATAAAGATCTTTGTTGGTGTCAAAACCGGCGGATCTCGGGTAGGGGGTCCCGAACTGTGCGTCTAGGCCGGATGGTAACAAGAGGCAGGGAACACGATGTTTTACCCAGGTTCGGGCCCTCTTGATGGAGGTAAAACCCTACGTCCTGCTTGATTAATATTGATGATATGGGTAGTACAAGAGTAGATCTACCACGAGATCAAGGAGGCTAAACCCTAGAAGCTAGCCTATGGTATGATTGTTGTATATGGAGTTGATTGCCTACGGACTACAACCCTCTGGTTTATATAGACACCGGATAGGGTTAGGGTTACATAGAGTCGGTTACAATGGTAGGAGATCTTGAATATCCGCATCGCCAAGCTTGTCTTCCACGCCAAGGAAAGTCCCATCCGGACACGGGACGAAGTCTTCAATCTTGTATCTTCATAGTCCTGGAGTCCGGCTGAAGGTATAGTCCGGCTACCCGAACATCCCCTAATCCAGGACTCTCTCAGTAGCCCCCGAACCAGGCTTCAATGACGACGAGTCCGGCGCGCAGATTGTTCGGCATTGCAAGGCGGGTTCTTCTCCAAATCTTGTGTACCTGTAGGAATAATGTCCGATTTTTGTAATGTAGTGCTCCTCGGCTTCCACGCCCAATAATGGTCGTCTTCCACGTGTCAAACAAATGCGAAAAGTCGGGGCGTTTTTACATCCACACCCCTAGCCGTATAAACGAGCCGCCTATTTAACAGGATGGGGATTTAGGTCCAAACCACATCTTCTCCTTTCTGCGAGTTATCATCAGAGCGCTTCCAGCAAAGGTCCATTCCAACATGACCAGCCGTCGCAACTCCTCCCCTCGCCCCTCCGGTCCCAAACCCGAGGACTGGGAGAGTTGCACCATCCCGCATAGCGAGTTAGTGTCGCTTCAGGCCAAGGGATTTCTCCCTCCGGCATACATGGTCCCGGTCTAAGCCGGTCTCGCCACCTACAATGGCGGAAAACAAGCGGAGAGCACCCCCAATCCTTCTAAAGGAGAGCGGGTGTGCCTTGTCCCCTATCTAATAAGGGGACTGGGATTTCCAATTCATCCATTTCTCTGCGGGCTTCTGGAGTTCTACGGCCTCCAGCTGCACAATCTCACGCCCGCCTCCGTATTGCATATTGCGGGTTTCGTCGCCCTTTGCGAGCTATTTTTAGGCGTTGAGGCTCATTTCGCGCTGTGGAAGAGGTTATTCTGCCTGGTGCCCCGTTCTCAAGAGGGGTCTATATACCAAGTGGGCGGAGCCGAAGTATGGCGCATCGCCGGGACCGGATACCTATCCGGAACCCCAAAGAAGGCGTCCGAGGACTGGCCTTAGGAATGGTTTTACATAGATGACGTCCCGCTACCAGACCCTATCCGGGTCGGTCTCCCTGAGTTCAACAGTGCTCTATTGAAGAAACGCTTGGGCTGGCGTCCGCGGAGCTCTCAGAGAGAAAGCGACAGAGACGTCCTTTACCTGATGGGCCGGATAAGACTGTTGGCTCATTTCGGACTAACCATGATTGGAGTCATGGCCGCATGCATTATGCGGGGGGTGCAGCCGCTTCAATATAGAGGCCACCCCATGTGGGATTTCAACGGGGAGGATGACGCCACACGTTACGGTCGTAAGGGGCCGGCCTCAGCCGCCGCCTTAGTAAAGATCTTATCCTCTTTGTACAAGGGGGAAAAGGAGGAATTCCTCCGCGTCAACCCGCGGGCCGGATTCAGTATGTACGATCCTCCAAGTTGGGTAAGTGAACAATTGCGCTTTCCCGTTTGTTTTATACTCCCATGGTTAGATAGGTAGTCTAACGACTTCAATGCAGGAACTGCGACAGGAGGTAAAGGATATAAACAGCCACCCTCCACAACCCGAGGACCCAGAACGGTCCCTCAATCCGGACTCCGAAGAGGATCCGGACATATCGGTGGAGCTTATCGACGGGGTGTTCCATCAGCTAAGCAAGGACAAACCTTGGTAGCCATTACGGCGGATTACCCAGGGTTAATCCCGGCCTCCCAGGTGACAGAAACCGGGGTCTTATTCCCTTGAAAGAGATTCCACCCTCACGTCGCCCGGTGTTTCTGACGACAACCGTGTTTTGCAGGGGAGATTTCCGAGGCAGGAGGCCGAACCTGCGGCGGCTAGCCAACGAGGGGCCGCAGGGCCCCGTGGGGAAAAAAGGAATGTAGTCTGGACTGAGATGCCGGCGCAAAGGTATAGTGCACCCTCTGTTTCCCTGGAGTTATTCTGTCAGGGCATATTAACGTTCGTGCTATCTTCAGAACGAAGAGACCTCGCCGGACTACATCCGGAGAGGTTGCTAATCGCGCCTCCACCAGCCAGGCTCCAACGTCTGGCCAGGAAGCGGAGGCGAGCACAAGGCGCGCGCCGGACGCTCCTCTGACAGAGGATGCGGACAGGCTGTCTGCCACAAATTCTGAAGTGGAGAGTGCCATGAACCACAGGCGTCGCCGAACAATTCTACGCAACACTTGTTTCTCCCAAGAGGCTTTAGATGCCTTTAATTCGGGAGATGCGTACCTCCATGCCGCTCAAAATGGTTTAGCCAGAGCCACGGAGCAGTATGTAAAAGACATACGGGTAAGAAAATTTTGGTTAAATATATATATGCCAGTAGCCCCCGAGACTTGAAGCAGTTAGAGCAACTGATTTAAGGATCATTTAATATGCAGGTTCTTACAGAGAAGAATGCCGTACTGTCCCCGGAGCTGGAAAAGTGCAAGGCCCAACTAGAGGCCGCACTAGCCGTAGCAGGGGAGCCCAAAGAGACCCCCTCAGGTAAGATACACTTTGAAAGATTTGTATTGTGCGATGTGGGTGCAAATCTGACAAATCATATTGCAGATGGCGCCGGACTCGATCCGGACAAGCAACAACTCTTACGCCGGCTAAAGGCCGGTGAGAGTATGTTGACAAAGGTGAGGCGAGAGAAGAATGATCTTCAGGATGCCAACACCAAGCTGGACGTCGAACTTAAAGATGTTCGTGGCCAGCTGTCGGACTCCACGAAGGAGAATCAGCGGCTTCGACGCGGCATTTTTAGTAAGTACTTGAACGAACTTTGAAAAAAAAGTTCGGCGAGGAAGTCGACTAACAGAGTAATGTCTGTAGGTATGCTCACAGGTCGTCCTGCAGAGGAGATGCCCGGTTCTACGGGTGACCTTCTTCCCGAACTCTTGAAACTGCACGAGCGAATTCGGCAGGCGATGCGGGTATTGCCCAAGCCTTATGGCCTGCCCACTCCGTGCCCGAGGGCCTTGGAGAGCTTGCGGAGAAGCTAAAGGGAGCTCGGCGGCGCTTTCGATTATGGAAGATATCGGCCTGCTGACAAGGCGCTAGGGAGGCCTGGGCCATGGTGAAGACCCGTTTTACGAAGTATGGCCCAAACCACATGGCCGAGGTCGGACCAGTGGGGCCTGGCGGGAAGGAGATCCCTGTAAGCTTAGTATACGGCCAAGTAGAGTTGGCCGCGAAGTATTCCCAGCAGGACTGTAAATTAGACAGCCTGTTAGATGGTATAGAAGAGGAATACAATCAGTCAGAATGACTATGTAATTTTGAATTGACATGTGTAATGCCTTCTAGCCGGATTGTAGATCGTTTGTCGTTGCCGACCTTTTCGCTTCAACCTCGGGACCTGACGGTCCGGAGTGTGTCCGAATACCATAGCGGTTATATAAGAACCGGGGTATGCGTGGAGACCAGGCGTAGGGGTCATTAGTGCTTTATCAGACAAGTGCCCAACTAGTTATGTTATATTACATGGTTAGTAAGAAACATCTTCCAGAGAGAATAGTTCTGTTAGGGGTTCCTTTCGCTGGGAGGCATGCCCTAAAGTGCATGTCCGGACTGCGTGAAAAAACGCAGAAAAAAGCATCTGGGGGCGCATAAAATGGGTAAAAAGATCATCTTTTATTTCACCGACCGAATATTCCCTTAAGAACGCTAGCTTTCGGCTTCACCCAGTCTGAGGTACACATCCGGCTGACCCGGCAGTAACAATCACAGAGGTGCTCCCTTTACCGCCTAGCCAAACAATCGGGAACGTAGGGGTAAGCACAGGAGCCAGGCAACCCAGCTTGGCCAAAACATATAACACACCTCAAGATGAATGTGAGATTGTGTGATGCATATCGTATAATCATACCCACGGATACTTGAGGTGACATTGGAGTATCTAGGTGACATTGGAGTATCTAGGTGACATTAGGGTTTTGATTGATTTGCATCTTAAGGTGTTATTCTAGTACGAACTCTAGGATAGATTGAACGGAAAGAATAGCTTCGTGTTATTTTACTATGGACTCTTGAATAGATCCATCAGAAAGGATAACTTTGAGGTGGTTTCGTACCCTACAATAATCTCTTCATTTGTTCTCCGCAATTAGTGACTTTGGAGTAACTCTTTGTTGCATGTTGAGGGATAGTTATATGATCCAATTATGTTATTATTGTTGCGAGAACTTGCACTAGTGAAAGTATGAACCCTAGGCCTTGTTTCCTAGCATTGCAATATCGTTTACGCTCACTTTTACCACTTGCTACCTTGCTGTTTTATATTTTCAGACTACAAAAACCTATATCTACCATCCATATTGCACTTGTATTACTATCTCTTCGCCGAACTAGTGCACCTATACAATTTACCATTGTATTGGGTGTGTTGGGGACACAAGAGACTCTTTGTTATTTGGTTGCAGGGTTGTTTGAGAGAGACCATCTTCATCCTGCGCCTCCCACAGATTGGCAAAACCTTAGGTCATCCACTTGAGGGAAATTTTCTACTGTCCTACAAACCTCTGCACTTGGAGGCCCAACAACGTCTACAAGAAGAAGGTTGTGTAGTAGACATCAAGCTCTTTTTTGGCGCCGTTGCCGGGGAGGTTAGCGCTTGAAGGTATATCTTCAGATCTTGCAATCGAATCTTTTAGTTTCTTGTTTAATCACTAGTTAGTTTATAAAAGAAAACTACAAAAAATGGAATTAAGGTTGCCTCATATGCTTCATCTCTTTAATATCTTTCATGAAAATAAGGATTCCGATAATTGTGCCAAAGTGTTAGAAGAAGAATGCATTAGAATGTTTGGCACTAAATCTTTGAATGGTGAGCATAATTGCAATGTTGTTAGTATGAATTCTTTGAATACCCATGATGCTAATGATATGCAAAGCCACAAGCTTGGGGATGCTATGTTTGATGAAGATGATATTTTTTGTCCCCCAAGTTTTGATGAGCAAATTTATTTTGATGATAGCATGCCTCCTATTTTTGATGATTATATTGATGAAAGTGGGTTTGGAAGAGTGTCAACTTTAGGAAATAATGATCCCACTATTCTGGAGGGTGTTGAATCTTATTGTGATAATTATGAAAGTGGGTTTGGAGAGGTCATGACTTTAGTTAATGTTAATCCTACTATTTTGAAAGAGTGTCAACTTTGCATACATGTGGATCGTGTTCAGAATATGTTTTGTGATAGCTATATTGTTGAATTTGCTTATGATCCTACATGTATTTATTATGAGGGAAGAATATATGCTTGTAGGAATTGCAATAATATCAAGTTTCCTCTCTATGTGCTTAAAATCTTGAAGTTATGCTTGTTTTGCTTTCCTATGCTAGTTGATTATTGTTCTCATAATCCCTATGCATAGGAAGTGGGTTAGGCTTAAATGTGTTAGTTATATTCTTCATGATGTTCTGCCATACTTTCTTACGATGTAGACTCATTTTGTCTTAGAATGTGTTATGTTATGCTAACATATTACTACCTCCGTCCTGATTTATTGGTCCCTTCGTATTTAGTGTCAAATTTTGATCATATATTTAACTAATAAAATTTCAATGCATGTCATCAAAAATTATATCATGGGATACTATGTTCAAATACGAATCCGACGATATAATTTTTGGTGACATGCATTAAAGTTTTGTTAGTTAAATCTATGGTCCAAATTTGACACAAAATACGAAGGGGGCCAATAAACCAGGATGGATGTAGTACTTCAAACACCTCTATCCTCATTAACTACATGTCACATAAGCAAACTTATCTTAGGGTATGTTAGGTTAATAACTAAGTTACTCTCACTATGACCAGCCTTAGACTAGCCATAGTGGAGAGTAACTTACACTAGTAATATACATATGACCCTAGCCTATGTTACTACCTTCATAGTGGGTAGTAACATAAGTATGGTGCCATGCGAAGCTTCATTTATCAGGTTATAAGACACATATTGTATTGGGATATGTGATGTTACGGTAACTAACTAAGTTGCTCAAATTACCTTTCTCCTCATTAACTCACTGCCACTAGGCAAATTTGCTGAATTGGACTCCGTTTTACTGTTGAAGTTGTTCCCACTATGGCCAGTCTTAGTGGGAGTAACTTAACAAGTAATATAACACACCTCGAGATAAGTTTGCTTATGTGGCATATAGTTAATAAGGAGACAGGTATTTGCAGTAACATAATATGTTACCATTACATAGCACTTCCCAAAACAAAATGAGTCTACAAGCTAATAAATACAACCACCTATGACACTCTCTATGTTACTCCCCACTGGGTATGGCATGACATGTTGTCCCAGTGCCGCTCCACGGCTACAATCCCAGACCCAGCGTCGAGCCTTTCGGTGTGGTGGGCCTCTTCCTACCACCATGCACCCATGGCTCATAGACGTGGCCTCTCATCCCTCGTTTATGTTGACGGCCTGGTGTGGCCCGGTGCATCTGGTGCCACCGGAACGCATGCATTTTTTATGGGCTACGGTCATCCACGGCCCGCGTGATACAGGACATCAAGGATCATGCACGGCTATGGGTGAAGGCTGGTGCCAAAGGATTGGCTCTCGTCATTCCTGGGACGTACGCTTTAGTCTTGTTGGGGTTGAGCATCCCCCTCCCCATGCTCGGGTCACCATATTACCCTTTGCGCTTGTAGCATGTGTTGTACCAACGTTTTTGTATTTATTCAACTTCTTCTATTACTGAAAAGATACGCAATCTTTGTGTATTCGCGAAAAATATGTTATCCTTACTATGAAGGTGATAACATAGGTTAATGTCATATGCATCACAAAGTCTGTCCCCGACTCCGAGGCACGGCACTCTATGAATCCCGCGTAGACCCTGTGTTGATGGTGGGAAACGGCGGGTCTTGGCGGCCGCTGCATGCATGTTGGGCTTGTCCCGGCGTTTCATGCTTTAATTTCTTGTGTGCCATTCCCGTTTGCAGGTTTTCGGTAGCGGGGATGGATATAAAGCCTGCTTGATCGGGGCAAGAGCAAGAGGTGGCGTTGATCGAGGCAAGAGCAAGAAGTACAGGAATCAGTTTACCGGACGAAAGTGGAATGATTCTTCTACATTTGAATGTTAAATCAAAAACTAGTCAGGTATACTATGTGTGACACTTCTTTTCTTGTCGATCGTATGCGCATTATTTTCTTGTGAGCAACACAATATGATTCATGCTACAAGATGTGATATTCTGAATTAGAGTTCAGCACAGGAAAATCATCCTACTAAGCTATTACCTTTTTCAATAATGATTAGGCTAGTGCACAGTTAAGTTAGCTCTCGTATATGTGCATATCTTTCTTTTCTTTGATGCTTTCCCTCCTGTCTGCAGCGGCCGTGTTTCCTCGGCTTTGCTTTAGCAGATAGCAGCAGCCTTTGATGCTTTCCCTCCTGTGCGCAGCGGCCATGTTTCCTCGGCTTTGCTTTAGCAGATAGCAGCAGCACGGCGGTGGCCGAGCGCAACAGTGTCACACAAGAATATTTATGCCCCATTGCAGGCAATTACCTAGTTATTAATCTAGAAATGCAAATCACAGGCAATTACCTAAATGCAAATCATGGTTCCGGTGCAAGACACTGAACACAGGCACCAGTTGGACCCTGTGATACGAACAATACAATTGGCGGCCAGCAACGTTAGATCAATCTCATTAAACTGGGAAGCTAAAACTCTGGACGAGATGCAACCAACAATAAGTTGTCAGTGTACTGCAACCCGCAAATCTGACCCTTCTCATTACACAGACCAAAATTGTGTTTCCCTACATGAACGATGCATGAATCGACTTTAGAAGGTGCACGGATCATAGGACTGAGCAGTAACAAGAACAGATACCCCGAAACATTACTTCGATATACAAATGTTTTTGTAATATGGTAGATCAGGGAACAAAATCATGCAACAAAATTCAGTTCAACAATATAGACTAGAGAGAGTCCACCATAGGTACTGTGCCAAAAACGCCACGGGCAATCTCATGCCAGATCAGTCGATATCAAGTGAACAAATGTGCTGCACTACACTCGCCGATCGCCAGAGCCCTGGAAGCCATATCAATTTGCAATGTAGACTGGTCCACAGGCCAATTTGACTGCAAGTTCCGAGCCTCAATCAACTTTGAACAGAGTAGCCTATTTCTTTCTCTTTACCTTGACAATTCTTCTGCCAGACTTGTCATTGTCGCGGACAGTGCCCATTGAAAAGACACCTGACGAAGCTTGACTCTGCTGGCCAAACTGGAAAATGCCAGGTGAGGTGGTTGAGGTGGAAGCGAATTGAGTAGCTGGCATGCTGAAAGCTGGAGTTGACAGTGAATTGCTCTGAAAGCCGCTGAAAGCTGGAGTTGACAGTGAATTGCTCTGAAAGCCAAATGGTGGGGCCGTAACAGAAAGAGTCTGGTTATTCCCCACAGTCATCTGACCAGTTCCTGTACTGAAGCCAATAGTTGGGATCGTGCTACCAAATAGTGGTGTTGAGGATGGTGGATCTGGTATTGTAGGTGTAGCCGAAGTGAATGAAAATACAGCGCTAGAGGGGCTAATGGACATAGCAGAACCATTATCCGGCATGCCAAACGACGATGGAGCAATCGTGATTGGACTGCTGCCAAATATTGGTGAGACCGAGAATGCTTTACTAGACCCCAAAGCAGAAGAAGCCATAGATGGCAGAGGCAGTGGAGAAGTTGTAATCACAGAGGTCGTGCCAGAGGCAGCTGTGGAAGAAACTACAGAGCTCAAACTGAAAGGACTAGGGCTCAGAGGTGCTGAACCAAATGGTAAACTCCCCATGTTTGATTCTTCCGGAGACATCATATGTGACTTACTTGCTGAACTCTGTGTGCACAATGAATTGTTATTTCCTGGTTGGGCGAACTGGTTTCCAGACAACAACGTTGATTCAGGTGAGGTTACTTTGGACTTATCCAGAGACACGACCAAATTCACACTGCCAAACTGCGGAGAGAAATTAAATGGGGCACTGCTGCTTCCTGCCTTGGATTTGTTCTGGGCAGCTAACAAACTTGCACCACCAAACTTTGGTGAGAAATTGAAAGGCGCATTGGCACTTCCAGATGTTGGTGCTCTAGCAGATTGGGAAGAGGCGGTATTTGTAGACAAAAATGAGTAGTTCGGTCTATTAGAAGCCAGAACAGCAGAGGCAGTTGATTTTGATGTATGTTCTAGCCCATTACTTAAGGTTGTAGGCTTGGAATTGGCAACAGTAAATACAGGATTACTAGTGAATGATGCAACATGTCCAGCACCCTTGGAAGAAACCGGCGGAATTTCTCCATTTAACTTCTTATTGTGCTTGTCTGAAATTGAGCTTTCTTCTGAAACTCGTTTCAAAATCCTGCAAAGATAAATAAAATAATGTCCAGGCTTCAACAATTTTTAAATAAATGGAGAGGTGAATAAACATGGCAAGCTTCAGAATTATAGACCAACAGTTTGAACATCAACTGAGCAGATACCCTTCTAACTGGAGAAGTGGAACCAAAAATGGCACACTCAAGACTAACAAGCTAATAGTGCTCTAACATAAATGGAGGAAACAAAAGTAGCATTTCTTCAATGCAGTATCTACTTGATAACTGATGGTTGTTCCAATTTTATTAAGCAGGAAAATACAATAACACTTCAGAGTAAAAAAAATGCTTTCTAGCTCGATCAGAATCTGACCTTGGAGCACTTTCCGGGGAAGTAACTGGCACACTGGGTAGTGCAGAAGATTTGTGCTTTCCAACATGTAGTGCAGGTGGAGATGCCATAGTAGGCGTTGGAGGGGCCTGTGAGTGGGCACCCGGTGCAGCCGTGACAGGGAATGAGAAGCCATTTGATGAAGCCAGCATTTTGGTTCGTTTTATTTCACTAGATAACACCAGATTGGAAGGAGAATAGCTTCGCAAAGAGGCTGTTGGGGGATTCTCCTTATTTGTTGTTCCAGAGTTGTTAGCAGTATGTTCCTGGATTGGTGAGTAGCTTTTCACAATTTCAATACTTCCACTGCAGTGGTCCACCTCCAGAGAATCCTATAAGAAAAACATTAATCGCTACATAATATATCTCAAAAAGGTAGCTGCAGAGTATAGAAGATAGTATCATATTTTTAGTCATATGGTCCTACCTTGGGTGAAGTTATTAATTCAGAGGATGATTTACTTTCTAGGAGGGCAGAACCGTTTGACATAGCATCAACAGTCTTGCCATCTATTGCAGCTGGGATGAATGACAAAGATGATTCCAAAAGGCTGCCCTGAGATGGTATTTCCTTTCTCCGAGAAATAGAATCCTCAACATCCAGGGCATTTCCATGTTTTTGCTTCATTTCTGGTGTGCTTTCCTTCTCTGGAGGTGAAGGGACTAATGTATCAAGCTGTTTCAATATCTTTGCGGCCATCTCAGTTGATTGAACTGGTGCTTGAACAAAACTGTTGCCACAGATACATAGAGTGCCATCGTCAACTTCAGCCAGACGCAGACGCTTTTGAGTTTGTGTGGAGTGTTCAAAACCTTCATCCAGTTTGCTTGCATCATTACCAGGATACTTACGATAACCAGGCCATGTTTCCGAGAGTGATGATATTCTGTTATATCTTTGGTGCATTTTGCGTATGGGGCCAACAGACACAGTCTCATTGTTGAGAGCAATATTCTTCCTCTTCAGGAGCTGCTGATTTATAAATAATTACTAACAGCACAACGCAGCGTACAAAACAAGCCAGTAATATTGGTAGAACATCAAAGGGCACATAAATTAGAGAACTTAATTGCACAAGATTGGGGAAATAGCACAGTAGCCATGTAGTTCAAAACTGCCAACATAGGCTCATGAATTGAATCGCAGTTGCTATATCTGGCCCATGAACTCATGCAAATCTCTAACAAAACCATTTTGTACAGGATGCTAGGGCTCTTAATATTTTTCGCCTATCCCACACTGATGAATTTTTATCCTTTTCACGAAAACAAATTGCTGAATGTAAATGCAATGGATGTTACTGTATTCAATGCTTATATATTGTTCAGGAATGCAAAACCAATACAAAATTAGTGTTGGAATTAAACATGTTATTGGACAATGAAGCACGGGTTAACATTATTTATGTACAATCATGCTTGTGTCGAAATACCTGGTGTCAACTACTGACTGCAAAGATAGCATTTTAAAACCTGAATAATATCAAGAATAAATGTTCACCGATTTGAAAATATAAGAGAATTTTTACGTCAATATGTTGAGCTTATTTTACACAGGAAGATAGGTAGGGTGCAGTCAAGAAAATCTGAAAGCATGGTTTATGGATGTATCCTCCTGCAGCTTTAAGGGGAGGAGTTAACCGGTGATAAAAATAAGCATGTACGCTTAAATTGCTGAATCCAGATTCTAAGATTTCATCTCATGGCTAATCCCTATGAAAATTTTAGAATGTAGTACAATATCAACTCAATATAATAGCACAGAAACTAACAACCAACACAAAGTAAATATACTACAAAACAAGTTGTGCTTCACCAATGAGTACCTGCCTGCCAAATGTATGAACGCTGTTTGCAGTCTGATATGATGAAGATACAGTACCACATATGTCCCTAGAAGAAACAGGACCCTGAACAGATCGATTGAACACAAGTTAGAAAGGCTAGACCTACTAGAGATGGATATTATGCTTGAGCAAGGAAAAAATATGTTAGGCGTTTTGCCACTGCCTAACGCTTAACTCACTTAGGTGTCGCCCAGGCGTGCCTGGGCATTCTGTACGGACGCAGCACGAAATGGTTATAGTGTGAAGAATGTACAGGCTGTAGTGTGGTATTGAATTCTTTCAGCTGTTCTGCAAAGTAAGTATTTCTGCCATCTTATCTCCCCTAGCACTTGACTACTACACAAGATAGAGACAACAACGCACTCGGTTTTTCTATTCATGAATCTCTTGTTGGCTGCAGTACACATGGACCCTAGCTGAACACTTTCTAGTCTTTATTCTGGATACAGCTGCATTCTACTAAAAGCTTATATATACACAGCAAATTAGGGAACCCTCACGCCACCTCCCTCACTGCAGTGATGGCAACCAGCCACAGCGAAGCTCGATCCTTGCTGGAATAGGTCAATTTGTCGTCAGAGTGGTTGAATCCTCGCCAGGGAGGATACATATACATACTTGCTGGGAAAGTCAAATCTGGCCGGGGAGATTGATATCTCGCCGGAGAAGGCTTATTCCTCACCGGGGGACCTTGACGCCTGATTTTTTTTGTACTGCCAAGTGCCAAAGCAAAGCATGCCTAAGCGAGCGCCTAGGGGCGCCTTTTTTTTCCTTGCTCGAAACAAGGATAGAAATAGATATTACGTGCATTGGAACCAGATAGGACATCATTCTATGACACGGCAGAAAGAGTAATGCATGTGGTTTTAATACTGCTCGAAGGATTGATCAAAGGTACAATACATAATTAACTTGCACTTCCGATATTCCAAGTAATCATACCATAAGCATAAAATTAATAATATACTGAATAAATAAAATGAGGAAATTAAACCTTAAAATAAGGAGATGATGACAATTTGTGTATTGCTGATTTATTTGGAGTCCTATAGTTGCTTCCAAGGCGATCAAAGGGTGTGGAAGCAGACAATCTTGAAATTCCAAGAAGTGGGGCCTTTGGAGATTTAGCTATTTGTATTGTGCCAGATTCTATTGATTTGACAGAAAGGGAGGAGGGTTCATGCAATCTAAGGCGTAACGGTGCCCCCTCTGAACATCTTGAACCCATATATGCCTTTGCAAGTTCTGCAGGTGAAGCAACTTGATCCTGCAGGAATGCATAAGGTTAAATTAATCATGTGATCAGAAGGAGAATGTCAACAGTACAAGTAACAAATGCGTCAGGATATAAAAACCTATTGAGTCAATAATATGATAGAAGTATCTATTGGTAAAGTCCAAATAACGATATGTTTACTTAACTTCCAAATAGCAAATAGTAGTAGTTCCAAACTTTTAAGCAAAATTATATTATATAGTATACAGTTAATTGCAAGAAAGTCTAATTTTTCATCAGTGAGTCGGAAACACTTTGAACATTTAAAAGGACAGCATGAATTGCATACTCACAGTGATACTGTATGATTTAATGGAGAAATCAACAGGTAAGTCTCTAGATCCCTTTTCCTTCTCGAGAGACAATGTTTGCTTTATATTATTAACTTCTGACTGCATTGTATTGGATTCAACAGTTCTGGATCGCAACAACCCAGTCAAATATTCAAACTCACTCCTACAGAACATACAGACAGTTATTCCGGAGAGATCTGTTAGGGCTACATTTCAGACATACGCAAAACAATGTGGAACACAGAACTTAAGCCAACTTATATATTTGTAATTTACATAATGCATACGATGAAGCAGAACATGAACTCAAGTTACAGATATATGGGAATCAACAAAATAAATGTGAGATTTGAATTGCATAAACAGGAAAACACATAAAGATGAATAAGAAACAAGGAATCAGAACAATAAGGGAGTTAGTTCCCCAGTGTTCATGTGATAAACATAACTGGATGTTGATTCGAAACCTGCAACAACAAAATAAAACTACTACCCTATGCCACAGTTCTATGCTGATCTCCCTTTGTACAAAATGCAATAACTCCACAGTTAGGCCCAACTACTCCAGGCTCGAGGAACGATATTAAGTAACTGTCTCGTGAACTATAAGTGCACCATGCAGAAAAGGTCGTTGTAAGTACCCAAGAGAATGTAAAGAAATTCACAGAAGGATATATTCTCTGCTGTATCAGGAAAAAATAGCAATACAGATGAGGATTTGAGGAAAATGTGAAAACACGTAAGAAACATTGGCAACTATGGTGATAGGACCATACAGATAAGGAGCCAAAATGATGCACGCGTGCCAAATATTGCAATCCTACAAAGCAAATAAAGGGAACCTTCCACATCTTGATACCAGGTATTGGCATTGCATGATACTTGTTTGCTACCAACATGACAAATATAAGCACTTATCGCTGAGAATTCCAGTAAATCCCAACAAAATATCAAAGGAACCAGCTAAGGATAACCCACAGTTCTTGATAGCGTGTGAACAGAAACATTCTTCCTCATGTACTATTAGTGCATTTCATCAGGACAAGGTGATGTGAATTTCCTAAATATCATATCCTTAGCTTGCAGAACATTGAACATTTGAAAAGTTCAGAATGAACTGAGGTGAGTACCACACTAACACTGCTCAAATGCTATATTAGAATATCCAATACTTGCCTTGTAAAGGTCTTCTGCTTCAACAATTCTTCAAGATCCATACTACCATTGAAACAAGAACTTAGAATGTCATCTCCATCAATGGGATAATTTTCAGGATTATCAGTAGACAGATTCTGCATGGACAGTAATAATGCTTGGAAACTCAGGATTACAGGAAATTATAAAGTCCAATAGGCTAGAGAAGTAAAATAATTAGCAGAGGAACAGTGTAAAAGTGTAACCTTAGAACAATAAGAAAATAGAGAAATGTGTCCTAAGGTTGGGCACACTATTAACTGGTCGAAGAAGTAATAATTAATAGATGGGACAACATCTGGTGATAGATACCACACCTTAGTTGTGCTGCCGTGCTACCAACAAACGGTAGCACCTCTAAAAAGTTTTGAAAATTTCTGAAAAAAATTGACAATATATATGTTTTTTTTTTGTTCAAATATGGATTTGAAGTTTTGTGGGATTGTAGACATATATTTTGTCATCAATATTCTAAAAAAATCTGAACTTTTTGCAGGTACTACCTTGCCGTGGTAGCATAGTACCACCTAAGGTGTGTTATCACTGCTTTTTGTCTTTTGAGAATGTTAAACCTCATGTATGTATTGGGCTATGTATTTGTACAGTAGAGAGTAGTACAGTAGCAGTAGCGTATGCGGGTGCAGTTTTGTCTCTCAGCACCCACGATCGCCTCCTCTCGAACATGGCCTGGCCACGATCACCATCGTGGGCGCACGCCCTCTGTTCTCCTTGTATAAGTGCTCTCATTCTCAATACGATCGGTGTGTTTGATCTTTCATTCGCAAACATGGTATCAGACGCAGAGGACTCGAATCCCTTTGCGCCCAACCACCATCCCTCTTCCGCTGCCATGGACACCAATCCCGTCGCCTCCCCCCTCTCCTCCGACGATGACACACCGGCTCCCGCCGGTGTCCTCCCACTGCTCTGGCGAGCGCTCCCCCCGCCCCCCCAGTCACCATGGCGCCACCGCTCGCGCCGGGAGCGTTTCCTTCCTCCGTTCTGCAGACCATTGGCATTCGTCATCACGTCCCCGTCACCCTAGATCTGCACTCCGGCAACTATGCCCAATGGCGCCGCTTCTTCTTCACCATCGTGGGCATGTTCGGCGTTGGTGACCACTCGTTGCCCCGGCCGCTCCTCGCCATCGCGATCCGGAGTGGACCATGATCGACCATTGCGTCGTGCACTGGCTCTACGCCATGATCTCTCCTGAGCTGCTCGACGTTGTCATGCAGCCGGACAACACCGCCGCCGTTCTCTGGGCGGCCATCGAGGAGATCTTCCGCACCAACCAGCTCTCCGGCGCCGTGTACATCGACGCGGAGTACCACACCGTCGTCCAGGGCGACCTGACGGTGATGCGGTACTTCGCACGTCTGAAATCCTTCACCGGCCAGCTCCGCGATCTCGGTCAGCCCGTCGGCGAGACACAGCAACTCTTCCACATGCTGCGCGGCCTCAGGCGCCAGTACCACGGCGCCATCCCTCACCTCACCGCGCGCGCGCCCCTGCCGACTCTTCTGCAGGCCCGCTCCTTCCTCCTGCTGGAAGAACATCGTGTGAAACAAACCACTCGTCTGCAGTCCGTGCACGCCCTCCTTGCGGCGCGTCCACAACCCGCCCCCACCACTCCCGTCGCCGACGGCAACGCCGCACGTGGACGTGGGCGCAACCGTCGCCGCGGCCGTGGAAACGACGGCAACGGCGCCCTGCCGCCTGCGCCGTCCCCTCCTTGTCCGGCCCCACTCCCTGGTCAAGCGCCAAGCGCCAACTCCTGGACCGGCATGGTGCAAGCCTGGCCTATGCCCTAGCGCGCACCCGGCGCCGGCGTGCTCGGCCCACGCCCCGGCGTCCCGCAGCAGCAGGCTCTCTTCACCCTCGGCTCGCCCGGCGCGAGCTCCAGCACGGGGCCCCCTCCGCCCTCCTCCCTGGCTTCACCTACGGCTCGCTGGGCGCGAGCTCCAACACGGCGCCACCGCCAGCCTCTCCGCCGCAGCCATGGGACATGGGCAGGCTCCAGACGGCGCTCGAGGCCGCGCACACATCTCCGCCGCCGGTCGAGCACCTCGGGCGCGTCGTCCCACATGACCTTCAACCCTGGTACACTCCACTCTCTTCGTCCTTCTCATCCCCCTCGCGACATAATTGTGGGCAATGGCGGCCGCATGCCGATCACACACACCGGCCGTGGCTCGCTCATTGCTTCCAACACCTCCCTCGAGCTCCACAATGTGTTGCTCTCCCCTTCCATCATCACAAATCTTCTCTCTGTTCGTTGCCTTACGCGTGACAATCCTGTGTCTGTCGAGTTTGACTCATTTAGGTTTTCTGTCAAGGATATCCGCACCCGCCTGGTAATCCTTCGGTGTGACTCGACCAGCGACCTGTACTCCCTGCGCCCTGCTCCTGCCGTCCCGTGCGCTAGCCCCTTCGCCAGCGTCGCGACCACAGAGCTGTGGCACAGTCGCCTCGGACACCCCGGCGAGGAGCCCCTTCGTCAGGCCCTTCGCAACTTTTAGTTCACCTGCGCGCCGTCCAACAGTCACTCATGCACCGCCTGTCGCCTCGGCAAGCACACGCGCTTGCCGTTCACCGCTTCCACGACTCGTAGCTATTTCCCCTTTCAATTACTGCATTTGGATGTATGGACCTCTCCTATAGTGAGCATTTCTGGTTTCGAATACTATCTTGTTATCATTGATAGCTGCACTCACTATGTTTGGACGTTCCCCCTTCGTTGCAAATCCGAGGTCATCTATGTGCTCTCCGCGCTCTATGCATACGTCCAGACTCAGTTCGAGCGCCCAATTCTGGCGTTGCAGACTGACAACGGGCGCGAGTTCGACAACCTCGCCGTCCGCTCTTTGCTCACCACGCATGGCACCGTGCTCCGGCTCACGTGCCCGTACACTAGCCAGCAGAACAGCAAGGCGGAGCGCGTGCTCCGCACTCTGAACAGGGGCGTCCGCGCACTCCTCTTTCATGCTTCTCTCCCAGCTCGCTTCTGGGCCGAAGCCCTTGCCACAGCCACTCCTCCTCAACTACAGAACCTGCGCTGCTAGCTCACCACACACGCCGCACGAGCTGCTCCTCGGCGTCCCCCCCCCCCCGACTACTCGTATCTGCGTGTGTTCGGCTGCTTATGCTACCCCAACACTACCTCCACAAACTTGACCACCGCTCTCTGCCGTGCGTCTTCCTCGGGTATCCACCTGATCACCGCGGGTACAGGTGCTATGCCCTCGTTTCTCGGCGTGTACTCACCTCCCACCATGTTCGCTTCGACGAGCTCACCTTCCCCTACGCCGCTCCACGCCTCCCTCTCACCCCCGCAGCCCCACCTCCCCGTCTGGTGCCCGCACCTATTTGTGCCCCGCCCGACGGCGGTTGCTCACCACCCCCCACCTCGTCACACCCACTCCCCACGTCGCCAGTCGACTCGTTTCGCGCGACCCCTCCTCGTTTAAACAGCACCGTCCGATCCTCATCCGACGCCTCTCATTCAAACCACCCGCGCGCGCCATCCGCCGGGCCCTCCTCTGCCGTTGGATCACCATCCACCGTGCCTCATTCAAACTCCCGCTCCGCGCACACGTCCGGGGGCCATGCACCTGCAGGATCGTCATCCGACGGCTCCTCGCTGCATGCACCATCACCACCCTCCCCCACTCCCGCTCCACCTGCTCGTGCGATCATCACACACGCACACGCTGGTGTTTTCCGCCCCAACACGAAGTATGCCAACGACTTCGTTTGCGTGGTCAACACCGCCCCCTCCACTGCCATCTCTCCCATTCCTCGCTCTGTCCGCGCATCGCTCCACAATGCCAACTGGCTCGCCGCCATGCGCGACAAGTTTGCAGCTCTCACCGGCAACCGTACTTGGGAGTTGGTTCCCCGACCACCGCGTGCTAATGTAATAACTGGCAAGTGGATCTATCGTCGCAAAACCCGTGCCGATGGCACCCTCGAGCGCTACAAAGCTCGTTGGGTTGTCTGTGGGTTCAACCAGCGCGCCGGAGTGGACTACGGCGGAACCTTCTCTCCGGTTGTGAAGCCGGCCACCATCCACACGGTCCTCACTGTCGCTGCCTCACGCCATTGGCCTGTGCATTAGCTGATGTGAAGAACGCCTTTCTTCACGGCACCCTGGAGGAAGAGGTCTACTGTTTGCAGCCTGCAGGTTTTGTCGATGCCGCTCGACCCGATCACGTGTGTCGCCTTTCCAAGTCCTTGTATGGCTTGAAGCAGGCTCCACGCGCGTGGTTTCTTCGCTTCGCCGGCTTCCTCGCCACCCTCGGGTTCACCGCGACGCGCTCCGACACCTCTCTGTTCACGCTCACTCATGGTACGGATGCGGCGTACCTGCTGCTGTATGTGGATGATATCATCCTCACCGCGTCCACGGACGCGCTCCTTCGCCGTATCGTCGCCTCGCTCACCACCGAATTCGCCATGAAGGACCTCGGCAACCTCCACTACTTCCTCGGCATTCGCGTGACGCGGTCCCCGGACGGCTTCTTCCTCTCTCAGGAGCAGTACGCTGAGGACGTCCTCGAGCGCGCTGACATGGACAACTGCAAGCCTGCACCGACCCCAGTCGACACCAAGGCCAAGCTTCCCTCCGCCATCGGTCCGCGCGTCGCCGACCCCACTGCCTACCACAGTCTCGCTGGCGCGCTGCAGTACCTGACGGTGACCCGCCCCGAGCTCGCCTATGCAGTTTAGCAGATTTGCCTGCATATGCATGACACTCGCGACTGTCACCCTGCTCAAGCGCGCCCTGCGGTACGTCCATGGCACTGTCTCTCTCGGGCTCCACCTTCATGCTTCCTAGACACTGGATCTTCAGGTGTACACCGATGCCGACTGGGCCGGGTGCCCTGACACTCACCGGTCGACGTCTGGCTACTGTGTCTTCCTCGGCGGCGCGCTCGTGTCCTGGTTTTCGAAGCGCCAACCTACTGTCTCGCGCTCCAACGCGGAGGCAGAATACCGCGGCGTGGCCAATGCCGTGGCGGAGTGCATCTGGCTCCGGCAACTTCTTGGCGAGCTCCGGTGTGCGGTCTCCACTGCCACGCTGGTCTACTACGACAACATCTCCGCCGTCTACCTCTCCAGCAACCCTGTTCATCATCGCCGCACCAAACATGTGGAGCTGGACATTCACTTCGTCTGCGAGCGTGTCGCTCTCGGCCACTTCTGCGTGCTGCACGTCCCAACTCATCAACAGTTTGCGGATGTCATGACAAAAGGCTTGCCAAGCGACGTCTTCCATGATTTTCAATCCAGTCTTTGCGTCGCGACGTCACGACTGCGCGGGGGGAGGGGGGGGGGGGGGTTAGACCTCATGTATGTATTGGGCTATGTATTTGTACAGTTGAGGGTAGTAGAGTAGCAGTAGCGTACGCGGGTGCAGTTTTGTCTCTCAGCACCCACGATCGTCTCCTCTCGAACATGGCCTGGCCACGATCACCATCGTGGGCGCACGCCCTCTGTTCTCCTTGTATAAGTGCTCTCATTCTCAATACGATCGGTGTGTTCGATCTTTCCCTCGCAAACAGAGAACACTTGCGAAATACTGCTGAAAGATAGGTGGTTTAAAGAGCTTACACTCGGTGTCTAGGCAGGATAAATGGTAAATTTAGTATACTAGCCATTTAAAAGAGCTTAAATTCAGCGTCTAATCAGGATAAATGGTTAAACAGTGCACTAGTACCCAAAAAAATAAAGAATATTAGAACAACGACGTGAACAGCATGGAGTTACAGAATCAGCTTACATTAGCAGTTCCTCCTCCGTTTTCTTCTTCTAGAATGTCGTTCTCTACATTCCAAAACCAGCTTGTGTGAGTTTGGTGGAAACCACTAACAATAAAATGAGAATTATCCCCCATTTCACAGGATAGATTGAACTAGCATCTTATTTACTGATTGCTAATAAATAAATCGCTAATCTGATAAAAACAGTAACCATGGTTCACACCATCGACTTCACCTATCGGCCGCCATGTGCATTGGCAAGCTATGATGATAAGCTGGAAAAACTTGGATGATTTGATTTTTACAGGATGATAGAAAACACTTCGCTCTAGTCGCAGATCAGACAAGTCAAACCGCCAACACAGCTAGCGGAGAATGCGCGCAAACAAATCAGCAAGGCACCAACCTAAAGGCGGCGGCGGCGGCGAGCAAGGAGCGTCGACCAACTCTGGTTCCGAAAGCGTAGGCGCGGCGAGCTGAGGAGGCGGCTTGCGAAACACAGAGGAGAGGAGGCGCGATGCGCCACCGGAGATGAGACGGGCGAGCCAGCCGCTCCCTTCACCGCCGTACGACGCTGGATGAGTAGGAGCAGCCGGGAGCGCATAGGGTGACGCAGCTGCGACGCGGGAGGGAGGGCGCCTACGGATCTTGCCTCCCGTGGCGGAGCCGCCGTCGTAACCTCCCCGAGACGCCATGTTACGGCGCCGATGTGGGGCTAGGGTTTTGGAGAAGAGAAAGGGAATTCGAAGAGAGGACGGGGTAAAATAGTGATTACAAGGGATCAGAGGGTTTAAGGCTGCCAAGAAAAACTTTGGTAAGTATCGACCGAGCAATAATAATGATTATTACTAGCACATATGTCCGTGCGTTGCAATGGGAAAGACAATTAGAATGTCTACCAAAGCACTAAGCACTCATCAACGCGACTCTACAACACCCAACGGTGCAACCTGACGGCAACCGAGAGGTGCATGCCAAGGTCTAGCAGAAATGTACATTAGTCAGGCATTAAAAACCATGATAGGCATGCGATATTTTTGATATGCTTTTTTGTATGACAATTTATTGACACCATACATGAATAAATCAAAGTTGAACAAAACCATTAGATTGAAATCTACTTTATCCCTTTCAGTTTCTTGAGGCTATCTTAGGAATTTGAGCCAACCCACTTTGTCCAATTAACACACTTGCTTTTTCTCTTGAAAAATAGATTAGCTGTTAAAAAAAAAGGACGAACTCACTTGCAGCAACAACACCAGTCCATGCACGCTCACCCCTCGCTGAAACTTCTTGGAAATTAGAAAATAGCACCCACAAATCCGTCCAAGATTTTATTTAGAAGAAAAAATCTCAAGGGAGCAACATAATTTTGGGACGGAGGGAGTATGTCCAGCCTCGTTTACAGCTAGCAACTCTAACTCATCCCTCAATGTTCATGTTTATCTTCAGTCTCTCCCACAATCCCACACCTCATCGTGTTTTCTTTAAGAAATCCCACACCTCATCCTTTATTTATTAACCAAGGAGCTTGTTAATTGTCTACCCATTGGTGTATATAAATTGTAATGATTTCATGAACAGTAGCAAGGCGGGACTACTAATTCAAAGGTTGTTGGTTGTATATATAGCCTTAAAAAGAAAGGACGTATCCTGAGTTTGATCCGCAGGAGTAATAATATTTTACGTATTCTTGAAGCCCACTCACATGGTGCGTTGTGCAGGCCCATCAACACATTGCGTTCGATCCGCTGGATTACATGACGCGGCCCAAGCAGCGCTAGTGGCTTCTGTGCCAATAAAATATACGAAGTCCAGGTTTAATTCAATATAAATATAAAATGTTCGTTGCGTTTATCAGAGAGACTTGTGGTAGGTGAGTCGGCTAGTTCGTTGTGCTTTGGATGTAGGGGCCCGGGTTCGAATTTCTATCTTGTAATTTTTATTAGTACGAATTTTGATGCATATGATGTGGTTCCCGAATTAGTACCACCTCATATATATGTTTTAAATTCAAACTGAAAGCGTAAATTTACAACAAGAAAATGTATTGTGACGGTGAACCCACGGAGTCAATCCGTGCTTTATTATTAGGGATAGATGATGACTTTGATCGAAAAGACCGTTGCATAGCCCCTAAATTTCTATTTTTTAGGTGAAAGGAAGATTTTATTTCATCAATCAAGACATAAGTCATTCTTACAAATTTCAAAAAAAAAGTCATTCTTACAAATATCACAAATATCAGGGACGTCTCCTGGTTCCGAACCCGATCACACCACAGTGCAACCTTCTGTCTGTCCAAAGGAGGTCAGATAATGGCTTGCACTTTCCTATGAACATGAGATAGCTTGAACATCTCCCCTTCCCTCAAAAGCCTTTGAATTTGATCAGCCAACATGGTATAGCAAGACCGGTTCTTGTTCGGGCCATTAATCATGTTAAAAGCGACAAGGCAGTCCGTCTCTACTTCTATTGGCATCTCCGTCCATTGCAGACGAGGTTGATGTCCTTCATGCAAGCTGAGAGCTCAGCCTCCAATGGTTCTATACATGTGCGCAACTCTCTACAGGATGAGAAAATGATGTCGCAGGTGGAGCCAGACAGAATCATGACCGCTCCCGCAGTTCCTGATGTGGCGCAGAACGATCCGTCAACGTTCAATTTTGCACATCCTTGAGCCGGAGGAGACCACCTGGGTGGGGCATCATTGATGGGCTGAGCATGCGGTAATGGCCTGTTTTCAAAAAGCATACCGTATTGGTGCAGTATCCTTCGCTCATTTCCCTAAGGAGGCTAATAGATCGGCGCACAATCTTGCTAGACATAATTTCAATTCAAATTCTACTTTGTTTGGGATGGTGATCCTCCGAGCTTTTTACTTTCGAATATTGTGGATGATCTAACTTTAACTTGAGTTTAATAAAGTGCGCCAAGTGGTTTAAAAAAATCATTCTGCATGTGATGGTCATCATTTATGAAAACCAAATCGAGCGTGCGAAACTTCGTATTTGGAGATTGTGGGGTGTTACTTTGGAGCATACATCATTGCCAACCGCTGACGCGGGAGGGAAGTTTCACCTATCACATCTCAGTTTTCACGTCCATCTTCTCTTCCCGCCAATGGTGCAGACGGCTAGACGCCCATGATACGAGGAAGCGTGTCAATTAAAGGCGGTCGCTGCATGCCAAGTGCTCGCCATGTTTTCCCAACACCCACGGCTATAAAATGGTGGTCGCCATGTTCAAATAGCTCATATGCACGTCGCTCACAACCTCCACTTCCCTCATTGTTGCCATGTCGCTTCCCTCACAACCGGACTGAGTGTCATTCTCGTATGAGGAGGAGCTAATTGTGAACAAGGAGGAAGTAGAGTAAAAGGCCACCCTCACAACCTCAAGAATGCAGTCGTTGTGACATGCTAGAGACCATGTAGGAAGATCCTCCTCTCAATGGGTGGCTAGATGGGGATCCCAAAACACACTTCCTTGTTTGGGATATCGAACACGACTAGCGTGCATATCCTGTGTAAGTAGGAGAGGCCTCGCCCATAGAATTCACATTGGCCTCCACGTGCTCCCATCACCTCACCGTTAAGGATGCATGGGATGACTGTTATGTCGCCAACGCCTCTGTCGCCTGCCCCAACGAAATCTTCAAGGATGAGCGCTATGTCGCATACGCCTCAGATGTGCGCTACGTCACCTATGCCTCGTGTGTTTGCCTCGACAAAATCTCTAAGGAGACCGTCGTCGAGGCAGGCGTTGGTAGTGAAGATGGGTCACGCTATCTGGCTTCATTACGAGGAGGCACAAACAGATTTGGCGGCAGAAAGGGACCGCATGATAGGACGTAAATTCGCGCCATATTGGACCTTACCCCCCTCAACGACGTCCACAGGGATGGCACAAAGACGAGGTCGTCGAATCCTCGAACTGTTACGCCTAGAGAATGAGTAGACTCGTCACATATGCATGTGCCCCATGCATAGCATTCACCATCAATCTCGATAATATTCAAAATCATGCTACAGTTGCTAAAAAACAACATTTTTGAAACCTATGATATGAAAATGATGCTAATCAACTTTTCTCCCCCATCTAAGAACTTTGTAATGCGATGTTAGTTCAAATTAGTGTTTAATCCTTCTAGGTGAGTTTACGGCTATTGAGGTGATGCAAAAAAATAGAAAAGGAAAGAAAAAAATGGAGGTTGCGTTATGGTGACTCTATGTTTGCTCACAACCTCCACGGCTTCCAAATGCATATGAAGCGCTCCATATACGTTATGGAGGTTGCCAATATGGTGACTTGGCTAGAGTTTGCTCTAACTAACCAATCGCTAGCAAAAAAACTGTCACTAAATATTGGTATGCCAATTTTTTGCCATCAAACCAAGTATGCTCTATAAGTGTAAAAGTAAATAGGAAAACCTTGATGGCCCACTTCTACTCACACAAGACCTGCGTAAGGAGGGCCGAGGACTCCCCCCCCCCAACCCCAACCCCACCCCCACATACATACGAAAGAAGAAGAATCTATAGAGGTGTCCCAAGCGCAATCAGGTTGAACGGAGTAGCCCGATCCCACCAGGGAAACCTTGTAACCCTAGCTCGACCAGACATATAATGCAAGCAAAGGAGAACCCTAGAGTTAGTTGAACCCCCACCTACCACTGTCTTAGCGCTCACCACCGCCAAGCCAAGAGCTTTAACCCAATAAACAGACATCTCCTACGATCTGCATGGTCGTTGGCGAGCACCTGAGCAATACAAAAACTAGAGGTAGGAGTAGGACCCTACCACCTCCCGGAGGGCCCTAACCTGGGTAAAACACGTGTTTCGTGCCTCACCACCTTGGTCCGCCGCTCGCACACCCTTTCAAACAAAACAGTCACCACTCGATGGGATTGCCGGTGCGAAACTCCGACATTTGGCACACTAGGCAGGGGTTATGCGTGTAGATCAATCTGATTGGATCGGGATGGCCCCCATTCCTGATAGGGTCAACACCTTGGCGCATGGGCAAAACCTCTCCTCTGATTCCTTGAGGTTCATCACCAACGCGGCGGGGAATTTGGTCCTCGCCGCCTCCTTCCTCGAAGGCTAAGCTTTCCATTTTGGGAACATGAGCTTTGTTGCCAACAACACGGGCGAGTTACAATTGCAAGGTGCGGCTCCCGACTGGTTCCCATGCCAAGTTTTTGCCACCTCGATGGCATCAGCGGCGAGGGATGAAATTTGTTGGGCGACTTGGTAGTGGGTGGGTCCTCTACCTCCCACAGAGGGGCAATGGCTCCCGCTCAGATGGGATCTTACCAAAGGTATGCACCTCGCACAACCCGAGGACTCGCCGAGATGATCATGGGTAGCACTTCATTTTTTATGGGTCAGACATCCATGCGAACAGGCAATCCTGAAGCCCCTCGGTTCTTGATGTGGTTAGAGACTCTAGTCAACTTCGGGCCCGAAGATCACCCCAAGCATGTTCCTCAACCGGGCAGATAGACCCTTAGCGGAGCGAAATCCCACCAGATCCCTGCATAGGGTTCCTCATGGGGCGGAGTGTGCATAGAGGATCATATTGGGGTACACACAGGACACAGATCTACCCAGGCTCAGGCCTCCATGGTGGAGTAATACCCTACATCCTACATATGTGATTGTATTGATTGTGTTTCTCTCGTGGAGAGATGAGATGATAGATGCCGACTTGGGAGGCCCCTGCCTTCCCTTATATAAATGGGTGAGGGCTAGGGTTACAAGTGCCCAAGTCGGTTTACATGGCTTGGCACCCAAGTTTTCTACTAGAGTACATGTATTGTGGTACAATTAATGTATATCATTCCAGAGGAGGCCCACCGTTAGTGGTGAGGGCCTACACTATGTCCGGGCTCCAAGGCAAGTCTAGTGCCCTTGTTCCCTGGTCGGGTACCCCCGGTGTATGCCACCGTTAATAGCCCCCGAGCGCGTCTGGAGTTGGAGTCCTTCGTCTTTGGGGGCGAGAACGAAAGCATGCTCCGTCTGTTTCAGCGATGGTTGTGGCATGTCTTCATGAGTCCAACCTCGAAAATACTTGGATTTGCCAAGCGTGTGGCCTCTTGAGCACCCTCAATGTATTGTTTCGTCGGTATCTTGTTAGCATTACGGTTGATGTTGAACCGAATGCGTCGTCTTGGGGACTTGGATTGCTTGGCAAGGTATCACTACTACAGGATGCTGCTAAGGCGACACTACGATCAGAGATCCTTCGACTAAACTGTGTGCGATGCAATAATCACAAACGTGGTGTAAAAAACCATCAAAAAGGTGCAAAACGTTTGCGATGGTGGATGCATCAAACACGGTGTAGATTTTAGTTGCGTGTGCGATGCAGGGCATACTGTTCAGTTCAATTAATTGTTTGCGATGAGGAGGAACAAAAGAAACGGGCAGCCAGATGAAGGTGTGTGCGATATATAGCATACGGTTCACTCGGATGGTCTGTTTGTGATTAGGCAACACAAAAGAAACGGTCAGCTGGATCAAGGTGTGTGCGATATATGGCATGCGGTTCAATCAGATGAACTGTTTGCTTTGAGCCAAGAGAACAGAAACGATTCAATATAACAAGATGTGTGTGATACGAGGTAAACAGGTCTGTAATCGGAAATATATGGGGAGACCTATAACAACACAGACGATTCCTGTTAACAAGCCGTGTGTGTTTTGAGCAAACGATTGCTGGTATACAATTGTGAGTGATTGATGAAAACATCACCGACGGGTTCCATTGTTTAGTCCGTGTGCGATGTGATTTTCTTTGTCCACACAATATATATACTTAAAAAGACAACATTGCATTGCATAACCAAATTAGGCATACAATTACACAAGTGACTACACACATAGCATTTCCACACACCAAAGTAAGCAATTACATGCATACTAAACTAAGAGAAACGAGGATCTAATCATCTACTTATTGTCGCGACGACGCTTGCCATTGCTCTACTTCCGGATGGATCCCTGGCCATTTTGGGGAAGGAGGCACTTCCTCATGTCAACGATCCGCTTGTACATGTTGTAGCTCGTGTACGCCTCCTTGACCGCATACACGACGTGAGCTTTGTCGAGTATCTCCATCCAGGCCGAGTGCCAGGCATGCTTGTCCTTGTTGTAGGAATCCTTCATGTCTCTGTAGTAGGGGTCGATGATGGCCTCGACGAGGTGAACCGGTGAGTCCTTCTCATGCTCCTTGCTCCCACAGATCTTGTATTGGCCCTGGATGTCGACAAGATTCTGGCAGGCGGTGCGCGAATTCTCGAGCGCCTTTACATTGTTGGTCATGTCCATCGTAGCGAACATGTAGTGGGGGTTGTTGACAAACCTGGTGAAACGTCGCAAGGCCTTGTGGCCAAGCAGTAGTGGTAGACGAGGACGTGGTGGCGCACGCACATCTGGGTGACAACGACCTTGGGACGAGACCCGACACGAGCGTGGGTGTACTCGAGGTCAAACCCGACCACCTTGTACTTCTCCTCGGCAAGCAACAACTCCATGATGTGGATGGCATGCTCCACCCAGACCGGATCGTTGGTGTACACCATCGAGAGGTCCGTGAAGGCGTGAACCTTCTGTGCATGTCCACCACGGCATGCATGGTGAACTGCTGCTCATCGTCGGCAGCCGCTCGGAGCGCCATTGGAGCCGCGTAGGATACCCTCTAAGAATTTCTTGTGGTGGGTGTGCTTCTTGCAACGGTGGGGCGCGATCGAAAGCTTTAAGAGACACAAGGGTTAAATGGCTGTTGTAATAAATGGGGGCCAACCGGCCTGTAATCGTCACGTCATGTCACGGCATTCATAGCGGAGGATTCCAGTGCACGCTTGACAACACCGCACCACACGCGTTTCGTTTGACCACACGTGGGCTCGAAGAGGCGCCAAATGTATCGTCGGTGAGCCTGTTCCCACGCTACCACACAGTTTACCATGCTAGCTTCCCGCCCGGCTAGTTTGTCCACGCCTCGGCTGGAAGAGGGACAAATTGTGGGTGTTTATTGGCAAAAAAGCTTTGTAAAAATGAAGTGTGTGGAATGACTCCGGTCATAATTTTACCCGTGGGTGATGAGGTCAAAGTTACACAGAAGGGTGATGATGGACACTCGAGTGCAATATTTAATTATGCGCTCTACGGGGCACGTGGTTGAAGAAACCAACTATGTGCAATAATGTCAAAGATCACAGTCAAGTTAGCTATATAGATCGTGTGTTGTGAGACTGACAAGGTAAACAGATTCGAGAATGGTTAATAAAATCTAAGACCACTTCATATTAAGGTCAAAATAGTGCTACCAATATACGAGTATCATACGATGCCATTTCAACGATTGTACCACAAAAGCTCGAAATATTACAAGGTTCAAATTCTAGAGTTATATGGCTCAAATTCGAAGATTACAAGGTTTAAATTGATATTAGAAATGAAATTCAGCTCATCAGCTGCAGACGCTCGCGCTAATCCGCTGAACATGGATATCAGAGAGGTTCAAACTAATATTACCACTTCTAAGTCTGGTTTCAAAACCTCATAATTCTTGCAAAGGGGTCAACCACTGAGAAGTCATGTATGGGGTTGACAAGATGACTTCCGATTACTCTATCATCTGAAGTTCCAAATTGAAAATCAACATTTTCGGAGCCTATTCCATTCTGCCGCAGGCGCCGGCGCTGATCAACAAACCATTCATTTTTGCAAAAAAAATGTAGGGCAAACCTCATTACCTTCAGCACCTTTGCTCTGAAAACAAAGAACTTGGCGAATATAATCTCCGGTAAGGTCCCTCGGTAGGAGTTGAAAGTAATTTCTGAGAGGTGCAGATCTAGGCATTCGACGTGATTGTTATATTATATCACATTATCCACCACTGGGCCTAATCTTATCTGCAAAAGAAGAAAACGTGTTAGTGCCTACATGTAGTTTTGAACACTACTATAGTCCTATTTGGTTTGCAGGATTTGTAAAATGCACTAACATGCCATCTTCGATCTGACATGATTAACATGGCCATTTGATTAAATTCTAGAAAAATGTAGCCTTCTTCATAAGAGGTTGGAGTGGATGAAAAGTTCTCTAAGAAAACAAGTACAGATGAATCCAAAGGAGAAATGCTTATGGATTGTAACCATATATGGATCAAGCAACCAATATGGGGGAGGGGACATGTATGTACTGAAATCCTCCAAAAGAATCCTTCAGAAATCATAGTACATTGTCATTGTAAACTTGGAAAAAGGTGTCAAAAATTGAACTCCCTTATGGTTAACATTTAATAGGAAAGGAACATCTCGATATATAGCTTCTCCAAGCATGGGAAGCATCTCAGGAAACTGAAAACTTGCTCCAGGTTAGGGCCGATAGATTCTAGTGCCAAGACCTTCACTGTGTGCAGTTTCGGGGTCAAGCTTGTTGGAATCATTTTCTGGATGACAGATGAACAAACATCTTCAAAATTAGAAATATTGTTAATTTGTAGAAGGAGAGGTAGAAGGCGACTGTTGTGCCTGAATGGGTGTGGATCCAATTGAAGGAAATATGCCCTAGAGGAAATAATAAAGTTGTTATTTATATTTCCTTATATCATGATAAATGTTTATTATTCATGCTAGAATTGTATTAATCGGAAACTTAGTACATGTGTGAATACATAGACAAAACAGAGTGTCCCTAGTATGCCTCTACTTGACTAGCTCGTTAATCAAAGATGGTTAAGTTTCCTGACCATAGACATGTGTTGTCATTTGATGAATGGGATCACATCATTAGGAGAATGATGTGATGGAAAAGACACATCTGTTAGCTTAGCATGATGATCGTTTAGTTTTATTGTTGTTGCTTTCTTCATGACTTATACATGTTCCTCTGACTATGAGATTATGCAACTCTCGAATACCGTAGGAACACCTTGTGTGTTACCAAACGTCACAACATAACTGGGTGATTATAAAGATGCTCTACAGGTGTCTCCAAAGGTTTTTGTTGGGTTGGCATAGATCGAGATTAGGATTTGTCACTCCGAGTATCGGAGAGGTATCTCTGGGCCCTCTTGGTAATGCACATCACTCTAAGCCTTGCAAGCGATGTGACTAATGAGTTAGTTGGGGGATGATGCATTACGGAACGAGTAAAGAGACTTGTTGATAACGAGATTGAACTAGGTATGATGATACCGACGATCGAATCTCGGGCAAGTAACATGCCGATGACAAAGGGAATAACGTATGTTGTTATGCGGTATGACTGATAAAAATCTTCATAGAATATGTAGGAGCCAATATGAGCATCTAGGTTCTGCTATTTGTTATTGACCGGAGATGTGTCTCGGTCATGTCTACATAGTTCTCAAACCCGTAGGGTCCGCACGCTTAACGTTCGATGACAATTTATATTATGAGTTATGTGATTTGATGGCTAAAGTTTCTTAGGAGTCCCGGATGAGATCACAGACATGATGAGGACTCTTGAAATGGTCGAGAGGTAAAGATCGATATATTGGAAGGCTATATTCGGACATCGGAATGGTTCCGAGTCATTCGGCTATTTTTCGGAGTACTGGAGAGTTACGGGAATTCGCCGGGGGAAGTTAATGGGCCTTATTGGGCTTTAGTGGAGAGAGGGAAGAAGGGCCATGAGGTGGCGTGCGCCTCCCCCTGCCCAAACTGAATTGGACAAGGGGTGGGGCGCGGGCCCCCTTTCCTTCTCTGATGTAGGGTAGAACCCTAATCGCCCGATCTTTCACGAAAGGAGCGGATCCCGCGATGAACACGAAGAACACGAGGGGAAAACAAGGGGAATCACAAGGGAAAACATGAGAGAAACACTAAACCAACATGAAATGGTTACACATGTGCTAGATCCTCGAGTACATAAGAGAAGATACAAGATCCAAAGTCAACAACGGACGATACAAGAGGTAACCGATCTTCTCCGTGAGGAGGTCTTGAGTTCTTCTCCAAAAGGAGGTCTTGAATCCAAAGGGATCTTCTCCGTAGAGGCCGCGGTCTCTCTCATGGAGTAGATCCGATGTGGATGAGCGTAGCTCTATCTCTAAATATGAGCTAAACCAACGCCAACCCTAACTAGGAGGAGGTGGAAGAGTATATATAGTCTAGGGACACGAAGGGGTAAGTGGGGGATACATGGGCCTAGGGCCCGATCTCTGTGCATAGACAGACGCCGGTCGTCCGACAGGTACCAGATGTCCGGTGGCTCGCGAGGGTCCGGTCGTCCGGTACTTGTCGGACGTTCGGCATTTCGGCTCGTTTGAGGTGGCGCCGGATTTCCAGGGGCGATCGGACGTCCGGGCGCTGGAGTGTGTCGGACGTCCGGCACTTGTCGGACATCCGCTCGTTTGGCTCGGGTGCAGGATCGCCGGTTGTCCGGTCCGGGCCGGTCGTCCGGTGGGTCTTCAGGCATCGAACATCCGGTCCCGGCCGGTCGTCCGGTGGCTGGAGCTTCTTCTGTAGCCCTTCTTCTTGTTCCTCGCGCTTGGTGTCCTCGCCTTCTGGTCCATGGGCTTCCTCTTGGTTCCTGGACATGCATACCACACAAGTTTGAGGTAGTAGCCATGTCTCACATGTGGAAAGTGAAAGTTCGGAGAGGAGCGAGTTCACCTTGTGTCCAATGGTGTATAGTCGAGGTCTCATCTTATGTATCCTTGGGGCTTGGAGAGTAGTCAGAGTGTACATGGGGATGAATGTGGGATGCTCCGCATCATCTCCCCCCCTTGGGAAAGATCCGACCTCGGATTGTGATCCTCATCACCATGGAAACGGTTGTCGTGGATGGACTTGTAGTTGGACGGTGTTGAAGGCATGGCACAATCCAAGTACTCCAAGGTGTCTCCGGTATGTGGTACATGCAAAATGAGCAAACACGAAGTACACTTGGAAATACAATGGTTAGCGCACACAAAGTGTCCATCAAGTAAACATGTGTCCATGCGACAATATTGATCATGACAAGGTGCATGAAGCTTATCCAAAAGAGATGGAATGGTATGCAAAGCATTCATGGGAGCAAAAGCATTCATTGCACACACAAATGTGTTGTGAATATGATCAATGCAACCACGGTGCAAAATGATGTCATAATGAGACGGTTTATCAATAGCATGAATATGGTAATGGATGCTCAATGTGATGTGATCATGCAATTGATGGTAGGCAATAAGATAATTGTGTATGAATATGCCATCAAGGTATATCACAACAAATTTGCTACGGAAATTCATAAGCTCATATATCATGGATGACATGGGAATACAAGATGCAACAAGGCAATCATAATGGGAGTCAATCCATGCATAAGATGCAAATTTGTCATGCGTGTAAGATGTCCAATGAGCATGACAAGTGTGAGCAGAATCAACAAATATGGAGGTGTTGGTGTACCAATGCTCGATGTCGTGGCATGAGTGGAGGTTCGAAGGTGCATCCAATAAGTCCGAGCGCTCCTCAATGCGAAGGTCCATAGAGCCAATCTTCAATGTCGGTCCTCCATCCAATAGGTGCAACATGTATACAAGAAGAAGGAGAAAATAATGAAAGAATGACCCATCCAATATGCGTACTTGAGGATGGCTCAAAGGGAAGGAGTTCACCTTTAGGAGATTGTCGCAAAAGTTGGTGTTGCACATCGTGTATGCCTTCGCATGACCAAGTTGTCGCATAACAGCACCGCCTTGTGAATCCTCCAAAATGAAAGAACATGACAAACACTTGGAAAAACAAATGAGGTTAGCGGAAATGCAAAACCTATCATTCGTGTGGTAAGATACCCAACAAGTGTATGCATCATGCTCATCATAAGAAAGGACAAGGGAGCATTTCATAGTATGGAGGCATATTATGCGAGAACAACCAGATACAATAGGCTCAATCAAGCAAGCATGCATCACAAGTAAAGTGTCCAAGTCTCCACGATCAATAAGCATAGCAAGTTGGCACTCAATACAAGTGGATATGAGAGATGCCACTAATGGAAACAAGAGACAATGATCAAGACAAATCAAGTGAGAGGCATGGATATATACGTCATCAACCCAAGAAAGTGAGTAAGAATGGAGCATGGGTGATGCGACAAAGCAAGCAATCATAGAGATCAAGTCAAAGAAGTTAGTAGTGCGAAGATGCAACATACTAGGAGGAATCATGGCAAGCATGTCATGGGTGCAAATAGCGTGCATGAATAATTCACATGACATCACAAGCATGAAAACAAAATATGAGCAAAGTAGGTTCATGGTGTTGGCAAGAAGTCCTATGTAAATGCCAATGGAACATCATGACTCTCCCAACACAACAAGCATCAATAGCATGAGGCACATGATAAACATGGCAATAGCAACAAGGATCTCCACCAAGCATGCAAATACACATAGGAGTAGCATAATGGTGAATCATGGGTAGATGCAAGCAAGGGTCACAATTGCATGGCAAAGGCATAGAAGCAAGCATAGCATGCAAAGTGAACAAGGTAAAATGAGCATGAAGCGACAAGCGGTATATAGCCCATAGTCGTGTGAGAGCCAAGTGAAAGAGATGCGCGTAGTCGTTGCGCGAAGAGAGCGGTGGGAAGGATAGTTCACGGGATCCCAAGTCATCTTTGCTCTCAAGAGCTCGTCTCATCAACTCATGGGATTGAGAGGTTGACGAGTATATGTGAGTACCTACACAAAACAAAGACAAAGGGAAAATTGTGTGTGCGTGGTATATGTACACATCATCCATCATGATGCGCACGTGCAAGTGTTGGTTAGCACAAAACATCCAATGCTCGAATAAATGAGATGCGTGATATAGAAACATGTCATCCATCATGATAGGTTTGTTGTTATGTATAGCATAATGGGGCACTTCTCTTGTGTTAAAACACCTCCTATGCCATTACCGCTAGCATCGCAATGAATCTCAAAGGTTTTGTCAAAGTTGGGTAACACAAGCATGGGAGCATGAGTAAGCAAATTCTTGAGCTCATTGAAAGTGATATCTTGGGATGGTCCCCAAACAAAAGGCACATTCTTCTTGCTCAAAGCATGCAAAGGCGAAGCAATGGTGCTAAAATCTTTCACAAAGCAACGATAGAAACCCGCAAGGCCAAGAAAGCTACACACTTGTTGCAAATTGGTTGGTTGTGGCCAAGTCTTAATAGCATTGATCTTGGACTCATCAACATGAACACCCTTAGAAGATACAAAAAAACCCAAGAAAATGAGCTTGTAAATGCCAAAAAGGCATTTCTCCATATTAGCATAGAGATGCTCTCTTTGAAGAGTTTGTTAAACGGTTCGGACATGGGTGACATGCTCCTTGATCGACTTGCTAAAAACAAGGATATCGTCAAAGTAGACCACAACAAACACACCAATCTAAGGGCAAAAGACATGATTCATAAGTCGCATAAGAGTACCCGGTGCCAAACTTGGTTTTGAAAGCGGTTTTCCATTCATCACCCTCTTGTATGAAGATTTGATAGTAACCACTTTTAAGATTGATTTTTGAAAAGATAGTGGCACCACTAAGTTCATCAAGCATATCAAGGCGTGGAATGGGATACCTATAACGAACGATGATAGCATTGATAGGTCTACAATCGGAGCACATGCGAAAGCTACCGTCTCGTTTTGGCACAAGAATGACCGGAACGGCACAAGGGCTCAAACTTTCACGCACATGTCCATGGTCTATGAGATGCTTTACTTGCCTTTGTATTTCTTTGGTTTCTTCGGGGTTGACGCGGTAGGGAGCTTTGTTCGGAAGCGGTGTTCCGGGGATGAGGTCGATGCGGTGCTCAATGCCTCATAGTGGAGGTAGTCCCGGAGGTAGCTCGTCGGGGAAAACATCGTGAAATTCCTGCAAAAGAGAAGACAACACTAGAGGAAGAGTGTGAGAGGTGTTAGCTTGTGGTGCATTGTCCTTGCACAAAAGGACGTAGTGTAGGACACTAGATGGGTTCTCACACACTCCTCTTATCTCACTTTTGGTGGCAAATAGGATTAAGTTCTTTTTGTCGCTCATCGTGGAGGCGCTCGATTTGGGCTTGTGGCGCTCACTCTCTTTTTGGTGGCTCGCTCTCTCACTAATCTCTCCATGATGGGTGGCTTGCTTGTCGGCGATCACTTGGCTTGGAGACATGGGACGAAGTACGTACTCCTTGCCCTTCATCTTGAAGATTTAGTGGTTCGTTCGGCCGTTGTGGATGACTCCTCTATCAAATTGCCATGGGCGTCCAAGGAGGAGGTGGCAAACGGTCATTGGAACTATGTCACACTCCAAAGTGTCTTCGTAGGCGCCAATTTTGAAGGAGACTTGTACTCGATGCTCGACTTGGATAGTGCCGGAGTCGCTAAGCCATTACACTTTGTATGGATGTGGGTGCTTCGTCTTGGGCAATTGGAGCTTGGAGCAAAGTTCTTCACTTGCGAGGTTATGACAACTCCCTCCATCGACGACGACCTTGATAGATCGTCCATTGATGCCGGCTTTGGTGTGGAATATGTGGCATCTTTGGTCTTCTTCTTGGTGATGTTGGAGAGTCAAGACCTTGGAGACAACAAGAGCGGGACTTGAATCTTCATCGCAAAGGACTTGTTCCTCTTCATCGTTCACTTGCCGGTGTATGGCGACTTGCTCGAGAGCATCCATTTCTCCTTCACTCATCAAGTCGTAGGTGCCGTCGTCGTTGAGTATCATGGTCCGCTTGTTGGTGCACTCATAGGACTTGTGGCCTCGGCCTCCACATGTGAAGCATTTGAAGGAACTCGTCTTGACGGTCTCATCGGTTGGAGTGGATGATGATGAAGCTCTAGGCCTGAAGTTGCTTGTAGTAGGAGGATGACTTGGAGTAGACGAAGCTTTCTTGGAGCTCGACTTGTCGATGTTTCTTGTAGAAGGCTTGGTAGACGGAGTTGGAGTCGTTGAAGCTTGGGTGTTGGAGAAGTCGTATGACTTGGATGAGAACTTGGCATACTTGTAATCGTCTTGCACTTGACGTTCCGCTTTGGTAGCTTGATGCACTAGCTCGATGAGGTTCGAGTATGGTTGGAAGTCGGCGATCTTCTTGATAGGATGGTTGAGTCCATTCAAGAAACGTGCCATTGTTTGCTCATCATCTTCCGTGACATTGGCTCGTATCATGGCAATCTCCATCTCCTTGTAGTACTCTTCAACGCTCTTGGTTCCTTGCTTGAGTAGTTGGAGTTTCTTGAAGAGGTCGCGGTTGTAGTAGGTAGGCACAAAGCATGCTCTCATGACATCCTTAATTTGTGCCCAAGTAGTGATGGGTGGTTCACCTCTTACCTCTCGGCGCTCGATGACTTGTTCCCACCAAATGAGGACATAGTGTTGGAACTCAAGGGATGCCATCGCGATCTTCTTCTCTTCGTCGTAGTTGTGCAAGCGGAATATTTTGTTGACCTTCAATGCCCATGAAAGGTATTCTTTGGGATCGTTGCTTCCGTTGAACTTGGGCATGGTGAACTTGAGCTTTCCGTAGCGTTGCTCTTCATTGTGTTGGGGTCAGGGATGATGACGCCCATGTTGTTGATGATTGTCAAGATCGTGTTGCTCTTGGTGAGGAGGGTTGTCAACCTCATGTTGCTCTTGTCGTGGAGGATTTCCATTGCCATCATTCTCTTGATTAAAATGTTCTTGGCGAGCTTATGGAGGAGCTTGTCGAGCTCGAGGAGGAACTTGACGATGCACGCGAGCTTGAAATCTTCGTTCTTGAATTTCTTCGCGAAGTGCTTCTTCATGTTCACGAGCTTGTCGGCCTCGGTTGGCTACGGCTCGACTTAAATCTCGGATGGCTTGTTGCGCCGCAAGTGCTTGAGCATCACGGAGTTGTTGTTCTTGGCGTTGTGCCTCGGCATCTTGTGCATTTTGGTGTAGACGTGCTCGCTCTTCCTCTTCATGTTGGCGTTGTCGTTGCCGTTCTCGTGCTAGCGCGAAAGCCTCTTGGGTTTGACGTTGTCAGTGCTCTTGAGAGACGGTGTCGCGTAGAGGATTGAGGCTTGCTTGACGATCGTTGCGTGCGGCACGACGGAGAGGGTGACATCGGAGTGTCGACTTGAGCGAGTCCTTCTTGATGAATACGAAGTGGAAGAAAAGCGGTTGAGCAACAAAGCACGAATTTCGTCCATCCTTGCATCATTCTCTTGCTTGTGATCGTCGAGCTTGTGGTCGAAGTAGTCCCTTGTACGTTTCTCGAAGAGTCGCAAGTCGGCGGCGAGGTTGTCGATGCGTTCACTCATTGCTTGTTGCTCTTGATGCAAAGCACGTTGTGCACCAAAGAGGTGACTCTTGGTGACGTAGGAGTTCATATTGTCGTCTTTCTCAATGAAGAGTGGGTTGGTAGAAGTACTTGGCCTATCCATCATCCAAGATACACAATATGAGTGGTAGAAGAGAAGAACGAATACAAAATGTACCTTGACCGAAGTTAAAAGTGGATCAATGATCACTCCAATGTGGACAAGGAAATAGCACAATCGGTACCAATTCTTGTCGGTTTCTCACACCTACACAAGTAAAAGCTTATGGTGGATCTTGGTTAGGATGGTGGCACAAAATTTGATGCAATTGTAAGTGAGCTTCAATAATGTTGGAAAAGATTCGCAAGATGCAATGTAACAAGTAGACCAAGCAATACAATGTACACGGAAACACACACGCAAAGAGATAATTGGGGATGGGCAACCAAGGATGAGCCAAAATGTGGAAACCACAAAAATGCTCTTGTTGCACAACACTAGAGAGACGCTAGCACGATTGCACAATAGGCAGATACAAGACTTGTGCACAACCTACTAAGCAAAAATGCAACGACTTCTATCCCAAGTATTCTCTATGAAAGGTGTTTCTATGATATGATCCAAGATGATCGAGTATGACAATCTTAATGTTGTATGATGCTATGGTTCTTGCTTAAAAGCTCTTTGCTTATCTTTCCTTTTTGCTTAAAAGCTTGTTTGGCTCTTTGATGTTTGAGCTCTTTTCGCATGCAATGCTTCACGAACCAAGATAGCAATTGTGTATGCGATGACAACCTTGTGACACAAGAGATGATACCAATATATGCAACAATGATGTATGTATGCTATGGGAAGTATGATCACTAATGTGCACAAGTCTCGTTGCCGGCAATACTCAAAGGCTAGTCTTGATGGGTAAGCAACGCAAAGGAGTAAGGCTATGATGGCTATCAATGTAATGGCAAGAGTGATATGTCCAATACCAAGGCGAGGTTACCGTTCTTGCTTACAGTATGGTGTCAAAATGGTGGACCAAATACCAAGATGTAGTTGAGGTGGTCGTTGTTGATGACGCGTCCGTGGCGAAGATGAGCAGCGGTGATGTTGATGTCGAACCGTACCTAGATAGCCGAAACACAAAAGGATACGAAACCGCAACTCAAATTCTCAAAGCTCGAAGTGGCAACACGTGTTGGAGTATGAAACAGGTAAGCAATGGTGGTGGTATGCGGAAGTGGAGATGGTGTATAGATGGTAGGAGTGTGTATGCAGAAATGTGGGGCAGTGGTGGTGACTAACTAAAAAAATTCAGTTTCGTCAGGGTTCATCGGACGTCCGGGCTGGGCCGGTCGTCCGGTCGTCGGTCGTCCGGTAGGGGTCGGACGTCCGGTGCTTGGGCGAACTTTGGGCACGGGATGACAGCTAGGGTTCGTGGTGGAGATGTGGAAATTCGTCGAATACGGAGGATTTTGTGGATGGAAAGGGTGGAGACAAGGGGGAAGAGCTAGATCCACTCAAAACAAAGCAAATCCACGGATCAAATCCAACAAAATTTCAGCACACCAACAAATCACAAAAAAATTGGGGCTATTTTTGTGGGGAATTTTCGAATTTGGGACAAAAATAACAAAAACTAGGCTAGCAACACAACGGGTAGGCTCCGAAATCATGATCAACGAGGCTCTGATACCAAGATGATGTAGAGTAGAACCCTAATCGACCGATCTTTCAAGAAAGGAGTGGATCCCGCGATGAACACGAGGAGGGAAAGGAGGGGAAAACACAAGGGGAACACAAGAGAGACACTCAAACCAACAAGAATGATTACACAAGTGCTAGATCCTCGAAACACAATAGGAGATACAAGATACAAAGTCAACAACGAACGATACACGGTAACCAGTTCTTCTCCGTGAGGAGGTCTTGAGTTCTTCCCTAAAAGGGTCTTGAATCCGCTTGGGGGATCTTCTCCGGTGGAGGCTCGAATCTTCGAGGAGAAGGTGTCCAAGTGGATGAGCAAAACTCTCACACAAAATATGAGCTAATACTTTGCTAACCCTAGCTAGAAGGAATAGGAGGTCTATATATAGTCTTAGTGCAAAAGAGGGGGCGAAGGGGTACATGGGCTGCGGCCCATCACGAAACATCACACAGGCATTGGTCGTCCAGAGGCTCGCGAGGGTCCGGACGTCTGGTGCATGTCGGACGTCCGTAGATTCGGCTCGGGTGGTCTTCGGTCGGACGTCCGGTCGGGGTCGGACGTCCGAGCGTCGGTCGTCCATTGGATTCCTGAAATCCGTAGATTTGGCTCGGGTGTGGTGGCATCGGTCGTCCAGAGTGGTCCGGACGTCCGGAGCCTGGAGATCGTCGGACGTCCGGTGGTGAGCGGACGTCCGGAGCCTGTAGCTTCTTCTTCATCACTTCTTCTTCTCCGTCTTCACATCCATCTTCCTCTTCTTCTTCTCCTTGCTCCTTAGCTTCTCCATGATACCTGAGTATGCACAAAGCGTCCGTATGAGGTAGTAGCCATGTCTCATGTGCATCAAAGTGGAAATGTGAGAGGAGAGATGTCACCTCGGTTTCAAGAGCTCTTGCACGTGCTCGTGTCATGGGTTCGCTAGGCACTTGGTGAGGCGATGGTAGGTCCATGAGGATGACCTTGGGATGCTCCGCATCAAGCCGCTATCTGTTCGGCTTGCTTGATCTCCTTGCGAGCCACCCGGGACTCGGACCGAGCTTCCTTCGCAGCTTGAAGAGCCTTAGTGAGCTCGGCCACTTGGGCCTTGTTGCTCTCCTTTAAGGACCCACACTTGGTGGCGGCTTCCTGGAGCGCATGCTCTACTTCGGTCACCCTCGCCTCATACTGAAGGCGGGCAACCTTTTCGGCCTCTACATCTGCAGCCGCTTTCTCTGCGGCTACTTTGCTTGCCCTCGCCTCCTCCTTGGCTTCGCCAAGGGCACTCTTGAGGGCTTCGACCTCGGTCGCGTTGCCTACAATCATTAATAGTTGCACTAGAGATTAAAACTTTGAGTTTGCATTATAATCCAGGCTTGTAAGGGGTCTTTTAAAAGCATACCTTGGGCCTCATCAAACCGCTTGTTAATACGGTCGATCTCATCATCGACCAGCTTCAGTTTCCGCTGGAGTTCAGAAACTTCCGCATTCTTGGCTGATGCTGCTAGAAGCGAAGCCTGTTCACCAAAACAGACAAGTATGTTACCTCGGGCATATTCGACCCTCTGTCCGGCCCTTTCTTCAAAAAGCCGAACAGAGTCTTAAGGGCTACTATCTATACACATGTGTATTCTTACACAGGCAAAAGCAATCACAGATATTACATCACATATCTCAAAACAGCAGGCTAGTGAATGCTTCGTTCAGTCCGCTTTTGGCAGATCGAACCTTTTCAACCACCGTACCCATCAGGGCACGGTGTTCATCCATGATGGAAGCACGGTGAAATGCTTCCCTCAATGTATCTGGCGCCTCGGTGGAGTCAGCACTCCCCCTCTTTCGAAGGGGGCTACTCGCTCGGGTCTGGAGCCGTGTGGAACTCCGGAGCAATATTTGATGGGGGCCGGATTGGTCAAGGCCCCCCGTCATCAGTTTCCATGGGGATTCCGCCCCCATGTTTTCGGCCGCCGAGGCATTGCCCTCTGGCGCCGTTTCGGCGGCCTTCCGCACCTCTCCCTAGCCCGGAGAGGTCCTTTGGGATAGCACCTCGGTGTCATCCGTGGCACGTGGCGGGGAGGCTTGTGGAGGCGACTCGCTCTCCATCATCTCTGGCGCCAATGAATTCCTCGAAGACAATGATTGTTGGGGGAGGTCACGGGCCGGACTGAAAAACATCGATGATATGTCATCATACAATTCATAAAGAGCCGGATATATACATTATCTTTGAATACTTATGATCCGGCCAGGGGCTTCGACTTAGGGTTCCACTCAGGGAAGGCCTCGGCGTCCGATTTCAAATCGTCCGGAAGGGAGAGTTTACCCTTCTTGGACGCCTCCGCCTCTAGGTCTACGGAGGCCCCCCTTTTCTTCTTTTCTCCCTTAGGGGGAGAATTGGTCTCCTCCTCTTCGTCTTCGTCTTCGTCTTCGTCTCCCTCATGGGAGGAGGGAGCTTCAGGATCTTCGGACGTTATGTCCGAAGTACCTTTATGGCAAAGGCCTGTTCTGGCCTCCTTGCCCTTCTTCTTGGCCTTCTTCTCCGGAGCCTGGTACGGCGCCAGAACTAGCATCTTCGTCAGAAGAGGAATAGCTGGGTCTTCGGGTAGTGGAGCCGGACATTGGATCCGCTCCGCCTTCTTGGTCCAGCCCTGAAGAACAAAGGGGAAGGCTTAGTATGCTCTTTGGATCTACGAGTTGAGGATATGCTTGAAAATCTGAAAACTTACTGGAGTGGCCTGATGAGCACGGTCGTGGCCGAGGTCTTTGGTCGTTTTGGCCATGACTCCTGGGCCTTGAAAAGCAGCTTCCATATATCTTCGTGTGTTATGCCGAAGAACCGCTGCATGGTTCGGGGACTGGCTGGATCAAACTCCTACATATGGAGAGTCTGACGCTGGCAGGGGAGAATCCGGCGAAAAAGCATCACCTGGATCACATTGGCAAGGTGGGTGTTCTTCTCTATCATGCTTCGGACCCGCTTCTGCAACGTCATCACCTCGTCGGACGACACCCAGTCCAGGCCCTTCTTGATCCATGATGTAAGCCGCATCGGAGGACCAAATTTGAATTCAGGAGTGGTGGCCCATGTGGTGTCACGGGGTTCGGTGATGTAGAACCACTCTTGTTGCCATCCCTTCACGGTCTCTACGAAGGTACCCTTGGGCCAGGTGACATTAGGGAGCTTGCTCACCATGGCGATGCCACACTCCGCGTGTTGACTCTCGACCACTTTGGGCTTCGCATTGAAGACCTTGAGCCATAGGCCGAAGTGGGGGGGAATGCGGAGGAACGCCTCGCACACGACGATGAACGCCGAGATGTTGAGGAATGAATTCGGGGCTAGATCATGGAAATCTAGCCCGTAGTAGAACATGAGCCCGCATACGAAAGGGTGGAGTGGAAACCCTAGCCCGTGAAGAAAGTGGGGGATAAATACTACCCTCTCATTGGGCTCCAGGGTGGGGATGATCTGCTTCTTGGCAGGGAGCCGATGGGCGATTTCTTTGGCTAAGTACCCCGCTTCGCGGAGTTCCTTGATGTTCTCCTCCGTGATGGAGGAGACCATCCACTTGCCCTGCTCTCCAGATTCGGACATGGCTAGAGTGTCAGCTAGGGACGGAAGGGATTGAAGTTGGGGTGCTAGAGCTCGAGGACAGATGGGCTGAGGAGGAAGAAGGTGTGGCGTAAAAAGGTGGATCCTTATCTCCTTATAAAGGCAGTGAATATCAAGCGTTCCCCTCACGAACCTTAAAACTCGCCTATTCCCCAGGAGTCATGCGAATGACACAATTGGATTACCAAACCCGTATTGATGAGAATCTTGTGATAAGGGGACACGATCTTTGCTTTGACGAGACATGTCAATGAAGACTGCGTCTCGAAACGCAAAGCGGGAGGCTAAAAAACGGTCCGAAATGATAATAAGGCTCGAACACGACGCCTCGCCAAAAAAGTCGTCAAAAGACATGACCTGTTTTTGTTTAAGTATTTACCCTTGTGGTTCAGGGTTGTAACTATTGTATAGAGCCGGATATAGTCCTTTTTATCAACTACTTTGGAATATTCGGAGGAGGAACCCGCCTTGCAATGCCGAAGACAATCTGCGCGCCGGACATATCGTTATTGAAGCCTAGTTCAGGAGCTACTTGATGCGGAGCATCCCAAGGCCATCCCCATGGACCCAACTACCTCTTCTTCAACACCTCTTGGACCCATGACACGAGCATGTGCAAGAGCTCTTGAAACCGAGGTGACATCTCTCCTCTCACATTTCCACTTTGATGCACATGAGACATGGCTACTACCTCATGTTGGGGAACGTAGCAGAATTTAAAATTTTCTATGCATCACCAAGATCAATCTATGGAGTTATCTAGCAACGAGGGAAAGGGGAGTGCATCTACATACCCTTGTAGATCGCGAGCGGAAGCGTTCAAGAGAACGGGGTTGATGGAGTCGTACTCGTCGTGATCCAAATCACCGATGACCGAGCGCCGAACGGATGGCACCTCCGCGTTCAACACACGTACGGTTGGGAAGACGTCTCCTCCTTCTTGATCCAGCAAGGGGAAAGGAGAGGTTGATGGAGATCCAGCAGCACGACGTCGTGGTGGTGGAAGCAACGGTGATCTTGGCAGGACTTCACCAAGCTCAGCGAGAGGGAGAGGTGTCACGGGAGGGAGAGGGAGGCGCCAGGGGCTAGGGTGCGCAGCCCTCCCTCCCCCTCTTTATATAGGGGTCCAGGGGGGGGCGCCGGCCCCTCTAGATCCCATCTAGATGGGGGGGGCGGCCAAGGGGGGTGGCTTGCCCCCCAAGCCAAGTGGGGCGCCCCCACCCCTAGGGTTTCCAACCTTAGGCGCAGGGGGAGGCTCAAGGGGGGCGCACCAGCCCATCAGCGGCTGGTTCCCCTCCCACTTCAGCCCATGGGGCCCTCCGGGATAGGTGGCCCCACCCGGTGGACCCCCGGGACCCTTCCGGTGGTCCCGGTACAATACCGGTGACCCCCGAAACTGGACTTCCTGTATACAATTCTTCACCTCCAGACCATTCCGGAACTCCTCGTGATGTCTGGGATCTCATCTGGGACTCCGAACAACTTTCGGGTTACCGCATACTAATATCTCAACAACCCTAGCATCACCAAACCTTAAGTGTGTAGACCCTACGGGTTCGGGAGACACGTAGACATGACCGAGATGACTCTCCGGTCAATAACCAACAGCGGGATCTGGATACCCATGTTGGCTTCCACATGCTCCTCGATGATCTCATCGAATGAACCACGATGTCGAGGATTCAATCAATCCCGTATACAATTCCCTTTGTCAATCGGTATGTTACTCGCCCGAGACTTGATCGTCGGTATCCCAATACCTCGTTCAATCTCGTTACCGGCAAGTCACTTTACTCGTACCGTAATGCATGATCCCGTGGTCAACCACTTGGTCACATTGAGCTCATTATGATGATGCATTACCGAGTGGGCCCAGAGATACCTCTCCATCATACGGAGTGATAAATCCCAGTCTCGATTCGTGCCAACCCAACAGACACTTTTGGAGATACCCGTAGTGCACCTTTATAGTCACCCAGTTACGTTGTGACGTTTGGCACACCCAAAGCACTCCTACGGTATCCGGGAGTTGCACAATCTCATGGTCTAAGGAAATGATACTTAACATTCGAAAAAGCTCTAGCAAACGAACTACACGATCTTTGAGCTATGCTTAGGATTGGGTCTTGTCTATCACATCATTCTCCTAATGATGTGATCCCGTTATCAATGACATCTAATGTCCATAGTCAGGAAACCATGACTATCTTTTGATCAACGAGCTAGTCAACTAGAGGCTCACTAGGGACGTGTTGTGGTCTATGTATTCACACATGTATTACGATTTCTGGATAACACAATTATAGCATGAACAATAGACAATTATCATGAACAATGAAATATAATAATAACCATTTTATTATTGCCTCTAGGGCATATTTCCAACAGTCTCCCACTTGCACTAGAGTCAATAATCTAGTTACATTGTGATGAATCGAACACCCATAGAGTTCTGGTGTTGATCATGTTTTGCTCTATGGAGAGGTTTAGTCAATGGATCTGCTACATTCAGGTCCGTATGTACTTTACAAATATCTATGTCTCCATTTGAACACTTTCACGAATGGAGTTGAAGTGACGCTTGATATGCCTGGTCTTCCTGTGAAACCTGGGCTCCTTGGCAAGGGCAATAGCTCCAGTGTTGTCACAGAAGAGAGTCATCGGGCCCAACGCATTGGGAATGACTCCTAGGTCGGTAATGAACTCCTTCACGCAGATTGCTTCTTGTGCTGCCTCCGAGGCTGCCATGTACTCCACTTCACATGTATATCCCGCCACAACACTTTGCTTGCAACTGCACCAGCTTACTGCCCCACCATTCAAAATATACACGTATCCGGTTTGTGACTTAGAGTCATCCAGATCTCTGTCGAAGCTAGCATCGACGTAACCCTTTACAACGAGCTCTTCGTCACCTCCATAAACGAGAAACATATCCTTAGTCCTATTCAGGTACTTCAGGATATTCTTGACCGCTGTCCAGTGTTCCATGCCGGGATTACTTTGGTATCTTCCTACCAAACTTACGGCAAGGTTTACATCAGGTCTGGTACACAGCATGGCATACATAATAGACCCTATGGCCGAGGCATAGGGGACGACACTCATCTTTTCTCTATCTTCTACCGTGGTCGGGCATTGAGCCGTACTCAATTGCATACCTTGCAATACAGGCAAGAACCCCTTCTTGGACTGATCCATATTGAACTTCTTCAATATCTTGTCAAGGTACGTACTTTGTGAAAGACCAATGAGGCGTCTCGATCTATCTCTATAGATTTTGATGCCTAATATATAAGCAGCTTCTCCAAGGTCCTTCATTGAAAAACACTTGTTCAAGTAGGCCTTTATGCTTTCCAAGAATTCTATATCATTTCCCATCAATAGTATGTCATCCACATATAATATGAGAAATACTACGGAGCTCCCACTCACTTTCTTGTAAACACAGGCTTCTCCATAAGTCTGTGTAAACCCAAACGCTTTGATCATCTCATCAAATCGAATGTTCCAACTCCGAGATGCTTGCACCAGCCCATAGATTGAGTGTTGGAGCTTGCACACCTTCTTAGCATTCTTAGGATCGACAAAACCTTCCGGCTACATCATATACAATTCTTCCTTAAGAAAGCCATTAAGGAATGCCGTTTTGACGTCCATTTGCCATATCTCATAATCATAGAATGCGGCAATTGCTAACATGATTCGGACGGACTTCAGCTTCGCTACGAGTGAGAAAGTCTCATCGTAGTCAACCCCTTGAACTTGTCGATAACCCTTAGCGATGAGTCGAGCCTTGTAGATGGTCACATTACCATCTACGTCTGTCTTCTTTTTAAAGATCCATTTATTTTCTATGGCTCGTCAATCATCGGGCAAGTCAGTCAAAGTCCATACTTCGTTTTCATACATGGATCCTATCTCGGATTTCATGGCTTCTAGCCATTTGTCGGAATCTAGGCCCGCCATCGCTTCCTCATAGTTCGAAGGTTCACCGTTGTCTAACAACATGATTTCCAAGACAGGGTTGCCGTACCACTCTGGTGCGGAACATGTCCTTGTGGACCTACGAAGTTCAGTAGCAACTTGATCCGAAGTTTCATGATCATCATCATTAACTTCCTCTCTAGTCGGTGCAGGCACCTCAGGAACATTTTCCCGAGTTGCGCCACTTTCCGGTTCAAGAGGTAATACTTCATCAAGTTCTACTTTCCTCCCACTTACTTCTTTCGAGAGAAACTCTTTCTCTAGAAAGGATCCATTCTTGGCAACAAAGATCTTGCCTTCGGATCTGAGGTACAAGGTATACTCAATAGTTTCTTTAGGGTATCCTATGAAGATGCATTTTTCCGACTTGGGTTCGAGCTTTTCAGGTTGAAGTTTCTTGACATAAGCATCGCATCCCCAAACTTTTAGAAACGACAGCTTAGGTTTCTTCCCAAACCATAATTCATACGGTGTCATCTCAACGGATTTCGACGGAGCCCTATTTAAAGTGAATGCGGCAGTCTCTAAAGCATAGCCCCAAAATGACAGCGGTAGATCGGTAAGAGACATCATAGATCACACCATATCCAATAGAGTGCGATTACGACGTTCGGACACACCATTACGCTGCGGTGTTCCAGGCGGCGTGAGTTGTGAAACTATTCCACATTTCCTTAAGTGCGTGCCAAATTCGTGACTCAAGTTTTCTCCCCCACGATCTGATCGCAAGAACTTGCTTTTCCTGTCACGCTGATTTTCAACCTCACTCTGAAATTCCTTGAACTTTTCAAAGGTCTCAAACTTGTGTTTCATTAAGTAGACATACCCATATCTACTCAAGTCATCAGTGAGGGTGAGAACATAACGATAGCCACCGCGAGCCTCAACACTCATTGGACCGCACACATCAGTATGTATGATTTCCAATAAGTTGGTTGCTCGCTCCATTGTTCCTGAGAACGGAGTCTTGGTCATTTTACCCATGAGGCATGGTTCGCATGTGTCAAATGATTCGTAATCAAGAGACTCCAAAAGTCCATCTGCATGGAGCTTCTTCATGCGTTTGACACCTATGTGACGAAGGCGGCAGTGCCACAAGTATGTGGGACTATCATTATCAACCTTACATCTTTTGGTATTCACACTATGAATTTGTGTAACATTACGCTCGAGATTCATTAAGAATAAACCATTCACCAGTGGGGCATGACCATAAAACATATCTCTCATATAAATAGAACAACCATTATTCTCGGATTTAAATGAGTAGCCATCTCGAATTAAACGAGATCCTGATACAATGTTCATGCTCAAAGCTGGCACTAAATAACAATTATTGAGGTTTAAAACTAATCCCGTAGGTAAATGTAGAGGTAGCGTGCCGACGGCGATCACATCGACCTTGGAACCATTCCCGACGCGCATCGTCACCTCGTCCTTCGCCAGTCTCCGCTTATTCCGCAGCTCCTGCTTTGAGTTACAAATGTGAGCAACCGCACCGGTATCAAATACCCGGGAGCTACTACGAGTACTGGTAAGGTACACATCAATTACATGTATATCACATATACCTTTAGTGTTGCCGGCCTTCTTGTCCGCTAAGTATTTGGGGCAGATCCGCTTCCAGTGACCACTTCCCTTGCAATAAAAACACTTAGTCTCGGGCTTGGGTCCATTCTTTGGCTTCTTCCCGGTAGCTTGCTTACCGGGCGCGGCAACCCCTTTGCCGTCCTTCTTGAAGTTCTTCTTACCCTTGCCTTTCTTAAACTTAGTGGTTTTATTCACCATCAACACTTGATGTTCCTTTTTGATCTCCACCTCCGCTGATTTCAGCATTGAATATACCTTAGGAATGGTCTTTTCCATCCCCTGCATATTGAAGTTCATCACAAAGCTCTTGTAGCTTGGTGGAAGCGACTGAAGGATTCTGTCAATGACCGCGTCATCCAGGAGATTAACTCCCAGCTGAGTCAAGCGGTTGTGCAACCCAGACATTTTGAGTATGTGCTCACTGACAGAACTATTTTCCTCCATCTTACAACTGAAGAACTTGTCGGAGACTTCATATCTCTCGACCCGGGCATGAGCTTGGAAAACCATTTTTAGCTCTTCGAACATCTCATATGCTCTGTGTTGCTCAAAACGCTTTTGGAGCCCCGGTTCTAAGCTGTAAAGCATGCCGCACTGAACGAGGGAGTAATCATCAGCACGCTGCTGCCAAGCGTTCATAACGTCTTGGTTATCTGGGATGGGTGCGTCACCTAGCGGTGCTTCTAGGACATAATCTTTCTTGGTAGCTATGAGGATGATCCTCAGGTTCCGGACCCAGTCCGCATAGTTGCTGCCATCATCTTTCAGCTTGGTTTTCTCTAGGAATGCGTTGAAGTTGAGGGCAACATTAGCGTGGGCCATTTGATCTACAAGACATATTGTAAAGATTTTAGACTAAGTTCATGATAATTAAGTTCATCTAATCAAATTATTCAATGAACTCCCACTCAGATAGACATCCCTCTAGTCATCTAAGTGAAACATGATCCGATTCAACTAGGCCGTGTCCGATCATCACGTGAGACAGACTAGTCAACATCGGTGAACATCTTCATGTTGATCGTATCTTCTATACGACTCATGCTCGACCTTTCGGTCTTCCGTGTTCCAAGGCCATGTCTGTACATGCTAGGCTCGTCAAGTCAACCTAAGTGTATTGCGTGTGTAAATCTGGCTTACACCCGTTGTATTCGAACGTTAGAATCTATCACACCCGATCATCACGTGGTGCTTCGAAACAACGAACCTTCGCAATGGTGCACAGTTAGGGGGAACACTTTCTTGAAATTATTACGAGGGATCATCTTATTTAAGCTACCGTATTTCTAAGCAAACAAGATGTAAAACATGATAAACATCACATGCAATCAAATAGTGACATGATATGGCCAATATCATTTTGCTCCTTATGATCTCCATCTTTGGGGCGCCATGATCATCATCATCACCGGCATGACACCATGATCTCCATCATCGTGTCTTCATGAAGTTGTCTCGTCATCTATTACTTCTACTACTATGGCTAACAGTTTAGCAATAAAGTAAAGTAATTACATGACGTTATATGTTGACACGCAGGTCATAAATAAATTAAGACAACTCCTATGGCTCCTGCCGGTTGTCGTACTCATCGACATGCAAGTCGTGATTCCTATTACAAGAACATGATCAATCTCATACATCACATATATCATTCATCACATCCTTTTGGCCATATCACATCACACGACACATGCTGCAAAAACAAGTTAGACGTTCTCTAATTGTTGTTGCAAGTTTTTACGTGGCTGCTATAGGTTTCTTAGCAAGAACGTTTCTTACCTACGCCAAAACCACAATGTGATATGCCAATTTCTATTTACCCTTCATAAGGACCCTTTTCATCAAATCTGATCCGACTAAAGTGGGAGAGACAGACACCCGCTAGCCACCTTATGCAACTAGTGCATGTCGGTCGGTGGAACCAGTCTCACGTAAGCATACGTGTAAGGTCGGTCCGGGCCGCTTCATCCCACGATGCTGCCGAATCAAGATAAGACTAGTAACGGCAAGTAAATTGACAATATCGACGCCCACAACTGCTTTGTGTTCTACTCGTGCATAGAAACTACGCATAGACCTAGCTCATGATGCCACTATTGGGGAACGTAGCAGAATTTAAAATTTTCTATGCATCACCAAGATCAATCTATGGAGTTATCTAGCAACGAGGGAAAGGGGAGTGCATCTACATACCCTAGTAGATCGCGGGCGGAAGGGTTCAAGAGAACGGGGTTGATGGGGTCGTACTTGTCGTGATCCAAATCACCGATGACCGAGCGCCGAACGGACGACACCTCCGCGTTCAACACACGTACGGTTGGGAAGACGTCTCCTCCTTCTTGATCCAGCAAGGGGAAAGGAGAGGTTGATGGAGATCCAGCAGCACGACGACGTGGTGGTGGAAGCAACGGTGATCTCGGCAGGACTTCGCCAAGATCAGCGAGAGGGAGAGGTGTCACGGGAGGGAGAGGGAGGCGCCAGGGGCTAGGGTGCGCAGCCCTCCCTCCCCCCTCTTTATATAGGGGTCCAGGGGGGGCGCCGGCCCCTCTAGATCCCATCTAGATGGGGGGGCGGCGGCCAAGGGGGGTGGCTTGCCCCCCAAGCCAAGTGGGGTGCCCCCATCCCTAGGGTTTCCAACCCTAGGCGCAGGGGGAGGCCCAAGGGGGGCGCACCAGCCCATCAGGGGCTGGTTCCCCTCCCACTTCAGCCCATGGGGCCCTCCGGGATAGGTGGCCCCACCCGGTGGACCCCCGGGACCCTTCCGGTGGTCCCGGTACAATACCGGTGACCCCCGAAACTTTCCCGATGGCCGAAACTGGACTTCCTATATACAATTCTTCACCTCCGGACCATTCCGGAACTCCTCGTGACGTCTGGGATCTCATCCGGGACTCCGAACAACTTTCGGGTTACCGCATACTAATATCTTAACAACCCTAGCGTCACCGAGCCTTAAGTGTGTAGACCCTACGGGTTCGGGAGACACGCAGACATGACCGAGATGACTCTCCGGTCAATAACCAACAACGGGATCTGGATACCCATGTTGGCTCCCACATGCTCCTCGATGATCTCATCGAATGAACCACGATGTCGAGGATTCAATCAATCCCGTATACAATTCCCTTTGTCAATCGGTACGTTACTCGCCCGAGACTCGATCGTCGGTATCCCAATACCTCGTTCAATCTCGTTACCGGCAAGTCACTTTACTCCTACCGTAATGCATGATCCCGTGATGAACCACTTGGTCACATTGAGCTCATTATGATGATGCATTACCGAGTGGGCCCAGAGATACCTCTCCGTCATACGGAGTGACAAATCCCAGTCTCGATTCGTGCCAACCCAACAGACACTTTTGGAGATACCCGTAGTGCACCTTTATAGTCACCCAGTTACGTTGTGACGTTTGGCACACCCAAAGCACTCCTACGGTATCCGGGAGTTGCACAATCTCATGGTCTAAGTAAATGATACTTGGCATTCGAAAAAGCTCTAGCAAACGAACTACACGATCTTTGAGCTATGCTTAGGATTGGGTCTTGTCCATCACATCATTCTCCTAATGATGTGATCCCATTATCAATGACATCTAATGTCCATAGTTAGGAAACCATGACTATCTTTTGATCAACGAGCTAGTCAACTAGAGGCTCACTAGGGACGTGTTGTGGTCTATGTATTCACACATGTATTACGATTTCCGGATAACACAATTATAGCATGAACAATAGACAATTATCATGAACAAGGAAATATAACAATAACCATTTTATTATTGCCTCTAGGGCATATTTCCAACACCTCATACGGATACTTTGTGCATGCTCTGGTACCTTGGAGAAGCTAATGAGCAAGGAGAAGAAGAAGAGGGAGATGAACGTGAAGACGGAGAAGAAGAAGTGATGAAGAGGAAGCTATAGGCTCTGGACGACCGGCCTGGACCGGACGTCCGACGATCTCCAGGCTCCGGACCTCCGACCCTCTCCGGATGACCAACGCCACCGCACCCGAGCCAAATCTACGGATTTCCAGAGTCCCTCGGACGACCCACGACACCCGGACGTCCGGCCCCGACCGGACGTCCGACCGAAGCACACCCGAGCTGGAATTACGGACGTCCGACAGGCACCGGACGTCCGGGCCCTCGCGAGCCTCCGGACGACCGGTGACCCCCGGACGTCCGACGCCTGTGCGCTGATGCGTGTTGGGTCGCAGCCCATGTACCCCTTCGCCCCCTCTTTTGCACTAAGACTATATATACTCCACCTATTCCTTCTAGCTAGGGTTAGCAAAGGATTAGCTCATGTTTGTGTGAGTGCTTTGCTCATCCACTTGGTTACCTTCTCCACGGAGGTTCGAGCCTCCACCGGAGAAGATCCCCCAAGCGGATCCTAGACCCCTTTTAGGGAAGAACTCAAGACCTCCTCACGGAGAAGACCGGCTACCTATGTATCGTCCCTAGTTGATCGTGTATCGTGTATCTTCCTTTGTATTCGAGGATCTAGCACATGTGTGACTTGTTCATGTTGGTTTGAGTGTTCCTCCTGTGTTTCTCTCATGTTTTCCCTCGTTTCCCCCCTCGTGTTCTTCGTGTTCATCGCAGGATCCACTCCTTTCGTGAAAGATCGGCCGATTAGGGTTCCACCCTACATCATCTTGGTATCATGAGCCACGTTGATCACGATTTCGGAGCCTCCCCGTTGTGTTTCTAGCCTAGTTTTTGTTGTTTTTCGTCCTAATTCGAAAATTCCCCACAAAAACAGCCCCAATCTTTTTTCGTGATTCGTTAGTTTGTTGAGATTTTGTTGGTTTGGATCCGTAGATTTGCTTTGTTTTGAGTGGATCTAGCTTTTCCCCCCTTTCCCCACCCTTTCCATCCACAAATCGTCTGGATTTGACCATTTTCGCTATCTCCACGTTGAACCCTAGCTGTTCATCTCGTGCCCGAAAGTTGCCCAGGCACCGGACGTCCGACCCAGCCCGGACGTCCGACGACGACCGGACGACCGACTCAGCCCGGACGTCCGACCGACCCTGACGAAACTATTTTTTTTTCAGTTTTAGTCACCACCACCGCCCCACATTTCCGCCAACGCACTCCTACCATATACACCACCACCATTTGGACCGTTTCGGACTTCGACACATGTTGCCACTTTGATCTTTGAGAATTTGAGCTGCGGTTCCGTATCCTTATGTGTTTCGTCTATCTAGGTACGGTTTGACATCAACATCACCGCCGCTCATCTTTGCCACAGACGCGTCATCAACAATGACCACCTCGACTACATCGTGGTATTTCGGTCAACCATTTTGACACCATACCGGAAGCAAGAACGGTAACCTCGTTTTGGTATTGGACATATCACTCTTGCCATTACATTGATAGCCTTCATAGCCTTTCTCCTTTGCGTTGCTTACCCATCGAGACTAGCCATTGAGTATTGCCGGCAACGTGACTTGTGCACCTTAGTGATCATACTTCCCATAGCATACATACATCATTGTTGCATATATTGGTATCATCTCTTATGTCACAAAGTTGTCATCGCATACACAATTGCTATCTTGGTTCGTCAAGCATTGCATGAGAAAAGAGCTCAAACATCAAAGAGCCAAACAAGCTTTTAAGCAAAGAGCTTTTAAGCAAGAACCATAGCATCATACAACATTAAGATTGTCATACTCGATCATCTTGGATCATATCATAGCAACACCTTGCATAAAGCATACTTGGGATAGAAGTCGTTGCATTTTTGCTAAGTAGGTTGTGCACAAATTCTTGTATCCGCCTATTGTGCAATCGTGCTAGCATCTCTCTAGTGTTGTGCAACAAGAGCATTTTCGTGGATTCCACATTTTGGCTCACCCTTGGTTGCACGACCCCAGTTATCTTTTTGCGTGTGTGTTTCCGTGTACATTATATGCTTGGTCTACTTGTTACATTGCATCTTGCGAATCTTTTCCAACATTATTGAAGCTCACTTACAATTGCATCAAATTTTGTGCCACCATCCTAACCAAGCTCCACCATAGGCTTTTACTTGTGTAGGTGTGAGAAACCGACAAGAGCTAGTACCAATTGTGCTATTTCCTTGTCCTACATTGGAGTGATCATCAATTCACTTTCAACTTCGGTCAAGGTACATTTGGTATTCGTTCGTCTCTTTCTACCACTCACATTTGTCTTGGAATGATGGATAGGCCAAGTACTTCTACCAACCCACTCTTCATGGAGCAAGATGACGACATGAACTCATTCATCACCAAGAGTCACCTCTTTGGTGCACAACGTGCTTTGCATCAAGAGCAACAAGCTATGAGTAAACACATCGACAACCTCCCGCCGACTTGCGACTCTCCGAGCAACGTACAAGGGACTACTTCGACCACAAGCTTGACGATCACAAGCAAGAGAATGACGCAAGGATGGACGAAATTCGCGCTTTGTTGCTAAACCGCTCTTCTTCCACTTCATCTTCATCAAGAAGGACCCGTTCAAGCCGACACTCCGACTTCACACTCTCCGGCTCAAGTACACCGGCATCGAACACTCTATGCCGTGCCGCACGCAACGATCGTCAAGAAAGCCTCAACCCCCTACGCGACACCGACTCTCAAGAGCGCCATCAACGTCAAACTTAAGAGGCCTTTGCGCTAGCATGAGAACGACAACGACAACGACAACACCAACATGAAGAGAAAGAGCGAGCGCGTCTACACCAAGTTGCACAAGATGCCGAGGCACAACGCCAAGAAGAACAACTCCTTGAAACTCAACCACTTGAGGCGCAACAAGCCCTCCAAGATTCAAGTCGAGCCTTAGCCAACATGGCCGACAAGCACGTGAACAAGAGGAAGCACTTCGCGAAGAACTTCATGAACGACGACATCAAGCTCGCGTGCACCGTCATGTCCCTCAAGTTCCTCCTCGAGCTCGACAAGCCCCTCCACAAGCTCGCTAAGAACATCAAGTTCATCAAGAGCATGAAGAGAATGGACATCCTCCACGACAAGTCCACCATGAGGTTGACAACCCTCCTCACCAAGAGCGACATGATCTTGACAATCATCTACAACACGGGCGTCATCATCCCCGACCCCAACACAGTGAAGAGCAACGCTACGGCAAGCTCAAGGTCACCATGCCCAAGTTCAACGGAAGCAACGACCCCAAAGAGTACCTTTCATGGGCATTGAAGGTCGACAAAATCTTCCGTTTGCACAACTACGACGAAGAGAAGAAAATCACGATGGCGTCCCTTGAGTTCCAAGACTATGTCCTCATTTGGTGGGAACAAGTCATCGAGCGCCGAGAGGCAAGAGGTGAACCACCCATCACTACTTGGGTGCAAATGAAGGATGTCATGAGAGCACGCTTTGTGCCTACCTACTACAACCGCGACCTCTTCAAGAAACTCCAACTACTCAAGCAAGTAACCAAGAGCGTTCAAGAGTACTACAAGGACATGGAGATTGCAATGATACGAGCCAATGTCACGGAAGACGATGAGCAAACTATGGCACGTTTCTTGAATGGACTCAACCATCCTATCAAGAAGATCACCGATTTCCAACCATACTCGAACCTCATCGATCTAGTGCATCAAGCTACCAAAGCAGAACGCCAAGTGCAAGATGATTTCAAGTATGCCAAGTTCTCATCCAAGTCCTACGGCTTCTCCAACAACCAAGCTTCAACGACTCCAACACCGACTACCAAGCCTTCTACTAGCACCATCGACAAGTCGAGTTCCAAGGAAGCTTCGTCAACCCCAAGTCATCCTCCTACTACGAGCAACTTCAAGCCGAGAGCTTCATCATCATCCACCCCAACCGATGAAACCGTCAAGACAAGTTCCTTCAAATGCTTCACATGCAGAGGCTGAGTCCTATGAGTGCACCAACAAGTGGACCATGATCCTCAACGACGACGGCACTTACGACTCATTGAGTGAAGAAGAAATGGACGCCATAGAGCAAGTCGCCATGCACCGACAAGTGAACGATGAAGAGGAACACGTCTTTTGCGATGAAGATTCAAGTCCCGCTATCGTTGTCTCCAAGGTCTTGAATCTCCAACATCACCAATAAGAAAACCAACGATGCCACATATTCCACACCAAGGCCGGCATCAATGGACGATCCGTCAAGGTTAGCATCGATGGAGGGAGTTTTCATAATCTAGCAAGTGAAGAACTTTGTTCAAAGCTCCAATTGCCCAAGACGAAGCACCCTCATCCATACAAAGTGCAATGGCTTAGCGACTCCGGCACTATCCAAGTCGAGCATCAAATACAAGTATCCTTCAAAATTGGCGCCTACGAAGACACCTTAGAGTGCGACGTCGTTCCAATGACCGTTTTCCATCTTCTCCTTGGACGCCTATGGCAATTTGATAGAGGAGTCATCCACAACGGCTGGACGAACCACTACATCTTCAAGATGAAGGGAAAGGAGTAAGTCCTTCGTCCAATGTCGCCAAGCCAAGTGATCGCCGACAAGCAAGCCACCCATCATGGAGATCATAGTGAGAGAGCGAGCCACCAAAAAGAGAGTGAGCGCCACAAGCCCAAATCGAACACCTCCACGACGAGCGAAAATAAGAACCTAGTCCTATTTGCCACCAAAAATGAGATAAGAGGAGTGTGTGAGAACCCATCTAGTGTCCTACACTACGTCCTCGTGTGCAAGGACAATGCACCACAAACAAACACTTCTCACACTCTTCCTCTAGTGTTGTCTTCTCTTTTACAGGAATTTCATGACGTTTTCCCCGACAAGCTACCTATGGGACTACCTCCACTACGAGGCATTGAGCACCGCATTGACCTCATCCCCGGAGCACCGCTTCCGAACAAAGCTCCCTACCGCATCAACCCCGAAGAAACCAAAGAAATACAAAGGCAAGTAAAGCATCTTATAGACCATGGACATGTGCGTGAAAGTTTGAGTCCTTGTGCCGTCCCGGTCATTCTTGTGCCAAAAAGTGACGGTAGCTTTCGCATGTGCTCCGATTGTAGACCTATCAATGCTATCACCGTTCGATATAGGTATCCCATTCCATGCCTAGATGATATGCTTGATGAGCTTAGCGGTGCCGCTATCTTTTCTAAAATTGATCTCAAGAGTTGTTACTATCAAATACACATACAAGAGGGTGATGAATGGAAAACCACTTTCAAAACCAAGTTTGGCTTGTATGAGTGGTTAGTCATGCCTATGGGTCTCTCGGAAGCACCAGGTACTTTTATGCGTCTTATGAATCATGTCTTTCGCCCTTACATTGGTATATTTGTTGTGGTCTACTTTGATGATATCCTTGTTTATAGCTAATCTCTTAGAGATCATGTCACCCATGTTCGAACCGTTTTGCAAACTCTTCGAAAAGAGCACCTCTATGCTAATATGGAGAAATGCCTTTTTGGCGTTGACAAGCTCGTTTTCTTGGGTTTTGTTGTTTCTTATAAGGGTGTTCATGTTGATGAGTCCAAGATCAATGCTATTAAGACTTGGCCACAACCAACTAATTTGCAACAAGTGCGTAGTTTTCTTGGCCTTACAGGTTTCTATCGTCGCTTTGTGAAGGATTTTAGCACCATTGCTTCACCTTTGCATGCTTTGAGCAAGAAGAATGCGCCTTTTGTTTGCGGACCATCCCAAGATACCGCATTCAATGAGCTTAAGAATTTGCTTACTCATGCTCCTGTGCTTGTTTTACCGAACTTCGACAAGCCTTTTGAGATTCATTGCGATGCTAGTGGTAATGGCATAGGAGGTGTGTTAACGCAAGAGAAGCACCCCATAGCTTACTTTAGTGAGAAACTTTCCGGAGCGCAACTCAATTACCCCATCTATGACAAAGAGCTATATGCTTTAGTGCGAGTCTTGCATGAATGGGAACATTACCTTCGTCCCCATGAGTTTATCATTCATACCGATCATGAGACTCTCAAGTATCTTAAGGGCCAAACCAAGTTGAACAAGCGTCATGCTAAATGGAGCAAATTTATTGAGTCTTTTCCTTATGTCATCAAGTACATCAAAGGAAAGGAAAACATTGTAGCGGATGATCTTTCCCGCATATGCATGCTTGTTACTCAACTTGAGTTGGATGTCATTGGCTTCGAGCATATCAAAGACTTGTATGAGCATGACCCTCCTTTTTCTACTCCTTATGCCAAGTGTTTGATGCATACTTCTTGGGAACACTATTACATCAAAGATGGATATCTTATGAGAGCTAACAAACTTTGCATCCCCTAGTCCTCTCTTCGTTTGTTGCTTTTGTAGGAATCTCATGGAGGAGGCTTAATGGGATACTTTGGACAACACATGTCGTGGTTTTGTCACGGCAGATGTCCTAGAGAAAGGACTTAGTCATGGAGCCATCGCAACGGGTTAGCTTGAAGGGGTTAAAGCGGACACAGGGACGCAAGAGAGTTTATACTAGTTCGGCCCCTTCGATGAAGGTAAAAGCCTATGTCTAGCTGTGATGGAATTGATGGGGTTTCGATGACTAGGGAGCAAACAAGCTTCGCCTAAGTCTCGAGTTGTTGTCTGTTGTCCTTGAACCGCCGCCGGGTCGTCCCCTTATATACACGGGTGACGCCCGTCGGTTCATAGAGTCCCAATACCGGCTCATAGATGTGTCCAGTTTGGTCTCTACTTATTCCTAACTTACAATACAAGTTAAATACCAACGCCGGTTTACGGCTACAGGCCTTGAACCGACCATGGGCCTTGAGCCCTCATCTGCCTTCTTGGGCTTTAACATACTTAACTACTGACGAAGTTAACCCGGCCCAGATAGGCCGGTTTACGCCCAGTAGTGATATCCCCAACATTAGGCCCCAAATTGATTTGAACATGTTCATGTCAATCCTTTAGCAAAAATCTTCATCTTCAATATCTTCTTGTAGTTTGTTGAACCGCCGTGATGTCATCTTCTCTGGTCGTTGTAAACTGGCGTGACGTCACCTGTTATAAAGGATCTTAATAGGTCTGCGACAATTAAGGTGATATCTTCATTTCCAAACCCACGGTCCCTTGATTTTCGCGCCTGACTCCTGTCCCTTGCCTTATAAATAGGACCGAAGGGTCATTTCTTTTTCCCCTCCGTGCCCTTCTCCTTCGTCTTCCTCGCGTCGCCCAGCTTTGGAGCTCCGCCGCCACCGTCAACCTCTGCATCAACCTTGGCCGCTGCATCAACCTGGGCGCACCAGAGTACCGCGACAACCTTCCACGTCTTTCTCATCTCCAGTAAGTCTTCTGTTCTTTTCAACACAGATCTGCTCTAGGGTTTCATGTTCTTCTAGTGTTCATCGCCTGTTTCGTGTTCATACGATAGCTCCTAGATGCATCTGTGAATCCTTGCTCTGTGTAGCGGTAGGTTTTAGCATCCGCCTTCAGTTTCATGCCTCAAGACCATAGATCTATATGTATCTCTGCCCATTGATTCAGTATTGTTCTTTTTTGAACCTTGAATATTTTCCTTCTTTTCTGAACTTGCTTCAGATCCGTCGCTGTAGAGAAGTCTTGTGAAATCTGTTTCTGTAAACTTACTCATCTGCTTCAATGTTTAGACCAGGCAGTTTAACTTTGTAGAAAAAATTGCCAAACCGGTATATACCATTAGTCCCCTTGTTGAACCGCCAGATGTTGTTGCTTCATAAAACTCCGGTTTAGATAGATCTGTCTCCGGTTTAACATTGCACATACCAATGTACCTTAATCAATGCATTTTTGAACCGGGATCATCTACCTTGTAGATTTCATCATGGCCAAGCAAGTATATGAGTGCAACTGGGTTCCTTCTCGTGTCACAGAGGCTCAACTGGACGATTTAGTCCTGATCGGCGCCTTAGGCAGCAAAGATACCATCCATTGGAGGGCTCCTGGCAAAGAATGCCCTCCCACACCTCAAGAAGGAGAGGTCGTCGTTTTCGTAGATCACTTAGCCCGGGGCTTTAAGCCGCCCGGTTCTAAATTTTACCGGGACGTTTTAGCCGATTTTCAACTCCATCCATAAGATACTGGCCCCAACTCTGTTACAAACACGTGTCACTTCCAAGTGCTCTGTGAGGCGTTCTTTCAAGAGGAGCCCATAGTGGAATTGTTCAGAGACTGTTTCCATCTAAACCGCCGTACTGAGTTTACTGACGGCTCCAATACGGAGTTGGGTGGCGTGGCGATTCAGAAAAGGAAATAGGTCACATACCCTCACGCCAAACTGCACAGCCACCCCAAAGAGTGGAATCAAACATGGTTCTATTGCAAAGACACCTCCCCTGCTGGTGAAAATCCCTTGCCTGGCTTTCGTCCGGAGTGGCTCAGCAATACACACCTCTTTCCGCAAAGGTTGACTGCCCAGGAGAGAAGCAAATATGCTCCTCAACTGTCGAAGCTCAGAGCCTTTATGGCCAATGGTTTAACAGGGGTTGATCTCGCTCGCTGTTGGATATCATGGAGCATATTGCCCCTTAGTCAGCGCTCCGGTTTAATGTGCGAGTATACTAGCAGTGTTGATGACCCACTGCGACATTCCAACATCTAGCTCACCGATGAAGAAATCACAAAGGCTGTGAATAAGATGCTGAATGAACCGGAACACATCTGTGCTAAAACCGGCCTGCTTCCCTTCTGTGCCACCAACAAACCACCAGCTGTAAGAGTTTGAATTTTCTTTTTGCTGAATCTGTTATTGATATATCTGGTCATGGTTTAATATTAGTGTCTATGTAACCAGGGCAATGATCCATTTTGGAGCAAGAAACTGCCGCAGGAGAAACCAGAAAAACCAGACAAGCCGGAAAGAGCAACCCGGCAAAAGACTAAAGCTGTGAAGAAGATTGCCCACAGGAAAAGAACCACTGCATCCTCTAATCCGGCCCCTGATGATGATGTGGATAATCCGGACCTTGAGGTAGGGCTTGACTCACTTGGCTTATTTTTCACGCGTCTTATTGATGATGATATTTGTCAGGATGATGCCGAAGCCAGCCATGCTGATGCTGCAGAGGTAATTATTCTCTCTTCCGATTAAGAATCTTTGCCTTCACTAAAAATCCGTCAGGCAAACCGGAAAGTTAAATTTTCTCATCCTCTTGCTTATTTGGATCCCAAATTTCTTATGAAGACCCAACAGCACGAAGCTCGTCGCACAACCCGGCACAGCGGCCAGGTAGTTACCTCCGCCGGTTTACCGAACAGTCCGGTTCGGAAACGCCGTTCAAAGGTCTCTAATTTGCTTGTCAGTGCTTGTCTTAAAGCGGGCTGCTTTCGTCAACCTCTTAATCCATCTGACTCCGATTACCAGGTTACTTCCCACTCATCCTCTGGCGAGTCATTGGCTACTCAGCTACCACCGCTCAAAACGGTGCTTGGGTAAGCTATACTTATCATAATATTTGCAGCACATCGCCTTGGAACATATGCTGTATTTGATTTTGTTATTCCTTTCAGGGCCAAGCCTAGGCCAAGCAAGAAGGCTCGCCTGGACAAAGCGGCCGAAGAGGATGCCGTCCTTGAACCGGGCAAAACACCAGATCTTGAAGCGGCTATTCCTGAGGATATACCCAATGATCCACCGCAGCAAGGCGACGATCTTATTGCTGAAGAGAGACCTATTGATACCTCAAGTCCTGTCAATCAGCCCACAAGCTCCATCCGGATTAAGAAATCCACTGGTCCAACAAAGCCTACTGACAAGCCAACAACCCCAGTCCAAACTGGCGATACCAAGGATGATGAGGTTGTCATTACTGGCATTGGCCATACAGAGCCAAGCAATCCTGTCACTTTGTCCAAACATTCTGCCAAGGAAGAATTTGCTGCCTTTGGCAAAGGCAAGTGGAATGCTGATCTGGCGACTTACGCTGCTCTGAACGCCCAAGATATCCATTCCGGCTACCTGAACCGGCTGTATACCAGTCGTGACTATGAAGCCGGCCTGGTTAATATGATGAAAGATAAATATGAGGTAACTTCCATATGCTCTTTCCTGCTTGTATATTTCAATTCTTGTTGACGCTCCTAGCCCCCGAGGGCCGGTTTGTAATCTTCTTTCAAACCGGGACTTACTAATATAAATCTTAATGCTTTGAAATTCGCTGATGTAGTCCCCAAGGGCCGGTTCAACTTAGCGTAGTTAAACCGGGACTTTAAGTAATTGAGATCGCCGCATCAGAATATATACGAGCAAATAGCCATTAGCCCCCAAGTGCCAAGTTGAATACTTGTATTGATCTTGGGACTTTGTAAGCAATTGAAAGATGAAGATCAAATATGCATTAGCCCCCAAGTGCCAAGTGCATAACTTGTTATGTGGTTGGTACTTCAATCCTTGTACCGTTTTGCTGAATCATATAACTGTCTGCATGCAGGCTGAGCTGAAGACGAAAGAAAGCCAAGTCGCCGATCTCCAAGAAAATCTGAAATCCCAACAAGCTGAAACCTCCAAAGCAAAAGAGGAATTAACCAGCGCTTTAAGCACCATGGAACAGCTTAAGGAGAGCTTCAAGAAGAAGCGGGCGGATTGGGCCACTAAAAAATCCACTTTAATCAAACGAGCAGAAGATGCCGAGGCTGCACTAAAACCGGTGGCGGATGAACTGACCAGCATAAAGCGGCACGTGCATGCCATGACCACTGCTATCTTTGGTAAGCCAATTTGACTTCTGAATTGATTCTGCCGTCTTACAGAGCTGCCGGTTTGTTAACCCTTTATGATATTTCAGGGACACGCATTGGTCACTTGGGGTTAGATGTGCGGAAGAAATTGAAATCCGCCTACACGTTGGTCGAACAACTGTACACTGGTGCACAGCGGATCATCTGTACTGCATCCCACAACAAGCCGGCGCCCACTTTGATTCAGGACACTCTGATGAAACTGTTGGTGCTTCCTGCCCGGGTTGAAGAGCTGAAGAAATCTGCTGCTCGAACCGGTGCGATCAATGCCTTAATCCAGGCAAAAGCTTGGGTGCCGGATTTTGATCCTATTGAAGCGGCTCAGGGCTATCCCAGCTTGAAGGAAGACGGGTCAGAGTTTAGTGAAGCGGATCTGCGAGCAATAAACCGGGAGGTGCGTCCGCTAGCTTGTCAATTGGCTGAAGAAGTAGACTTGTCTCATTATCAAGCCCAATATGACAATCAAAACAAGCGAATAGCTGCACCAATTCATGAAGCGGAAAATCTTATCCCTCCAATCCGTAAGCATACTTACGCTCCCGATATTGACCCGTCGTTGCTGATCCATGATGAAGCTGTCTTTCAAGCATTAATGGGAATCGACTGGACAACTGTTGATTTCTAGCCGCTGGGTAGAGAAACTGAAGCTGAAGCGACGCGGGATGATCCACAACCATCAGGCCAAGCTGGTGACCAAGCTTGAACCAGAAGCCAGTTTAAAACTGCTTCTCCCTTGCGAAAAACAATGATCTTATTGTGGGCACCGTGTTGCCTTGTAATAGGCTAGCTGATACTTTTGATGTTGATATGCCTTCATGCATAATTACTGCAACTTGCTCTTCCTTTGGGTGATGAACTTTCCAAAGTACTTTCTGCAATAAAAAATCTTAACGTGCCACCGCGGTTGTACCATCAGGCGGAATATGATGTCTGCATACATGAAATCAAAACATCAGAATTTTTTAAGTATATGACCAAATTTTTGAGATACATAATACCTGCCATCGTTGAGCGTGAAGTTGGCTTGGCCAATCTTGAAGCGGAGTTTTATAAACCCACACTGTTGGAGGAGATAGGAGCTCCTATATATATGATGCCGGTTTACCATGTAAACCGTGCCAGGTTATAATAAACACCGTGTTACTCCATAATAGGATGTTAACAAAAAAAATCAAACCGGGCAAATAGTCTCCGGATTAAAAATGAACCGTGTTCCGTCAATTGATAGTTTAAACCGGCTTAAAACTTTGTTGGTTTAAAAAACGCAATAAAAAGAAAAAAATATCTTTCAAAGAAAAATGTGAAGCAAAGGCAATGACAAAACCGTTTGCAAAAAGAGGCTTATTTGAGCTGATCAGATGGCGTTACCATGGTCGAACACGACCAAGATCCCGATAGGTGTAGCTATGGTTCAAGTTAGCCAGGTCCCCAAATGAAATCGTGGCATTTATGCCGATCAAGTGGCATGGCAATGGTTCGGGTTCGACCAAGCCCCCAAGTGATTCTGTGGCCTTAGGCCGATCAAGAGGCATGACTGGTTCAGACGTGACCAAGTCCCCAAGTGATCTGGTGGCTCTCGCCTATCAAGAGGTATTGCATTGGTTCGGACACGACCAAGCCCCCAAGTGATATAACATGATGCTTTTGAAAAGCTAACTCAAGGGGTAAACCGGAGGCCGCTTTAGAACAACTCAGTGTAACCACACATGATGTAAAAGAACAGATACCCCGCTTTAGCTGAGGTTCCGGTTTATTATATTTAATCATAATATATACATCATCGTAATATGTACATAAGTAGAGCCAATGGCTCAGGTATAGTAAGGCCGAAGATGAGCTATGTTCCATGGCCTGTTGGTCTCCTCCTCTGATGCACGTGAGTCTTTATGCTCTCGAATATCGATCAGATAGTATGACCCGTTACGCAGATTCTTGCTGACCACGAAAGGCCCCTCCCAAGGTGGGGATAGCTTATGCATATCAGTCTGATCTTGGATGAGCCGAAGCACCAAATCTCCTTCCCGAAAGGTTCTGGTTCTGACTCGGCGACTGTGATAACGACGAAGATCCTGTTGGTAAATCGCCGATCGGGCGGCTGCTATGTCACGCTCTTCATCCAACCGGTCCAAAGCATCTTGCCGTGCTGTCTCGTTGTCCGCTTCAACATAAGCCGTCACACGAGGTGAATCATGACAAATATCACTGGGGAGAACCGCCTCCGCTCCGTAAACCATGAAGAACGGTGTGTATCCTGTTGATCTGTTGGGTGTGGTATTGATGCTCCATAACACAGATGGTAATTCTTCTACCCAACAACCCGGTGTTCTCTGCAAAGGAACCATGAGCCGGGGCTTGATGCCTCTCAAGATCTCTTGATTAGCCCTTTCTGCTTGACCATTGGACTGTGGGTGTGCCACTGATGAAACGTCAAGCCGGATATGCTCCCATTCGCAGAACTCCTTCATGACACCCTTGGACAAATTGGTACCATTATCTGTGATGATACTGTGTGGAAAGCCAAAATGGAAAATCACTTTTTTGATGAACTGAACCGCCGTGGCTGCGTCACACTTGCTAACAGGTTCTGCCTCCACCCACTTTGTAAACTTGTCAACCGCCACCAGGAGGTGGGTCTTCTTATCTTTGGACCTTTTGAAAGGCCCAACCATATCCAGCCCCCAAGTCGCAAACGGTTTTGTCACGGCAGATGTCCTAGAGAAAGGACTTAGTCGTGGAGCCATCGCAACGGGTTAGCTTGAAGGGGTTAAAGCGGACACAGGGATGCAAGAGAGTTTATACTAGTTCGGCCCCTTCGATGAAGGTAAAAGCCTACGTCTAGTTGTGATGGAATTGATGGGGTTTCGATGACTAGGGAGCAAACAAGCTTCGCCTAAGTCTCGAGTTGTTGTCTGTTGTCCTTGAACCGCCGCCGGGTCGTCCCCTTATATACACGGGTGACGCCCGTCGGTTCACAGAGTCCCAATACCGGCTCATAGATGTGTCCGGTTTGGTCTCTACTTATTCCTAACTTACAATACAAGTTAAATACCAACGCCGGTTTACGGCTATAGGCCTTGAACCGACCATGGGCCTTGAGCCCTCATCTGCCTTCTTGGGCTTTAACATACTTAACTACTGACGAAGTTAACCCAGCCCAGATAGGCCGGTTTACGCCCAGTAGTGATATCCCCAACAACATAAGACATTTGCCACACTCTCGAAGAACTACTTTTGGCGAAAGATGTTTCAGGACGTCAATCGCTTCACCAACCGATGCTCTACATGTCGCAAAGCTAAGTCCAAAGCTCAATATCATGGCCTTTATATGCCCCTACCAATTCCATATCAACCATGGGAAGACATTAGCATGGACTTTGTACTTGGTTTGCCTAGGACTCGAAATGGCAAGGATTCGGTATTTGTCGTTGTGGACCGATTCTCAAAAATGGCACATTTCATTCCTTGCAACAAGATAAACGATGCTTCACATGTTGCTACTCTCTTTTGTAGGGAAATATTGCGTCTACATGGAGTGCCAAAGACTATCATCTCGGACCGCGATGTCAAGTTCCTTAGCTACTTTTGGAAGACCCTATTCACCAAGCTTGGAATCAAGCTACTCTTCTCTACGGCATATCATCCACAAACCGACGGCCAAACAGAAGTTACGAACCTCACACTTTCCGCTCTACTTTGGGCACTCATCAAGAAGAACATTAAGGAGTGGGAGGAGTGCCTACCTATCGCCGAGTTCACCTACAACCGAGCAAGACATTCAACAACCAGCAAGTCCCCCTTCGAGGTCGTCTATGGCTTCAATCCTTTGTCACCATTGGACATTCTCCCTCTACCACTCCAAGAGCGCATCAATTTGGACGCAAGTGCACGTGTGGCACATCTCAAGAAGGTGCATGAAGATACAAGAAACACCATCAAGCGCCAAGTTCAGCGCCTTGCGACCAAGCTCAACGTCAACAAGCAACCTATGGTCTTCAACATTGGTGATCTCGTGTGGCTACACATTCGCAAGGATCGCTTTCCACGAGCGGATGGACCTTTCAAGGTGCTCGCACGATACAACGACAACGCTTACAAGATCGACCTCCCACATGACAAGTACAACGTGAGCGACATCTTCAACGTCAAAGATCTCTCTCCCTTCCATGGTGATGAAGAATTTGATCCGAGGACAGATCTTCCCCAAGGGAGGGGAGATGATGCGGAGCATCCCAAGGCCATCCCCATGTACCCAACTACATCTCCTTCAACACCTCTTGGACCCATGACACGAGCACGTGCAAGAGCTCTTGAAACCGAGGTGACATCTCTCCTCTCACATTTCCACTTTGATGCACATGAGACATCGCTACTACCTCATACAGATACTTTGTGCATGCTCAGGTACCTTGGAGAAGCTAAGGAGCAAGGAGAAGAAGAAGAGGGAGATGAACGTGAAGACAGAGAAGAAGAAGTGATGAAGAGGAAGCTATAGGCTCCGGACGACCGGCCTGGATCGGACGTCCGATGATCTCCAGGCTCCGGACGTCCGGCCCTCTCCGGACGACCGACACCACCCCACCCGAGCCAAATCTACGGATTTCCGGAGTCCCTCGGACGACCGACGACACCCGGATGTCCGCCTGAAGCACACCCGAGCCGGAATTATGGACGTCTGACAGGCACCGGACGTCCGGACCCTCGCGAGCCTCCGGACGACCGGTGACCCCCGGACGTCCGACGCCTGTGCGCTGATGCGTGTTGGGCCGTAGCCCATGTACCCCTTCGCCCCCTCTTTTGCACAAAGACTATATATACTCCACCTATTCCTTCTAGCTAGGGTTAGCAAAGGATTAGCTCATGTTTGTGTGAGAGCTTTGCTCATCCACTTGGTTACCTTCTCCACGGAGATTCGAGCCTCCACCGGAGAAGATCCCCCAAGCGGATTCAAGACCCCTTTTAGGGAAGAACTCAAGACCTCCTCACGAAGAAGACCGGCTACCTATGTATCGTCCCTAGTTGATCGTGTATCGTGTATCTTCCTTTGTATTCGAGGATCTAGCACATGTGTGTCTTGTTCATGTTGGTTTGAGTGTTCCTCTTATGTTTCTCTAGTGTTTTCCCTTGTTTCCCTCCTCGTGTTCTTCGTGTTCATCGCGGGATCCGCTCCTTTCGTGAAAGATCAGCCGATTAGGGTTCCACCCTACATCACTACTGAGGGAGTCCTGGATTAGGGGGTCCCCGGGCGTCCGGGCTATGTGACATGGGCTGGACTGGTGGGCCGTGAAGATACAAGATAGAAGACTTCCCCCCATGTCTGGATGGGACTCTCCTTGGCGTTCGAATATGAAGATTCCTTTCTCTACAAACCGACTCTGTACAACCCTAGGCCCCTCCGGTGTCTATATAAACCGGAGGGTTTAGTTCATAGAGGCAATCACAATCATACAGGCTAGACATCTAGGGTTTAGCCATTACGATCTCGAGGTAGATCAACTCTTGTAACCCCTATACTCATCAAAGTAAATCAAGTAGGAAGTAGGGTATTACCTCCATCAAGAGGGCCCGAACTTGGGTAAACATTGTGTCCCTACCTCCTGTTACCTTCGATCCTCAGACACACAGTTTGGGACCCCATACCCGAGATCGGCCGGTTTTGACACCGAGAGACGGGGTGGTCGGCTCCCAACATGCTGGCGATGGCCGCGCCACGCTGCCGAACGGTGCCCAGCCGGCTTGGCCCCGCCAGTAGTCAGCGTGCCGCAAACAGCATGGTCGATCTCGTGCTGGTAGGCTTCGCTGAGGCGCCTCATGGCCGCCAGCTTTTGGGCGCTTTCGAGGAGCAAGACGCGGAAAGCCTCCAACGTCGCTCCGTCTACGTTCTCTGCAACGGGTGCGGATAAGCCCCACACTGCCACCTGCAGCGGGTCGCGAGTAGCCCCATCGGAGGCTCCATCATGGATGATGACTAATACCTCCATGACGGTGCTGGTGCCGGCGTCGCAGACCGCAAGAGGGAGCAGGTCGTCGATGATCACCATGTTGGCGGGGAAGGAATCGGGGGACGCCACGTCGAAGTCGACGAGCATCGGGTCGGTGGAGCCAACAGACTCTCTGTCGAAGGCGGGCTCGTTGGCGATGTCGATCTTGCCGAGGCAGCTTTCGAAGCGGGTTGCTCCCTCGTCGGGTGCAGGCTCATCGGAGGGACGGATCCCGCCAACGAGGTCGGCGAGAGTTGTTGGAAATATGCCCTAGAGGCAATAATAAAATGGTTATTATTGTATTTCCTTGTTCATGATAATTGTCTATTGTTCATGCTATAATTGTATTAACCGGAAATCGTAATACATGTGTGAATACATAGACCACAACATGTCCCTAGTAAGCCTCTAGTTGACTAGCTCGTTGATCAATAGATGGTCATGGTTTCCTGACCATGGACATTGGATGTCATTGATAACGGGATCACATCATTAGGAGAATGATGTGATGGACAAGACCCAATCCTAAGCCTAGCACAAGATTGTGTAGTTCGTATGCTAAAGCTTTTCTAATGTCAAGTATCATTTCCTTAGACCATGAGATTGTGCAACTCCCGGATACTGTAGGAATGCTTTGGGTGTACCAAACGTCACAACGTAACTGGGTGGCTATAAAGGTGCACTACGGGTATCTCCGAAAGTGTCTGTTGAGTTGGCACGAATCGAGACTGGGATTTGTCACTCCGTGTAAAGGAAGAGGTATCTCTGGGCCCACTTGGTAGGACATCATCATAATGTGCACAATGTGACCATGGAGTTGATCACGGAATGATGTGTTACGAAACGAGTAAAGAGACTTGCCGGTAACGAGATTGAACAAGGTATCCGGATACCGACGATCGAATCTCGGGCAAGTACTATACCGGTAGACAAAGGGAATTGTATACGGGATTGACTGAATCCTTGACATCGTGGTTCATCCGATGAGATCATCGTGGAACATGTGGGAGCCAACATGGGTATCCAGATCCCGCTGTTGGTTATTGACCAGAGAGATGTCTCGGTCATGTCTGCATGATTCCCGAGCCCGTAGGGTCTACACACTTAAGGTTCGATGACGCTAGGGTTATAGGGAAGGTATGTACGCGGTTAACGAATGTTGTTCGGAGTCTCGGATGAGATCCCGGACGTCACGAGGAGTTCCAGAATGGTCCGGAGGTAAAGATTTATATATGGAAAGTTGTTGTTCGGGTTCCAGGAAAAGTTCGGTTTTTTCCGGTATTGTACCGGGAAGCTTCCGGAAAGTTCCGGAGGATTCCGGAGGGGTCCGGAGGTCCGGAAAATATTCCACCACGCCAAATACAGTAGCATGGGCTGTAGGGGGGCTCCCTAGCCTTAATGGGCCAAGGGCACCAGCCCCCCAAGGCCCATGCGCATGGGAGAGGGGAAACCCTAAGGGGGGAGGGCCTCCACTTGACTTGGGAGGCACTCCTCCCCCCTTGGCCACTGCCCCCAACCCTAGATGGGATCTAGGGGGGCCGGCCCCCTCTCTCCCCACCTATAAATAGTGGAGGGGTGGGAGGGCGGCCAGACCCTTGCACCTGGCGTAGCCCCCTCCCCTCCAATACCTCCTCCTCCTTCTCGTAGTGCTTGGCGAAGCCCTGCTGGAGTACCGCACTCCTCCACCACCACCACGCCATCGTGCTACTGCTGGACGGAGTCTTCCCCAACCTCTCCCTCTCTCCTTGCTAGATCAAGGCACGGGAGACGTCACCGGGCTGTACGTGTGTTGAACGCGGAGGCGCCGTTGTTCGGCGCTTAGATCGGAATCGACCGTGATCTGAATCGCTGCGTGTACGACTCCACCAACCGTGTTCTCGCAACGCTTCCGCTTAGCGATCTACAAGGGTATGTAGATGCACTCCTCTCTCTCGTTGCTAGTCTCTCCATAGATTTATCTTGGTGACATGTAGGAATTTTTTTTGAATTTCTGCTATGATCCCCAACAGTGGCATCTTGAGCTAGGTCTATGCGTAGTTTCTATGCACGAGTAGAACACAAGTTGTTGTGGGCGTCGATTTTGTCAATTTACTTGTCGTTACTAGTCTTATCTTGATTCGGCGGCATCGTGGGATGAAGCGGCCCGGACCGACCTTACATGTACGCTTACGTGAGACTGGTTCCACCGACTGACATGCACTAGTTGCATAAGGTGGCTAGCGGGTGTCTGTCTCTCCCACTTTAGTCGGATCGGATTCGATGAAAAGGGTCCTTATGAAGGGTAAATAGAAATTGGCATATTGAAAGTGCAACTATCCCTAGGTTTTGGTAATTCATAACAACATATAGCTCATTGAGCTAATGCTATTCCAAGATGATTATTTCAAGAAAGCTCAATGATTGGCATGGCATGGATGTGAAAGTGGAACCCTCAAAATGCTAAGGAAAAAGGATTGGCTCAAGCTCAAAAGCTCAAGACTCTTCATTTTATATTTTAGTGATCCAAGATCACATTGAGTCTTTAGGAAAAGCCAATACTATCAAGGAGGGATGAGGTGTTGTTTAATGAGCCTCTTGCTTCATGTGCTTAGTGATATGCTCCAAAAACCCTCAACTACTTTCCCATATCCACATTTGACCTAAACCCTAAGCCAAACTCGGTCCTACCGATTCTTCCTATCCGGCGCCACCGAGTTTCACTTGTCATGAGCCACTGCCAAACCCTAGCAATTCGGTTCTACCGATAGGGATCTCGGTCTCACCGAGATGGGATTGCAAACTCTCTGTTTCCCTTTCGTAACTTTTCAGTCTCACCGAAAGAGAGAATCGGTCCCACCGAGATTGCAATGTAAATTCAGTGTTTCCCCTTTGTAACTTTTCGGTCTCACCGAAAGAGCAAATTGGTCCCACCGAGTTTGGCTGACCAACTCTCTGGTTAGCTAATTACCAAATTCGGTCTCACCGAGTTTGTGTAATCGGTCTCACCGAGATTACGTTATGCCCAAACCCTAACCATATCGGTCCTACCGAGTTGCATGTCAGTCCCACCGAAAATCTGTAACGGTTGGATTTTGTGTGGAGGCTATATATATACCCCTCTACCTCCTCTTCATTCAAGGAGAGAGCTATCAGAACACATACACCATTCCAACTCATATGTTCTGAGAGAGAACCACCTACTCATGTGTTGAGACCAAGATATTCCATTCCTACCATATGAATCTTGATCTCTAGCCTCTCCAAGTTGCTTTCCACTCAAATCTTCTTTCCACCAAATCCAAATCCTATGAGAGAGAGTTGAGTGTTGGGGAGACTATCATTTGAAGCACAAGAGCAAGGAGTTCATTACCTACACACCATTTGTTACTTCTTGGAGAGTGGTGTCTCCTAGATTGGCTAGGTGTCACTTGGGAGCCTCCGACAAGATTGTGGAGTTGAACCAAGGAGTTTGTAAGGGCAAGGAGATCGCCTACTTCGTGAAGATCTACCGCTAGTGAGGCAAGTCCTGTGTGGGCGATGGCCATGGTGGGATAGACAAGGTTGCTTCTTCGTGGACCCTTTGTGGGTGGTTGCTTCTTCGTGGACCCTTCATGGGTGGAGCCCTGTGTGGACTCGCGCAACCGTTACCCTTTGTGGGTGGAGCCCTGTGTGGACTCTCGCAACTGTTACCCTTTGTGGGTTGAAGTCTCCATCAACGTGGATGTAGGATAGCACCACCTATCCGAACCACGGGAAAAACATCCGTGTCTCCAATTGCGTTTGAATTCTCCAAACCCTTCCCTTTACATTCTTGCAAGTTGCATGCTTTACTTTCCGCTGCCAATGTACTCTTTGCATGCTTGCTTGAATTGTGTGATGATTGCTTGACTTGTCCTAAAATAGCTAAAATCTGCCAAGAACTAAAATTGGGAAAAGGTCAAGTTTTTATTTGGTCAAGTAGTCTAATCACCCCCCTCTAGACATACTTTCGATCCTACAAGTGGTATCAGAGCATTGGTCTCCATTTTCTTTGATCTCCATAGCTTTGGTGGTCATAGCCTTGGTTTCACAACCTAGGAGAGTATGGCGTCTAGCGAGGGAAATTATCATCGTAGAGGTCCCTACTTTGATGGTACTAATTTTGCTAGTTAGAAGCATAAAATGAAAATGCATATTCTTGGACATAACCCCGCCGTTTGGGCTATTGTGTGTGTTGGTTTGCAAGGTGACTTCTTTGATGGGAGAGAACCAAACCGTGAAGCTACCGCGGATGAGTTGAAGATGTTGCAATACAATGCTCAAGCTTGTGATATTCTCTTCAACGGATTGTGCCCCGAAGAATTCAACAAAATCAGCCGTCTTGAGAATGCGAAGGAAATTTGGGACACTTTGATTGATATGCACGAAGGTACCGACTCCGTCAAGGAATCCAAGTTGGATGTGCTTCAAAGCCAACTTGACAAGTTCAAGATGAAGGATGGTGAAGGTGTCGCTGAAATGTACTCTAGGCTTGCTCTCATCACAAATGAGATTGCCGGCTTAGGAAGTGAAGAGATGACCGATAGATTCATCATCAAGAAGATTCTAAGAGCCTTGGATGGAAAATAGGATACCGTGTGCACATTGATCCAAATGATGCCCAATTACAAAGATCTCAAGCCAACGGAGGTGATTGGAAGAATTGTTGCTCATGAGATGTCACTTAAGGATAAAGAGGAACTTCACAACAAATCGAGTGGTGCCTATAAAGCCTCATGTGAAGCCCCTACATCATCAAGTGAGAAACAAGACTTCAATGAAGAATTGAGCTTAATGGTGAAGAACTTCAACAAGTTCTACAAGAGTAGAAGCAAAGATAGAAGCTTCAAGTCAAGGTCCTACAATGACAAAAGATCTTCTAGTCGAGAGCGAAACTGCTACAGTTGTGGAAGACCCGGACACTATTCCAATGAGTGTACGGCTCCCTACAAGAGAAGAGAAGATTCTCCAAAAAGAAGAAGCAAAGAATCACCACCAAGAGAGAGAAGGAGTAGAGATGATCGTTATGAACGAAGATACTCACGGAGAAGCAAGGATTCGGAAAGGAAGGAAAAATCATCAAGGAGCTACACAAGACGAAGACATCAAGCTCATGTTGGTGAATGGGTATCCGGCTCCGACTCCGACAGCCACTCCGAGAGAAGTTATCACTCCGACTCCGAAGATACTCAAGATGAAGGTGTTGCCGGTCTAGCACTTGTGTCAACCAACTCCTACGACATATTTGACTCACCAAATGAAGGAATTGGAAGATGCTTCATGACCAAAGGTCCTAAGGTAACACACCCCGAGTATGTTGATTTCAATAGTGATGAAGATGACTTGTTAGGTGATGATTTGCTTGTTGACAACTCTAGTGATGAATCTATGATGAAACGTCAATTAAACATGCTAATCAAGATAAAACGAATGACAATGATAAGGAGAAGATTGAGGCTCTAACTAAAGAACTAAACACTCTTAAGTTAGCTCATGAAACTATCTTCGAAGATCATCGAGAACTTTTAAGAGCTCATGAGAAATTACGCTTTGAAAAGCTCAATCTTGAGCAAGAGCATGAGTTCTTAAAAGCAATCAATGATGATCTCCGCAAGAAAAGATCTTCTTACATTGCCAAGCGTTTACTCTTATCCACTTACATGCCTCAAGTCAAGTCTAGTAACAAGAACAAGAAAGATTCTTCCTCTAGTAGTAACATTGATCATGCTAAATCCAATATTGTTGCTTCTAGTAGTTCTCTTGATTCCACTAATGATTCTCTTAGCCAAGTTACACTTGAGCAAGAAAATAGCTTATTGAAGGGAATTATAGAGAAAGGAGTGTACAAAAGCCTTGCCGGGAGTAAGCAATTCGAGGAAATTGTGCGCAAGCAAGGAATGCACCGGAAGAATCAAGGTGTTGGTTTTGAACGAAAGTTCAATGCCAATGGAGTTGAGTGGGAAGAAGATCAATACCCCAAGACAAAGTTTGTTCCTCAACAAGAGAAGTATACTTCTTTCAATGGGACACAAGCTCAAGATGATCTTACACCACAAGACTACATGCAAAAAGGCAAGGACAAGCTTCAAGAGGAAATTGATGCATTTGAAGAAGCTCCTAAGACCTTAGTCAAGTGGATTCCCAAGACTACTTCAAGTTCCACTTCATCAAGTACGACTACAACTCCAAGGATTCCCATCAAGATGATGTGGATCCAAAAGAAGAAGAACTAGAGAGTTCTTGAGGGTGACTCCGCCAACATACTTCACTCTTATCATTTTGGCAAGAACAAGTGCAATCAACTTCCACATCTTGCACTAGTTCAAGGAGTCACAAACCCTCTTGTTGGTAATACAAGGGACAAGGTAACCTAAAAGTTTTCATGGACATCATCTTTTGTGTGCATCACTCTATGTCTATGGATATCCTTGTTTGTTCCTTGTGGGACTAACCCATGTAGGTATTGAAAGTGCAATTCACTCAAATGGATAGCTCCAAGTGATCTACATCAATATTGAGCATCCACATCTTCAACATCTACATGAAGTCATCATCGACAAAACCCAAGGTTAGTTCATCCCTCCAAGGGGGGATATCACATCTAGGGGGAGCTTTACTCTAAGACTTGAGCTAAAGCAACTCTAAAGATGTGAACACAACAATGCTTTATGTAAAAGTGGTAACCCCACTTGAGCTTAAACGATGAGTATGACCTATGATCAAGTGCTCTCACTTGACTCCTAAGTCAATATACTCATATATAGATGACCCTGTCATCGCAAATTGCTTGATAGATGCTAGAATTGGTTGTGCATGCCTTGCCACATATTTCATTTGCCATCTTATTGTGTGAGCATGCTGGTTGCATATTTTACTCATTCGAGGACATCCACTTGTTGTTTTGATTGTTTGGTTTTATTTTCTTTTGCCAAGTGGATGGACAAGAATGCCTAAGTACCCCCTCTAGCTATCTATGCTTTTCTCGTCTCAAACTCTATTCATGCTGCATCACAAAATTTGATCAAGTCAGATTCGAACCACTCTGTGTGAGGAGCGCTCGGAGTCCCCGATTCGTCATAGACTTAAACTTCTAAAACCTCTTTATGATTCTCGGTCTGACCGATACCCCACTTTCGGTCCTACCGAGATCATTAAGTTGATCTAGGTTTTCGATCTCGGTGCAACCAATTTGAACATTTCGGTCCCACCGAGTTTCAGTAACTGCCTGCAGTTATGAATCTCGGTGCCACCGAGTTGTTCCACTCGGTCACACCAACAGGGTCGGGCTATATATAGTCACGGGCAAAATTTGGAAATTTCTCCGAACCCCTTCGCCCGCGCGATAGCCTGCTCTGCCAACGTGGTCTCCGGATCGTCTTCTCGCCGCCAGCCGCCTCCAGTCGCTGGTCTCCGTCGCCGTCAATGGGAATTCTGCCTCGCCGTTGCCGCCGTAGCGAGTCTCCGCCGAACTAGGGTATGGACTCGATCACCGTGCTATTCCCCGTCCGATTCCTAGCACATTGTGTTCTTCATGATTCTTACCACGATTGAAACACTCCTATCCAGTCAATACGCCCGTAGATTAGCTTTGATTCGAAAATTTTAGGGTTAGGTTTCCGCCGAAACCATCTCGGACCCACCGAGTTGAAAAACTCGGTCCCACCGATTTGGCTTATGCCATTGCACAAGTGAGACTCAGTCTGACCGAGAATTACTTATCGGTGTGACCGATTTTGGAACTCTGTGAAACCCTAGCAGTCTCGGTGCCACCGAACTGTGACTCGGTCCTACCGAGTTCACTAGTTTAGGTTCCAAAACTGCTTCGGTATCACCGAGTTTGAAAATCGGTAGATCCGAGATGATTTCAGTGGGAAACTAAAACTAAGTTTTTGGATCATTCTTTTTGCAAAAATCTCTGCATTTTGTGATGCTCATCTTTTCTACCTCATCTATAAACTGTTCACAGGGTCAGCAGTCAGAGTTTGCAGCATGTCTGATCACAGTGACAGCCAGAACATGTCAGAGCAGCAGGTGCACATGAGTGAGGGCACTAGTCCCTCCAGCTCTTCAGATGAGGGCAGCAGGAGCACCCCTAGCAACTTGCCAAAAGCTGCCACCAGACAGAAGAAGAAGAGAACTTCAGACTCCGAAGATGAAGATTATGTGGCAGAGGAAGAGGCCACATCAAAGAGAGTCGAGCCAGCTCAAGGCACAAAGCCAGGTCTAAAGATCAAAAGGCCAACAGGCAGGTAGCCTATGTCAAAGGCTAGAGCTTCAACTGAGAAGCCCACTCCCAAAGAGCCAGTTGTTGCTGAAGGCAAGAAGAGGAAGGAAAGGGTTAAGAAGACTGTAGCCAGAGTGCTTGGAAAGGATTCCATCATGGAAGAGGAAGAGGAAGAAGAGGTAGCTGCACCAGCACCCAAGGCACCCAAGCTGATGGGTGATGCCATAAGATCAGGGGCTACTGCATCTAAGCCCAAAGCTACCTCCAAGCCAAAACCAAAGAGGAATACAAGGAGCATTCCTGCAGCTGAGAAGAACAAGGCCCCAGTGCCTGAGACTGTTGCTGAAGAAGAGGATGAAGAGCAAGTTCTTAGAAAGCTCAAGCCCAAGATCCCAGACCACAATGATGCTCATCCTGTGGCTGAGGACATGAAGCTCAGGAGAGATTCAGGGCTAAGGAAGTGGAGATAAGCAGACCCGTATGCTTCAAGGAGAAGGACTGCTGTGGATTACAGATTTCACACCAAGGAACAGCAGGACTTCTATGAGACAGTGCTGCTAGATAAGAAGCCCATTGTTTGTGACATGAGATGGGTCGACTGGACCTACATGAAGGAAAATGAGGAGCACTACCCTGGAGTGTATGACAGCTTTAGTGCTTGTGGAGTTGCTGACTTTGTTGGGCAGAAGCTCACAAAGTGGAATGAGGAGCTTATAATGCAGTTCTACTCCACAGCACATTTTTATTCAAATGGGAGGATCACATGGATGTCTGAGGGTACAAGGTACCAATCCACAGTTGCTGAGTGGGCATAGATCATTAATGCCCCAGAGGAGCATGATGATGATTTGGACATATATGCCAAGAAGAAGATGGACCATAACTCTATGTCCAATATGTACAAGGAAATTCCCAATGAAGCTCTTGACACCTTCAAATTTGGGTCTGTGCATTACCTTCTGTCAGGGCTGCCAACTATCAATTGGATCTTGAGGCACACCTTATTGCCCAAGTCTGGAGATCACAAGATGATCAGAGGCCATGCTATCAACTTGCTACATGTATTTGATGTGCCTCAGAAGTTCAAGGTGATGAGCCTCATAGTGGAAACTATCAAAAGGACTGCAGCAGATCAGAAGAGGAGTTGCGGATATGCCCCTCAGATCCAGGAGCTCATTAACTCCAAGATGGGCACGGGCATATATTTATTGGACAAGGAACACCTGCCCATCCGTCCAGATTTTGAGGACAATCAAGTTGTCATGACTGAGAACGAGCCATCATCTGCCCAAGCATATGTAAAGAAGGAGAAGGCAAGGAAGGAGAAAGCTACCAAGATGCCAACTCAAGAGGAGGCATCTGAGTATTTCTTGAAGACCAAACAAGAGCAGCTTGGTTACCTGATTGCATCCACCCTGCGAATTGAGCAAGGACTAGCCACCCTAACTCAAAACCAGGCAAGCCTAGAGAGAATCATGGAACAAAAGTTCTATGACTTGGATGTCAAGGTAACGGAGATTCAGTCTGCAGTGGAGCAGCTCCAAGATGATATGCAGGAGAGGAGAGGCAGGACTACCACTCATGCCTTTGCCAGAGTGCCACGAGGTCCGAGGTCGTCTGCCGTGCCAGTTGCTGACACAAGAGCCACCACCTCAGCACCAGCTACAGCCTCAGTTCCACCAGCTCCAGCATCTACTTCAGCTCCAACTCCAGCGTCTACTTCAGCGTCTACAGAAGCCTTCGTCCTTGGAGTGATCCGGACTCCACCACCACCAGAAGATCAAGCCTGAGCGTCGATCTAGTACTATGCATTTTCTAGGAACTTTTTGGTAACTTGTTGCCAAAGGGGGAGAAAAATGTATAGATCATAGGCTTCGAGAGAGAGAGTGTTGCTTTTCTCTCTTGCTTTATTTGGTGTTTTTTTCGAACTTTGTTTGCTTTTGAGTGCTTGAGATACTATGTCATTATTTGTGAGACAAGGATGATCATGTGTTTGATCATAAGCTACACTTAATGCTTGCTTAATGCTATTATCTTATCTATCTTATGTGATCTTTCACTATTCTTGGTGATGAGTGCATGTATTTCATTCTTATCATTTTAAGCGCTCCACCAAGATGTATGTGACATGGAAGAGTAACCCATGACTCTAACTCCTTGTGCATTTGCAGTCCAAAGCAAATTTTAAATATGCACAAATTTAGGGGGAGCTCTTACTTATCACATACTTCTCAAAGCGACGATATATTTCATGCTTATTATCATTTGTCGAAGCTTTGATCTATATGTTGTCATCAATTACCAAAAAGGGGGAGATTGAAAGTGCAACTATCCCTAGGTTTTGGTAATTCATAACAACATATAGCTCATTGAGCTAATGCTATTCCAAGGTGATTATTTCAGGAAAGCTCAATGATTGGCATGGCATGGATGTGAAAGTGGAACCCTCAAAATGCTAAGGAAAAAGGATTGGCTCAAGCTCAAAAGCTCAAGACTCTTCATTTTATATTTTAGTGATCCAAGATCACATTGAGTCTTTAGGAAAAGCCAATACTATCAAGGAGGGATGAGGTGTTGCCTAATGAGCCTCTTGCTTCATGTGCTTAGTGATATGCTCCAAAAACCCTAAACTACTTTCCCATATCCACATTTGACCTAAACCCTAAGCCAAACTCGGTCCTACCAATTCTTCCTATCCGGTGCCACCGAGTTTCACTTGTCATTAGCCACTGCCAAACCCTATCAAATCGGTTCTACCGATAGGGATCTCGGTCTCACCGAGATGGGATTGCAAACTCTCTGTTTCCCTTTCGTAACTTTTTGGTCTCACCGAAAGAGCGAATCGGTCCCACCGAGATTGCAATGTAAATTCAGTGTTTCCCCTTTGTAACTTTTCGGTCTCACCGAAAGAGCAAATCGGTCCCACCGAGTTTTCCTGACCAACTCTCTGGTTAGCTAATTACCAAATTCGGCCTCACCGAGTTTGTGTAATCGGTCTCACCGAGATTACGTTATGCCCAAACCCTAACCATATCGGTCCTACCGAGTTGCATGTCAGTCCCACCGAAAATCTGTAACGGTTGGATTTTGTGTGGAGGCTATATATATACCCCTCCACCTCCTCTTCATTCGAGGAGAGAGCTATCAGAACACATACACCATTCCAACTCATATGTTCTGAGAGAGAACCACCTACTCATGTGTTGAGACCAAGATATTCCATTCCTACCATATGAATCTTGATCTCTAGCCTCTCCAAGTTGCTTTCCACTCAAATCTTCTTTCCACCAAATCCAAATCCTATGAGAGAGAGTTGAGTGTTGGGGAGACTATCATTTGAAGCACAAGAGCAAGGAGTTCATTACCTACACACCATTTGTTACTTCTTGGAGAGTGCTGTCTCCTAGATTGGCTAGGTGTCACTTGGGAGCCTCCGACAAGATTGTGGAGTTGAACCAAGGAGTTTGTAAGGGCAAGGAGATCGCCTACTTCGTGAAGATCTACCGCTAGTGAGGCAAGTCCTGTGTGGGCGATGGCCATGGTGGGATAGACAAGGTTGCTTCTTCGTGGACCCTTTGTGGGTGGTTGCTTCTTCGTGGACCCTTCGTGGGTGGAGCCCTGTGTGGACTCGCGCAACCGTTACCCTTTGTGGGTGAAGCCCTGTGTGGACTCTCGCAACCGTTACCCTTTGTGGGTTGAAGTCTCCATCAACGTGGATGTAGGATAGCACCACCTATCCGAACCACGGGAAAAACATCCGTGTCTCCAATTGCGTTTGAATTCTCCAAACCCTTCCCTTTACATTCTTGCAAGTTGCATGCTTTACTTTCCGCTGCCAATGTACTCTTTGCATGCTTGCTTGAATTGTGTGATGATTGCTTGACTTGTCCTAAAATAGCTAAAATCTGCCAAGAACTAAAATTGGGAAAAGGTCAAGTTTTTATTTGGTCAAGTAGTCTAATCACCCCCCTCTAGACATACTTTCGATCCTACACATATCACGTTGTGGTTTTGGCATAGGTAAGAAACGTTCTTGCTAGAAACCTATATCAGCCACGTAAAACATGCAACAACAATTAGAGGACATCTAACTTGTTTTTGCAGGGTATGCTATGTGATGTGATATGGCCAAAAGGATGTGATGAATGATATATGTGATGTATGAGATTGATCATGTTCTTGTAATAGGAATCACGACTTGCATGTCGATGAGTATGACAACCGGCAGGAGCCATAGGAGTTGTCTTAATTTATTTATGACTTGCGTGTCAATGAAAATGCCATGTAATTACTTTACTTTATTGCTAACCGTTAGCCATAGTAGTAGAAGTAATAGTTGGCTAGGCAACTTCATGAAGACACGATGATGGAGATCATGATGATGGAGATCATGGTGTCATCCGGTGACGATGGTGTTCATGCCGCGCCTCGAAGATGGAGATCAAAGGCGCAAGATGATATTGGCCATATCATGTCACTTTATGATTTGCATGTGATGTGTGTCATGTTTACATCTTATTTGCTTAGAACGACGGTAGCATAAATAAGATGATCCCTCACTAAAATTTCAAGAAAGTGTTCCCCCTAACTGTGCACCATTGCTAAGGTCCATTGTTCCGAAGCACCACGTGATGATCGGGTGTGATAGGTTCTAACGTTCGCATACAACGGGTGTAAGCCAGATTTACACACGCAATACACTTGGGTTAACTTGACGAGCCTAGCATGTACAGACATGGCCTCGGAACACGGAAGACCAAAAGGTTAAACATGAGTCGTATAGTGGATACGATCAACATGAAGATGTTCACCAATGATGACTAGTCCGTCTCACGTGATGATCGGACACGACCTAGTTGACTCGGATCATGTATCACTTAGATGACTAGAGGGATGTCTATCTAAGTGGGAGTTAATTGAATAATTTGATTAGACAAACTTAATTATCATGAACATAGTCAAAAGGTCTTTGCAAATTATGTCGTAGCTCATGCTTTGGTTCTACTGTTTTAGATATGTTCCTAGAAAAAAATTAGTTGAGAGTTGACAGTAGCAATTATGCGGACTGGGTCCGTGAACCGAGGATTGTCCTCATTGCTGCACAGAAGGGTTATGTCCTTAATGCACCGCTCAGTGTGTTGAACCTCGAGCATCGTATATAGATGTTGGGAAACATCTGACATACACGTTTTGATGACTACGTGATATTTCAGTACGTAATACTAACCGTTTAGAATTGTGGCACCAAAGACGTTTTTGGAATGTCGCAAAACATATGAGATGTTCCAAAGACTAAAATTGGGATTTCACACTAGTGCCCACGTCAAGAGGTATGAGATCTCTGACAAGTTTCTTAAGCCTGCAAACTAAGGGAGAAAAGCTCAATTATTGAGCATCTGCTCAGATTGTCTGAGTACTGCAATCGCTTGAATCGAGTGGCAGTTAATCTTCCAGATGAGATAGTGATGATTCTCCATAGTCACTGCCACCAAGCTATTGGAGCTTCGTGATGAACTATAACATATCAGGGATAGACATGATGATCCTTGAGCAACTCGCGATGTTTGACACCGCGAAAGTAGAAATCAAGTAGGAGCATCAATTGTTGATGGTTAAACCACTAGTTTCAAGAAGGGCAAGGGTAAGACGGGATACTTCATTAGACGGCAAATCCGTTTCTGCTCTAGTGAAGAAACCAAGGTTGAACCAAACCCGAGACTAAGTGCTTCTGTAATGAGGGGAACGGTCACTGAAGCAGAACTACCCTAGATACTTGGTAGATGAGAAGGCTGGCAAGGTCGGCAAAAGTATTTTGGAAATACGTTATATTAATGTGTACTTTACTAGTACTCCTAGTAGCACCAGGGTATTAAAATACCAGTTCAGTTGCTAAGTGTTAGTAACTTGAAATAAAAGGCTACGAAATAAACGGAGACTAGCTGAAGGTGAGATTACGATATGTGTTGGAAGTGTTTCCAAGGTTGATGTGATCAAGCATCGCATGCTCCCTCTACCATCGAGATTGGTGCTAAACCTAAATAATTGTTATTTGGTGTTTGCATTGAGCATAGACATGATTGGATTATGTTTATCGCAATACGGTTATTCATTTAAGGAGAATAATGGTTACTCTGTTTATTTGAATAATACCTTCAATGGTCTTGCACCTAAAATGAATGGTTTATTGAATGTCGATCGTAGTGATACACATGTTCATGCCAAAAGATATAAGATAGTAATGATAGTACCACATACTTGTGGCACTGCCATTTGAGTCGTGTTGGTATAAAACGCATGAAGAAGCTCCATGTTGATGGATCTTTGGACTCACTCGTTTTTGAAAAGATTGAGACATGCGAACCATGTCTATTGGTAGATATGCATGAAGAAACTCCATGCAGATGGATCGTTTGGACTCACTTGATTTTGAATCACTTAAGACATGCAAATCATACCACATGGGCAAGATGACTGAAAGGCCTCATTTTCAGTAAGATGGAACAAGAAAGCAACTTGTTGGAAGTAATACATTTTGATGTGTGCAGTCCAATAAGTGCTGAGGCACGCAGTGGATATCGTTATGTTCTTACTTCACATATGATTTGAGTAGATGCTGAGTATATTTACTTGATGAAACACAAGTCTGAATTATTGAAAGGTTTAAGTAATTTCAGAGTGATGTTGAAGATCATCGTGACAAGATGATAAAATGTCTATGATATGATCATAGAGATGAATATCTGAGTTACGAGTTTGGCACACAATTAAGACATTGTGGAAATTGTTTCACAACTAATACCGCCTGGACCACCATAGTGTGATGGTGTGTCCGAACATCACAACTGCACCCTATTGGATATGGTGCATACCATGATGTCTCTTATCGAATTACCACTATCGTCTATGGGTTAGGCATTGGAGACAGCCGCACTCACTTTAAATAGGGCACCACACAATTCCGTTGAGACGACACCGTATGAACTATGGTTTAGAGAAACCTAAGCTATCGTTTCTTAAAAGTTTGGGGCTGCGATGCTTATGTGAAAAAAAGTTTCAGGCTGATAAGCTCGAACCCAAAGCGGATAAATGCATCTTCATAGAATACCCCAAAATAGTTGGGTATACCTCCTATTTCAGATCCGGAAGCAAAAGTGATTGTTTCTAGAAACGGGTCCTTTCTCGAGGAAAAGTTTCTCTCGAAAGAATTGAGTGGGAGGATGGTGGAGACTTGATGAGGTTATTGAACTATCACTTCAACTAGTGTGTAGCAGGGCACAGGAAGTTGTTCCTGTGGCACCTACACCAATTGAAGTGGAAGCTTATGATAGTGATCATGAAACTTCGGATCAAGTCACTACTAAACCTCATAGGTCGACAAGGATGCATACTACTTCAGAGTGGTACGTAATCCTGTCTTGGAAGTCATGTTGCTAGACAACAATGAACCTACGAGCTATGGAGAAGTGATGGTGGGCCCAGATTCTGAAGAATGGCTCAAAGCCATAAAATCCGAGAGAGGATCCATGTATAAAACAAAGTATAGACTTTGAAAGAACTACTTGATGGTCATAAGGCTGTTAGGTGCAGATGGATTTTAAAAGGAAGACAGACAATGATGGTAAGTGTCACCATTAAGAAAGCTCGACTTGTCGTTAAGATATTTCCCGACAAGTTCAAGGAGTTGACTACGATGAGACTTTCTCACTCGTAGCGATGCTAAGAGTCTGTTGGAATTATGTTAGCAGTTACTACATTATTTATGAAATCATGCAGATAGGATGTCATAACATTGTTTCCTCGACATTTTTCTTGAGGAAAGGTTGTATGTGATACAACCAGAAGGTTTTGTCAATGCAGAAAGATGCTGACAAGTATGCAAAGCTCCAACAATCCTTCTAAGGACTGGAGTAAGCATCTCGGAGTTGGAATGTACGCTTTGATGAGATGATCAAAGATTTTGGGTTTATACAAGGTTTATGAGAAACTTGTATTTCCAAAGAAGTGAGTGGGAGCACTATAGAATTTTTGATGAGTATATGTTGTTAACATATTGTTGATCAAAAATGATGTAGAATTTCTGGAAGCATGCAAGGTTATTTGAAAAGTGTTTTTCGATGGAAAACTTGGATTAAGCTACTTGAACATTGAGCATCAAGATCTCTAAGGATAGATAAAAAACGCTTAATAGTACTTTCAAATGAATACATACCGTGACAAGATTTTGAAGGAGTTCAAAATAGATCAGCAAAGAAGGAGTTCTTGGCTGTGTTACAAGGTGTGAGTATTGAGTAAGACTCAAGACCTGACCACGGCAGAAGAGAGAGAAAGGACGAAGGTCGTCCCCTATGCTTTAGACGTAGGCTCTATAGTATGCTATGCTGTGTACCGCACTTGAAGTGTGCCTTGCCATGAGTCAGTCAAGGGGTACAAGAGTGATCCAGGAATGGATCACACGACAACGGTCGAACTTATCCTTAGTACCTAGTGCACTAAGGAATTTTCTCGATTATGGAGGTGGTTAAAGAGTTCGTCGTAAAGGGTTACACCAATGCAAACTTTGACACTAATCGGATGACTCTGAGGAGTAAACTGGATTCGTATAGTAGAGCAGTTATTTGGAATAGCTCCAAGTAGCGCGTGGTAGCTGCATCTACAAGATGACATAAAGATTTGGAAAGCACACATGGATCTGAAAGGTTCAGACCCATTGACTGATAAACCTCTCTCACAAGCGAGATATGAACATACCCCATGGGGGTTGGATTCATTACAATCACATAGTGATGTGAACTAGATTATTGACTCTAGTGCAAGTGGGAGACTGTTGGAAATATGCCCTAGAGGCAATAATAAAATGGTTATTATTGTATTTCCTTGTTCATGATAATTGTCTATTGTTCATGCTATAATTGTATTAACCGGAAACCGTAATACATGTGTGAATACATAGAACACAACATGTCCCTAGTAAGCCTCTAGTTGACTAGCTCGTTGATCAATAGATGGTCATGGTTTCCTGACCATGGACATTGGATGTCATTGATAACGGGATCACATCATTAGGAGAATGATGTGATGGACAAGACCCAATCCTAAGCCTAACACAAGATCGTGTAGTTCGTATGCTAAAGCTTTTCTAATGTCAAGTATCATTTCCTTAGACCATGAGATTGTGCAACTCTCGGATACCATAGGAATGCTTTGGGTGTGCCAAATGTCACAACGTAACTGGGTGGCTATAAAGGTGCACTACGGGTATATCTGAAAGTGTCTGTTGAGTTGGCATGAATCGAGACTGGGATTTGTCACTCCGTGTAAACGGAGAGGTATCTCTGGGCCCACTCGGTAGGACATCATCATAATGTGCACAATGTGACCAAGGAGTTGATCACGGGATGATGTGTTACGGAACGAGTAAAGAGACTTGCCGGTAATGAGATTGAACAAGGTATCGGGATACCGACAATCGAATCTCGGACAAGTACTATACCGGTACACAAAGGGAATTGTATACGGGATTGACTGAATCCTTGACATCGTGGTTCATCCGATGAGATCATCATGGAACATGCGGGAGCCAACATGGGTATCCAGATCCCGCTGTTGGTTATTGACCAGAGAGATGTCTCGGTCATGTCTGCATGATTCCCGAGCCCGTAGGGTCTACACACTTAAGGTTTGATGACGCTAGGGTTATAGGGAAGGTATGTACGCGGTTACCGAATGTTGTTCGGAGTCCTGGATGAGATCCCGGACGTTACAAGGAGTTCCGGAATGGTCCGTAGGTAAAGATTTATATATGGAAAGTTGTTGTTCGGGTTCCAGGAAAAGTTCAGTCTTTTTCCGGTATTGTACCGGGAAGCTTCCGGAAGGTTCCGGAGGACTCCGGAGGGGTCCGGAGGTCCGGAAAATGTTCCACCATGTCCAATACAACAGAATGGGCTATAGGGGGGCTCCCTAGCCTTCATGGGCCAGGGGCACCAGCCCCCCCAAGGCCCATGCGCATGGGAGAGGGGAAACCCTAAGGGGGAGGGCCTCCACTTGACTTGGGAGGCACTCCTCCCCCCTTGGCCGCCGCCCCCAACCCTAGATGGGATCTAGGGGGGCCGGCCCCCTCTCTCCCCACCTATAAATAGTGGAGGGGTGGGAGGGCGGCCAGACCCATGCACCTGGTGCAGCCCCCTCCCCTCCAATACCCCCTCCTCCTTGTCGTAGTGCTTGGCGAAGCCCTGCTGGAGTACCGCGCTCCTCCACCACCACCACGCCGTCGTGCTGCTGCTGGACGGAGTCTTCCCCAACCTCTCCCTCTCTCCTTGCTGGATCAAGGCATGAGAGACGTCACCGGGCTGTACGTGTGTTGAACGCGGAGGCGCCGTTGTTCGGCGCTTAGATCGGAATCGACCGCGATCTGAATGGCTGCGTGTACGACTCCACCAACCGCGTTCTCGCAACGCTTCCGCTTAGCAATCTACAAGGGTATGTAGATGCACTCCTCTCTCTCGTCGCTAGTCTCTCCATAGACTGATCTTGGTGACACGTAGGAATTTTATTTGAATTTCTGCTACGATCCCCAACAAGAGTGCTCGCGGAGCAAGAGGCTTCTGCGCCACGCAGCGTGTCGACACAGACGCCATCCGGCATGCCGGGCTGGCTGCGTTCGCTGGGAAGGAAAAGGGTTCCCATCCAGAACCTTTTTCCGGACAACTATGCACCTTGCCCCATGGTGGGCACCAAATGCCGGGGTTGTGATGCGACATATGCCAAAGGATGGCTAATCATGGAGAGGGACAAGAGTACATCGCCGGGCTCTAGAAGCGGGAGTGAGCAAGATTGCATACGCCTACGGATCTTACCCAGGTTCGGGGCTCTCCTAGGAGATAACACCCCTAGTCCTGCTCTGCGGGGGTCTCCGCATGATCACTATCTCAATAATGGTAGCTACAAGATTGCTCCTTGAGTTGTTTAGCTTGAGGAGGAAGAAGAACAAGGCTAGCCCTACTTCCCCTCTCTATGTGTGTGTGACTTGAGATTCTGAACCCTTTGCATGGGTGGCCTGGGGGCTTATATAGGCCTACCCCCTAGGGTATAATGGTAATCCAACCGGGTGTAGGATCCAGCCCTCAGTCTCTCTAAACGCCGGCTTCTCCGCCAGCTGCTGGGGCCCGCCGCTTGGTGGGTCCCGCCGGCTACCGTGTACTCGCCCGACAGGCCGCGCCCGCCACTTGCGGGTCTGGTTGATCACTCCGCAATGTATCCTTGCTACTGGTGACGGATGCTTTGTCGGGGCATGGCTACAATACCGCCGCCAAGTGGGCGTTCATTGTTGCCACTCCCCATTTCCTTTGGTTAATGACGCACGAACTTCAAGGGGGAGGGGGCCACCTGCTGGGAGGCAGCCCGCCCCGATTATCGCCTTCTAGGAATCTGTCGCCCTCTGGGCTCGCCGACAGGTAGGGCCCGCCGCCTGCAGGCCGTACCTACAGGCTATCGTGGGAGCATACCTCCCTAGGTGATAAGTGATGTCATGGGCAACGTGGCTATAGTACCCCGCCGGGTGGGGGGCGTCCACCAGGTACGCCCGTACTATAGCAGCGCTCAGCCCAGGATTCGGGGGTGGCAGGTTGCACTGTAGCCACGCCCCGTCCTCTCATAGTTATGTGGGTGCAAACTTTGAGGGCACGAGGGGCCGCCTACTAGAAGCCAGCCGCCTCGTAGCCGCCTTCTGGTATCCTGCTGCCTTCTAGCAGCCGGCCACTTGGATCAGCCGGCTCAAGGGAGCAGTCGTTCGTCTGGGAGGTGTGGGGGGCGCAGTCGGCCCCGATGTCTTGAAATACCATGGGGGGCTGATGAGGCTACCCATGCTCATTTACTCTGACAAGAACCATCCCTTAGCTTAGCATAATGATCGTTTAGTTTTATTGTTGTTGCTTTCTTCATGACTTATACATGTTCCTCTGACTATGAGATTATGCAACTCCCGAATACCGGCTGAACAACTTGTGTGCTATCAAACATCACAACGTAACTGGGTGATTATAAAGATGCTCTACAGGTGTCTCCAAAGGTGTTTGTTGGGTTGGCACAGATCGAGATTAGGATTTGTCAGTCCGAGTATCGGAGTGGTATCTCTGGGTCCTCTCGGTAATGCATATCACTATAAGCCTTGCAAGCAATGTGACTAATGAGTTAGTTGCAGGATGATGCATTATGGAACGAGTAAAGAGACTTACCGGTAACGAGATTGAACTAGGTATGATGATACCGACGACCGAATCTCGAGCAAGTAACATACCAATGACAAAGGGAATAACGTATGTTGTTATGCGGTTTGACTGATAAAGATCTTCGTAGAATATGTAGGAGCCAATATGAGCATCTAGGTTCCACTATTGGTTATTGACCAGAGATGTGTCTCGGTCATGTCTACATAGTTCTCAAACCCGTAGCGTCCGCACGCTTAACGTTCGATGACGATTTATATTATGAGTTATGTGATTTGATGACTAAAGTTTGTTCGAAGTCCCGAATGAGATCGCTGACATGACGAGGAGTCTCGAAATGGTCAAGAGATAAAGATCGATATATTGGAAGGCTATATTCGGACATCGGAATGGTTCCGAGTGATTCAGGTATTTTTTAGAGTACCGGAGACTTACAGGAATTCGCCGGGGGAAGTTAATGGGCCTTATTGGGCTTTAGTGGAGAGACGGAAGAAGGGCCACGAGGTGGTGCACACCTCCCCCCTACCCAAACCGAATTGGACAAGGGGTGGGGCGCGGCCCCCCTTTCCTTCTCCCTCTCCTTCCTTTCCTTCTTTCCTACTCCGAGAAGGAAAGGGAATCCTACTAGGACTTGGGAGTCCTAGTAGGACTCCCTACACTTGGCGGGCCCCTAGGAGGGTCGGCCTCTCTATCTCCCCCTCCTTTATATACGTGGGCAGGGGCACCCCTGATGTCTACTACACAATCTTCTTCTTGTAGACGTTGTTGGGTCTCCAAGTGCAGAGGTTTGTAGGACAGTAGCAAATTTCCCTCAAGTGGATGATCTAAGGTTTATCAATCCATGGGAGGCGTAGGATGAAGATGGTATCTTTCAAACAACCCTGCAACCAAATAGCAAAGAGTCTCTTGTGTCCCCAACACACCCAATACAATGGTAAATTGTATAGGTGCACTAGTTCGGCGAAGAGATGGTGATACAAGTGCAATATGGATGGTAGATATAGGTTTTTGTAATCTAAAAATATAAAAACAGCAAGGTAACTAATGATAAAAGTGAGCGTAAACGGTATTGCAATGCTAGGAAACAAGGTCTAAGGTTCATACTTTCACTAGTGCAAGTTCTCTCGACAATAATAACATAATTGGATCATATAAGTATCCCTCAACATGCAACAAAGAGTCACTCCAAAGTCACTAATAGTTGAGACCAAACGAAGAGATTATTGTAGGGTACGAAACCACCTCAAAGTTATTCTTTCTGATCGATCTATTCAAGAGTCCGCAGTAAAATAACACATAGCTATTCTTTCCGTTCAATCTATCCTAGATTTCGTACTAGAATAACACCTTAAGACACAAATCAACCAAAACCCTAATGTCAGCTAGATACTCCAATCTCACCTCAAGTATCCGTGGGTATGATTATACGATATGCGTCACACAATCTCAGATTCATCTATTCAACCAACGTAAAGAACTTCAAAGAGTGCCTGGAAGTTTCTACCGGAGAGTCAAGACGAAAACGTGTGCCAACCCCTATGCATAAGTTCACGAGGTCACGGAACTCGCAAGTTGATCACCAAAACATACATCAAGTGGATCACGTGAATATCCCATTGTCACCACATATAAGCACATGCAAGACACACATCAAGTGTCCTCAAATCCTTAAAGGCTCAATCCGATAAGATAACTTCAAAGGGAAAACTCAATCCATTACAAGAGAGTAGAGGGGGAGAAACATCATAAGATCCAACTATAGTAGCAAAGCTCGCGATACATCAAGATCGTGCCAAATCAAGAACACGAGAGAGAGAGAGATCAAACACATAGCTACTAGTACATACCCTCACCCCCGAGGGTGAACTACTCCCTCCTCGTCATGGAGAGCGCTGGGATGATGAAGATGGCCACCGAAGAGGGATTCCCCCCTCCGGCAGGGTGCCGGAACGGGTCTAGATTGGTTTTCGGTGGCTACAGAGGCTTGTGGCAGCTGAACTCCCGATCTAGGTTTCTTTCTGGAATTTTGGGTATATATAAGAGGTGTTGGAGTCAGGAACAAGTCAGGGGGTCTCCGAGGCGGCCATGAGGTAGGGGAGCGCACCCAGCGGGGTAGGGCGTTCCCCCACCCTCGTGGGTGCCTCGGGACTCTTCTGGCCCATCTCTGATACTCCGTGGGCTTCTTATGGTCCAAAAATCATATAAAACAAGGGAAACAAGGTCAATTGGACTCCGTTTGGTTTTCCTTTTCTGCAATACTCAAAAACAAGGAAAACACAGAAACTGGCACTGGGCTCTAGGTTAATAGGTTAGTCCCAAAAATCATATCAAATAGCATATAAATGCAAATAAAACATCCAAGATTGATAAGATAATAGCATGGAACAATAAAAAATTATAGATACGTTGGAGACATATCAACTCCAAAGGCACACCAAGTCTTCTCTTTGCCGTGTGCGGTGCCCCCCTCCACAGTTACACACCTCGGTCATATCGTCGTAATGCTTAGGCGAAGCCCTGCGCCGGTAACTTCATCATCACCGTCGCCACGCTGTCGTGCTGATGGAACTTGTTGGGGAACGTCGTAATTTCAAAAAAATTCCTACGCACACGCAGGATCATGGTGATGCATAGCAACGAGAGGGGAGAGTCTCGTCCACATAACCTCGTAGACCGTTAAGCGGAAGCGTTATGACAACGCGGTTGATGTAGTCGTACGTCTTCACGATCGACCGATCCTCAGTACCGAACGTACGGCACCTCCGCGTTCAGCACACGTTCAGCTCGGTGACGTCCCGCAAACTCATGATCCAGTAGAGCTCGGGGAAGAGTTTCGTCAGCACGACGACGTGGTGACGATGTTGAGGAAGCTACCGTGACAGGGCTTCGCCTAAGCACCGCTACAGTATGACCGAGGTGGATTATGGTGGAGGGGGGCACCGCACACGGCTGGGAGAGATCTTTGTGATCAACTTGTGTGTCTAGAGGTGCCCCCTGCCCCTGTATATAAAGGAGGAAGGGGGAGGCTGGCCGGCCCTTGTTGGTGCGCCAGGAGGAGGAATCCTCCTCCTAGTAGGAGTAGGATTCCCCTCTTTCCTAGTCCTACTAGGAGGGGGAAAGGAAGGGAGAGAAAGAGAAGGAAAGGGGGGCGCCGCCCCCCCTCTCCTAGTCCAATTCGGACTAGAGGGGAGGGGGCGCTGTGCCTGCCCTAGGCCGGCCCCTCTCTCTTTCCCTTATGGCCCAACAAGGCCCATTAGCCCCTGGGGGGTTTCGGTAACCCCTCCGGTACTCTGGTAAAATCCCGATTTTACCCGGAACTCTTCCGTTGTCCAAATGTAGGCTTCCAATATATCAATCTTCATGTCTCGACCATTTTGAGACTCCTTGTAATGTCCATGATCATATCCGGGACTCCGAACTACCTTCGGTACATCAAAACATATAAACTCATAAAACCGATCATCCCAGAACTTTAAGTGTGCGGACCCTACGGGTTCGAGAACTATGTAGACATGACCGAGACATGTCTCCGGTTAATAACCAATAGCGGAACCTGGATGCTCATATTGGTTCCTACATATTCTACGAAGATCTTTATCGGTCAAACCACATAACACTATACGTTGTTCTCTTTGTCATCGGTATGTTACTTGCCCGAGATTTGATCGTCGGTATCCCAATACCTAGTTCAATATCGTTACCGACAAGTCTCTTTACTCATTTCGTAATGCACTATCCTGCAACTAACTCATTAGTTGCATTGCTTGCAAGGCTTATAGTGATGTGCATTACTGAGAGGGCCTAGAGATACCTCTCCGACAATCAGAGTGACAAATCCTAATCTTGATCTATGCCAACTCAACAAGTACCATCGGAGACACCTATAGAGCACCTTTATAATCACCCAGTTACGTTGTGACGTTTGGTAGCACACAAAGTGTTCCTCCGGTATTCGGGAGTTGCATAATCTCATAGTCATAAGAACATGTATAAGTCATGAAGAAAGCAATAGTAGTAAAAAAAATGATCAAGTGCTAAGCTAACGGAATGGGTCAAGTCAATCACATCATTCTCCTAATGATGTGATCCCATTGATCAAATAACAACTCATGTCTATGGTTTGGAAACTTAACCATCTTTGATCAATGAGCTAGTCAAGTAGAGGCATACTAGTGACACTATGTTTGTCTATGTATTCACACATGTATTATGTTTTCGGTTAATACAATTCTAGCATGAATAATAAAAATTTATCATGAAATAAGGAAATAAATAATAACTTTATTATTGTCTCTAGGGCATCTTGCACCAGAGTCAATAATCTAGATTACACAGTAATGATTTTAACACCCATGGAGCCTTGGTGCTGATCATGTTTTGCTCGTGGAAGAGGCTTAGTCAACGGGTCTGGAACATTCAGATCTGTATGTATCTTGCAAATCTCTATGTCTCCCACCTGGACTTGATCCCGGATGGAGTTGAAGCGTCTCTTGATGTGCTTGGTTCTTTTGTGAAATCTGGATTCCTTTGCCAAGGCAATTGCACCAGTATTGTCACAAAAGATTTTCATTGGACCCGATGCACTAGGTATGACACCTAGATCAGATATGAACTCCTTCATCTAGACTCCTTCATTTGCTTCTTCCAAAACAACAATGTACTCCGCTTCACATGTAGATCCCGCCACGACGCTCTGTTTAGAACTGCTCCAACTGACAGCTCCACCGTTTAATATAAACACGTATCCGGTTTGCGATTTAGAATCGTCCGGATCAGTGCCAAAGCTTGCATCAACGTAACCATTTATGATGAGCTCTTTGTCACCTACATAAATGAGAAACATATCCTTGGTCCTTTTTAGGTACTTCAGGATGTTCTTGACCGCTGTCCAGTGATCCACTCCTGGATTACTTTGGTACCTCCCTGCTAGGTTAATAGCAAGGCACACATCAAGTCTGGTACACAACATTGCATACATTATAGAGACTATGGCTGGCATAGGGACCACTTTTCATTTTCTCTCTATCTTCTGCAGTGGTCGGGCATTGAGTTTTACTCAACTTCACACCTTGTAACACAGGCAAGAACCCTTTCTTAGCTTGATCCATTTTGAACTTTTTCAAAACTTTATCAAGGTATGTGCTTGGTGAAAGTCCAATTAAGCGTCTTGATCTATCTCTATAGATCTTGATGCCCAATATATAAGCAGCTTCACCAAGGTCTTTCATTGAAAAACTTTTATTCAAGTATCCTTTTATGCTATCAAGAAATTCTATATCATTTCCAATCAACAATATGTCATTCACATATAATATTAGAAATGCTACAGAGCTCCCACTCACTTTCTTGTAAAAACAGGCTTCTCCAAAAGTCTGTATAAAACCATATGCTTTGATCACACTATCAAAACATTTATTCCAACTCCGAGAGGCTTGCACCAGTCCATAAATGGATCCCTGGAGCTTGCACACTTTGTTAGTACCCTTTGGATCGATAAAAACTTCAGGTTGCATCATATACAACTCTTCTTCCAGAAATCCATTTAGGAATGCAGTCTTTACATCCATTTGCCAAATTTCATAATCATAAAATGCGGCAATTGCTAACATGATTCAGACGGACTTAAGCATCGCTACAGGTGAGAAGGTCTCATCGTAGTCAACTCCTTGAACTTGTCGAAAACCTTTCGCAACAAGTTGAGCTTTATAGACTGTAACATTACCGTCAGTGTTAGTCTTCTTCTTGAAGATCCATTTATTCTCAATGGCTTGCCGATCATCGGGCAAGTCAACCAAAGTCCACACTTTGTTCTCATAGATGGATCCCATCTCAGATTTCATGACCTCAAGCCATTTTGTGGAATCTGGGCTCATCATCGTTTCCTCATAGTTCGTAGGTTCGTCATGGTCAAGTAACATGACTTCCAGAACAGGATTACCGTACCACTCTGGTGCGGATCTTTCTCTGGTTGACCTACGAGGTTCGGTAGTAACTTGATCTGAAGTTTCATGATCATCATCATTGGCTTCCTCACTAATTGGTGTAGGTGTCACAGGAACCGGTTTCTGTGACGAACTACTTTCCAATAAGGAGCAGGTACAATTACCTCATCAAGTTCTACTTTCCTCCCACTCACTTCTTTCGAGAGAAACTCCTTCTCTAGAAAGGATCCATTCTTAGCTATGAATGTCTTGCCTTCGGATCTGTGATAGAAGGTGTACCCAACAGTTTCCTTTGGGTACCCTATGAAGACACATTTCTCCGATTTGGGTTCGAGCTTATCAGGTTGAAGCTTTTTCACATAAGCATCGCAGTCCCAAACTTTAAGAAACGACAACTTTGGTTTCTTGCCAAACCATAGTTCATAAGGCGTCGTCTCAACGGATTTTGATGGTGCCCTATTTAACGTGAATGCAGCTGTCTCAAAAGCATAACCCCAAAACGATAGCGGTAAATCAGTAAGGGACATCATAGATCGCACCATATTTAGTAAAGTACGATTACGACGTTCGGACACACCATTACGCTATGGTGTTCCGGGTGGCGTGAGTTGCGGAACTATTCCACATTGTTTCAAATGTAGACCAAACTCGTAACTCAAATATTCTCCTCCACGATCAGATCGTAGAAACTTTATTTTCTTGTTATGATGATTTTCCACTTCACTCTGAAATTCTTTGAACTTTTCAAATGTTTTAGACTTATGTTTCATCAAGTAGATATACCCATATCTGCTCAAATCATCTGTGAAGGTGAGAAAATAACGATACCCGCCGCAAGCCTCAATATTCATTGGACCACATACATCAGTATGTATGATTTCCAACAAATCTGTTGCTCGCTCCATAGTTCCGGAGAACGACGCTTTAGTCATCTTGCCCATAAGGCATGGTTCGCAAGTACCAAGTGATTCATAATCAAGTGATTCCAAAAGTCCATCAGTATGGAGTTTCTTCATGCGCTTTATACCAATATGACCCAAACGGCAGTGCCACAAATAAGTTGCACTATCATTATCAACTCTGCATCTTTTGGCTTCAACATTATGAATATGTGTATCACTAGTATCGAGATTCAACAAAAATAGACCACTCCTCAAGGGTGCATGACCATAAAAGATATTACTCATATAAATAGAACAACCATTATTCTCAGATTTAAATGAATAACTGTCTCGTATCAAACAAGATCCAGATATAATGTTCATGCTTAACGCTGGCACCAAATAACAATTATTTAGGTCTAAAATTAATCCCGAAGGTAGATGTAGAGGTAGTGTGCTGACGGCGATCACATCGACTTTGGAACCATTTCCCACGCGCATCATCACCTCGTCCTTAGCCAGTCTCCGCTTAATCCGTAGTCCCTGTTTCGAGTTGCAAATATTAGCAACAGAACCAGTATCAAATACCCAGGTGCTACTGCGAGCTCTGGTAAGGTACACATCAATAACATGTATATCACATATACCTTTGTTCACCTTGCCATCCTTCTTATCCACCAAATACTTGGGGCAGTTCCGCTTCCAGTGACCAGTCTGTTTGCAGTAGAAGCACTCAGTCTCAGGCTTAGGTCCAGACTTGAGTTTCTTCTCCCGAGCAACAACTTATTTGCTGTTCTTCTTGAAGTTCCCCTTCTTCTTCCCTTTACCCTTTTTCTTGAAACTGGTGGTTTTGTTAACCATCAACACTTGATGCTCCTTTTTGATTTCTACCTCCGCAACCTTTAGCATCACGAAGAGCTCGGGAATTGTCTTATTCATCCCTTGCATATTATAGTTCGTCATGAAGCTTTTGTAGCTTGGTGGCAGTGATCGAATAACTGTCAATGAAATTATTAACAGGAAGATTAACTCCCAGTTGAGTCAAGTGATTATGATACCCAGACATTTTGAGTATATGCTCACTGGCAGAACTATTCTCCTCCATCTTGCAGCTATAGAACTTATTGGAGACTTCATATCTCTCAATCCGTGCATTTGCTTGAAATATTAACTTCAACTCCTGGAACTTATATCATGAACTTAGTACCTGGAACTTGATGCTCCATGACGTTCAAAACATCATTGAAGTCCCGGTTCTAAGCCGTAAAGCATGGCACACTGAACTATCAAGTAGTCATAAGCTTTACTCTGCCGGACGTTCTTAACGTCATCAACAGCATCTGCAGCAGGCCTGACACCCAGCGGTGCTTCCAGGACGTAATTCTTCTGTGCAGCAATGAGGATAATCCTCAAGTTACGGACCCAGTTCGTGTAATTGCTACCATCATCTTTCAACTTTGCTTTCTCAAGGAACGCATTAAAATTCAACAGAACAACAACACGGGCCATCTATCTAGGACAACATAGATAAGCAAAATATTGTCAGGTACTAAGTTCATGATAAATTTAAGTTCAATTAATCATATTACTTAAGAACTCCCACTTAGATAGACATCCCTCTAATCATCTAAGTGATCACGTGATCCGTATCAACTAAACCATGTCCGATCATCATGTGAGATGCAGTAGTTTTCAATGGTGAACATCACTATGTTGATCATATCTACTATATGATTCATGCTCGACCTTTCGGTCTCAGTGTCCCGAGGCCATATCTGCATATGCTAGGCTCGTCAAGTTTAACCCGAGTATTCTGCGTGTGCAAAACTGGCTTGCACCCGTTGTAGATGGACGTAGAGCTTATCACACCCGATCATCACGTGGTGTCTCGACACGACGAACTTTGGCAACGGTGCATACTCAGGGAGAACACTTTTATCTTGAAATTTAGTGAGAGATCATCTTATAATGCTACCATCAATCAAAGCAAAATAAGATGCATAAAAGATAAATATCACATGCAATCAATATAAGTGATATGATATGGCCATCATCATCTTGTGCTTTTGATCTCCATCTCCGAAGCACTGTCATGATCACCATCGTCACCGGCGCGACACCTTGATCTCCATCGTAGCATCGTTGTCGTCTCGCCAACTATTGCTTCTACGACTATCGCTACCGCTTAGTGATAAAGTAAAGCAATTACAGTGCGATTGCATTGCATACAATAAAGCGACAACCATATGGCTCCTGCCAGTTGCCGATAACTCCGATACAAAACATGATCATCTCATACAATAAATATAGCATCATGTCTTGACCATATCACATCACAACATGCCCTGCAAAAACAAGTTAGACGTCCTCTACTTTGTTGTTGCAAGTTTTACGTGGCTGCTACGGGCTGACCAAAACCGTTCTTACCTACGCATCAAAACCACAATGATAGTTCGTCAAGTGAGTGCTGTTTTAACCTTCTCAAGGACCGGGCGTAGCCACACTCGGTTCAACTAAAGTTGGAGAAACTGACACCCACCAGCCACCTATGTGCAAAGCACGTCGGTAGAACCAGTCTCGCGTAAGCGTACACATAATGTCGGTCCAGGCCGCTTCATCAAACAATACCGCCGAACCAAAGTATGATATGCTGGTAAGCAGTATGACTTGTATCATCCACAACTCACTTGTGTTCTACTCGTGCATATAACATCTACGCATAAAACCAGGCTCGGATGCCACTATTGGGGAACGTAGTAATTTCAAAAAATTTCCTACGCGCACGCAGGATCATGGTGATGCATAGCAACGAGAGGGGAGAGTGTCGTCCACGTACCCTCGTAGACCGTTAAGCGGAAGCGTTATGACAACGCGGTTGATATAGTCGTACGTCTTCACGATCGACCGATCCTCAGTACCGAACGTACGGCACCTCCGCGTTCAGCACACGTTCAACTCGGTGGCATCCCGCGAACTCATGATTCAGTAGAGCTCGGGGAAGAGTTTCGTCAGCACGACAACGTGGTGACGATGTTGATGAAGCTACCGTGACAGGGCTTCGCCTAAGCACCGCTAAAGTATGACCGAGATGGATTATGGTGGAGGGGGGCACCGCACATGGCTGGGAGAGATCTTTGTGATCAACTTGTGTGTCCAGAGGTGGCCCCCCTGCCCCTGTATATATAGGAGCAAGGGGGAGGCTGGCCGGCCCTTGTTGGTGCGCCAGCAGGAGGAATCCTCCTCCTAGTAGAAGTAGGATTCCCCTCTTTCCTACTCCTACTAGGAGGGGGAAAGGAAGGGAGAGAAAGAGAAGGAAAGGGGGTTCCCCCCTCTGCTAGTCCAATTCGGACCAGAGGGGAGGGGCACGCTGCCTGCCCTTGGCCGGCCCCTCTCTCTTTCCCTTATGGACCAACAAGGCCCATTAGCCCCCGGGGGGTTCCGGTAACCCCTTCGGTACTCCGGTAAAATCCCGATTTTACCCGGAACTCTTCTGATGTCCAAATGTAGGCTTCCAATATATCAATCTTCATGTCTCGACCATTTCAAGACTCCTCGTCATGTCCGTGATCATATCCGGGACTCCGAACTACCTTCGGTACAACAAAACATATAAACTCATAAAACTGATCGTCCCAGAACTTTAAGCGTGCGGACCCTACGGGTTCGAGAACTATGTAGACATGACCGAGACATGTCTCCGGTCAATAACCAATTGCAGAACCTGGATTCTCATATTGGTTCCTACATATTCTATGAAGATCTTTATTGGTCAAACCGCATAACACTATACGTTGTTCTCTTTGTCATCGGTATGTTACTTACCCGAGATTCGATCGTCGGTATCCCAATACCTAGTTCAATCTCGTTACCGGCAAGTCTCTTTACTCGTTTCTTAATGCACTATCCCGCAACTAACTCATTACTTGCATTGCTTGCAAGGCTTATAGTGATGTGCATTACTGAGAGGGCCTAGAGATACCTCTCCGACAATCGGAGTGACAAATCCTATCTTGATCTATGCCAAGTCAACAAGTACCATCGGAGACACCTGTAGAGCACCTTTATAATCACCCAGTTACGTTGTGACATTTGGTAGCACACAAAGTGTTCCTCCGGTATTCGGGAGTTGCATAATCTCATAGTCATAAGAAATGTATAAGTCATGAAGAAAGCAATAGCAGTAAACAAAAATGATCAAGTGCTAAGCTAACGGAATGGGTCAAGTCAATCACATCATTCTCCTAATGATGTGATAGAGGCGAGGGTGTCCCGATCTTTCGATGAGATGATAACTATCGATTTGGTGGAGACGACTTTGACGATCCGACTACAAACGTGCACGACGTTGCGCCTTAGCAATCGCTAAACCAATCTCCTGAGGTTACTGACGATGCCGGAAGCACGGTCAGCCTGACCACGAAGGTCTATTCCTGCAAGCAATCGAAGAACGAGCAAGAATATGATAAAGCAATCTGAATATCACAAATATATATGAAGTATTGATAATGGTGGGGATCCGTAAGCGGTCTTGGTCTGGTCGTTGGACACAAACGAAGTACACGAAGTTGCAATGGCTAACTTTTAACTAAACAAATCCCCAGGAAAAAGCTACTAGATGGATCTACTTATATAGGAGCAAGGGGTGGCGGCCAAGGAGGTGGGAGGACGTCCCAAGGCAGCCTAAAACTAACCCTAGGTCGTACAAGGCTCATGGGCCCAAGTGGAGGTGATGCAACACCTTTGGGCTTGTAGTTTGACTCAGATTCTGCTGCAACGTCAGATTGTTTTGTCCGTAACTCAACGCTCTGGATGAATTTGAAGGTGAATCCAATTGGGTTGGAAAGAGCACGAAATCTAGTTTCCAACAAAAAAAGAATCACCCAATTCGGAGTCCGTATGAAAAAGTTGTTGGCGTTTTGAGTCAGGTATGTCTGTGCAGTCCGAATCTGAATCCAGAACGTGAGAGACTTGGACTCTATCTTCTCTTGGCCCAAAAGTGACGTGAGAGGACTTTTTGAACACAACCTAAACTTCTCCTTTTCCCTTGTCTTCATATGTGGATTGTACAAATGTCCCATACACCTGCAATTAGACAAAACACAAAAGTGTGTGAAGTATTTTTGTTCTGGATAACATAAATAGATTATTGACTAGTTTGCATTAGAAATCACCTGACAAATATGCATGTATGCAATATTTTTGGTCGTATCCAAGGTAGTCATGTCCTCATCATGATGTGATCCCATTGATCAAATAACAACTCATGTCTATGGTTTGGAAACTTAACCATCTCTGATCAATGAGCTAGTCAAGTAGAGGCATACTAGTGACACTATGTTTGTCTATGTATTCACACATGTATTATGTTTCTGGTTAATACAATTCTAGCATGAATAATAAACATTTATCATGAAATAAAGAAATAAATAATAACTTTATTATTGCCTCTAGGGCATATTTCCTATAGAACTCTCCCTCATCCTCAACTGGATCAAGAGATCGAGGGACGTCATCGAGCTGAACGTGTGCTGAAGGCGGGGGTGTCGTACGTTTGGTGCTTGGATCGGTTGGATTGCGAAGACGTTCGACTACATCAACCGCGTTACTAAACGCTTCCGCTTTCGGTCTACGAGGGCACGTGGACACACTCTCCCCGCTCGTTGCTATGCATCTCCTAGATAGATCTTGCGTGATCGTAGGTATTTTTTTTGAAATACTGCGTTCCCCAACACCAATAACAAGTTCGGAGTATTTGTCAGACGAGTAGCCCACCACTGTCAATTTCGGCGCAGAAATAACATTGATTGTTGTTGGACCTTCTTGATCAACTACAAGTAATCTCTCAAGTGCAGGTGTGTCCTCAATGACCATACTGTGGTACACATCTTTTGATGTCTTCCTGCCGCACCAGCAACACACATAAATAGTTTGGAGAGTCATGGAGGTGAAGTGGAAGCTACTCAACCCATTGATCGCCTGAAGATGAAGGTACTCGAGTGCAGTACAGCCACGGAGCAGGCGCTCCTTGTCACTGATACGTCTCCAACGTATCTACTTTTCCAAACACTTTTGCCCTTGTTTTGGACTCTAACTTGTATGATTTGAATGGAACTAACCCGGACTGACGCTGTTTTCAGCAGAATTGCCATGATGTTATTTTATGTGCAGAAAACAAAAGTTCTCAGAATGACCTGAAACTCCACGGGATATCTTACAATAAATAATAAAAAAATCCTTGCCAAAGATGAAGGCCAGGGGGCGCACACCCTTCTCACGAGGGTGGGGGGCGCCCCCCTAGGCCGCGCCCCTACCTCGTGGGCCCCCTGAAGACCCCCCGACTCCAACTCCAACTCTATATAACTGCTTTCGGGGAGAAAAAAATAACAGAGAAGAAATCATCGCATTTTACGATACGGAGCCGCCGCCAAGCCCTAAAACCTCTCGGGAGGGCTGATCTGGAGTCCGTTCGGGGCTCCGGAGAGGGGGATTCGTCGCCATCGTCATCATCAACCATCCTCCATCACCAATTTCATGATGCTCACCGCCGTGCGTGAGTAATTCCATCGTAGGCTTGCTGGACGGTGATGGGTTGGATGAGATTCACCATGTAATCGAGTTAGTTTTGTTAGGGTTTGATCCCTAGTATCCACTATGTTCTGAGATTGATGTTGCTATGAATTTGCTATGCTTAATGCTTGTCACTAGGCCCGAGTGCCATGATTTCAGATCTGAACGTATTATGTCTTCATCAATATATGAGAGTTCTAGATCCTATCTTACAAGTCTATAGTCACCTATTATGTGTTATGATCCGTTAACCCCGAAGTGACAATAATTGGGATACTTACCGGTGATGACCGTAGTTTGAGGAGTTCATGTATTCACTATGTGCTAATGCTTGTTCCGGTTCTCTATTAAAAGGAGGCCTTAATATCCCTTAGTTTCCATTAGGACCCCGCTGCCACGGGAGGGTAGGACAAAATATGTCATGCAAGTTCTTTTCCATAGGCACGTATGACTATATTCGGAATACATGCCTACATTACATTGACGAATTGGAGCTAGTTCTGTGTCACTCTATGTTATGACTGTTACATGATGAACCACATCTGGCATAATTATCCATCATTGATCCGATGCCTACGAGCTTTCCATATACTGGTTTACGCTTATTTACTTTCACATTGCTATTGTTACAATCACTACAAAACACCAAAACATTACTTTGCTTCCATTACTCTTTTTTTACCGTTACCATCACTATCATATTACTTTGCTACTAAACACTTTGCTGCAGATACTAAGTTTCCAGGTGTGGTTGAATTGACAACTCAACTGCTAATACTTGAGAATATTATTTGGCTCCCCTTGTGTCGAATCAATAAATTTGGGTTGAATACTCTACCCTCGAAAGCTGTTGTAATCCCCTATACTTGTGGGTTATCAAGACTAATTTCTGGCGCCGTTGCCGGGGAGCATAGCTCTATTCTTTGAGTCACTTGGGATTTATATCTGCTGGACACTATGAAGAACTTGAGAGATCCAAAAACCAAGATCTATCCCTCAACTACGGGGGGAGGTAAGGAACTGCCATCTAGCTCTGCACTTGATTCACCTTCTGTTATGAGTAAGCTTGCGACACCTACACCTGCTTCTGCTATTCGTTCTGATATGTCACATGTTATTGATGATGCTACTTCTGCTATACATGATACTTATGATGAAACTACCTCTATGCCTGATACTACTATGCCACTTAGTGATTTTCTTGAGGAACGACTTGCTAGGGGTAGAGAGATTGAAAATATTGAATCTGATTATGAAGATAAAAGTGATGATGAAGAATCACTTGTTATTCCCGAGGGTTATTTATTTGATCAAGATGCTTCTTTAGCTATTTTAGCTTGCAAAGATAGATATGAACTCAAAAGGTTATTAGCTAAATGGAATAAGCAATCTCTAAATGCTAGGATGAGACCTGACCCTGCTTTTGCTACTTCACCTATCTGTGTTGCTGATAAGGATTATGAATTCTGTGTTGATCCTGATATAATTACTTTGGTTGAATCTGATCCTTTTCATGGCTATGAATCTGAAACTGTTGTAGTAGATCTTACTAAATTAAATGATATAGCCACCCTGTTCACTAATGATGAGAGATCTCGCTACTTTTATATCCTTAAAATATTTCCGTTCTCATTAAAGGGTGATGCTAAGATATGGTTTAATTCTCTTGATCCTGGTTGTGTGCGTAGTCCCCAGGATATGATTTATTACATCTCTGCTAAATATTTCCCTGCTCATAAGAAACAAGCTGCTTTAAAGGAAATATACAACTTTGTGCAAATTAAAGAACAGATTCTCCCACAAGCTTGGGGGTGGCTTCTCAAGTTACTTAATGCTTTGCCTGATCATCCTCTTAAGAAAAATGAAATACTTGATATCTCTTATAATGGACTAATCGATGCTTCCAGAGATTACCTGTATAGTTGTGCTGGTTCTCTTTTCAGGGAAAGAACACCGGATGAAGCTGAAATCTTATTGAATAATATGTTGACAAATGAAAATAATTGGGCACCTCCTGAGCCAGCTCCTGAGCCAGCTCCTGCTCCAATTAATGATCCTATTCCTAAACCAACTCCGAAGAAGAGAGGTATTCTATTTCTCAGTCCCGAAGATATGCAAGAGGCAAAGAAATCTATGAAAGAAAAAGGTATTAAAGCTGAAGATGTTAAGAATTTACCTCCTATTGAAGAAATACATGGTCTCAATTTACCGTCTGATGAAGAAATATATGATCTTAATCCTTTATTTATTGAAGAATCTCCAGACCTCGATAACCTGACACAAGTAGTAAAGGTAAATTCTCTCTATAGATATGATAAAGCTGAAATCCCTCCTACTAAAATGTCTAGTCAATGCTTGGATGAGTTTGATAATTTTATGTTTAAACAAGAAGACTTCAATGCTTATTTTGGTAGACAATTAAAACAAGATGCTGATATGATTAAATACTTGGGTGATTATATGACTAATATTAGAGGTGAACTTAAACTTGTTAGCAAACATGCTTTTATGGTTAGCACTCAAGTAGAACAAGTACTTAAAGCTCAAAAAGAATTGCTCAATGAGATGAATAGTAAGAAAAATGATTATGCTGTTAAAGTGGCTACTAGAACTGGTAGAATGACTCAAGAACCTTTGTATCCTGAAGGCCACCCTAAGAGAATTGAACAAGATTCTCAGAGAAATAATATTGATGCACCTAGTTCTTCAAAAAAGAAGAAAAAGAAAAATGATAGAACTGTGCAAACTTCTAGTGAACCTATTGCTGAACCACCTGATAATCCAAATGATATTTCTATTTCTGATGCTGAAACTCAATATGGTAATGAACATGAACCTAATGAAAATGTTAATGATGATGTTCATAATAATGCTCAACCTAGTAATGATAATGATGTAGAAATTGAACATGATGTTGATCTTGATAACCCATAATCAAAGAATCAACGTTATGATAAGAAAGACTTTGCTGCTAGGAAACATGGTAAAGAAAGAGAACCTTGGGTTCAGAAACCCATGCCTTTTCCTCCCAAACCATCCAAGAAAAAGATGATGAGGATTTTGAGCGCTTTGCTGAAATGATTAGACCTATCTTTTTACGTATGCGATTAACTGATATACTCAAAACCAATCCTTATGCTAAGTACATGAAAGATATTATTACAAATAAAAGAAAAATACCGGAAGCTGAAATTTCCACCATGCTTGCTAATTATACTTTTAAGGGTGGAATACCAAAGAAACTTGGAGATCCAGGAGTACCTACTATACCATGCTCCATTAAAAGAAACTATGTTAAAACTGCTTTATGTGATCTTGGAGCCGGTGTTAGTGTTATGCCTCTCTCTTTATATCGTAGACTTGACTTGAATAAGTTGACACCTACTGAAATATCTTTGCAAATGGCTGATAAATCAACTGCTATACATGTCGGTATTTGTGAGGATGTGCCTGTTGTGGTTGCAAACGTTACTATTTTAACGGACTTTGTTATTCTTGATATTCCCGAGGACGATAGTATGTCTATTATTCTTGGAAGACCTTTTCTTAATACTGTAGGGGCTGTTATTGATTGCAACAAAGGCAATGTCACTTTTCATGTTAATGTAATGAGCATACGATACACTTTTTGAGAAAACAACCTCAAGTTCATAGTATCAATTCTATAGGAAAAATTCCATCGATTATTTTTGGAGGTTTTGAATTTCCTCTCCCTACTGTCAAGAAGAAATGTGATATACTTATTATTAGGGATGTGCATATCCCCATTGAGGTAACCTAGTGTTATTCGAAATTTCTCCGGTTTCATGTTAATCGGAATGAGTTTGTTAACAAGACTTGATCAACCTTGTTAGTGGATTCTTTTTGACGAGCATGAGATGGATGAAACTAGAAGCACAACCTTCCGTACCCCACTTTTACTTTTCGTTATTTATATGAAATAAAATAAAATAAATAATTCTCTGTCTGTTATCTGACTATCCGTGCAATATAAAAATACCTCGAAAATAAAAGTTCTCCAAATGCCCTGAAAATTAAATATGATTTTTTATAGAATATTTGAGGATTTATGGAACTGAGAACACACCAGGGGGGCCAACCACCTTGCCACGAGGGTGGAGGGCGCGCCCACCCCCATAGGGCGTGCCCCCTGCCTCGTGGGCCCATGGTGGCCCTCCTCCACTTATTCCTTCAGCCACACACTTCATCTTCCTCCCCCAAACACGAAAAGCCAACTCAAACCCGAGTCCAAGCTCGTTTTGCTGCCATTTTCGATCTCCTTGCTCAAAGCACCTCTCACAAAAGTGCTTGGGGAGATTGTTCCTTGGTATGTGACTCCTCCATTGGTCCAATTAGTTTTTGTTCTAGTGCTTTATTCATTGCAAATTTGTGTTGCTTAGGTGACCCTGTTCTTGAGCTTGCATGTCAAATTTATATGGTCAAAAGTAGTTTTGATGCATGATATAGGCCCTAGGCACTTGTAGGAGTAGTTGCTATCAATATTATTGAGTTTGGTTTACTTTTATTTTGAAGTTACTAAAAATTTTCAAAATTTTTTCAGAGGAAGAAATATGTTTAGGAAAATGTTCCAAGGTGGTTCTTCAAAGAAGCAAGGACCCAGGCTTGCAATGCGTGATGCTGACGAAGAGCCACCAAGAGACGCTCCAGTGCGTCCTTGTGAGTGGCCTTCTGAAAATTTTATGGATCAAGCGAGAATTAAAGAAGAATTTAGCGCATATTTGCGTAATGCCGATCTTGAGGACTTTGAGGTAGACAAATGCCCCCAGTATTATGAGCTCACAAGCTCTTTTGTGAGGAGGCAAGAGGAGGATATACTATTACCAGAAAGGAGGCAGATGAGTACGAGAGGAGAGCGGAGGCCGCTCGTTGCCACGCTGCAGCTCAGGAGGCGATAGCCGCTGCATCACAGTACGATCCCAACTATTACTATGGATATCAGCCAGGCCAGCCGTGGCCATAGACCAACTTAGGCCAAAAGCCTAAGCTTGGGGGAGTACGTATTTCTCACCGATATTACATTTATGTTCACACACACTCATTGCTAGATGTCGGTGCTCATACTTTTTCATTGTATTATCCATGCTAGTTTATTTCCTTTTATGCTTTCTTCTTGTGTGTTTGATAAACCTTAAGAAAAACCCAAAAAAACTAGTTGTAGCTTTTAATTAATTTACTTTCCATGCTTGTAGTAGTAATTAAAAAAGAAAACCCAAAAATATTTCCCATTCTTCTTTTGCTTGTTGGGAGCTTTCCCGTGTAAATAGTTTTATTTCTTTTCTTTTCTTTGGGGGTCAGTAGGAGAAGACCATGATTAAATTGTTGAAGTGGCTCTTATATGCATTATTGTTTATCTGACAAAAGAACTCATATTGCCTTGTCTTCTCCTGTTTATTGAATGCTCGCAGATTCCAGCTTAGTCCAATGCACGTGCGCTCTTATTATTATTCACATCGTTCGGTCATGCAAGTGAAAGGCAATTATGATGATATATGATGGACTGAGTGAGATGAGAAAAAGCTGGTACGAACTCGACCTCTTTTGTTTTTGTAAATTGTAACATCCCACATTTTCAATTTGGAATGTTATACAATAGATCATTTTTGCATAGCATATTTTATTGCATTTTGGTTGATCCTAGAAAATTATACGCAACTCAAGGACCCTCGGAGAGAGTTGGTGATTTCGTTATTTTCATATTTGAGTTTTCTCAAATTTTGAAAATAGGATCATTTGATTTTATTTATTTTATCTCCAATTATTTCTATTATAAAAATATGAGAGAGGGAATAAAATGACTTTCCCAAAATAGAGAAATATTGAGGATTTAATAATAAAATCAAATAAGATTTTATTTTGGATTTAATTGCTATTTTATTTGAATTTAGGAAAAATGCACGTTTTTGAAAACTGCATTTAGGCCCCAAATAAATGTTCATCCTGTGCGGCTTGATTTTAGAAGCCGGGGAAATTTTATTTCGGGATTTTTGGAGTCCGTTTAGTATTCCTTTTGTTTGTTTTTCTGCGCGTAATAATTTTTTTTAAAAAGTCCGAACCGTCCTTGGGCCGTGTCCGACCAGGACTCCGCTGGCCGGAGACCTTTATATAGCGCGCCACCCGGGCCGAATCAGCCCAAGCCGCCACCCGCGCCCAAACCCTAACCCTAAGCCGCCCGCGCCGCCGCCTGCCGCCGCCGCCGGAACCCGCTGCCGACGAGGTCGACTCTGCCGCCGCCGCCGGTTTTCCTCGAAAAACCGTCCGGTTTATTTTCGTTTTTTTTCCGGTTTAGGTTAATTAGTGAGCGTTCGCTCCTTCGTTCGTTTAACGAACGCGTTCATCGTTTAGATCCAGATAACGGACGTTCGTTCATTAATCTATTCGTCGTTTTTCTTTTTCTCGGATTTATTCCGCGATTTTTCTGATCGCGATTTCTGATCTGATGTTCGTTCTAGTATAACTTTTCGCTCGTTTATCGGAATCAGGCGATTCAAGCGCCTGGAGTTTCGTCTCAAAACCCTCTTTCCGTTTAATCAACTCAAACAAGTTTTTACCTCTGTAAAGTTTGACCTAGATCCAAAATAGTAAGCGAAGCCTATTTCTTTTGTCGTTTGTCTTTCGTTGCTTCGTTCGATTTGATTCTTTTTGCCAACTGGAGTTCTTAAGTTGAACTTTCTGGTTAGATCTCTTATTTTAGTTTTACCTGTGCATTAGTTGAGTACTTATTGTATGCTTGTTTGTTTGCGATAGAGTACCCGGAGTGCGCCGCTTGCTACTTCGAATCGCTAGGTTTTGCGGATCATCAGCAAGGCAAGTAACACTTTGATCATACTTCCTATTACCCAGTTTTTATTGCATTAGATCAATCCTCACAAATTGCATGATTAGGATCTAATTAAATTGTGGGTTTGGGAAGTAGATGAGGTAGTACCTATTACCTGTTTTATTAGCAAACCTTTGGGAGTTACTTCTACGTTTGCTTATTATGCCATGCTATGCTAGTAGACGTGGATTGGGTGAGTGTATCCATGACAGATGTGAGATTGTTAAATTAATGGTTTATCTAAGGTGGCAACTTAAATACACATCTGGGTGGACTGAGGCACCTGGGTATTCCAGCGATTGCCCGTTTTTCTTTTGGACCGCCACCCAGGCTCAAAGGGATCATGAGATTATTCATACTAGAAACTTCCGTGTGCAGCCACAAGCTACTATGGGCTCTAGCATAGTTGACTAAGTTGTGCGAACTCTTACAGTGGTAGACTAGCAGATGTAGGGGAAAGTAGGTGTAACGGTCTAACCGTTCGTAAGGTGTGAGCGCTTCTGAAAAACTATGTCTCGATCATCCGTTTCTCAAACATCATGTAGTGCGAGAATCCCAACGGAGGAGATCGAGTCTTGTGGGGAAAAGTGCGCAAACCTCTGTAGAGTGTACAAACTAATCATGGTTAGCCGTGTCCCCAGTTATGGACATCTTGAGTATCTAGTACTTGGATTATCATGTGAATCTCATCATGTTACTCTAATTAATTTTGTTGGGTTTTTAATGATGATGCTTAATTGGGATTGAGAGGGTGTCTACACTCTCAATGTTTAACAACTACCATGATAGTTAAATAAAATTTATTCCTTTGCAGTAGGGAAAAATTGGCTTTACGCAAAACTGTAACCATAGAGCTTTCCACCAGCCAAATATGCATGTAGTATAGTCTTATTTTTTTCATTGCTCTCTATGTGTTACATTGCCAGCATATTCCATGTGCTGACCCGTTTCGGGCTGCAACGTTCATGTTGCAGACTTTTTCATACGACGAGTAAGGAGCCTCTTAGGTCGTGGTTCTATACTCAGTGATGCCGTTGGAGTTGATGGACTCACTTATCTTCCAAGCCTTCCGCTATTATCGTTATTAGATGGCCTTAAGCCATATTTATTGTAATAGTTCTTGTCGGTTTGAAAACCGGCGGATCTCGGGTAGGGGGTCCCGAACTGTGCGTCTAGGACGGATGGTAACAGGAGGCAGGGAACACGATGTTTTACCCAGGTTCGGGCCCTCTTGATGGAGGTAAAACCCTACGTCCTGCTTGATTAATATTGATGATATGGGTAGTACAAGAGTAGATCTACCACGAGATCAAGGAGGCTAAACCCTAGAAGCTAGCCTACGGCATGATTGTTGTATATGGAGTTGATTGCCTACGGACTACAACCCTCTGGTTTATATAGACACCGGATAGGGTTAGGGTTACATAAAGTCGGTTACAATGGTAGGAGATCTTGAATATCCGCATCGCCAAGCTTGCCTTCCACGCCAAGGAAAGTCCCATCCGGACACGGGACGAAGTCTTCAATCTTGTATCTTCATAGTCCAGGAGTTCGGCTGAAGGTATAGTCCGGCTACCCGAACACCCCCTAATCCAGGACTCCCTCAGTAGCCCCTGAACCAGGCTTCAATGACGACGAGTCCGGCGTGCAAATTGTCTTCAGCATTGCAAGGCGGGTTCCTCCTCCAAGTCCTTCATAGAAGATTGTAAACACCAAGAATAGTGTCCGGCTCTGCAAAATAAGCTTCCACATATTGCCATAGAGAGAATAATATTAACACAAATCAAATCTGCTGACGTATTCCGCAGTGCGTCATCACACTACAGCCAAGTCCTTCACTCGAATCGTTTTCACTTTTCCACTTCAGCGTGTTTTGCGAGGCGGTTTCCTTGGCACGTCTTGTCAAAGCAGAGATCGTGTGCCCCCTTTTTACGGGATTCTCATCAATACGGACGTGGGTAACCCAATCGTGCCCGTTAGCATGTTTTCTCGATTAAAGGCGAGTCCCAAACGGTTACGGGGAGGGCTCCTGGTATTCAACCTCTTATAAAGAGACCAGGGCCTTACTCCTCTTCTCCAATCCCAAAACAAGTTCGCCCGTCGCCTCGAGTTCCAACACCCTAGGCTCCAGATTCCGGGCGCCTCAGACCTTCGACAATGTCCGGTTCCGACCTTCAAGGCCGATGGATGCCCTCCTCCGTCACGGAGGAGGACGTGCTAAAGTTGAGAGAGGCTAAGTTCTTGACCGCCGAAATTCCGCACAGGTTGCCTGCTTAAAGGCAGGCTATCCCCAGTCCCTAGCCCGGTGAGAGCGTAGTGTTCGTGTCTCACTTCCTTCGGGGGTTAGGCTTCCCGATGGATCCCTTTGTGAGGGGACTGCTGTTTTATTACGGGCTGGAATTCCACGACTTAGCTCCGGAGTCCATCCTCCATATCTCCTCGTTTATCGTTCTATGCGAAGCATTCCTCCGTGTTACCCCTCACTTCGGATTATGGCTCAAGACTTTCAAAGTGGAGCCGAAGATGATCAAGGGACGGCACGCAGAGTGCGGAGGCGCTGTTATAAGCAAAAATGTTGATGCTCCATGGCCCGAGGGCTCTTTTCAAGAGGAGCTAGGCTTGTGGCAACGAGAGTGGTTTTATATCACCGCTCCCCGGAGCGCCAAGTGGGTGGCGCTTCCTGCCTTTCGCTCGGGTCCCCCACCATGGCTAGCGTCATGGGTTAACAGAGGGTTAGATTGGGGTTTGCCCAAAGACGTGCCCTTGTTACAGGGCCGAATTAAGGATCTCTTGGAAGGAGACCTCAGCTTGGTCAAGGTGACGCAGGTCATGCTGATTCGCCGAATGTTGCCCGGCAAACGTCGCCCCCTTCGCCTATGGGAGTTTAATCCAGAGGGATCGCGAGCTCTCCAGAACTTTATGGGCGCAACGCCCGCGGAGATGTATAGACTGTTCTTCGGATCACAAGAGATGTGTCCGGATTTAACCGAGGACGCAGGCCTAAGCTGCAATCGCCCGGATACTCAAGTAAGCAACCTTGTGCTCGGACCTTCTATCCGTATAATTGTCATAAACTTGCCCCTAAAAGAGCCGTCCTTTTAAACAGGAGTGGATAGCGAAGGCAAAGCTGATCAGGTGTCTGGCTCCCCTTCCTGAAACCAGGCCGGATCCCGTGCTGGTCAGGATGCTGGAGATAATGCCTTTGGAGGGGGAGGACAAGGAAGCTATGGCCTCCTCGAAGGAGGCTGCTCCGAAGGGAGGAACCGACAATTCCTTTCCTAAGGGGAAGAAGAGAGCCGCCTCTGACGACCCGGAAACCATGGCCTCGAAACGGGGGAGAAAATCCTCGTCAGAGGGTCCGATGCCGGGGAGTTCCTCGGCCGGACTACGCCCTCAAGGGGATCAGCCCTCCAGCGAGCCGTAAGTGGAGAAAAGATTTTCCTTTTGAGGGATGAGGGAAGTCCTTGATTTATATCTGAGAAGATTAACCAAACCTTTATCTTGTAGCTCGGACCTCAGCCCTTCTCAACAGAGCTCGTCTTCGGGGGATCTCCTTCTGGAGATGATGGAGAGCAGGACGCCTCCCCCTGCCGTGCCGCCTAGCGAGGCGGGCGACCCTGAGGTGTCGTCGCGGAGGGTTTCTCCAAATCTGGCAGGGGCGGAAGGTGGCTATGCGGCCGCCCGAGGTTCTCTGCGTCCGGCCTTCGAAAGAGGTCATGAGACGAGCCCGGCACCGTCTGGTGCTCGGCCAGAGGAGCTAAAGATTCTGCTGGGGCAAGCTTCTATCTCAGAGGAGCACCGCGCATTGATGGGCACGTTGATTGAAAGGATTTCATCCGTAGAGAGCGGATTGTATGAGGCCGTCAAAAGTTTACTGACGGGTTTCGAGGTACATTAAATAATGTATACTTTTGTCAATTGCGCATGAGTAAGATGCACCCTGTGTAGATAGTAGCCCCTGAGACTCTGCGCGTCGTCAAGAAATGACGGCACGCGGAGGATCATAATCCCAGGTCTAAGATGTCGCCTTTGAATGTAGGCGGCAGGGTGTCCGGAATCGAGCCGAACTGACGATTTTGCCGAACTAAAGCGACAACTCGACGTGGCAGATGCCGACATCACGCTTGCCAATAAGCGGCTTGATGAGGCTCAAGGTATGTAATTCCTCGGGCGGCATCAGGTAAGAACAGTTTTATGCCTGTGTCTTACGATGTGTGTGCTTGACGCAGATGGTGTGGCCGCCGTGGAGAGTCTTAGGGCAGAACTTGCCCGAGCTAAAGAACAAGCCAGCGAAAGTGATGCGGCCACCAGGAAAGCCCTTGAAGAGCTGACAGCCGAACAGGCTACTCATTGCCGAAGCAAGGAAGAGATGGCCGAGATGGCCGAAAAGTTAAAAAGCGCTATAGACCGTTGCAGACTTCTTGAAAAAGAAGAACAGGCGAAACAGACGGACTTAGAGAAGGCCGTTGCCAATGCCAAGGACGCGCGCTCTGCGATGAGAGCTGCGAAGGAGGAGCTGCGTCAGGCCGAACAGATTGTGGCTGGAAAGCCCTTTATGCTGCGAAGGAAATTTTGTGATCCGAAGTTTGCTCCGTTGGACTGGTTGTGGAGTGTGGAGGATACCTATCTGGACTTGGCAGCAAGTGCTGCTGATGCAACTGAACACTTTCGAGATCAGAAAGATCGCGAAGTGGAAAAGCTTTTCTGGTCGCAGTTTCACAATCCAGAGCATCCACTGGCAGTGGATGATTGTTTGGCTCAATGGGCCGAACTGAATAGGTTGTCTGGGCTCGCCATGAAGTACGTCATGGGTCACCTGTGGTCGGGGAGATCGGAGCCGAAGAGTTATTTCAGCTTGGTGCAGCAATTCCTTGACGCGGTGCCGCGTATAAATGCAATGAAGAGGTCAGCATGCATAGAGGGCGCTAGGATGGCTCTTGCCTGTGTTAAGACATACTGGGCAGAGATGGAGACCACCATTGTTGCGTCCCGAGATTCGGACAAAAGCCGAGTACCCTCCGAGCACTATTTTTAGGAAGTTCTTGAAGGCGCTCGTGTAATAGAGACGCAGTGCCTGAAAGATGCTATGTTATGATAGCATATGTAATTATAAAGTAATATTTTGATAAACTGTAGTGGCCTTTTTTATACTTGTGCCTCCAAGTATTGGGAACACCTCCTGTGCGGCCATTTTAAGATATATATATAGAGAATCTGAAAGATGGCAGTCGTTGGCTTCAGCCCCCACGCACATAGTGCGGGGGTGCTCGCAGAAGACGCATTTTCACACTTAACCCAACGTCTTGGTCCTACAAAGGAGGTGATAGCGCAGCGGGCCAGGCAACCGGACTATAATGCTTTAACACTTTCACTTAGCCATAGGAGTTTGACAGTGAGACTATTTGGGTAGCCCCTTGGTGGCAACTGCGCTCGTCCGAGTTCGGGGCGCGTATGTGCCTGACCGGGAAGCGGCCCTTCGTTAAAGCGGAGGAATCCGATAGATTCCGATAGGTCATCGAGTGGCTGACCAGTCTCACGCTACATCATGACAGTCAGTTTTCGGCTTTCTCTACTGAGGTGCTCGCCCGGACGAACCGGGGTACAATCGCAGTAGTTCTCCTGGTGCTACCTTAGCCGATAGAGCGGAACATAAGGTAGCCGAACTCAGGAGCCGGGCAACCCAACATTTGACTAAAGACATGATTCGGAGCTGATGCATATAATGCCAAAACTCGCGACGCCGAACACTCCCTAAGGTGTTCGGTCTTTATGAGTGCGGGCGAAACAACACTCTTTATTAAAAAAGCCCCTAGTGTCCAGGTACGTGCAAAAATTCTGACGTGGCCACATGGCAAGACGCCAGCCTCCTCCTTGGTTATAATAGAAACAAAAAACCAGGGGATGTGTAGCAACAAGAGACAGTAAAAAAGGTTTACGCAGGGTCTTAATCTAAAAAGAATCCTTTAGGACGGGTCCCTACTGCACGCCTGCGCCTGTGTCTCCGTTGTGCCGTATCCTGGACGGGCGCCGCACGACGTTCATCTGTAAAAGAGAGGAACTGAGTTGAAAATGGGTCGTGTCGAAAAAGTTTAAAATAAGCAAAGTATAAAGTAAGATATATAAGATTGAGCTTTATTGTCTCTTATTGTATATGCGTGGAGCCCCTAGTGCGGGGGGTATATGGCTTCTAGGCCTGCATCAATGATGATTTTGCACCGAACTCGTCTATCCACGTTCGTGGTCTTGAATGACCTATTTCGAAGTTTTTTGGCTGGTGAGGCCATTTTGCTGTGGGGCTGTCAAAGCGGCCGCACAGTCCTCCGCTTGGGGAGGCGCACTTTAGTGCTTCCCCTTCAAAGAGATGATGCCTCGTGGACCGGGCATCTTAAGCGTAAGAGATGCATAATGCGGTATTGCGTTAAAGCGAGCGAAAGCTTCGCGTCCCAGTAGTGCTTGATAGCGACTTGAGAACAGGACGATATGGAAGGTCAGCTTTTCGCGGCAGAGGTTATCGGCAGAGCCGAATATGACTTCGAGCCGGAGAAAACCCATACAATGGGTGTCCGGACCAGGTATTACCCCTTGAAAGGAGGTTTTGCTGCGGCGGATTCTTGCGGGGTTTATCCCCATGTGCTGGATTGTATCCTGATATATTAGGTTTAGTCCACTGCCGCCGTCCATAAGGACATTTGAAAACTGGAGTCCGCCAATTATTGGATCGAGTATCAAGGCAGTCCAGCCTACACTCTTGATATTCCTAGAATAATCTAGCTGATCGAAGATGATCGGTTTTGACAACCAGTGGCAGGACCCTTTGGGGATGGGCCGTGTGGTGCGTACCTTTACGGGCACCGCACGTTTTGTTATGTGAAGTGAGTTCACTATTTTTACTTCTTGTGGGAAGTTCTTTTGTTTCCTGCTGCTCTGCTTTTGGGGTTCGTCCTCGTCTTCGCTTGGTGTGTCGAGCCCCTTGTGTTCGGCATTGAGTCTGCCGGATTGTTTGAAAACCCAACAGTCTCTGTGGGTATGGTTAGCAGGCTTCCCGGGAGTACTGTGTATCTGACATATCCTGTCCAGGATTTTATTTAGGTTGGATGGATCGTCCCTGTTATCCTGGGGGGGGGGCGATTTTTCCTGATTTTGTCGTGAGCCTTTGAATCCGGCATTGACTGCCGTGCTCTTCGGACTTTTGTCCTTAGTCCAGCGACGGTCCTTGTTGCGTCGCGGTTTTCCGTTTCCATCCCTAGTTTCGGATGTACTTGGGTCGCTGGGGCTGCACCTTGCCAACCAGCTGTCCTCCCCTGCACAAAAGCGGGTCATGATGCGAATCCTTAAGTGGGTCGCATGCCGATTTAGGTGTGGCGCCACTGGCCGCTTTATGGGGTCGTCTATCCGACCGTGTGGCTTTTTTATTTTTTGAACGCGAGGGCTCTAGGGCCTCTTCGTCGAATTCAGGCAGTAGCTTTCTTTTCGGATAGCTTTTAGTGCGGCGACTGTCGCCGTACTTATCTGTGGTATTGATTACTTTGCTCCATCTAATCCGGAGTGCATCTTCCGCTGTTTTTAGTTTCCGCTTCTGCTTTTTTAGGCTGCGTGCAGTTGCAACGAGCCTCTCGTGGAGATTCTTCTGCTCCATAGGTTTATTCGGCGTGAGGTCGTCTGGAATGCTGTTTTTGCCGGAGGAGGGATGTTCGGTTTCTCTATCCGTGTTGCCCTGTTCGGACGGTTGCTCTAAGGCCTGCTCGTCGTCTACCGGCTCGTCCTACTCTATGGCTGGGTTTTTGTCGAGGCGGGGCTTGGGTCGGCGTTTACGCCGACGCTTTGATTGCTTTTCGGGGGGTCGATCTCCCGTCCCATCCCCTTTTTTCCTCGTTGTCGCTTCCTTTAGGGGTATCCACCATGTACACATCGTGAGATGAGGTGGCTGTCCAATGCCCTATGGGCGTTGGTTCATCGGTATCTCCTGCATCGTCATCCATGCTGTCGATGTCTCCGGAGTCGAAGTTGAGCACGTCATTTAAATTGTCGACAGTGGCTACCAAGTGGGTGGTGGGTGGGCTTTGAATTTCTTCATCGTCCGTATCCCATCCTCGCTGACCGCAGTTCGGTCAGGGCTCTCCTAATAAGGAGAGAGACTTGAGAGAGTTCAGGATATCGCCACAAGGCGAGTGCTGAAAGATGTCTACGGTGGTGAACTCTATTATCGGCGCCCAATCGGATTCGATCGGCAGGGGCGCGGGGGGTTTGGAGTTCGGAAAGAAGTCCGGATCCTCGGAGTCACGGATCATGCAGAGTGCGGGGCTAGCGTTCGGCTCGATCGCCTTTGAGATCGAAGCCCCCGAGGTGACGTCCAACCGCTCATCCTCGATTGGCGCAATAGGCTCCAAGTTTGGGGTCGGAACCGATGCGCGTGCGGCCTCCAGGACACTGTCCGGAGGCCGAGCTAGATCATGCCCCTCGAGATAGTGCGGCATGCTTGGCCGTGGCTCGAACCCGTCGAAGATCAAGTCTCCGCGGATGCCAGCCGTGTAGTTTAAGCTTCCAAACCTGACTTGATGGCCAGGGGCATAGCTTTCGATCTGCTCCAGGTGGCCGAGCGAATTGGCCCACAGAGCGAAGCCGCCGAAGACGAAGATCTGTCCGGGGAGAAAAGTCTCACCCTGGACCTTATCGTTGTTGATGATCAAAGGAGCCATCGGGCCTAAAGGCGACGACACAGAGGAACCCTCAATGAAAGCACCAATGTCAGTGTCAAAACCGGTGGATCTCGGGTAGGGGGTCCCGAACTGTGCGTCTAGGCCGGATGGTAACAGGAGGCAGGGAACACGATGTTTTACCCAGGTTCGGGCCCTCTTGATGGAGGTAAAACCCTACGTCCTGCTTGATTAATATTGATGATATGGGTAGTACAAGAGTAGATCTACCACGAGATCAAGGAGGCTAAACCCTAGAAGCTAGCCTACGGTATGATTGTTGTATATGGAGTTGATTGCCTACGGACTACAACCCTCCGGTTTATATAGACACCGGATAGGGTTAGGGTTACATAAAGTCGGTTACAATGGTAGGAGATCTTGAATATCCGCATCGCCAAGCTTGCCTTCCACGCCAAGGAAAGTCCCATCCGGACACGGGACAAAGTCTTTAATCTTGTATCTTCATAGTCCAGGAGTCCGGCTGAAGGTATAGTCCGGCTACCCGAACACCCCCTAATCCAGGACTCCCTCAGTTCTCTTTTGAGACACTCGATGTAACAAGTGTGTGATTGCTACTCTGTTATAAATCCTTCAAGTACTGTGTGGTGTCAGCATTACTGATCCAGGGATGACACCGAAGCACAAAGATTGGACCGTTTGAGGTTTGGTCGCTACAAGATGGTATCAGAGCACACGCTGATTGTAGGACATGACACTAAGCTAAAGCCCTTGATCACTACTCACTCTTCTCATTCTGACTCCTCATCTTTTCTACTCTTTTAGGATGGCAGATGCAAGGAACAAGTTCACGCAACCGGATGAAGATACACCCTTTGGACGTCACTTGAAGGAAGTCACTAGATACCTGAACATAGGAGTACCAAGCTTCACCGAAACCTACAACGCCACTTTACCTGAAGAAGAGCGCCAGATGATTCAAGTTCAAGTTCCAGGAAGGACGTTCATGCCAGTCGCTGAGCCCATAGAGTTTTCCTTTGATGCACCAACCTGGAGTCTAGGAAAGAGCATGGCAGCACACATCGCCATGGGACGCATTGGAGAAGTTTACCGCAATGACCTCAAGGATACTATCTACTAGATTTATGGGCACCGAGATGAGCACCGGGAGATAATCAACACCAAGAAGGATAGATCAATTGCAGCTTTCATCCAGGAGTTAAACCAACACATTCGACGTCAGGAGAACCAAATGTGCGCTGACATGATAGATCTGAAGAAGGCGAGGACAAGAATCACGGAACTGGAGAAAGAACTCAAGGCTACACGTGAAGATTATGAAGAGGAAATCGAAATACTAGTGGATAAGAATGCTGACCTAACAATGAAGATCGGAATATTTATGGGAGGCCCTACACCAGTAGAGGAAGACGAAGGACCCAAGGAAATTCGCCCGGAAGACTACATCATCATCGACGACACCGACTCGGATCCAGATGATAGCGATGATGACTATATTGATGAAGCTGGAGCAGATATCATGGAGTCTGCAACCGAATAATATTTCTAGTAGACCACCCCAACAGTAATAGTAGTCCACCATGTAAATATAGTAGTCCGAGCACTTTTGCGATAGTTAGGCCGATTGTATGCCCTTGTTTGATTGATTGAATGAAGTGAATTGTTTGCTTTTGCCTCATGTGCATATGAGTAGTGTTTTCTCTCTAGACCCCTCTCTATTCTTAATTCTCATCTTTTCTAAACCCCTCAGATGCCTCCGAGACGTGACCCCGGATTTACCTTCCCACCGGAGCTCACTCAGTTGATCCAGCAGCAGAACACATTGATGCAGTTGCTAGTCCAGAATCAGAATCAGGGGAACAACAACAACAACCCACCACCACCACCACTACCTGTTGATCACTTAGCCCGTTTTCTTAGGCTGAATCCGCCGGTGTTCTCTAGTAGCACTGAGCCGATAGTAGCAGATGATTGGCTCCGCAAGACATCAAGGGAGTTGACCACGGCAGGATGCACAGATGCGGAAAAGGTGAAGTTTGCCGCACATCAGCTTGACGGACCCGTAGCCTCATGGTGGGAGAATTTCACAGCCACTTTCCCTATCGATACTGTCATATGGGACCGGTTTCAGCAGGCTTTCCGTACTGCCCATGTTTCAGCAGGAGCTATGGCCATGAAGAAGCATGAGTTTCGCAACTTGCGCCAAGGAGGACGGACAGTTGGCCAGTATGTGGAGGACTTTAGTAAGCTAGCATGTTATGCCCCAGATGATGTTGCTACGGATGCAGCTAAGCAGGAGAAGTTTCTGGAAGGACTGAATGATGAGTTGAGCATGCAGTTGATGGTAGCAACCTTCAACAACTACCAGGAGTTGGTAGATCGTGCTCTTATGATAGAAGGGAAGCAACAGCAGATTGAGAACCGCAAGAGGAAGTATGGACAAGGGAAGTACAATTCTGGAGCTCAACAGAAGCCATGTTTTACCCCTAGACCGGGAGGATATTTTCAGCATACTCATGGAGGAGGTAGCTCGCACAATCATAATGGCACCAAGAATGGTAATGGGAATGGAGGAAGCAACGGCTAGAACCGTACCAACCCATCAACCCCAGCCAAGAGAGACCTGAGCCAAGTCACTTGCTTTAAGTGCCAGAAGACTGGACATTATGCCAATGAATGTCCTGAATCTCAGAATGGAAATGGCAATGGAAGCTCTGGGAAGAAGCCAAACCCTTTCAATAGGGGACAGGTGAACCACGTTAACATGGAGGAGGTTGAAGAGCAGCCGGATGCAGTAATCGGTAAGTTTTTGGTTAAGTCTTTTACTGCACTCGTTCTTTTGATACTGGTGCATCGCATTCATACATATCAAGGGGATTTGTGGATAAGTATAACCTGCCCACCAAAGTTCTTAGAACACCTATGTTAGTAAGCTCACCAGGAGCGGAGTATATGGCCAGCCAAGGATGTTTTCAAGTGCCATTGAGTATAGGTAGGCATGTGTTTCCCTCGGATTTAATCATTTTGGAATCACAAGGTTTGGATGTAATTCTGGGTATGGATTGGGTATCGATGTATGGAGGGAACATCGATTGCGCCAGTAAGTCAATTTTGCTTACCACCCCAGAAGGAAGAAGGATCAAGTATGTATCCCGGCATGTGCCTAAAAGGACTCAAGTAAATTCCTTAACAAGAGTTGTGCAGGAGGAAGTACCAGTAGTGAAGGATTTCCCTGATGTATTTCCAGAGGAGTTGCCAGGCATGCCACCGGATAGAGATATTGAGTTTTTGGTTGAGCTTTTGCCAGGCACAAGGCCAATATCTAAGAGACCATATAGGATGCCCGCAAAGGATTTGGAAGAGATTAAGAAGCAGATTAAGGAGTTACTGGATAAAGGATATATCCGCCCAAGTTCTTCACCTTGGGGATCGCCAGTACTTCTAGTGGAGAAGAAGGATGGATCGTTAAGGATGGTTGTTGATTATCGAGGATTGAATGAAGTAACCATCAAGAACAAGTACCCACTACCGATGATCAATGATCTGTTTGATCGATTGCAAGGAGCTAAGGTATTTTCCAAGATCGATCTGCGATCAGGATACCATCAGTTGAAGATTCGAGAACAGGATATACCTAAGACAACTTTTACTACCAGGTATGGGCTGTACGAGTATACCGTTATGTCATTTGGTCTGACTAACGCACCTGCATATTTCATGAACATGATGAACAAAGTATTTATGGAGTTTTTGGATAAGTTCGTCGTAGTGTTCATTGATGATATCCTGGTTTACTTGAAGAATGAAGAGGAGCATAAGGAGCATTTGTGTTTGGTACTTGGTAAGCTCAGAGAACATCAGTTATATGCCAAGTTTAGCAAATGTGAATTTTGGTTGAAGGAAGTTGGGTTTCTCGGACACGTTATATCCGGAGAAGGTATAGCAGTAGATCCCCCCAAGGTTGACACTGTGACAAAATGGGAAGCGCCAACAACAGTTGGAGAGATCCGGAGTTTTCTTGGACTCGCAGGATACTACCGGAGATTCATTGAAAATTTCTCGAAGATTGCGAAGCCTATGACGGAGTTGTTGAAGAAGGATACCAAGTTCAAATGGACCGAGGAATGTGAGGCTAGTTTCCAGGAGTTGAAGAAATGTTTGGTCACATCACCAGTGTTGATTTTGCCAGATCAGACCAAGGATTATGAGGTGTATTGCGATGCTTCACGTCAAGGACTTGGAGCAGTGCTTATGCAGGAAGGAAGAGTTGTTTCATATGCCTCACGACAGCTTAAGCCTCATGAGTTGAATTATGCTACACATGATTTGGAGTTAGCAGCCGTAGTGCATGCCTTGAAGACTTGGAGGCATTTTCTCATTGGAAACCATTGTGAGGTGTACACGGATCACAAGAGTTTGAAGTATATTTTCACGCAGAAGGAGCTGAATCTCAGGCAAAGGAGATGGTTGGAGCTCATCAAGGATTATGATATGAGATTGCATTATCATCCCGGAAAGGCTAACATAGTAGCTGACGCATTGAGCCGTAGAAGTCATGTCAACACCCTAATGATGGGAGATTTACTAAAGGAGTTAGCCGAAAATCTTCGTGAGCTATGTTTGGAGATAGTTCTGAGAGGCTATGTAGAAGCATTGGAGATTCAGTCTACCTTGATGGATAAGATCAGAGAAGCCCAGAAGATTGACAAGGAGATTGCATCTATTAAGGAGAAAATGAGCAAAGGAAAAGCTAAAGGATTTCGTGAGGATGAGCACGATACCTTATGGTTTGAAGATCGTGTTTATGTGCCCAATGACCCGGAGATCAGGAAGTTAATTCTGCAAGAGGCCCATGATTCACCATATTCGATTCACCCAGGAAATACCAAGATGTATTTGGATTTGAAGGATACTTTCTGGTGGACCAGAATGAAGAAGGATATTGCGGAGTATGTAGCAGTTTGTGATGTATGTCAGAGAGTAAAGGCAGAGCATCAGAAGCCAGCGGGATTGCTACAGCCATTGCCGATACCCGAATGGAAGTGGGATAAGCTAGGCATGGATTTTATTACAGGATTGCCCAGAACTCGTTCAGGCTATGACTCGATTTGGGTTGTAGTCGATCGTTTGACAAAGGTAGCTCATTTCATTCCAGTGAAGACTACTTACACTAGTGCCAAGTTGGCAAAGATATACATGACAAGGATTGTATGTCTGTGCGGAGTTCCAAGGAGCATTGTATCAGATAGAGGAACCCAGTTTACCTCAATGTTCTGGAATCAGTTGCATGAAACTTTGGGTACCTGGCTAGAGTTCAGTACAGCTTTCCATCCGCAGACAGATGGACAGACCGAGAGAGTCAATCAGGTTTTGGAAGATATGCTGAGAGCTTGTGCGCTAGATTACGGATCTAGTTGGGACGAGAATTTGCCATACGCAGAGTTCTCTTACAACAACAATTATCAATCCAGTTTGAAGATGGCCCCTTTCGAAGCCTTATACGGAAGGAGGTGCAGGACCCCATTGTCGTGGGATGAAGTTGGAGACTGCCAGTTGTTTGGACCGGATCTGATTAAGGAGTCTGAACAGAAGGTGAAATTGATTTGCGATAGGCTCAAGGTAGCCCAGTCTAGGCAGAAGAGCTATGCAGATTCTAAACGCAAGGAGACAGTTTACGAGGTCGGAGATCGAGTTTATCTTCGAGTATCTCCACTTTGAGGAGTTAAGCGCTTTGGAGTTAAGGGAAAGTTAGCGCCACGTTTTGTAGGACCATACAAGGTTTTGGAGCGTATGGGAGAAGTAGCCTATAAATTGAAATTGCCTGAAGGATTGTCAGGAGTTCACGATGTATTCCACGTTTCCCAGTTGAAGAAGTGCCATGCAGAGATGGCTGATATACCGCTAAGAGATACAGTGCTGTTGGAAGTGATTCAGTTGGACAGTGATTTGACCTATGAGGAGAAACCAGTCAAGATTCTCGAATATGCCAGCCGAGTCACCCGCAGCAAGGTTATCAAGTTTTGCAAAGTTCAGTGGAGCCACCACACGGAGGATGAAGCCACCTGGGAGCGAGAGGAAGATTTTCTGAAGGACCACCATCACCTATTTTCTAGCCAACCCGAATCTCGAGGGCGAGATTCATCTTAAGGGGGGTAGGTTTGTAACATCCCAAATTTTCAATTTGGAATGTTATACAATAGATCATTTTTGCATAGCATATTTTATTGCATTTTGGTTGATCCTACAAAATTCTACGCAACTCAAGGTCCCTCGGAGAGAGTTGGGGATTTCATTATTTTCATATTTGAGTTTTCTCAAAATTTGAAAATAGGATCATTTGATTTTATTTATTTCATCTCCAATTATTTCTATTATAAAAATATGAGAGAGGGAATAAAATGACTTTCCCAAAATAAATAAATATTGAGGATTTAATAATAAAATCAAATAAGATTTTATTTTGGATTTAATTGCTATTTTATTTGAATTTAGGAAAAATGCGCGTTTTTCAAAACTGCATTTAGGCCCCAAATAAATGTTCATCCTGTGCGGCTTGATTTTAGAAGCGGGAGAAAATTTATTGCGGGATTTTTGGAGTCCGTTTAGTATTCCTTTTGTTTGTTTTTCTGCGCGTAATAATTTAAAAAAAGTCCTAACCGACCTTGGGCCGTGTCCGGCCAGGACTCCGCCAGCCGGAGGCCTTTATATAGCGCGCCACCCGGGCCGAATCAGCCCAAGCCGCCACCCGCGCCCAAACCCTAACCCTAAGCCGCCCGCGCCGCCGCCGCCGTCGACGAGGTCGACTCCTCCGCCGCCGGAACCCGCCGCCGATGAGGTCGACTCCGCCGCCGCCGCCGGTTTTCCTCAAAAAACCGTCTGGTTTATTTTCGGTTTTTTCGGTTTAGGTTAATTAGCGAGCGTTCGCTCGTTCGTTCGTTTTAACGAACGCGTTCATCGTTTAGATCCAGATAACGAACGTTCGTTCGTTAATCTGTTCGTCATTTTTCTTTTTCTTGGATTTATTCCGTGATTTTTCTGATCGCGATTTCTGATCCGATGTTCGTTCTAGTATAACTTTTTGCTTGTTTATCGGAATCAGGCGATTCAAGCGCCTGGAGTTTCGTCTCGAAACCCTCTTTCCGTTTAATCAACTCAAACAAGTTTTTTCCTCTGTAAAATTTGACCTAGATCCAGAATAGTAAGCGAAGCCTGTTTCTTTTGCCGTTTGTCTTTCGTTGCTTCGTTCGATTTGATTCTTTTTGCCAACCGGAGTTCTTAAGTTGAACTTTCTGGTTAGATCTCTTATTTGAGTTTTACCTGTGCATTAGTTGAGTACTTATTGTATGCTTGTTTGTTTGCGATAGAGTACCCGGAGTGCGCCGCTTGCTACTTCGAATCGCTAGGTTTTGCGGATCATCAGCAATGCAAGTAACACTTCGATCATACTTCCTGTTACCCAGTTTTTATTGCATTAGATCAATCCTCACACATTGCATGATTAGGATCTAATTAAGTTGTGGGTTTGGGAAGTAGATGAGGTAGTGCCTATTACCTGTTTTATTATCAAACCTTTGGGAGTTACTTCTACGTTTTCTTATTATGCCATGCTATGCTAGTAGACGTGGATTGGGTGAGTGTATCCATGACAGATGTGAGATTGTTAAATTAATGGTTTATCTAAGGTGGCAACTTAAATACACATCTGGGTGGATTGAGGCACCTGGATATTCCAGCGATTGCCTATTTTTCTTTTGGACTACCACCCAGTGTGACGCCCCAAGACCGGAGCTTCAGATGCCTTCCATATTTTTCGAGTTTCGTCGGGTGATTTCTTTTGTCTGTTGCATTCATCTTTGCATCTTGAGCATTGCATCATGTCATCATGCCATTTCATTTTAAAAAAAAACTCAACTTAATAAAATGCATAGATCTTTGATCTATTTAAATTGAGGGAACTCACCTGGTGATTTCTCTATATAACATATCCTCCCAATACATTAGGGAGCTATATTAAATATTTCATTAATTTGGTTTTAAACATAACACACGCGCAAACAAATCCCATGCCTTTTCTGCTTCGAGTTGACCTCCAAACCTTGTCAATATTTCTTTCTTTGTTTATCGGAGCCCCATCAAAAATCTCAACATTTTTGGACTTTCCCAACCCTCACTTCCTATCCAAACCATTTGAATTAAATCCAAATGCGTTTGAATTTAATTCCTCCCATCTTGCCACTTCTATTTTTCTATGATCATGCTTATTTTTATGAGTCCAGGAAAATTGTCCTCATGCTCAAATTCTTTTCCCTAAAACCCCTTCTTTTTCCTTTCTCTCTAATTATTTTCGGTTAAAGAAATTAATTAGGGAGAGGGAGAAGAGAGTCCAGCCCAACTGGGCCTCTCATCGGCCCAACATTCCCCAGCCAAGTCGGCCAATAGGCCCTCCCCCGCGGCCCACCTAGGCCAGCCGGCCTCTTTTCCCCTCCTTGGCCCGCACCCCTCTAACCCTAGCCTCTCTCAGACCCCTGGGATCTCCCTCGTCCATAGCCCCTCGTCTCCCTCCAGGCCACCGCTCGCGCACGCAGCCAGTGCCAGGAGCCCGATCCCCTCGATCTGTCTTCCCATCTCCTCCACTCGTTTTTCTCCCTCGTCTCCCACCTCACACACCAGAGAGGAGTTCACGCATCGCCATGCCCCTGCTCCCGGTCTTCCTCGCTGGCCTCTCCTCTCCCGCACCTCGTTCCCGGCGCCGGCAAGCCAGTGCCGCTGCCGCCGAGCTCCACCAGGACCACGCCGGCCCTTCCTCCTCCACACCGTACCTCTGCTCCGCACCGCCACCCTCGGCCATGGCCTCCCTCCTCCCGAGCCTGACCTCATTTCCACCGTTCTCGCCTGTTCGCCACGCGCCTGCAACGCTCGGCCTCCTGCCCGAGTCCAGGCCGCCGCCGCGCCTTCTTGCCTCCTCCGCCCCAAGTTCGTCGCCGTCCTCACCCATCTCCGGCCAGCCCCGACGCCCACGGACCGGATCCGCCCTTCCCCGCCATCTCTCCATGCCACCGGAGTCCCAGCGCTGCCGCCGCGAGTACCTAGAACCGCCTGCTTTTGCCGTTCTGCTCGGGAACAAGCGAGCGAGCCTGGCGCACCTGAAGCGCCTCCATGGATCGCTTGCCCGACGCGTGGGCTGTGCCCTTCCTTCTGTACAAGCGGCTGCACCTCGTCATGTTTCTGTCCAATGCCGCAAGTCCGAGACCGCCCTGAACCACGTCGTCTCGCCGGATCATCAAGACCATCTCGGTTTTCGCAAGTACCTCTACGCCCGAAGGCATTGGATGCATCAAGTTCCACTACCGTCGCAAAACCCGAGATGAAGTACCCCTACAGTTCATCGAGACCGGCAGATCACAAAATCGTCCTGGATATCGTCAAGTACCACGACGACCCTCAAAGAGTTCGGGTTCGTCAAGTTCGACTACCGTGGCGTGAACCACTACTCCCACGACGACGTGTCTATCACTACCGTCGACCCTCCAAGACCCCGTGGATGTCAAGTTCCTCGCCGTTATCCCGAACATCTACAGAAAACTTGTGCGACTAAGAACGTGAACAACGACCGTCGCCGAAGACCCGGATAGCAAAACGTCAAGTACCTATGACCGAAGAACGCCAAGTACCCCGACGCCCGACGTCAAGAACAACTACCGCCTTCGCGAGAACGCCTACTTCCCTCTACGAACTTGATCTGTTCCGATAAGGCACGCTTCGAAAGGTATAACCATCGACACGACCGTTCATGGACCGAATGCATGTTATGTGATACGAGATGAACCCCGTGTTTGCAGCGTGCCCGTTTGTTACGTGCACGACCCTTGGTTGCCATGCCGCCGACACATGGGACACCCGGTAATCCGGGAGCGCCCCACCATCTTTATACACATCCGCACACTTGCTTCTTTTGCACCGATATCGCCGTGAGCCACCGGTACCGACTTGTTGCCGTGGCATCATTTTCGGATTCGTTACCATGGCACCATTCCCGTTTCGCCGCCATGGCACCCCTTTTTTCTTTCCACCACAGTGACAAATGCTTCATAATGCTCTTGTAAACTTTTTATAAAAATTGCATAAAACTTGCTCATGTCATCCGCATCATGATAACAACAATTAAAATGTTAAATTGTTGTTGCTAAATTACTAATGCATTTGGGGATTTACCGAAATTGTTGTTCGTTGCTTCCGGCCTCATTTAAACTTGACTAGACAGGTAGTTTTATTATGCTTCACCCTCTTGCCATGTTAGTCAACATTTAATCTTATTGGGTACATAAACGAGAGAGAACTAAATAAGTCATGTGGTGTTCCGTCAATATGCAACTCGTTGCATATTGAGCTCCACTTAACTTGTAGTTTTGTTTGTGCCCCTTACCATGCCATGCATATTTAAACCGGACTTGCATCATACTTGGTTGTGCATCATGCCATGATTATGTGTTGGTTGTTTATTATGTTGTTTGCTTCTTTCCGGGTTGCTTCTCGCATTAGCTTCGATTTCGTTCCGGAGTTGTGAGGATACGTTCGACTACGTCCGTTTGTCTTCTTCATGGACTCGTTCTTCTTCCTTGCGGGATCTCAGGCAAGATGACCATACCCTCGAAATCACTTCTATCCTTGCTTGCTAGATGCTCGCTCTTTTGCTATGCCTATGCTGCGATACCTACCACTTGCTTATCATGCCTCCCATATTGTGAACCAAGCCTCTAACCCACCTTGTCCTAGCAAACCATTGATTGGCTATGTTACCGCTTTGCTCAGCCCCTCTTATAGCGTTGTTAGTTGCAGGTGAAGATTGAAGTTTGTTCCTTGTTGGAACATGGAGGTGTTGTTCCTTGTTGGAACATGTTTACTTGTTGGGATATCACAATATATCTTATTTAATTAATGCATCTATATACTTGGTAAAGGGTGGAAGGCTCGGCCTTATGCCTGGTGTTTTGTTCCACTCTTGCCGCCCTAGTTTCCGTCATATTGGTGTTATGTTCCCGGATTTTGCGTTCCTTACGCGGTTGGGTTATAATGGGAACCCCTTGACAGTTTGCTTTGAATAAAACTCCTCCAGCAAGGCCTAACATTGGTTTTACCATTTGCCACCTAGCCTTTTTTCCCTTGGGTTAGGCCAGCCCAAGGGTCATCTTTATTTTAACCCCCCCGGGCCAGTGCTTGTCTAAGTGTTGGTCGGAAATAGAGCCACTTGCGGCGCCACCTCGAGGAAACTTGAGGGCTGGTTTTAGCTGTATGTAGTGTTCATCCGGTGTTGCCCTGAGAACGAGATATGTGCAGCTCCCATCAGGATGTCGGCGCATCGGGCGGTCTTGCTGGACTTGTTTTACCATTGTCGAGGATGTCTTGTAGAACCGGGATACCGAGTCTGATCGGAATGTCTCGGGAGGAGGTCTATTCCTTCGTTGACCGTGAGAGCTTGTCATGGGCTAAGTTGGGACTCCCCTGCAGGGATTTGAACTTTCGAAAGCCGTGCCCGCGGTTATGGGCAGATGGGAATTTGTTAATGTCCGGTTGTAGATAACTTGAACCTTAACTCAATTAAAATGCATCAACCGCGTGTGTAACCGTGATGGTCTCTTTCCGGCGGAGTCCGGGAAGTGAACACGTTGTTGGAGTTATGCTTGACGTAGGTTGTTTTAGGATCACTTCTTGATCATACTTTCTCGACCGTGCTTTGCCTTCTCTTCTCGCTCTCATTTGCGTATGTTAGCCACCATATATGCTAGTCGCTTGCTGCAGCTCCACCTCATACCTTTACCTTACCCATAAGCTTAAATAGTCTTGATCACGAGGGTGCGAGATTGTTGAGTCCCCGTGACTCACAGATACTTCCAAAACCAGTTTGCAGGTGCCGTTGAACCGAGCAGGTGACGCAACCAAGCTCAGGAGGAGCTCGATGAAGATCTTGTCCTTTGTGTTGTTTCGTTCTAGCTGATCAGTAGTGGAGCCCAGTTGGGGTCGATCGGGGACCTTTGTCGCATTTGGGGTCCTTTTATTTTGGTTCCGTAGTCGGACCTTGATTGTATTTGGATGATGTAATGCTTTATTCATGTATTGTGTGAAGTGGCGATTGTAAGCCAACTATGTATCTCTTTCCCCTATGTGTTACATGGGTTGTGTGAAGATTACCTCACTTGCGACATTGCTTTCAATGCGGTTATGCCTCTAAGTCGTGTTTCGACACGTGGGAGATATAGCCGCATCGAGGGCATTACAAGTTGGTAATCAGAGCCTTCCCCGACCTTAGGAGCCCCCTGCTTGATCGAATTAGCTGACGGTGTTGAGTCTAGAAAAATGTTTTGAGTCATTTAGGAATTATATATCGGAGAGTTTAGGAATTCTTTTTACTCCCCAGTCCCTTCATCGCTCTGGTAAGGCATCCTGACGTAGAGTTTTGACTCTTCTCTTCTCAAATTTCACAAAAATTTTAGGATCACGCGGGTATCTTGGAATCGTTCCGATGGTTTTGTGACGAGAACATTGTCTTGGTGCCTCCTGTCAGGGGTTTTGTGGCAGTGTCCCGGGGAGTTGAGCTCCGAGGTGTTGTCATCACAATTTTATCGTTGCAGTTCTGGAATACCTGAGTTTAGTACGCCGACATCGAAAATCTCTTTTATGCAGTTCGTTGGTGAGATAACCTCGACGCCACCCAGTACTGGGGCGGGAGTTCGGGAGTATTGCCATAACTCGTATAACGGATTCTTTTCGAAGGTTGAGGTAAACGATTTCCAAAGGTTTCTTGGTTATGTGTTGAAGGATGGATACAACTGGATGTAGGATTTGCTAGTTTTGGGTGAGATATTATGCTTCCCCTGTATCCCCAACACCTGATTGCATAACCAGAAAATTTCGGGAGTTTATAAGTGGGAATTCAAGTAGATCTTAGGATATCTTTCCGACAGATGTATGATATGAAATTGGGGTTCGACGTCTAGTGGTCCGCCTATCCACGGTCGGTTTTACAGTGGTCTCATTGTGCCTTAAAGAGTCCTTGGCTATGCCGACTCGGGGACGCTTCGTATGTCATGTGCACTGCCTTGTACATGATGGTGCTGTACGATCGAGCCCGTGTAGGCCCCACCACGAAAACTTCGGGCGAAATCTCTATCATATGTTTGTTCCGGCTTATTCCGCAAGCCAATCCTTTGTTTTTGTTTTGAGTTGTGGTATTCGAGTTGCTTCGAAGTCAAGAGTTGATTCCATACCTTTCCTAAATGGTGTTCTCATACTCCGATGTGAATACTAATCTTTCTTGATAATCGAGATTGTCATGTAAATCCTTTTTTCAACCGGTGTGTCTCTCTTCAAGTGGATCCGATCATTTCAACATCAGCAAGATCAATTATCATTTCTTCTCAACGGTGTTCGTTTCATTCTCAATGGTGTTTTCCCACCCTCCCACCCTTGTTTTCTTAAAGGATTCAGAATTCTTGATCAAATATCCATCTTATTGATGAGAAGTATCTCCATTCTTTTCCTTTAATGTTCTTACCCGGTGATTCTCAGGAAGATTCTAACGGAGCTTCAAGTTCGTGACTCTTAACTCGTTTTCCTCCTCCGGTGGATTCAATTCAAGCTTTGGTGTTGATCATATCCTTTTTTCCTCGTTTCAAATACCTTCTCATGCCGGTGCACCTCATATTCATTCACTTCTCGCTATTTAATTGTTCCGGAGTGCCCAAGATATCTCGAAGATTCGTGTTTTCCACTCTGCATTCATTCAAGATCTTCGAGGTTGTTATCTCACTCAAGTCATTTAATTCAACCGGTGCAATCTCTCTTTTCAAGTAATCGTTCAACGGTGTTTCTTTTGAGTGGGCCCTAACCCACAGGTCTTTTCCCAGGATCTTACCTGACTCTTCTTATTTTCCCGGAGCTATCCTCAAATTTCTTTTCAAAGTTTGACGTAAGAATGATTTATCATCAGTCAAATGTCTTTCTCCAAGATCTTCCAAATTGTTTTCATCATTGGTTCAACTTTTCTATTCTTCTTTATTTCAGAGTGTCTCAACAATTCACGGTGGTGTTACTCATCGTCTTTTCCAACTTTTGAAGACCGAAGAAGAGTTTCTCCTCCATATCTTGCTCCATTCTCTTCAAGATTCGTGATTCTAGCTTGTTGCCATCCTCTCATAGTTGTTTTTTTTATTGTGAGAATTCTTTTCACCCATCCGGAGAAATTCAAGAGTCTTCTCAGTTTGTTTCTCCGGAGCCCATCATCTCAAATTATTCATGTCAGCTTTCAGCTAGCATTCACCAAATCTCACCGGTGCATCATTCAATATTCTTTAATCAGAGCGTGATCTCTTCGTTCCCTTGTATCTAAATCCTCTCAAGTATCTTCGTTCTTTTTATAATTCTTCCCGGTGATTCATCCCTTTACTTCGTTCATTTTTCAATTCTTACGGTGGTCCGTTCAAGAGTTCTCTTCCTTGGTCACCATATCAATTTATTCGTTGTTTCAACCCTTCCGGTGGTTCGTTCAATACCTTCTCAAGTTTGTGCTATATCTCTCTTAATCCTTTCTACGAGAATAAGTAGTGTGCCAAATCCATTGTTTGTCATCAATTTAAATTGTTGAAGGATAAGCATAATATAATTCTTATTCTTGTTTCATCGAGTAAATTCAATTCCTTATTCCGGAGGCTCATCAAGCTCTCGGTTTTCAATTGTTTCATCTCCTCTTTTTCTTGGAGTCCCAACCTTTTCAATTATTTCACCACGGAGATTCATCTAAATCAGTACAAGGATTCACCTTGTGTTTTCAACTTCTCTTTCTTTTCATTTGATCATTCTTTTGTTTAACGGAGTTCTTCATGGAGGCTGTACATGTTGGTTCATTAAGGATTTAATTCCTTCTCGAAATGTTCATCAAGATTCTTTTCAGAGGAGTTCAAGCATTCTTCATTTTGCTATCTGGAGTGCAATTCTTTCTTCTGTATCATTGGAGGTGGTATTATGTCATTCTTGATAATTTGAGTTCTTGTTCCATGATTCACATGTTGTTAAGCATGAGATATTTTAAATCCATCAACCTCTTCTTTGGAGTTATCTTGGGTTATATTTCACCTAAAACCTTCCCTAAGGATTGTTGCTATTTATGGTGCGCATAAATGACCCAAGTTCTTCATCTATCCTCCCGGTGAAATAGTTTTTTTTCCTCTCGTCTCCTTGTCATATAAATCCAATCAAATCTTTTCCGTGAGTGGCAAGTTGTCAACTCATAATTTTTGAGATGTTTTCCATAAGCCCTCAACAAGCCTGTTCTTTTCGTTGTTGATTTTCCAACAACTCCGTTCAATTCTTCTTTTAAGGATGCTCTCTCAAATTCATTTGAGGTAGAACATGTTGTTTTTGTCCTCCGTTCATTCCATTTCATTCTCTCCTTTCTTCCGGAGGCATTGTGATGTTTCTCTTTTCAGTCATCATCTCGAATTATGAAGATCATGATCTTTTCATGCTTCACCTTTTAACCGGAGTGTTGTGCCCTCTGCTCAAGTTCTCTCATCTTATCAAGTTTCATATCTCTTTTCAACTGGAGTGTTGTCCAAATTTGTTCTTCCTTGTTACTCTTCCCTACTGGAGTGTTTGCAACTTTGTTCTTCTTTGTTGCATTCTTTCTTTCAATTTGTTCAACCTCGCAAGGTTCTTTGGTTTCACTCGTTTGTCAAAGAAGCAACTTAGTTTTACCTTTTCTCTTCCTCTTCTGTTTGCCCTCCGGTCCCGTTCTAGATCTCGGGACGAGATCCTCTTGTAGTGGTGGAGTGTTGTGACGCCCCAAGACCGGAGCTTCAGATGCCTTCCATGTTTTTCGAGTTTCATCGGGTGATTTCTTTTGTCTGTTGCATTCATCTTTGCATCTTGAGCATTGCATCATGTCATCATGCCATTTCATTTAAAAAAAACTCAACTAAATAAAATGAATAGATCTTTGATCTATTTAAATTGAGGGAACTCACCTGGTGATTTCTCTATATAACATATCCTCCCAATACATTAGGGAGCTATATTAAATATTTCATTAATTTGGTTTTAAACATAACACACGCGCAAACAAATCCCATGCCTTTTCTGCTTCGAGTTGACCTCCAAACCTTGTCAATATTTCTTTCTTTGTTTATCGGAGCCCCATCAAAAATCTCAACATTTTTGGACTTTCCCAACCCTCAGTTCCTATCCAAACCATTTGAATTAAATCCAAATGCGTTTGAATTTAATTCCTCCCATCTTGCCACTTCTATTTTTCTGTGATCATGCTTATTTTTATGAGTCCAGGAAAATTGTCCTCATGCTCAAATTCTTTTCCCTAAAACCCCTTCTTTTTCCTTTCTCTCTAATTCTTTTCGGTTAAAGAAATTAATTAGGGAGAGGGAGAAGAGAGTCCAGCCCAACTGGGCCTCTCATCGGCCCAACCTTCCCCAGCCAAGTCGGCCAATAGGCCCTCCCCCGCGGCCCACCCGGCCTCTTTTGCCTCTCCTTGGCCCGCACCCCTCTAACCCTAGCCTCTCTCAGACCCCTGGGATCTCCCTCGTCCATAGCCCTCGTCTCCCTCCAGGCCGCCGCTCGCGCACGCAGCCAGTGCCAGGAGCCCGATCCCCTCGATCTCTCTCCCCATCTCCTCCGCTTGTTTTTCTACCTCGTCTCCCACCTCACGCACCAGAGAGGAGCTCACGCATCGCCATGCCCCTGCTCTCGGTCTTCCTCGCTGGCCTCTCCTCTCCTGCACCTCGTTCCCGGCGCCGGCAAGCCAGCGCCGCTGCCGCCGAGCTCCACCAGGACCACGCCGGCCCTTCCTCCTCCACACCGTACCTCTGCTCCGCACCGCCACCCTCGGCCATGGCCTCCCTCCTCCCGAGCCTGACCTCGTTTCCACCGTTCTCGCCTGTTCGTCACGCGCCTGCAACGCTCGGCCTCCTGCCCGAGTCCAGGCCGCCGCCGCGCCTTCTTGCCTCCTCCGCCCCAAGTTCGTCGCCGTCCTCACCCATCTCCGGCCAGCCCGGACGCCCACGGACCGGATCCGCCCTTCCCCGCCATCTCTCCATGCCACCGGAGTCCCAGCGCTGCCGCCGCGAGTACCTAGCACCGCCTGCTTTTGTCGTTCTGCTCGGGAACGAGCGAGCGAGCCTGGCGCATCTGAAGCGCCTCCATGGATCGCTTGCCCGACGCGTGGGCTGTGCCCTTCCCCCTGTACAAGCGGCTGCACCTCGTCATGTTTCTGTCCAATGCCGCAAGTCCGAGACCGCCCCGAACCACGTCGTCTCGCCGGATCATCAAGACCATCTCGGTTTTCGCAAGTACCTCTATGCCCGAAGGCATTAGATGCATCAAGTTCCACTACCGTCGCAAAACCCGAGATGAAGTACCCCTACAGTTCATCGAGACCGGCAGATCACAAAATCGTCTTGGATATCGTCAAGTACCACGACGACCCTCAAAGAGTTCGGGTTCGTCAAGTTCGACTACCGTGGCGTGAACCACTACTCCCACGACGACGTGTGTATCACTACCGTCGACCCTCCAAGACCACGTGGATGTCAAGTTCCTCGCCGTGATCCCGAACATCTACAGAAAACTTGTGCGACTAAGAACGTGAACAACGACCGTCGCCGAAGACCCAGATAGCAAAATGTCAAGTACCTATGACCGAAGAACGCCAAGTACCCCGACGCCCGACGTCAAGAACAACTACCGCCGTCGCGAGAACGCCTACTTCCCTCTACGAACTTGATCTGTTCCGATAAGGCACGCTTCGAAAGGTATAACCATCGACACGACCGTTCGTGGACCGAATGCATGTTATGTGATACGAGATGAACCCCGTGTTTGCTGCGTGCCCGTTTGTTACGTGCATGACCCTTGGTTGCCATGCCGCCGACACATGGGACACCCGATAATCTGGGAGCGCCCCACCATCTTTATACACATCCGCACACTTGCTTCTTTTGCACCGATATCGCCGTGAGCCACCGGTACCGACTTGTTGCCGTGGCATCATTTTCGGATTCGTTACCATGGCACCATTCCCGTTTCGCCGCCATGGCACCCCTTTTTCTTTCCACCACAGTGACAAATGCTTCATAATGCTCTTGTAAACTTTTTATAAAAATTGCATAAAACTTGCTCATGTCATCCGCATCATGATAACAACACTTAAAATGTTAAATTGTTGTTGCTAAATTACTAATGCATTCGGGGATTTACCGAAATTGTTGTTCGTTGCTTCCGGCCTCATTTAAACTTGACTAGATAGGTAGTTTTATTATGCTTAACCCTCTTGCCATGTTAATCAACATTTAATATTGTTGGGTACATAAACAAGAGAGAACTAAATAAGTCATGTGGTGTTCCGTCAATATGCAACTCGTTGCATATTGAGCTCCACTTAACTTGTAGTTTTGTTTGTGCCCCTTGCCATGCCATGCATATTTAAACTGGACTTGCATAATACTTGGTTGTGCATCATGCCATGATTATATGTTGGTTGTTTATTATGTTGTTTGCTTCTTTCCGGGTTGCTTCTCGCGTTAGCTTCGGTTTCGTTCCGGAGTTGTGAGGATACGTTCGACTACGTCCGTTTGTCTTCTTCATGGACTCGTTCTTCTTCCTTGCGGGATCTCAGGCAAGATGACCATACCCTCGAAATCACTTCTATCTTGGCTTGCTAGATGCTCGCTCTTTTGCTATGCCCATGCTGCGATACCTACCACTTGCTTCTCATGCCTCCCATATTGTGAACCAAGCCTCTAACCCACCTTGTCCTAGCAAACCATTGATTGGCTATGTTACCGCTTTGCTCAGCCCCTCTTATAGCGTTGTTAGTTGCAGGTGAAGTTTGAAGTTTGTTCCTTGTTGGAATATGGAGGTGTTGTTCCTTGTTGGAACATGTTTACTTGTTGGGATATCACAATATATCTTATTTAATTAATGCATCTATATACTTGGTAAAGGGTGGAAGGCTCGGCCTTATGCCTCGTGTTTTGTTCCACTCTTGCCGCCCTAGTTTCCGTCATATTGGTGTTATGTTCCCGGATTTTGCGTTCCTTACGCGGTTGGGTTATAATGGGAACCCCTTGACAGTTTGCTTTGAATAAAACTCCTCCAGCAAGGCCCAACATTGGTTTTATGCCACCTAGCCTTTTTTCCCTTGGGTTAGGCCAGCCCAAGGGTCATCTTTATTTTAACCCCCCCGGGCCAGTGCTTGTCTAAGTGTTGGTCGGAAATAGAGCCACTTGCGGCGCCACCTCGAGGAAACTTGAGGGCTGGTTTTAGCTGTACGTAGTGTTCATCCGGTGTTGCCCTGAGAACGAGATATGTGCAGCTCCCATCAGGATGTCGGCGCATCGGGCGGTCTTGCTGGACTTGTTTTACCATTGTCGAGGATGTCTTGTAGAACCGGGATACCGAGTCTGATCGGAATGTCTCGGGAGGAGGTCTATTCCTTCGTTGACTGTGGGAGCTTGTCATGGGCTAAGTTGGGACTCCCCTGCAGGGATTTGAACTTTCGAAAGCCGTGCCCGCGGTTATGGGCAGATGGGAATTTGTTAATGTCTGGTTGTAGATAACTTGAACCTTAACTCAATTAAAATGCATCACCCGCGTGTGTAACCGTGATGGTCTCTTTCCGGCGGAGTCCGGGAAGTGAACACGGTGTTGGAGTTATGCTTAACATAGGTTGTTTTAGGATCACTTCTTGATCATACTTTCTCGACCGTGCTTTGCCTTCTCTTCTCGCTCTCATCTGCGTATGTTAGCCACCATATATGCTAGTCGCTTGCTGCAGCTCCACCTCATACCTTTACCTTACCCATAAGCTTAAATAGTCTTGATCGCGAGGGTGCAAGATTGCTGAGTCCCCGTGACTCACAGATACTTCCAAAACCAGTTTGCAGGTGCTCTTGAACCAAGCAGGTGACGCAACCAAGCTCAGGAGGAGCTCGATGAAGATCTTGTCCTTTGTGTTGTTTCGTTCTAGCTGATCAGTAGTGGAGCCCAGTTGGGGTCGATCGGGGACCTTTCTTGCATTTGGGGTCCTTCTTTTATTTTGGTTCCGTAGTCGGACCTTGATTGTATTTGGATGATGTAATGCTTTATTCATGTATTGTGTGAAGTGGCGATTGTAAGCCAACTATGTATCTCTTTCCCTTATGTGTTGCATGGGTTGTGTGAAGATTACCTCACTTGCGACATTGCTTTCAATGCGGTTATGCCTCTCAGTCGTGCTTCGACACGTGGGAGATATAGCCGCATCGAGGGCGTTACACCCAGGCTCAAAGGGATCATGAGATTATTCATACTAGAAACTTCCGTGGGCAGCCACAAGCTACTATGGGATCTAGCATAGTTGACTAAGTTGTGCGAACTCTTACAGTGGTAGACTAGCAGATGTAGGGGAAAGTAGGTGTAACGGTCTACCCGTTCGTAAGGTGTGAGCGCTTCTGAAAAACTATGTCTCGGTCATCCGTTTCTCAAACATCATGTAGTGCGAGAATCCCAACGGAGGAGATCGAGTCCTGTGGGGAAAAGTGCGCAAACCTCTGCAGAGTGTATAAACTAATCATGGTTAGCCGTTTCCCCGGTTATGGACATCTTGAGTATCTAGTACTTGGATTAGCATGTGAATCTCATCATGTTACTCTAATTAATTTTGTTGGGTTTTTAATGATGATGCTTAATTGGGATTGAGAGGGTGTCTACACTCTCAATGTTTAACAACTACCATGATAGTTAAATAAAATTTATTCCTTTGCAGTAGGGAAAAATTGGCTTTACGCAAAACTGTAACCATAGAGCTTTCCACCAGCCAAATATGCATGTAGTATAGTCTTATTTTTTCATTGCTCTCTATGTGTTACATTGCCAGCATATTCCATATGCTGACCCGTTTCGGGCTGCAACGTTCATGTTCCAGACTTTTCAGACGACGAGTAAGGAGCCTCTTAGGTCACGATTCTAAACTCAGTGATGCCGTTGGAGTTGATGGACTCACTTATCTTCCAAGCCTTCCGCTGTTATCGTTATTAGATGGCCTCAAGCCATATTTATTGTAATAGTTCTCTTTTGAGACATTCGATGTAACAAGTGTGTGATTGCTACTCTGTTATAAATCCTTCAAGTACTGTGTGGTGTCAGCATTACTGATCCAGGGATGACACCGGAGCACAGAGATTGGACCGTTTGAGGTCTGGTCGCTACATAAATATGATGAGTTCATCGTTCTTGATTCAGCTTGTTATGAATAAACATGTTTGCAATGACAATTAGAGATCATAGTTGCTTGTGCCATGCTTGATTAGCTATGAGTTATAATGGTTTACCTTGCGTGCCAACATGCTATTAAAATGGTTATGATGTGGTATGATAGGGTGGTATCCTCCTCTGAATGATTTAAGTGACTTGACTTGGCACATGTTCACGCATGTAGTTGAAACAAATCAACATAGCCTTCAAGATATTTATATTCATGATGGATTATATCCTACTCATGCTTGCATCCAATGTTTATTAATTTTAATGCATGTACATAGCTGTTGTCGCTCTCTAGTTGGTCGCTTCCCAGTCTTTTGCTAGCCTTCACCTGTACTAAGCGGGAATACTGCTTGTGCATCCAAACTCCTTAAACCCCAAAGTTATTCCACATGAGTCCACTATACCTTCCTATATGCGGTATCTACCTGCCGTTCCAAGTAAATTTGTATGTGCCAAACTCTAAACCTTCAAATAATCATCCCGTTTTGTATGCTTGAATAGCTCATGTATCAACTAGGGCTGTCTATATCTTCCATGTTAGGCGGGTTATTCTCAAGAGGAGCGGACTCCGCTCCTCACTCACGAGATAAAGGCCTGGTCACCGGGATGCCCAGTCCCATGCTTTATGCAAACTAAATCAAAATAATTGCAAACAAAACTCCCCCTGGGACCTGATGTATGTTGGAGGCACTCGTTGTTTCGATCAAGCCATGGATTGATGTTTGTTGGTGGAGGGGGAGTATAAACTTTACCATTCTGTTTGGGAACCGCCTATAATGTGTGTAGCATGGAAGATATCGCCATCTCTTGGTTGTTATGTTGACAACGAAAGTACACCGCTCAAAATGTTATTCGCCTCTATTTCAAAACTAAGCTCTGGCACCTCTACAAATCCCCGCTTCCCTCTGCGAAGGGCCTATCTATTTACTTTTATGTTGAGTCATCACCCTCTTATTAAAAAGCACTAGCTGGAGAGCGTAGCTGTCATTTGCATTCATTATTGTTAGTTCACATTGGGTGTGACTATGATTGGACCTGTTTTTACCATGAATTACAATGTCTAGTCAGTCCTTGATCTTTAAAGGTGCTCTACGTTTATGTTTTGCGGTCTTAGAAAGGGCTAGCGAGATACCATCTTGTTATATCATATTATGATTGTTTTGAGAAAGTGTTGTCATCCGAGATTTATTATTATGCCTTGCTAGTTGATTATGTTATTGATATGAGTAATCATGAGACCTGAGAATTATTGCAAATGTGGTTAGTTATAATATTTGCTGAAAACTTGAATGCTAGCTTGACATATTTACAACAACAAGAGCAAACAGAGTTTGTAAAAGTTTTTCTTTATTTCTTTCAGTTTGTCAACTGAATTGCTTGAGGACAAGCAAGGGTTTAAGCTTGGGGGAGTTGATACATCTCCAACGTATCTACTTTTCCAAACACTTTTGCCCTTGTTTTGGACTCTAACTTGTATGATTTGAATGGAACTAACCCGGACTAACGCTGTTTTCAGCAGAATTGCCATGATGTTGTTTTATGTGCAAAAAACAAAAGTACTCGGAATGACCTGAAACTCCACGGGATATCTTATAATCAATAATAAAAAATCCTTGCCAAAGATGAAGACCAGGGGGCCCACACTCTTCTCACGAGGGTGGGGGGCGCACCCCCCCTAGGGCGCGCCCGCCTACCTCGTGGGCCCCCTAGAGACCCCCCGACTCCAACTCCAACTCTATATAACTGCTTTCGGGGAGAAAAAAATAAGAGAGAAGAAATCATCACGTTTTACGATATGGAGCCGCCGCCAAGCCCTAAAACCTCTCGGGAGGGCTGATCTGGAGTCTGTTCGGGGCTCCGGAGAGGGGGATTCGTCGCCATCGTCATCATCAACCATCCTCCATCACCAATTTCATGATGCTCACCGCCGTGCGTGAGTAATTCCATCGTAGGCTTGCTGGACGGTGATGGGTTGGATGAGATTCACCATGTAATCGAGTTAGTTTTGTTAGGGTTTGATCCCTAGTATCCACTATGTTCTGAGATTGATGTTGCTATGACTTTGCTATGCTTAATGCTTGTCACTAGGCCCGAGTGCCATGATTTCAGATCTGAACGTATTATGTCTTCATCAATATATGAGAGTTCTAGATCCTATCTTGCAAGTCTATAGTCACCTATTATGTGTTATGATCCATTAACCCCGAAGTGACAATAATCGGGATACTTACCGGTGATGACCGTAGTTTGAGGAGTTCATGTATTCACTATGTGCTAATTCTTTGTTCCGGTTCTCTATTAAAAGGAGGCCTAATATCCCTTAGTTTCCATTAGGACCCCGCTGCCACGGGAGGGTAGGACAAAAGATATCATGCAAGTTCTTTTCCATAAGCACGTATGACTATATTCGGAATACATGCCTACATTACATTGACGAATTGGAGCTAGTTCTGTGTCACCCTATGTTATGACTGTTACATGATGAACCGCATCCGGCATAATTATCCATCATTGATCCGATGCCTACGAGCTTTCCATATACTGGTTTACGCTTATTTACTTTCCCGTTGCTATTGTTACAATCACTACAAAACACCAAAAACATTACTTTGCTTTCATTACTCTTTTGTTACCGTTACCATCACTATCATATTACTTTGCTACTAAACACTTTGCTGTAGATACTAAGTTTCCAGGTGTGGTTGAATTGACAAGTCAGCTACTAATACTTGAGAATATTCTTTGGCTCCCCTTGTGTCGAATCAATAAATTTGGGTTGAATACTCTACCCTCGAAAGCTGTTGCGATCCCCTATACTTGTGGGTTATCAGTCACCGTTTGGGAGGTAGACAACGACGAGCTTGAGGTGCTTCAGTCGTGGTAGAATAAGAGCGGGTGCGTCATTATGGGGGGGGGAATGGCAGTTCCTAAACTTCGAGACGCGCAGAGTGGGCACGAGGCGGAGCGCGGACGTTGACAGCGAGCACATATGCCCATCATCAAAAGTGAGCTCCTCGAGCTGGTCTAGGGCGGGGGATCAGGACCAGTCGTCAAGCTTGGCTCAGTCCTTGCCGTTACAATGGAACTTGCCCATTCTAAGGCCTCTGGTTGGGCCAAGGTTACTGCCAAGGATCTTGGAGAACGCATCCAAGCTTTAGCGATAGCCATGGCAGAGCTTGTGGGTGTCGATGAGGTCGAGAGGGGTGGAGTTCCGTAGGGGGCGCCGCCGCCGGGAAAGGATGGTTGTCCGTGCCCCATATTTGATTGGGAGGAGGGAGATGATGACTTTCAACATATCATCGGGGAGGTTGCTGATGTAGTCTAGGCCTGCCGGAGTCACTTGCGGTTCTTGCTCGCCCCACCTTCACTTGTTGGCAACCCCGTTCTCCACCTCCGGAGTCTCCTTGTTAGTGGTGCTTTTTGATAGAAGTGGGAGTACAGGGAATATTTAGTTAAAACAGGGCAATAGAAAAGTGTATTGGTAACTAGAAGTTATTAGGTAGGAATATAGTAAGAAAATGGAATAACAATTGGTTGCTTAAATACTACACAATTCATTTGATATTGCTGGGTAAGTCAACATGCAGATACTTGAAAAGAAAACTTACTTTGAACAAAGTCTGGACGGATGATATCGTCGGGGAAGTTAGCATATATCTCATGACCAGGCCCTTTTATGTGCAGTGCAATTATAGTGCCAACTTTCAGTACATAAAACTTAGAAATTTCTTTCCAAAGGCCAGTGCCCAAATAGGAGTTAGCATGTTCATCAAGTCTTATAGTAGCAACAGTTGTAAATCCATGGTTTGTGTTCAGTATGACATCCCTACAGTCTTGATTTATGTAAAGGGAAAGATTGTGCACTAGAGGTTTTGTTGCATAGGAAGGGACGCGCTGCAGGAAATGGTAGGATTGTTAAAGAAAATATGGTAACATGCAAATATGGGCCCAAATTGAAAGAACTATACATCAGTTGAAATCGAAGGACAAAAATCTATAATTAAATACATAGGGTAAACATGATGTTATGGAAATATGAGAGTAATTGAAAGAACAATACATCATTAATTTGCCTAATATAGAAAGAAGAGGGGAAAAATCCCCTTCGATGTATATGGTGCATGTGGCACCTTTTATCCAAATGTAGCAATATTTAGAATATGTTCGGAAAAGTAGGCCATGACAACCGATTTAGGGTGAGATTGAACATACCGCGCGCATCCTCAAGTCATATGGTATGGTGAGATGGAATGTCTGGCGGAGGCCGCAAAGTCCTGATGTGTCCGCACAGTGCACACTCTACGAATGGAAGAAAACCCTCAAATTAGCTTGAATAAAAATGAATTCACAACAATTTCAGCCGGGTGTTAAAGGAGGCAGATGAACTGGGATAAGAGATGAGATAATATCTCATTAAATTAGTTACCATGTTGTCCATGAGAAAGAACCCTCAATATGACAGATTCCCCAACCGAGCGGAGCTGGGTCGACCGCGAGCAGCGTCGAGAAAGTTGATGGCGATAGGCGATGGCAAGCGGAAGTGGCGAAATGCAGCGGGCTTTGCCGGCAGCCTGGCGGCGGCAGGCATCGAGCTAAGTGGTTACCGCCGTGATAGGCGATGCCATGCATAGACATGGAGGGCTTGTGCAGGTGTGAATGGGGACCGGAGGGGGTGGCGGGCGGGGTGAGGGATTTTGTGACGTGGGGATGGTGAGTGTTTTCTTTTTTCTTTTTTGAATTGGGTGGTGAGGGTTTTCTATCCCACAAAGAATTTCAGAGGCGACGGTTTGCTAGAGCCAACCGTGTGTGATTGACGCAATAGGCAAAATGAAAGTCATTGCACACGGTTCCAATTTTAGGGACCGTGTGTGATTGTGTACTACCTCATCCTGGTTTGTTGGTCCCCTTTGTAATTTTTACCAAATATTTAACTAAGAAATATTTATGCATGTCACCAAAAATTATATCATTGAACACTATGCTCAAATACCCATCCAACGATATAATTTCTGCTGACCTGCACTAACATTTTGTCAGTTAAACCTTTGGTCAAAATTTAACACAAATTACAAAGGGGACCAATAAACCAAGACAGAGGTAGATTCCATCAACCGAACTGATTGCATCCATATCCCACAGTTAGACATAAGTAAACATAGATTAAACATACTCAGACATAGATAATAAGCGTACACGTACACAAGCACAGTTCAACCATAAGTACATAGTTCAACCATCATTAAGCATACATAGTTCGATCCCACATCTCATCTCACATGCCGGCACGATGCTGAAGCTTCTCCAGGTACTCGACGTACGCGCCGTGCGCCACCCTGCAAGAATACTTCTGCTTGAAGGAGCCAACAGCCCGTCCTCTTGCATGCACCAGAACACTTTGATACGCGTCATGAAGCTTGTGGTTGCAAAATAGGCACCGATAGCCGCCGTTCCAGGTCCTAATACGTCTTTACAATCATCTTCGGTAGGGTCCTCTTGGTACCTAATCATGCACAACACCTCAGACTTAGGTAGTAGCCATGTCTCGAGTGGATCATATGTAATATCACTAAGGAAAGAAGTCACCTTGATCTCGAGAGCTCTAGCTCTAGCTCATGTCATAGGTCCTCTTGGCACTTTGTGAGACGATGGTAGGTCCATGGGGATGACCGTAGGATGCTCCGCATCAGCGCTACAGCTGAGGAACTGGTTGGTGCATTTTCTTTAGCCACGACTAATGCAGTCGCTTAGCGAGTTCTTCAGGCACAACATCTTCCGCTGCCCCGTCAGTTTCTTCAGGAGGTGTAGGAGGTGTAGTCTCACTGGCCTGAGGAGTTTGCTGAGGTGCTGGGAAACTTGATGGAGGCGCCTAACCAAGCTTGGAAGCCTCCCTTTTGTTGTGGTCATCAACCACTTACTTGGTAGCGGTGATGAATCTGTCATGCACACCACAACAATGGTTGGCCTGGGCTCATACTCTTGAGAAAGTTATTGGATTTCTGATTGCAAGGTCACAAGCTGATGATATATGGTGAGCATGTTTTTCTTCAGCTCCTTCTCCTTCTGAAGTTGTTGTTTCCTCACAAGCTTGGCTTGTTCTATCTTGTGCTTCTCAGTCAAGAAGAGAGCATGTGGCTTGGACCAGGAGGGAAATTGAGGTCATCAAGTGTCTGGCTTCATGACCCATATTTCTATGAAATCAAGTATCTTCGTCGGATCAAGCATATGAGGCACAGAGATGTTCTTGGCAATAGTAGAATATTCACGTCTCCTTTGAATGAACTTGGCGAGCACATCTTCGTCATCCATGCCATTCTCTTCAGCCCGAGGCACTACGGCCTTGCTCTTAGGGCCAGGTCTGATTCCATGACCTGTTGTGGACTTTGTCTTCAGCTTGGGCATGTTTGAAGAAATGTGCCCACTAGCTGAGGCACTTAATGCAGCAATGTTGGTTGTAGGTAAGCCTTCAGTACGCTGGCAAGATGCAAGCACCGCTGGCATTGAAGCGTTTGCCGCGGCCACTGAGGAACTTGTGGCTGGCAAAGGCTTTGAAGACTTTGCAATAGTCCTGGGAGCTGAAACCTTTGAAGATGAAGCCTTGGCCACTAAGGGCTTTAGAGCTGAAGGTTTCATCTTTTGAGCCGGCTTCTTTTGCATTGATTTCTTTGGTGCACTGGCCGTGGCCCTGGCACCGGCTTCAGCTAAAGCCTTTGTGGCCGTGTTGAATTCTTCAACAACCTTTTGAGCCGATACGTACATTTTGCATCATGCTTTTATATTGATATTTATTGCATTATGGGTTGTTATTACACATTATATCACAATACTTATGCCTTTTCTCTCTTATTTTATAAGGTTTACATGAGGAGGGAGAATGACAGCAGCTGGAATTCTGGACTGGAAAAGGAGCGAATATTAGAGACCTATTCTACACAACTCCAAAAGACCTGAAACTTCATGGAGCATGTTTTTGGAATACATAAAAAATATTGGGCAAAGAAAGTACTAGAGGGGGGCCACCAGCCAGCCACAAGGACGGAGGGCGCGCCCTACCCCCTGGCCCCCGCCCCCATCCTTGTGGGCCCCTTGGCAGGCCTCCGACGCCCATCTTCTGCTATATGGTGTATTTTTACCTGGAAAAAACAGAAGGAAGCTTTCGGGATGAAGCACCGCTCGAGGCGAAACCTGGGCAGAACCAATCTAGGGCTTCGGCGTAGCTGTTCTGCTGGGGAAACATCCCTCTGGGAGGAGGAAATCAAAGTCATCATCATCACCAATGATCCTCTCATTGAGAGGGGGTCAATCTCCATCAACATCTTCACCAGCACCATCTCCTCTCCAAACCCTAGTTCATCTCTTGTATCCGATTTCTGTCTCGAAACCTCAGAGTGGTACCTGTGGGTTGCTAGTAGTGTTGATTACTCCTTGTAGTTGATGCTAGTTGGTTTATCCTGTGGAAGATTATATTTTTAGATCCTTAATGATAATTAATACTCCTCTGATCTTGATTATGAATATGCTTTGCGAGTAGTTACGTTTGTTCCCGAGGACATGGGAGAAGTCTTGTTATAAGTAATCATGTAAATTTGGTATTCATTCGATATTTTGATGAGATGTATGTTGTCTTTCCTCTAGTGGTGTTATGTGAATGTTGACTACATGACACTTCACCATTGTTTGGGCCTAGGGGAAGGCATTGGGAAGTAATAAGTAGATGATGGGTTGCTATACTGACAGGAGCTTAAACCCTAGTTTATGCGTTGCTTAATAAGGGGCTGATTTGGATCCATATGTTTCATGCTATGGTTAGGTTTACCTTAATTCTTCTTTCGTAGTTTGCGGATACTTGCCAGAGTAGTTAATCATAAGTGGGAGGCTTGTCCAAAGAAGGGCAGCACCCAAGCACCGGTCCACCCACATATCAAATTATCCAAGTAACAAACGCAAATCATATGAGCATGATGAAAACTAACTTGACAACAATTCACATGTGTCCTCTGGAACGCTTTGCTTTATATACGACTTTGTCCAAGCTTGTCCTATGCTATAAAAAGTGCCGGCGTTCTAGGAATGGGGGTACCGAGACTTGCCTGCCTATGGCCCACGGCGTGGCTCCATTGACGGCCTCGTACGACCTAGCTTCAACATCGACAACTCAAGACCCTCGCGAGGGGCCAAGCCTTGCGAGGCGGACAACACCAAGACCTCCCCGTGGGGCGGCCTCCCCGGGCTGGATCCTGAGGAGCGGAGATATCTATGCAAGGTGCACCTTGCGAGGTTCAGATGACGTGAGCCATGACGACCAAGGCCAGCCGGCGCCAGCGGGTGTAGTGTACCAGTTTCCACTTTGGTACTAAGGAGGCAAGCGCAGGCATGAAGTCCCGAGGAAACAAGCAAAGGTTTCCATTCCGGTGCAACAAGACCAAGACCGCCAGGACGGCAGGACGGAGTTCATCGCCGAGCCCACCACGGTGTCACGACCAGAGGCTTTTGCAGGCGAAGACTACTTTTGTCAGGATAGCATGTACTAGTTGTCTCCCTTTGAATTTGGTCGTTGTGGGATCCCTTCCCGCCTTACATTTGGGAAGAGGACCAAGGCCACTATAAATAGGGCTTAGCCACCACCATAGAGAGGGATCCGAACCATGGAGATCTTCCTGTCCCACCAGCTCAAGAACACACATCCTCCTGAGGTTGTTCTCCACTGTACTAGTTCATCCTCAGCCCCTCAAGGCCAATCCACCACAAAGCAGGAGTAGGGTTTTACACCGCAAGGTGGTCCAAACCTGGGTAATTGTTGTGTCTCTTGTCTATTCGGTCCATTGAGCTAGGCCGTGAGATTAGCTAGTAGTTAGACTAGGGAGGATGAGTTCTTCGCACGCACCCCAGAGTTCGAACCTCTCAAGGGTCCGCGGAACCTGAAATCCGACATTTGGCGCGCCCGTAGGGGTGCGTCGGAGCCTCTCCTCTTCCAGCCGACCCGCCGCCGTCCCATTGTCCCCATGGCTGGCAATCCGAGGGATCATATCGAGCACTGGGCAGCTTGGCATGCCCAGGCAGTGCCGTCCGCCCAAGAAGATCTCCACTCTGCGCTCCTGGCGGCGCGCATGCTGCCCAACGACGTCGGACACGGGCGGCGTGGGCCGAGGCCTTCCGCCCTCACGCAGTGACGTGCGCGCGCCACCACACGATCTTCGAGCTACGGTGCGGCGACGACGCCACACACTCGCGGGGAGCAGGCGAACATGCGAGCCGCGCTCATCGTGGCGCGAGAATTGCTGCATTGCAGGTTGGCGGAGGGCGGCCGCGACGCCCTACTGGAAAGGGTCCCCGAGCTGCTTGATGCTGCATGCAGGGGCACGGCGCCCTTCTGCACCCTTCCCACGCCATAGGCTGTGGCGGGGGCGCGCGCCGGACCCCGCCATGCCCACGCACCCCCCGGAGCGCCCTGAGGAATTGACATCGTCAACGGTGCCCGCAACACCGCCCGTCCTACCACAGCTGCGCCACCCCCAAGCGAGGAAAGCCTGGGCGGTCCCTCCTGGGGCCGCGTCGGGACACCACCCTACAGTCATCAGGGCCTGTCGCCGGGACCGATGGCCCACGACGTAGAGCACCCAGGCGATGGCCCTGGCGCGATAAATCCACATGCCTACATGCCCCCATGATGGACTTGACGTACCCGGCGGGGGAAGGCCCCAGCCTATTTCCCGAGACGGGATGGGTAGCAAGGACGCAGGAGGCTGAGGTTTTCCATGAGCCACCCAGAAGCTTCACCGACCCCTTCAATGACAACAGCCGCTGGGTACATGCTACCTCTTGAGCATGCGTTGGTTTTCCCTTGAAGAGGAAAGGGTGATGTAGCAAAGTAGCGTAAGTATTTCCCTCAGTTTTTGAGAACCAAGGTATCAATCCAGTAGGAGACCACGCGCGAGTCACCTTGTACCAACACAAACAAATAAGAACCTCACAACCAACGCGATAAAGGGGTTGTCAATCCCTCCACGGCCACTTGCAAGAGTGAGATCTGATAGAGATGATAATAATAAGATAAATATTTTTGGTATTTTTATGATATAGATTGAAAGTAAAGATTGCAAAATAGAACAAATTGGAAACCTGTATGATGGAAAATAGACCCTGGGGCCATAGGTTTCACTAGTGGATTCTCTCAAGATAGCATAAGTATTACGGTGGGTGAACAAATTACTGTCGAGCAATTGATAGAAAAGCGAATAATTATGAGAATATCTAGGTATGATCATGTATATAGGCATCACGTCCGTGACAAGTAGACCGACTCCTGCCTGCGTCTACTACTATTACTCCACATATCGACCGCTATCCAGCATGCATGTAGAGTATTAAGTTCATAAGAACAAAGTAACGCATTAGGCAAGATGACATGATGTAGAGGGATAAACTCAAGCAATATGATATAAACCCCATCTTTTTATCCTCGATGGCAGCAATACAATACGTGCCTTGCTGTCCCTACTGTCACTGGGAAAGGACACCACAAGATTGAACCCAAAGCTAAGCACTTCTTCCATTGCAAGAAAGATCAATCTAGTAGGCCAAACCAAACTGATAATTCGAAGAGACTTGCAAAGATATCAAATCATGCATATAAGAATTCAGAGAAGAATCAAATATTGTTCATAGATAATCTTAATCATAAACCCACAATTCATCGTATCTCGACAAACACACCGCAAAAGAAGATTACATCGAATAGATCTCCAAGAGAATCGAGGAGAACTTTGTATAGAGATCCAAATAGAGAGAAGAAGCCATCTAGCTAATAACTATGTACCCGAATGTCTGAGGTAAACTACTCACACATCATCGGAGGGGCCATGGAGTTGATGTAGAGGCCCTCCGTGATCAATGCCCCCTCCGGCGGAGCTCCAGAAAAGGCCCCGAGATGGGATCTCTTGGATACAGAAGGTTGCGGCGGTGGAAATAGGGTTTCGTGGTGCTCCTGGATGTTTTCGGCGTATGTCAATATATATAGGAGGAAGAAGTAGGTCGGTGGAGCCACGAGGGTGGAGGGTGCGCCCCTGCCTCGTGGCCTCCTCGTTGATTGCTTTATGTCCACTCCAACTCCTCTGGATCACGTTTGTTCCAAAAGCACGCTCTTGAAGGTTTCATTCCGTTTGGACTCCGTTTGATATTCTTTTTCTGCGAAACACTGAAATAGGCAAAAAAACAACAATTTGGGCTGGGCCTCCGGTTAATAGGTTAGTCCCAAAAATAATATAAAAGTGTATAAATAAGCCCATTAAACATCCAAAATAGAATATATAATAGCTTGGAGCAATAAAAAATTATAGATACGTTGGAGACGTATCAAGCATCCCCAAGCTTAATTCATGCTCGTCCTCGAGTAGGTAAATGATAAAAACAGAATTTTTGATGTGGAATGCTTCCTAACATATTTCTCAATGTAATTTTATTTATTGTGGCATGAATGTTTAGATCTGAAAGATTCAATATAAAATTTCAATATTGACATAAAAATAATAATACTTCAAGAATACTAACTAAGCAATCATGTCTTCTTGAAATAACATGGCCAAAGAAAGTTCATCACTACAAAATCATATAGTTTGGTCATGATCCATTTTCGTCACACAAGAATGCTCTCATCGTGCACAACCCCGATGACAAGCCAAGCAATTGTTTCATACTTTAGTAATCTCAAACTTTTTTCAACTTTCACGCAATACATGAGCGTGAGCCATGGATATAACACTATGGGTGGAATAGAATATAATGAAGGGGTTATGTGGAGAAGACAAAAAGGAGAAAGTCTCACATTAACGCGGCTAATCAACGGGCTAGGGAGATTCCCATCAATTGATGTCAATGCGAGGAGTAGGGATTGCCATGCAACGGATGCACTAGAGCTATAAATGTATGAAAGCTCAACAAATGAAACTAAGTGGGTGTGCATCCAACTTGCTTGCTCACGAAGACCTAGGGCACTTGAGGAGGCCCATTGTTGGAATATACAAGCCAAGTTCTATAATGAAAAATTCGCACTAGTATATGCAAATGACAAAACAAGAGACTCTCTATCATAAAGATCATGGTGCTACTTTGAAGCACAAGTGTGGAAGAAGATAGTAGCATTGCCCCTTTTTTTGGGCCTTCTTTTTTTGGACTTTCTCTTTTTTTGGGACAATGCTCTATTAATGATGATCATCACACTTCTATTTATTTACAACTCAATGATTACAACTCGATACTAGAACAAGATATGACTCTATATGAATGCCTCCGGCGGTGTACCGGAGTGTGCAATGACTCATGAGTGACATGTATGAAAGAATTATGAACGGTGGCTTTGCCACAAATACGATGTCAACTACATGATCATGCAAGGCAATATGACGATGATGATGCGTATCATAATAAACGGAACGGTGGAAAGTTGCATGGCAATATATCTCGGAATGACTATGGAAATCCCATAATAGGTAGGTATGGTGGCTGTTTTGAGGAAGATATAAGGAGGTTTATGTGTGATAGAGCATATCGTATCATGGGGTTTGGATGCACCGGTGAAGTTTGCACCAACTCTCAAGGTGAGAATGGGCAATGCACGGTACTGAAGAGGCTAGCAATGATGGAAGGGTGAGAGTGCGTATAATCCATGGACTCAACATTAGTCATAAAGAACTGACATACTTATTGCAAAAATCTACAAGTCATCAAAAACCAAGTATTACGCACATGCTCCTAGGGGGATAGATTGGTAGGAAAAGACCATCGCTCGTCCCCGACCGCCACTCATAAGGAAGACAATCAAATAACACCTCATGTTTCAAATTTGTTACACAACATTTACCATACATGCATGCTACAGGACTTTCAAACTTCAATACAAGTATTTCTCAAATTCACAACTACTCAACTAGCACAACTTTTATATCACTATCTCCATATCTCAAAACAATCATCAAGTATCAAACTTCTCTTAGTATTCAATGCACTTATATGAAAGCTTTTTATTATGCCTAAAAGCAAATTTCCATGTTGTTCTAAAGGACTCTCAAAATAATATGAGTGAAGCATGAGAGATCAATTATTTATATAAAATGAAACCATCACCGTGCTCTAAAGGATATAAGTGAAGCACTAGAGCAAAAACTATATAGCTCAAAAGATATAAGTGAAGCACATAGAGTATTCTAATAAATTTCGATTCATGTGTGTCTCTCAAAAGGTGTGTACAACAAGTATGATTGTGGTAAACTAAAAAGCAAAGACTCAAATCATACAAGACGCTCCAAACAAAACACATATCATGTGGCGAGTAAAAATATAGCTCCAAGTAAAGTTACAGATGAACGAAGACAAAAGAGCGGATGCCTTCCGGGGCATCCCCAAGATTAGGCTTTTTGGTGCCCTTGGATTTTACCTTGGGGTGCCTTGGGCATCCCCAAGCTTAGGCTCTTGCCACTCCTTGTTCCATAATCCATCAAATCTTTACCCAAAACTTGAAAAGTTCACAACACAAAACTTAACAGAAAATCTCGTGAGCTCCGTTAGCGAAAGAAAACGAAACACCACTTCAAGGTACTGTAATGAATTCATTATTTATTTATATTGGTGTTAAACCTACTTTATTCCAACTTCTCTATGGTTTATAAACTCCATTACAAGCCACAGATTCATCAAAATAAGCGAACAACATACGAAAAACAGAATCTGTCAAAAACAGAACAGTCTGTAGTAATCTGTAACTAACGCAAACTTCTGGAACCCAAAAATTCTAAAATAAATTTCTGGACGTGAGGAATTTATCTATTAATCATCTTAAAAAATAATTAACTAAATAGCACTCTCCAATAAAAAATGGCAGCAATTCTCGTGAGCGCTAAAGTTTCTGTTATTTACAGCAAGATCAAAAAGACTTTCCCCAATTCTTCCCAACGGTTTTACTTGGCACAAACACTAATTAAACACAAAAAACACAAACAAAACAGAGGATAGATAAATTATTTATTACTAAACAGGAACAAAAAGCAAGGAATAAAAATAAAATTGGGTTGCCTCCCAACAAGCGCTATCGTTTAACGCCCCTAGCTAGGCATAAAAGCAAAGATAGATCTAGGTGTTGCCTTCTTTGGTAGGCAATACATAAGTGGCTCTCATAATAGATTCATATGATAATTTAATTTTATTTCTAGGAAAGTGTTCCATGCCTTTCCTTAACGTAAATTGGAATCTAATATTCCCTTCTTTCATATCAATAATTGCACCAATCGTTCTAAGGAAAGGTCTACCAAGAATAATAGGACATGAAGGATTGCTATCTATATCAAGAACATTGAAATCTACGGGCACATAAGTCCTATTTGCAACAATAAGAACATCATTAATCTTTCCCATAGGTTTCTTAATAGTGGAATCCGCAAGGTGCAAGTTTAAAGAACAATCATCAAATTCACGGAAACCTAGAAAATCACACAAAGTTTTTGGGATCATGGAAACACTAGAACCCAAATCACATAAAGCATAGCATTCATGTTCTTTAATTTTTATTTTAATAGTAGGTTCCCACTCATCATAAAGTTTTCTAGGGATGGAAACTTCCAACTCAAGTTTTTCTTCATAAGATTGCATCAAAGCATCAACGATATGTTTAGTAAAAGCTTTATTTTGACTGTAAGCATGAGGAGAATTTAGCACGGATTGCAACAAGGAAATAAAATCTATCAAAGATCAATTATCAAAATTAAATTCCTTAAAATCCAAGATAGTGGGTTCGTTGCCATCCAAAGTTTTAACCTCTTCAATCCCACTTTTACCAATTTTTGCATCAAGATCTAAAAACTCCGAATTTTTGGGATGCCTTCTAACTAAAGTTGACTCATCTCCAATCCCATCATTATCAAGATTCATATTGCAAAACAAGGATTTAATAGGGGACACATCAATTACTTTTAGATCTTCATCTTTATTATCATGAAAACTAGAAGAACACGCCTTCACAAAGAAATATTTCTTAGCACGCATCCTAGCGGTTCTTTCTTTGCACTCATCAATGGAAATTCTCATGGCTTTGAGAGACTCATTGATATCATGCTTAGGTGGAATAGATCTAAGTTTCAAAGAATCAATATCAAGAGAAGTTCTATCCGCATTCCTAGCCAACTCATCAATCTTAAGCAATTTTTCTTCAATCAAAGCATTGAAACTCTTTTGCGAACTAATAAATTCTTTAATACTAGATTCAAAATCAGAGGGAATCTTATTATAATTTCCATAAGAATTGTTGTAGGAATTACCATAATTATTAGAGGAATTACTAGGAAATGGCCTAGAATTAAAATTACCTCCATACATGTTATTACCAAAATTGTTCCTACCAACAAAATTCACATCCATAGATTCATTATTATTCTCAATCAAAGTAGAAAAATGCATATCATTAGGATCAGTAGGAGCACTCTTATTAGCAAACAATTTCATAAGTTCATCCATATTTCCACTCAAAACATTAATCTCTTCAATTGCATGCACCTTTTTACTAGTAGATCTTTCAGTGTGCCATTGAGAATAATTAACCATAATATTATCTAGGAGTTTGGTAGCTTCTCCTAAAGTGATTTCCATAAAAGTGCCTCCCGCGGCCGAATCTAAAAGATTTCTAGAAGCAAAATTCAATCCGGCATAAAAAATTTGTATAATCAACCATAAATTCAAACCATGTGTAGGGCAATTACGTATCATTAATTTCATCCTCTCCCAAGATTGTGCAACATGCTCATGATCAATTTGCTTAAAATTCATAATATCGTTTCTAAGAGAGATGATCTTGGTGGGAGGAAAATACTTACAGATAAAAGCATCTTTGCACTTATTCCATGAATCAATACTATTTTTAGGCAAAGACGAAGACCAAGCTTTAGCACGATCTCTAAGCGAAAACAGAAATAGCTTAAGTTTAACAATATCATTATCCACATCTTTCTTCTTTTGCATATCACACAAATCAACAAAGTTGTTTAGATGGGTAGTGGCATCTTCACTAGGAAGGCCAGAAAACGGATCTTTCATGACAAGATTCAGCAAAGCAGTATTAATTTCACAAGATTCAACATCGGTAAGAGGAGCAATTGGAGTGCTAATAAAATCATTATTGTTGGTATTGGCAAAGTCACACAATTTAGTATTATCTTGAGCCATCGTGACAAGCAAGCAATCCAACACACAAGCAAACAAGCGAAGAAAAAGCGAGCGGAAAGAGAGGGCGAAAGGAAAAGAGGGCGAATAAAACGGCAAGGGTGAAGTGGGGGAGAGGAAAACGAGAGGCAAATGGCAAATAATGTAATGCGAAGGATAAGAGTTGTGATGGGTACTTGGTATGTCTTGACTTGGCGAAGATCTCCCCGGCAACGGCACCAGAAATCCTCTTGCTACCTCTTGAGCATGCGTTGGTTTTCCCTTGAAGAGGAAAGGGTGATGCAGCAAAGCAGCGTAAGTATTTCCCTCAATTTTTGAGAACCAAGGTATCAATCCAGTAGGAGACCACGCGTGAGTCACCTCGTACCTACACAAACAAATAAGAACCTCACAACCAACGCAATAAAGGGGTTGTCAATCCCTTCACGGGCACTTGCAATAGTGAGATCTGATAGAGATGATAATAATAAGATAAATATTTTTAGTATTTTTATGATATGGATTGAAAGTAAAGATTGCAAAATAAAACAGATTGGAAACTTGTATGATGGAAAATACACCCAGGGCCATAGGTTTCACTAGTGGCTTCTCTCAAGATAGCGTAAGTATTACGGTGGGTGAACAAATTACTGTCGAGCAATTGATAGAAAAGCGAATAATTATGAGAATATCTAGGTATTATCATGTATATAGGCATCACGTCCGTGACAAGTAGACCTACTCCTGCTTGCATCTACTACTATTACTCCACACATCGACCGCTATCCATCATGCATCTAGAGTATTAAGTTCATAAGAACAGAGTAATGCCTTAAGCAAGATGACATGATGTAGAGGGATAAACTCATGTAATATGATATAAACCCCATCTTTTTATCCTCGATGGCAACAATACAATACGTATCGTTTCCCTTTCTGTCACTGGGATCGAGCACCGCAAGATTGAACCCAAAGCTAAGCACATCTCCCATTGCAAGAAAGATCAATCTAGTAGGCCAAACCAAACTAATAATTCAAAGAGACTTGCAAAGATAACCAACCAAACATAAAAGAATTCAGAGAAGACTCAAATATTGTTCATAGATAAACTTGATCATAAACCCACAATTCATCGGATCTCGACAAACACATCGCAAAATAAGATTACATCAAATAGATCTCTAAGAGAATCGAGGAGAACGTTGTATTGAGATCCAAAGAGAGAGAAGAATCCATCTAGCTAATAACTATGGACTCGAAGGTCTGAGGTAAACTACTCACACATCATCGGAGGGGCCATGGTGTTGATGTAGAGGCCCTCCGTGATCAATGCCCCCTCCGATGGAGCTCCGGAAAAGTCCCCGAGATGGGATCTCTTGGATACAGAAGGTTGCGGCGGTGGAAATAGGGTTTCGTGGTGCTCCTGGATGTTTTCAGGGTATGTTAATATATATAGGAGGAAGAAGTAGGTCGGTGGAGCCATGAGGGGCCCACGAGGGTGTAGGGCGCGCCCAGGGGGGTAGGCGCCCCCTTCCTCGTGGCCTCCTTGTTGATTGCTTGACGTCCACTCCAAGTCCTCTGGATCATGTTCATTCCAAAAATCACGCTCCCGAAGGTTTCATTCCGTTTGGACTTCGTTTGATATTCTTTTTCTACGAAACACTGAAATAGGCAAAAAAACAACAATTTGGGCTGGGCCTCCGGTTAATAGGTTAGTCTCAAAAATAATATAAAAGTGTATAAATGAGCCCATTAAACATCCAAAACAGAATATATAATAGCATGGAGCAATAAAAAATTATAGATACGTTGGAGACTGGGCGGGAGAAGCACACTAGGGGCTACTGATACGTCTCCAACGTATCTATAATTTTTGATTGTTCCATGCTATTATATTATCTGTTTTGGATGTTTATGGGCTTTATTATACACTTTTATATTATTTTTGGGACTAACCTATTAACCGGAGGCCTAGCCCAAATTGCTATTTTCTTGCCTATTTCAGTGTTTCGAAGAAAAGGAATATCAAACGGAGTCCAAACGGAATGAAACCTTCGGGAGAGTTATTTTTGGATCGGAAGCAATCCAGGAGACTTGGAGTAGACGTCAGGGAAGCTTCAAGGTGGCCACGAGGCAGGGAGGCGCGCCTGCCCCTGGGCATGCCACCCACCCTCGTGGGCCCCTCGTGGCTCCCCTGACTGACTTCTTTCCCGTATATATGTCCATATACCCTAAAAACATCAGGGGACATAATAGATCGGGAGTTCCGCTGCCAGAAGCCTCCGTAGCCACCAAAAACCAATCTAGACCCGTTTCGGCACCCTGCTGGAGGGGGGAATCCCTCTCCGGTGGCCATCTTCATCATCCCGACGCTCTCCATGATGAGGAGGGAGTAGTTCACCCTCGGGCTGAGGGTATGTACCAGTAGCTATGTGTTTGATCTCTCTCTCTCTCTCGTGTTCTTGAGGTGGTACGATCTTGATGTATCGCAAGCTTTGCTATTATAGTTGGATCTTATGATGTTTCTCCCCCTCTACTCTTTTGTAATGGATTGAGTTTTCCCTTTGAAGTTATCGTATCGGATTGAGTCTTTAAGGATTTGAGAACACTTGATCTATGTCTTGCATGTGCTTATCTGTGGTGACAATGGGATATCACGTGATCCACTTGATGTATGTTTTGGTGATCAACTTGTGAGTTCCGTGACCTCGTGAACTTATGCATAGGGGTTGGCACACGTTTTCGTCTTGACTCTCCGGTAGAAACTTTGGGGCACTCTTTGAAGTTCTTTGTGTTGGTTGAATAGATGAATATGAGATTGTGTGATGCATATCATATAATCATACCCACGGATACTTGAGGTGACATTGGAGTATCTAGGTGACATTAGGGTTTTGGTTGATTTGTATCTTAAGGTGTTATTCTAGTACGAACTCTATGATAGATCGAATGAAAAGAATAGCTTCATGTTATTTTACTACAGACTCTTGAATAGATTGATCAGAAAGGATAACTTTGAGGTGGTTTCGTACCCTACCATAATCTCTTCGTTTGTTTTCCGCTATTAGTGACTTTGGAGTGACTCTTTGTTGCATGTTGAGGGATAGTTATATGATCCAATTATGTTATTATTGTTGAGAGAACTTGCACTAGTGAAAGTATGAACCCTAGGCCTTGTTTCCTAGCATTGCAATACCGTTTACGCTCACTTTTACCACTTGTTACCTTGCTGTTTTTATATTTTCAGATTACAAAAACCTTTATCTACCATCCATATTGCACTTGTATCACCATCTCTTCGCCAAACTAGTGCACCTATACAATTTACCATTGTATTGGGTGTGTTGGGGACATAAGATACTCTTTGTTATTTGGTTGCAGGGTTGTTTGAGAGAGACCATCCTCATCCTACGCCTCCCACGGATTGACAAACCTTAGGTCATCCACTTGAGGGAAATTTGCTATTGTCCTACAAACCTCTGCACTTGGAGGCCCAATGACATCTATGATACGTCTCCGTTGTATCTACTTTTCCAAACACCTTTGCCCTTGTTTTGGACTCTAACTTGCATGATTTGAATGGAACTAACCCGAACTGACGCTGTTTTCAGGAGAATTGCCATGGTGCTATTTATGTGCAGAAACAAAAGTTCTCGGAATGGCCTGAAACTTCACGGAACATCTTTTTGGAAATAATAAAAAATCCTTGCAAAAGATGAAGACCAGGGGGCTCACACCCTAGCCATGAGGGTGGGGGCGCGCCCCCTACCTCATGGGTCCCCTGGATCTCCTCCGACCTCAACTCCAACTCTATATATTTGCTTTCGGGGAGAAAAAAATAAAGGAGAAGGATTCATCGCGTTTTACGATATGGAGCCGCCGCCAAGCCCTAAAACCTCTCGGGAGGGCTGATCTGGAGTCCGTTCGGGGCTCCGGAGAGGGGAATCCGTCGCCATCATCATCATCAACCTTCCTCCATCACCAATTTCATGATGCTCACCGCCGTGCATGAGTAATTCCATCGTAGGCTTACTGGACGGTGATGGGTTGGATGAGATTTATCATGTAATCGAGTTAGTTTTGTTAGGGTTTGATCCCTAGTATCCACCATGTTCTGAGATTGATGTTATTATGACTTTGCTATGTTTAATGCTTGTCACTAGGGCCCGAGTGCCATGGTTTCAGATCTGAACCTATTATGTTTTCATGAATATATGAGAGTTCTTGATCCTATCTTGCAAGTCTATAGTCACCTACTATGTGTTATGATCCGGCAACCCCAAAGTGACAATAATCAGGACCACTCCCGGTGATGACCATAGTTTGAGGAGTTCATGTATTCACCATGTGTTAATACTTTGGTCCGGTACTCTATTAAAAGGAGGCCTTAATATCCCTTAGTTTCCGCTAGGACCCCGCTGCCACGGGAGGGTAGGACAAAAGATGTCATGCAAGTTCTTTTCCATAAGCACGTATGACTATATTCGGAATACATGCCTACATTACATTGATGAATTGGAGCTAGTTCTGTGTCACCCTAGGTTATGACTGTTACATGATGAACCGCATCCGACATAATTCTCTATCACAGATCCATTGCCTACGAGCTTTCCATATATTGTTCTCCGCTTATTTACTTTTTCGTTGCTATTGCCATCATCACTACAAAATACCAAAAACACTACTTTTGCTACCATTACCTTTTGCTATCGTTACCACTACTATCATATTACTTTGCTACTAAATACTTTGCTGCAGATATTAAGTTTCCAGGTGTGGTTGAATTGACAACTCTGCTGCTAATACTTGAGAATATTCTTTGGCTCCCCTTGCATCGAATCAATAAATTTGGGTTGAATACTCTACCCTCGAAAACTGTTACGATCCCCTATACTTGTGGGTTATCAAGACTATTTTCTGGCGCCGTTGCCGGGGAGCATAGCTCTATTCTTTGAGTCACTTGGGATTTATATCTGCTTATCATTATGAAGAACTTGAGAGGTCCCGAAACCAAGATTTATCCCTCAACTACGTGGGGAGGTAAGGAACTGCCATCTAGCTCTGCACTTGATTTACCTTCTGTTTTGAGTAAGCTCGCGACACCTAAACCTGCTTCTGCTATTCATTCTGATATGTCGCATGTTATTGATGATGCCACTTCTGCTATGCTTGATACTTATGATGAAACTACTTCTACGCTTGATACTACTATGCCACTTGGTGAATTTCTTGATGAACAACTTGCTAGGGTTAGAGAGAATGAAATTATTGAAATTGACAATATTGACGAAAGTGATGATGAAGACTCTCCCCCTAATAAATATGAATTGCCTGTTGTTCCTGAGGGTTATGTTCTGGATGAAGAATCTGCTAGAGCTATTTTAGCTTGCAATGATAGATATGATCTAAAGAGGTTATTAGCTAAATGGAAGCATCAATCTCTTAATGCTAGAATGAAACCTGACCCTGATTTTGCTACTTCACCTATCTGTGTTACTGATAAGGATTATGAATTCTCTGTTGATCCTGATATAATTACTTTGGTTGAATCTGATCCTTTTTATGGCTATGAATCTGAAACTGTTGTGGCACATCTTACTAAATTAAATGATATAGCCACCTTGTTCACTAATGATGAGAGAACTCGCTACTTTTATATCCTTAAAATATTTCTATTCTCATTAAAGGGTGATGCTAAGATATGGTTTAATTCTCTTGATCCTTGTTGTGTGCCTAGTCCTGAGGATATGATTTATTACTTCTCTGCTAAATATTTCCCCGCTCATAAGAAACAAGCTGCCTTAAGGGATATATATATAATTTTGTGCAAATTGAAGAAGAGAGTCTCCCACAAGCTTGGGGGAGGCTTCTCCAATTACTTAATGCTTTGCCTGATCATCCTCTTAAGAAAAATGAAATACTTGATATCTTTTATAATGGACTAACCGATGCTTCTAGAGATTACCTAGATAGTTGTGATGGTTTTGTTTTCAGGGAAAGAACACCGGATGAAGCTGAAATTCTATTGAATAATATGTTGACAAATGAAAATAATTGGAAACTTCCTGAGCCTATTCCTAAACCAACTCCGAAGAAGAGAGGTGTTCTATTTCTCAGCCCTGAGGATATGCAAGAGGCAAAGAAATCCATGAAAGAAAAGGGTATTAAAGCTGAAGATGTTAAGAATTTACCTTCTATTGAAGAAATACATGGTCTTAATTTACCGCCTGTCGAACAAATGCATAATTTTAATCCATCTCCTATTGAAGAAACACATGGTCTTGATAACCCAACACAGGTAGTAAAGGTAAATTCTCTCTATAAATATGATAAAGTTGAAATCCCATTTACTAAGTTTGCTAGCCAATGCTTAGATGAGTTTGATAAATTTATGGTTAAGAAAGAAGACTTCAATGCTTATTTTGGTAGAGAATTAAAACGCAGTGCTGGTATGCTTGAACACTTGGGTGATTATATGGCTAATGTCAAAGGTGAACTCAAACTTATTAGTAAACATGCTTCTATGGTTACCACTCAAGTAGAACAAGTACTTAAACCTCAAAATGATTTGCTCAATGAATTGAATAGTAAGAATAATGATAATGATGTTAGAGTTATGACTAGAGGTGGTAAAATGACTCAGGAACCTTTGTATCCTGAAGGCCATCCTAAGAGAATTGAGCAGGATTCTCAGAGAAATAATATAGATGCACCTAGTCCTTCTAAAAGGAAGAAAAAGAAAAATGATAGGACTTTGCATGCTTCTAGTGAACCTGTTATTAATACACCTGAGAATCCAAATGATATTTCTATTTCTGATGCTGAAACACAATCTGGCAATGAACCTGAAACTAGTGATAATGTCAATGATAATGTTCATGTTGATGCTCAACCTAGCAATGATAATGATATAGAAATTGAACCTGCTGTTGATCTTGATAACCCACAATCAAAGAATCAACGTTATGATAAGAGAGACTTTGTTGCTAGGAAACACGGTAAAGAAAGAGAACCACGGGTTCAAAAATCCATGCCTTTTCCTCCCAAACCATCCAAGAAAAAGGATGATGAGGATTTTGAGCGCTTTGCTGAAATGATTAGACCTCTCTTCTTGCGTATGCGATTAACTGATATGCTCAAAATGAATCCTTATGCTAAGTATATGAAAGAAATTGGTACTAGTAAAAGAAAGAAACCGGAAGCTGAAATTTCTACCATGCTTGCTAATTATACTTTTAAGGGTGGAATACCAAAGAAACTTGGAGATCCAGGAGTACCCACTATACCATGCTCCATTAAAAGAAACTATGTTAAAACTGCTTTATGTGATCTTGGAGCCGGTGTTAGTGTTATGCCTCTCTCTTTATATCGTAGACTTGATTTGAATAAGTTGACACCTACTAAAATATCTTTGCAAATGGCTGATAAGTCAACTGCTATACCTGTCGGTATTTGTGAGGATGTTCCTGTTGTGGTTGCAAACGTTACTATTTTAACGGACTTTGTTATTCTTGATATTCCCGAGGACGATAGTATGTATATTATTCTTGGAAGACCCTTTTTGAATACTGCAGGGGCTGTTATTGATTGCAACAAAGGCAATGTCACTTTTCATGTTAATGGTAATGAGCATACGGTACACTTTCCAAGGAAACAACCTCAAGTTCACAGTATCAATTCTATTGGAAAAATTCCATCGATTATTTTTGGAGGTTTTGAATTTCCTCTTCCTACTGTCAAGAAGAAATATGATATTCTTATTGTTGGGGATGTGCATATCCCCGTTGAGGTAACCTAGTGTTATTCGAAAATTCTCCGGTTCCATGTTATTCGGAATGAGTTTGTTAACAAGATTTGATCAACCTTGTTAACGGATTCCATTTGATGATCATGAGATGGATGAAGTTAGAAAACACAACTCTCTGTACCCTCCTTTTACTATCTGTTATTTATATTAAATAAAATAAAAACAGTGTTTTCTGTCTGTTATATGAATTATCCGTGCAATATAAAAATACCCCAAAAATAAAAGTTCTCCAAATGCCCTGAAATTTAAATATGTTTTTTTCTGGAATATTTGAGAATATTTGGCACTGGGAACACAACACGGGGGGCATCCACCTGGCCACGAGGGTGGAGGGCGCGTCCTAGCTCGTTTTGTATGTGACTCCTCCATTGGTCCAATTAGTTTTTGTTCTAGTGCTTTATTCATTGCAAATTTGTGCTGCCTAGGTGACCCTATTCTTGAGCTTGCATGTCAAATTTATGTGGTTCCAAGTAGTTTTGATGCATGATATAGGCTCTAGGCACTTGTAGGAGTAGTTGCTATCAATTTTGTTGAGTTTGGTTTACTTTTATTTGAAGTTACTAAAAATTTCAGAAATTTTTCAGAGGAAGAAATATGTTTAGGAAAATGTACCAAGGTGACTCTTCAAGGAAACAAGAGCCCAGGCTTGCAATGCGTGATGCTGATGATGAGCCACCAAGGGACGCTCCAGTGCGGCCCTATGAATGGCCTTCAGAGGACTTTATGGATCAAGCGGAAATCAAGGAAGAATTTAACACATATTTGCGTAACGCTGATCTTGTGAGCTTCGAGGAGGAAAAGTGCCGCCAGTACCACTATCTCACTAGTTCCTTTGTGAGGAGGTTTGAATTTTCATCTTCACGCAATTCTCCAACTGTCCTGTTTGATCTTTATGAAAAATCTTATACGATGGACTTAGAGGATTTTACCACTGCTTGCAAACTCCCACAATGGGGTAGTGTTAGGGAACCTCGCAAATCTGAATTTAGAGATTTTCTTGCTAGTATAACTGTGGGGGAATCTAGAGATATAACAGAAGCTACCATAGGGAGCATTCACTTTCCTGCTATACATTATTTTGCTATCTTCATAGGTAGATGCATTAATGGTAAAGATGAGGCATGTCACATGTGTGTCCCTGACCTCAGTATTCTTAGGAGTGCTGTGTTAAGAGATAAATCTTATAATTTGGGAGCCATTGTTGCACGTAGGTTGCATCTTAATAGATTTAATGGAGACTTCTTTGGTAGAATTTATGCAACCCGCATAGCTAATTTTCTTGGTATAACCATACGTGAAGATGATATTGAGTTGCCCCCTGCTTATTTGGATTATGAGGCTATGGTTCGTCATCAGTTTGTTGAGAGGAACGATCAGTTCCTCTAGTATCGACTAATCTTTGACAGACGACGCACCTATCACGTCGCTCTCCCTGCTTCTACTTTCTTTGACTTTCAGGAAAAAAGGAGATATTTTATAACCAGAGAGGACGCGGAAGAGTATAAGAGGAGAGCTGAGATAGCTCGCCTCCAAGATGCAGCCCACGATGCAATAACTGCAGCATCGCAGTACGACCCCAGTTACAACTTTGGATATCCGCCAGGCCAACCGTGGCCATAGACCAACTTAGGCCAAAAGCCTAAGCTTGGGGGAGTACGTATTTCTCACCGACATTATATTCATGTTCACACACTCATTGCTACATGTCGGTGCTCATACTTTTTCATTGTATCATCCATGCTAGTTTATTTCCTTTTTATGCTTTCTTCTTGTGTGTTTAATAAACCTTAAGAAAAACCAAAAAAATTATTTGTAGCCTTTAGCGAGTTTTAATTTCCATGCTTGTAGTAGTAATTAAAAAGAGAACCCAAAAAGACTTCCTGTTCTTCTTTTGCTTGTTGGGAGCTTTCCCGTGTAAATAGTTTTATTTCTTTTCTTTTCTTTTCTTTGGGGGTCGATAGGAGAAGACCATAATTAAATTGTTGAAGTGGCTCTTATATGCATTATTGTTGATCTGACAAAAGAGCCCATATTGCCTTATCTTCTCCTGTTTATTGAATGCTTGCAGATTCCAGCTTAGTCCAATGCACACGCTCTATTATTATCCACATCATTCGGTCGTGCGAGTGAAAGGCAATTATGACGATATATGATGGACTGACTGAGATGAGAAAAGCTGGTATGAACTCGACCTCTCTTGTTTTTGTAAATATGATTAGTTCCTCGTTCCCGATTCAGCCTATTATGAATAAACATGTTTGCAATGACAACTAGAGATCATAGTTTCTTGTGCCATGCTTAATTATCTAGGAGCTTATAATGGTTTACCTTGCGTGCCAACATGCTATTAAAATGGTTGTGATGTGGTATGATAGGGTGGTATCCTCCTCTGAATGATTTATGTGACTTGACTTGGCACATGTTCACGCATGTAGTTGAAACAAAATCAACATAGCCTTCACGATATTTATTTTCATGGTGAATTATATCCTACTCATGCTTGCATTCGGTGTTCATTAATTTTAATGCATGTTCATGACTGTTGTCGCTCTCTAGCTGGTCGCTTCCCAGTCTTTTTCTAGCCTTCACCTGTACTAAGCGGGAATACTGCTTGTGCATCCAATACCATAAACCCCAAAGTTATTCCATATGAGTCCACCATACCTACCTATTTACGGTATCTACCTGCCGTTCCAAGTAAATTTGTATGTGCCAAAGTCTAAACCTTCAAATAAATATCCTGTTTTGTATGCTCGAATAGCTCATGTATCAACTAGGGCTGTCTGTATCTTCCATGTTAGGCGGGTTATTCTCAAGAGGAGTGGACTCCGCTCCTCAGTCACGAGAAAATGGCTGGTCACTGGGATGCCCAGTCCCATGCTTTATGCAAATCAAATCAAAATAATTGCAAACAAAACTCCCCCTGGGACTCTTGTTAGTTGGAGGCACTCGTTGTTTTGAGCAAGCCATGGATTGATGCTTGTTGGTGGAGGGGGAGTATAAACTTTACCATTCTGTTTGGGAAACGCCTATAATGTGTGTAGCACGGAAGATATCGCCATCTCTTGGTTGTTATGTTGACAATGAAAGTATACCGCTCAAAATATTATTCACCTCTATTTCAAAACCGAGCTCTGGCACCTGTACAAATACCTTCTTCCCTCTTCGAAGGGCCTATCTATTTACTTCCATGTTGAGTCATCCTCCTCTTATTAAAAAGCACCAGTTGGAGGCACCGTTGTCATTTGCATTCATTACTATTAGTTTACATTGAGTATGACTTGACTGGATCTCTTTTACCATGAATTACAATGTCTAGTCAGTCCTTGATCTTTAAAGGTGCTCTGCATTTATGTTTTGCGGTCTCAGAAAGGGCTAGCGAGATACCATCTTGTTATATCATATTATGATTGTTTTGAGAAAGTGTTGTCATCCGAGATTTATTATTATTGCTCGCTAGTTGATTATGCCATTGATATGAGTAAACATGATACCTGAGAGTTATTGTGAATATGGTTAGTTCATAATCTTTGCTGAAAACTTCAATGCTGGCTTTACATATTTACAACAACAAGAGCAAACCGAGTTTGTAAAAGTTTTTCTTTATCACTTTCAGTTTGTCAACTGAATTGCTTGAGGACAAGTAAAGGTTTAAGCTTGGGGGAATTGATACGTCTCCGTCGTATCTACTTTTCCAAACACTTTTGCCCTTGTTTTGGACTCTAACTTGCATGATTTGAATGGAACTAACCCGGACTGACGCTGTTTTTAGCAGAATTGCCATGGTGTTATTTATGTGCAGAAACAAAAGTTCTTGGAATGACCTGAAACTTCACGGAACATCTTTTTGGAAATAATAAAAAATCCTTGCAAAAAATGAAGACCAGGCGGCTCACACCCTAGCCACGAGGGTGGGGAGCGCACCCCCCTACCTCGTGGGCCCCCTGGAGCTCCTCGGACCTCAACTCCAACTCTATATATTTGCTTTCGAGGAGAAAAAGATAAAGGAGAAGGATTCATCGCATTTTACGATACGGAGCCGCCGCCAAGCCCTAAAACCTCTCGGGAGGGCTGATCTGGAGTCTGTTCGGGGCTCCAGAGAGGGGAATCCATCGCCATCGTCATCATCAACCTTCCTCCATCACCAATTTCATGATGCTCACCGCCGTGCGTGAGTAATTCCATCGTAGGCTTGCTGGGCGGTGATGGGTTGGATGAGATTTATCATGTAATCGAGTTAGTTTTGTTAGGGTTTGATCCCTAGTATCCACTTTGTTCTGAGATTGATGTTGCTACGACTTTGCTATGCTTAATGCTTGTCACTAGGGCCCGAGTGCCATGATTTCAGATCTGAACCTATTATGTTTTCATCAATATATGAGAGTTCTTGATCCTATCTTGCAAGTCTATAGTCACCTACTATGTGTTATGATCCGGCAACCCTGAAGTGACAATAATCGGGACCACTCCCGGTGATGACCATAGTTTGAGGAGTTCATGTATTCACCATGTGTTAATGCTTTGGTCCGGTACTCTATTAAAAGGAGGCCTTAATATCCCTTAGTTTCTGCTAGGACCCCGCTGCCATGGGAGGGTAGGACAAAAGATGTCATGCAAGTTCTTCTCCATAAGCATGTATGACTATATTCGGAATACATGCCTACACAACATTGATGAACTGGAGCTAGTTCTGTGTCACCCTAGGTTATGACTGTTACATGATGAACCGCATCCGGCATAATTCTCTATCACCGATCCATTGCCTACGAGCTTTCCATATATTGTTCTCCGCTTATTTACTTTTCCATTGCAATTGCTATCATCACTACAAAATACCAAAAACACTACTTTTGCTACCATTACCTTTTGCTATCGTTACCACTACTATCATATTACTTTGCTACTAAATACTTTGCTGCAGATATTAAGTTTCCAGGTGTGGTTGAATTGACAACTCAGCTGCTAATACTTGAGAATATTCTTTGGCTCCCCTTGTGTCGAATCAATAAATTTGGGTTGAATACTCTACCCTCGAAAACTGTTGCGATCCCCTATACTTGTGGGTTATCAAGAATATTTTCTAGAAAAGAGTCTTGATGACCCACAAGTATAGGGGATCTATCGTAGTCCTTTCAATAAGTAAGAGTGTCGAACCCAACGAGGAGCAGAAGGAAATGATAAGCGGTTTTCAGCAAGGTATTCTCTGTAAGCACTGAAATTATAGGTAACTGATAGTTTTGTGATAAGATAATTGGTAACAAGCAACAAGTAACAAAAGTAAATAAAGTGCAGCAGGGTGGCCCAATCCTTTTTTAGCAAAGGACAAGCCTGGACAAACTCTTATATGATGTAAAGCACTCCCGAGGACACATGGGAATATCGTCAAGCTAGGTTTCATCACGTTCATATGATTCACGTTCGGTACTTTGATAATTTGGTATGTGGGTGGGCCGGTGCTTGGGTACCGCCCTTACTTGGACAAGTATCCCACTTATGGTTAACCTCTATTGCAAGCATACGCAACTACAACAAAAGTATTAAGGCAAACCTAACCATAGCATGAAACATATAGATCCAAATCAGCCCCTTACGAAGCAACACATAAACTAGGGTTTAAGCTTCTGTCACTCTAGCAACCCATCATCTACTTATTACTTCCCGATGCCTTCCTCTAGGCCCAAATAATGGTGAAGTGTCATGTAGTCGACGTTCACATAACACCACTAGAGGAGAGACAACATACATCTCATCAAAATATCAAACGAATACCAAATTCACATGACTACTAATAGCAAGACTTCTCCCATGTCCTCAGGAACAAACGTAACTACTCACAAAGCATATTCATGTTCATAATCAGAGGGTATTAATGTGCATATAGGATCTGAACATATGATCTTCCACCAAATAAACCAACTAGCATCAACTACAAGGAGTAATCAACACTACTAGCAACCCACAGGTACCAATCCCAGACTTGGAGACAAGAATTGGATACAAGAGATGAACTAGGGTTTGAGAGGAGATGGTGCTGGTGAAGATGTTGATGGAGATTGACCCCCTCCCGATAAGAGGATCATTGGTGATGACGATTGATGAGGACATGAATACCTTGGATACGACCAAAAATATTGCATACATGCATATTTGTCAGGTGATTTCTAATGCAAACTATTCAATAATCTATTTATGTTATCCAGAACAAAAATACTTCACACACTTTTATGTTTTGTCTAATTGCAGGTGTATGGGACATTTGTACAATCCACATATGAAGACAAGGGAAAAGGAGAAGTTTAGGTTGTGTTCAAAAAGTCCTCTCACGTCACTTTTGGGCCAAGAGAAGATAGAGTCCAAGTCTCTCACGTTCTGGATTCAGATTCGGACTGCACAGACATACCTGACTCAAAACGCCAACAACTTTTTCATACGGACTCCGAATTGGGTGATTCTTTTTTTGTTGGAAACTAGATTTCGTGCTCTTTCCAACCCAATTGGATTCACCTTCAAATTCATCCGGAACGTTGAGTTACGGACGAAACAATCTGACGTTGCAGCAGAATCCAAGTCAAACTACAACCCCAAAGGTGTTGCATCACCTCCACTTGGGCCCATGAGCCTTGTACGACCTAGGGTTAGTTTTAGGCTGCCTTGGGACGTCCTCCCACCTCCTTGGCCGCCACCCCTTGCTCCTATATAAGTAGATCCATCTAGTAGCTTTTTCCTTGGGATTTGTTTAGTTAAAAGTTAGCCATTGCAACTTCGTGTACTTCGTTTGTGTCCAACGACCAGACCAAGACCGCTTACGGATCCCCACCATTATCAATACTTCATATATATTTGCGATATTCAGATTGCTTTATCATATTCTTGCTCGTTCTTCGATTGCTTGCAGGAATAGACCTTCGTGGTCAGGCTGACCGTGCTTCCAGCATCGTCAGTAACCTCAGGAGATTGGTTTAGCGGTTGCTAAGGCGCAACGTCGTGCACGTTTGTAGTCGGATCGTCAAAGTCGTCTCCACCAAATCGATAGTTATCATCTCATCAAAAGATCGGGACCCTCGCCTCTATCAAGTGGTATCAAGTGGTGATACATTGCATGACGTATTCATGACAGTAACAAGAGTCTCTAAAATAGGTGGTGTGCTCAAATCAACAGGTAACTCAACACATGATGCATTCAAGTTAACTAGGCATGCTTCATTCTCATGTGAAGTTATATCATCAATACCTTTACTGTTACCTCGCAAAGATGTAGGTGATGTAGGTACGGACGTTGACAATGTACCATACTCTTGAGATGATGTTGCGCTCACAATCCGAGGTGGGGCTGCTCTAGTAGGTGCAATAGTGGAGTAACCAACCGGCGATGGTGAGCATGAACTGGAATAGTAGTTGTTGTAGTCACCCAATGCATCCTCCTGTATCTGTCTCTCAAAGGTACAAGCACGGACATACATACCAGTAATGTAACGAGGAATATACCGAAATCTTGCCTGAATATCATGGTTCAAACCACCAAAAAATCTATTCATTGTATCATCCTCAGATTCTTCTATGTCACAATGATGCATATAAGATTTGAACTCTTGGTAGTAAGCATGAACATTGTTACTGCCTTGTTTTAATTGCTCCAATTTGCAACGCAATTCACGACGATAGTAAGGAGGAAAAAATTGTTGTCTCATTACAGCTTTCAAAACTTTCCAAGTTGTGGGTTGGTTATCAATGTTTTTCTTACAATGTACACTCCACCAAACAGAAGCAAAACCAGTAAATGCTCTAATGGTAGCTCGTACTCTCTCAAGTTCAGAAAAATCATGGTGACTAAAAACTTGTTCTACTTCAAGCTCCCAAGCTAGATCAATAGCAGGATTAAATCTACCCTCAAATGATGGTAAAGAGATAACCTTACCATATGCTTGTGTGTGTTGTCCCAACTCTCGTGATGGTGAAGATGTGTCCGTCGTCCAAGAACTTCTATCTCTGGAACCTGTCATGATTAGTAGAAACAAGAACCAAAATTCGAGAATAATGTTCCTATGAACTACTAGGATGTGGTTGTAAAGTGCTCACAATAAAGCAAATATCAATATCTTACAAGTTCTTACCATGCGGCAGGTGGTGACAGGCAACCAGCGGTGTCAAATAACTCCGAAGATTGTGTAAAGTGATTGCCAGGGGAACATGCGTATACACGGTGTAGAAATATGTGGAGCTGGGTTGGCTATATATGGTAGCAAAATATTAGCAATAATCAATTCAGAGATGCAATGTTGAATAAACGCTCAACGACGGTACTATGCTGGTCCTAGGCTAGACCGAACTAGAGACGCGAGCCTAGAACACTAATGAGGTCACGTCGTAGCACAACTAGCATCAATGAAGGATACTAAGTAGCTCTGGACAGCAAGATATAAGTGAAGATCACAACGGCAGTAAAGATAATGATGTGAAACAACAGCCAAGCAGGATATATCAACAACTTTGTCTCCAACTTTCCTCTGAAAAAGTTTGTGCCAATTTTTTTCAAGAATGGTATTGACTCAAGCTTTCAAACACAAAAGGAATCACTCAATTCCGAGTTGATATGAGGAGTCAAAAAAATTCGAAAACTGTCCTGAAAAACTGGAATAAGCTGTGTTCATGAACTTCGGAGGGCAAAAAGACCTATTTAGAAGCCGATTTTCAGGTGCCAAATATTGAACTAGCTTCTTCAACTATTTAGATGTGGCTCGTCGCTAGCTTTCGTTTGAGTACTCGCGGAGGCAAAACGGACTTCGTATGAGGAAGTTATGCCTGTTTTACTGAACAGTGCACAAAACAGATTCCAATCCGAATTCAACTACGAGATTGAGTCTAAAAAGATCCGAATTTTGTTTTTTTTCTTCTCTCTTTTTTTTCCTCACACTTTTTTTTCTTTCTCTCCTTTTTTTTCTCTGACTTTTTTTTTCTCTTTTTTTTCTCTTTTTTTTTCTCTCGTTTTTTTTCTCTCTTTTTTTCTCCCTCTTTTCAAAACAAACTAGATAAGATGCAGATTGGATCAAGTGAAGATGTGAACGATCTCAACTATTATTATGACAATGAATGGTGGGTAGCACGTGGTGGAAATTGATGGATGGATGGTGGACAGCGGAAGAGATAATGATGCAGCGGTGGCGTGACTAATGTGAACAGAACTCGAAACTCTAAACGAACTAGACACTAAGACCAGCAACTCGACACGACGATGCAACCGATAATTCAACTATGCAAGCAATGAAAAGAAAATTGCAAAGGCTCAGACTGGCTTGGACCAAGGATGAATAGATCTAACTCTTTTTTGTGGCTTTTTCTTGGACAATAGGTAAGAAAATAAATTAATCTAGGAAAACTGGAAATTCTCACCGAGCAACCTGAAAACTGATACCACTTGATAGAGGCGAGGGTCCCGATCTTTCGATGAGATGATAACTATCGATTTGGTGGAGACGACTTTGATGATCCGACTACAAACGTGCACGAGCAACCGCTAAACCAATCTCCTGAGGTTACTGACGATGCTGGAAGCACGGTCAGCCTGACCACGAATGTCTATTCCTGCAAGCAATCGAAGAACGAGAAAGAATATGATAAAGCAATCTGAATATCGCAAATATATATGAAGTATTGATAATGATGGGGATCCGTAAGCGGTCTTCGTCTGGTCGTTGGACACAAACGAAGTACACGAAGTTGCAATGGCTAACTTTTAACTAAACAAATCCCAAGGAAAAAGCTACTAGATGGATCTACTTATATAGGAGCAAGGGGTGGCGGCCAAGGAGGTGGGAGGACGTCCCAAGGCAGCCTAAAACTAACCCTAGGTCGTACAAGGATCATGGGCCCAAGTGGAGGTGATGCAACACCTTTGGGCTTGTAGTTTGACTTGGATTCTGCTGCAACGTCAGATTGTTTCGTACGTAACTCAACGCTCCGGATGAATTTGAAGGTGAATCCAATTGGGTTGGAAAGAGCACGAAATCTAGTTTCCAACAAAAAAGAATCACCCAATTCGGAGTCCGTATGAAAAAGTTGTTGGCGTTTTGAGTCAGGTATGTCTGTGCAGTCCGAATCTGAATCCAGAACGTGAGGGACTTGGACTCTATCTTCTCTTGGCCCAAAAGTGACGTGAGAGGACTTTTTGAACACAACCTAAACTTCTCCTTTTCCCTTGTCTTCATATGTGGATTGTACAAATGTCCCATACACCTGTAATTAGACAAAACATAAAAGTGTGTGAAGTATTTTTGTTCTGGATAACATAAATAGATTATTGAATAGTTTGCATTAGAAATCACCTGACAAATATGCATGTATGCAATATTTTTGGTCGTATCCAAGGTAGTCATGTCCTCATCAACGATGGCGGTGATTTCCCCCTTCCGGAGGGAAGTTTCCCCGTCAGAACAGCTCCGCCGGAGCCCTAGATTGGTTCCGCCAAGGTTCCACCTCGTGGCGGCGGAGTCTCGTCTGGAAAGATGGCTTATGATTTTTTCCTCATCAAAAGACTCCATATAGCAGAAGATGGGTATCAGAGGGCCACTAGGGGGCCCACGAGGTAGGGGGCGCGCTGAGGGGGTAGGGCGCGCCCCCACCCTCGTGGGCAGGGTGTGCCCCCCTGGTGAACTTCTTGCGCTCAGTATTTTTTATATATTCTGAAAATGACTTCCGTGAAGTTTTAGGACTTTTGGTGCTGTGCAGGATAGGTCTCTAATGTTTGCTCCTTTTCCAGCCCAGAATCCCAGCTGCCGGCATTCTCCCTCTTTATGTAAACCTTGTAAAATAAGAGAGAATAGGCATAAGTATTGTGACATAATGTGTAATAACAGCCCATAATGCAATAAATATCGATATAAAAGCATGATGCAAAATGGACGTATCAACTCCCCCAAGTTTAGACCTCGCTTGTCCTCAAGCGAAAGCCGAAATCAAAAAATATGTCCCCATGTTTAGAGATAGAGGTGTCGATATAAATAAAATACGGACATGAGGGCATCATGATCATTCTTAGAACAACAACTTATATAATTCTTGTCATATGATCTCTTATGCAAGAGTAATAATTCAATCACAATTTCAAGTATGAATCATAAACTTCATTGACAACTAACAAACTATAATCTCAGTCATTGGAGCAACTGCAATTTATCATAACATAGGAAAGAGTCAATATAAGAGCTTTTCAGCAAGTCCACATACTCAACTATTATATAGTCTTTCACAATTGCTGACACTCACGCAATACTTATGGGTACGGAGTTTTAATCGGACACAGAGAAAGATAGGGGCTTATAGTTTTGCCTCCAAATGTTTTACCTCAAGGGTAATGTCAACAATAATAGTTCATGAAAACTCACATCCAATTAGCCATATATACCAGGATCTTTCCAACATGTTGTGCTTGCCAAAAGATAAAATTTAAAAAAGGAAGGGTGAAGATCACCATGACTCTTATGTAAGGTAGGAGATAAAAGTAAAAAATAGGCCCCTTGCAGGGAAGCAGAGGTTGTCATGCGCTTTTATGGTTGGATGCACAAAATCTTAATGTGAAAGAACGTCACTTTATATTGCCACTTGTGATATGGACCTTTATTATGCAGTCTGTCCCTTCTATTTCTTCCATATCACATGATCGTATAAAGCTTATTTTCTCCCACACTAATAAGTCATACATATTTAGAGAGCAATTTTTTTATTGCTTGCACCGATGACAACTTACTTGAAGGATCTTACTCAATCCATAGGTAGATATGTGGACTCTCATGGCAAAACTGGGTTTAGGGATATTTGGAAGCACAAGTAGTATCTCTACTTGGTGCAAGGAGTTTGGCTAGCATGAGGGGGAAAGGCAAGCTCAATCATGTTGGATGATCCAAGACAATATAATTTATCTCAGATGCAAGAAAACATAACCCATTACGCTGTCTTCCTTGTCCAACGTCAACTCTTTAGCATGTCATACTTTAATGAGTGATCACAATCATAAAAGATTCCCAAGATAGTGCATTTATATGTGAAGAACTCTCTTTCTTTATTACTTCCTATTAATTGCAACGATGACCAAAACTATGTTTGTCAACTCTCAACAACTTTTATTCATCATACTCTTTCTATGTGAGCTCATTATTGTCCATAAGATCCATATGATCTCTTTTATTCTTTTTATTCTTTATCTTTTCTTTTATTCACTCAAGATCATGGAAAAATAATCAAGCCCTTGACTCAACACTAATCTTTATTATATATCTCACAGACTCGATTACATAGAAGGATCATAAAGCAAAACTCACAACTAGATCATACTAAAAAGCTTTTATTCTACTAGATCAAGATATTATCAAAATGATCAAACTAAGAAAAACGGTAAAGATAAAAGTGATGGTGATACGATACCGGGGCACTCCCCCAAGCTTGGCAGTTGCCAAGGGGAGTGCCCATACCCATGTGGTTATGTCTCCTTTGTTGGTGAAGAAGATGGTGGTGATGATGGATAGTTGCACATCGAGCGTAGGAGGTCTTCTAACTTGCGGATAATGCCTTTGAGTGCGATGATATGCTCCTTCAACAAAATATTTTCACATGTGAGATACTTATTTTGTATACGAGCTAACTCAATCATCTTGAAAGCTTCGATCTTAGTTGGGGTAAGAAGATTTTGATCAAGTTGAAGGATGTCTTCTGTTGCCGGAACTTGGTCCTCCGTGGTCTTCTTGATCCCTTCATCCTTGTTGATCTCCATGGATTCTTCTCTCTTCAGCTCTATCTTCATTAGCCAAGCATCGTTACCCTCATTGTTGGAGGAGGAGGGAGACGACATGATGCTTGGCTTTGACAACCCTGGCAGAAAACAGCTCAAAACAAGAACACGAGATTTTTGCGTGATACGGTGGTCAAAACCTTCGGGAGGTTATATAATGAATTTTTACCGACCAAAATACGCGTTGTGTAAGAAAATGGAGTCCGGAGAGCACATGAGGTGCCCACAAGGTAGGGGGGCGCGCCCAGGGGGTAGGGCGCGCCCTCCACCCTCGTGGAGCCCTCGTGTCCTTCCCAGACTGCTTCTTATTTTTCTATTTTTCTAAATATTCCAAAACGGAAGAAAATTGCCATTAGAATTGTTTTGGAGTCGGTTTACTTACCGTACCACAAACCTATTCCTTTTCAGAGTCTGAAACGTTCCGGAAAGTGTCCCTTATGTATTCCTCCGGGGTTACGGTTTCAATAACATTGGTTTCTACATTTATAGGATTACCTGAGATATAATGTTTAATTCTTTGACCGTCCACCACCTTCGGATCGTTGCCTTCGAAGTTGTTGATTTTTATTGCACCGGAACGATAGACCTCCTCGATAACGTAAGGACCTTCCCATTTGGAGAGAAGTTTTCCTGCAAAAAATCTTAAACGAGAGTTGTATAGCAATACATAGTCACCTACATTAAACTCACGCTTTTGTATCATTTTGTCATGCCATCTTTTAACTATTTCTTTAAATAATTTGGCATTCTCATAGGCTTGGGTTCTCCATTCATCAAGTGAGCTAATGTCAAATAACCTATTCTCACTGGCAAGTTTGAAATCATAATTGAGCTCTTTAATAGCCCAATAAGCCTTATGTTCTAGTTCGAGAGGTAAGTGACATGCTTTTTCATAAACCATTTTATATGGAGACATACCCATAGGATTTTTATATGCAGTTCTATAGGCCCATAATGCATCATCAAGTTTCTTGGACAAATCCTTTCTAGATCTATTAACAGTTGATACGGAGCATCCTATGGACATCACCATGTCAAGAGTCCGTTTGGCAAGTGACACATGTGACATCTACTTGACATACCCAAAGGTGAATAATCTCCTTTACACGTGCTCACTTGACCCCCTTCGAGGATGGTATACTACTTGACACCCCTCTCGTGTGCATGCATAGGTATTGTCGGAACACTACGGACGACGAGGAGTGCAAGCGCCAAGGAACAAGTACACCATCCGCGAGGGAAGCATGGAAGTGATGACAGAAGAAGACGAAGACATCTCCCAGGACCCAGACATCCGGCCCTGGCCCGGACATCCGACCCCTGAAGATGTCAACAGCAGCAGCCCTGCAGCCGAAGTGCTACAGGCCCCGGACATCCGGCATCAGCCCCGGACATCCGGCGCCTCGCCAACACCCGGACATCCGGCCTCGCCCTCAGAAATCCGGACAAGCCATTCTAGAGAGTACCGTGACCAGCTCTGTCAGCCCGGACATCCAGCTCCCCGTGAAGCCCCGGACATCTGACCCGATGCCCGGACATCCGGCCCTCCCTGCCTGCGTGCAGTGCTTCTGGGCCGAGGCCCATGTACCCCTTCGCCCCTTAGACTATATATACTTCCCCTCCACCTACGTTTTAGGGTTAGCATTGGTTTAGCTCATTTTAGAGATAGAGCATTGCTCATACATATCGGATCTATTCCACGAGAAAGACCGCGGCCCCTCTATGGAGAAGATCCACCTTGGATTCAAGACCCCTCACGGGAAGATCCCCTTGTGGATTCAAGACCTCCTCACGGAGAAGAACCGGTTACCTCTTGTATCGTCCGTTGTTGACTTTGGATCTTGTATCTCTCTTTGTGTTTCGAGGATCTAGCACATGTGTGATCATACTTGTTGGTTTGAGTGTTCTCTTGTGTTCCCCTCGTGATTTTCCCCTCGTTTCCCTCCTCGTGTTCTTCGCGGGATCCGCTCCTTTCGTGAAAGATCGGGCCACTAGGGTTCTACCCTACATCATCTTGGATCAGAGCCAACTTGTCTCATGATATCATCTTGATCACAATTTCAGAGCCTCCCCTCGTTGTTTTCTAGCCTAATTTTGTTGATTTCGTCCTAAATTCGAAAATTCCCCACCAAAAAATAGCCCCCAGAATTTTTTGTGATTTGTTGGTTTGATGATGTTTTTTTGATTTTGATCCATGGATTCGTTGTGTCTTGAGTATATCTAGCTTCTCCCCACTTTTCTCCACTTTCCATCCACAAAATCCATCAAATTTTGCCCTTGGAATCATCCATTTCCGCCCCCAATTCGAAAATTTCCGCCCCAAACGAGATCTGGATTCGTCGGGCCAGACATCCGGGCCATCGGGCCGGACATCCGGCTCCTGGAGCGCCAAATTTGCACGGTTCTGGACATCAGGTCCCGGATTTCCGGCCCCGAGCCCGGATGTCCGGCCCCTGACATTTCAGCCTTCCCCATTTCACCGTTTTGTCCATAACTAATTCATCCGGAGTCCGTTTTTGACGTTCTTTAGCTCGTTGAAAAGCTCTTGACTTCCCCCTTCCAAAAAAATACTACCATCACCATTTGACTTCATCAAAATTTTGGAACTTTGGCATATTTGCCTAGGGCTTCCACCACAACCTCCGCATAACCACCACCGACTTCCGCAACCTAACCAATTTTGTTCCCCATCGCATTAGTGGTTGCTTGAGGAGTGATTTGAGTCTCCTATGGTGTCTAGGATACTTAAGGACGGTTGCTTCTTCATCAACCACAACCACCATAACTTCCGCATAGGCTTGACCACCATACACTTCCACCATCCCAACTTAACCCAATTTTGTTAGTGTTGTGAGTTGTGTCTCCTAAGGTGTTTTGGCTACTTAGGGAACGTGCTTTCAACTCCGACACCGTGTATAGTCCATCACCTTACCCTCCATTTTCGCATTGCGTACTCTGCAACCCATCATTGCCATTACGCAATTCCTTTGAGCTTCCACAAAACCATCACCGCATCCCGCTACCACCATTTGACATTTGACATTTGAGATTTTGAGTTCGCGGTTTTTCCGTTTCCTAAGGTGTTTCGGCTACTTAGGGACGAGTCTCCATCATCTTGGTATCTCCATCAAGATCATCGCCACTCATCATCGACACGGACGGTAACCTCCATATCATCTTGGTATCGTGGTATCCCTCCATTGTATATTCCCTTGCAATTGCATTAATAACCCCTAGCCCATTTTGCATCACTTGCCTATCGAGACTAGCCATTTGAGTATTGCCGGCAGCGTTACTTGTGCACATTAGTGATCTACACCATACATTGCATACATACCATACCATATCAGTATCATCTTGGTATCATATCATCCTTCGTGCCTCAAGTTTGTTCCCGCATATACACAATAGCTATCTTGGTTTGTGCATTGTACAAAAGTGGCCATACAAAAAAAGAGAATAAAGCTTTTAAGCAAAGAAAAAGAGTGATCAAAGAGCTTGTAAGCAAGTGCCATAGCATCTACATTGTCATATAAGATCATCTTGGATCACCTTGTGAGAAACACCGGGAACCATACATATATAGCATACTTGGGATAGAAAGTTGATACATTTTGCATCTTATAGGTTGTGCACAAGTGTCGTATCCGCCTATAGAGCAATCGTGCTAGCGTCTCTATTGAGTTGTGCAACACGAGCGTTTTCCGTGGTTTCCACATTTTGTGATCATCCTTGGTTGCACGACCCCATTTATCTATCCGTGTGTGCGTTTCCGTGTGCCATTCATTGCTATTGGTCTACTTGTTACACTTGCAAATTTGTGAATCTCTTTCAACATTATTGACTCTTGCTAACATTTTGCATTAAATTTTTGTGCCACTATCCTCACCGAGCTCCACCATAAAGCCTTATTTGTGCAGGTGTGAGAAACTGACAAGAATTGGTACCAATTGTGCTATTTCCTTGTCCACATTGGAGTGATCATTGATCCACTTTCAACTTCGGTCAAGGTACATTTGGTATTCGTTCTTCTCTTTCTACCACTCACATTTTTCTCTTGGGGTGATGGATAGGCAAGGCATTTCATCTTCGGTCTACAACAACAACGACGAGTTCGATGCCACGAACAACTCCAACGATGCCAATATGCAAGCTCAAATGGAGGAGATCAAAGCCCTAATCAAGTCGTACAAGCGATCTTCCTCATCTTCGAGAAGATGCTCAAGAGCACATGCCTCTGAGCTACCATCTCTGGCAAGATCACATCGGCATCGACACCATCACCAACAAAGACGTGAAGGTCAAGAGCTCAACACCAACAACCACTCAATGACTTCACCATCTCCCTTGGCATCTTCGCCAAGCGACTTCAAGGCATCTTCGCCTTCGGATATACGGCATCTTCGCCAACAAGCACCTCAAGACTACGCTCAAGAGAAGCTCCCCAAGCTCAAGTCCGTGACTTCCACGAGCTACTACGACCTCGACATCGACCATGAGATTCCTTTCTATGGGACTCTAGAACCCGAGGAGTATCTCGAGTGGGAGCGTTTGATGGATGACTACCTCAAGCTACATCAAGTTCCTCCCAAAGATCAAGTGAAGTGTGCCACAAGGAACTTCCACGACTACGCGTCCACATGGTGGCTTCACACACCTTCGGAGACCTACGACATGAGTTGGCCCAAGACGAAGAGAGCTTTGCAGCATGAGTTCGTGCCCCCAACCTACACGGAACAACTTCAACGCCAATTGGAGAACACCATCCAAGGATCCAAGTCCATCAACGAGTACTTCAAGGAGATGAAGAAAGCCTTGCGACGAGCTGGCGTGGACGACCCCATTTCGATGAAGTTCCACTTCATGATGGGATTACACAACGACATCTCCAAGACAATCTTCCTCGAGAACTACAAGTCCCTCAACGACAACTACATTGGTGCTCTCAAGGCGGAACAAGAACTCATGAATGCCAAAGTTTCTCCACCCCAAGCTCACTTCGCGACGACCAAGCTCCACGAGAACGAGCATGAGGCTAGTACCACCATGATGTCCAAACCCGACGAGCTCCAAGACGATTCTCCCAAGTTCGACTTCACCACCATCCCTCTTTGTGGCATTGATGATGCTGAGTCCTCCATGACTCTTTTTCAAGACGGTGCGGCGACGAGTACAACTACGAAGACCCTCAAGGACCAAGCGTTGGAGGCGAGCGACAAGGTGGCGAGCAAGGATGATGCTTCCATCTTAGGAGGCGAGTGTGATGATGTGCCATCTTTGGCCTTCATCCACGGCGACGACGATGATATGGTTGAGCATGGGATTTTCCCTTCGACGACGACGACATGTGATGATTTGAGTGACTTTTGCCACCATATTGAGAGTGAGAGTGACTTCACCACTAGCCCCATATATGATGTGTTTCCACAATTCCCATGTGAGGAGAGACACAACCCCCACCTCTTGAGTGAGATGAGTGACTCCACCATATGTGAGTTTGAGTGCACCTATTTTGAGGAAGTGAGTGAACCACCACATAGAGAGAGTGAGATAGTTGATAGGTCATGTGAGGCCACTTCCAACACTAACGAATTGACCTCTACCTCTATTGTGTCTTCTCATTTGGTGCTAGGTCCCATATATGATGACGCGCCGATTCACGACGACTACGTCCTACCTTTGGACAAGACGATGGCCATGGTGGAATATGATGCACCCCCCACATGGTTCCATCACAATGATGATCTTGACCACCATTCGGTCTTACCCACCTCACCTACTCCACATGAGTGGAATGACAAAGGTAACATAGGTGAAGGTGATGCTCTTGTCCCACTAGTGGACTATCATGACGTTGATTGCTTGCATGATGTTGATCAACCTATTTCCATGCTTCATGCTAGTGTGACTTCCCCATGCGATGATTTACCCATTTATGATGAGTATGATGATTGCCATGTGGAGTCTATTAGTTGTATGCCATGTTACATAGGATTTCTTGTGCTAATTCTCTCGGTCACATCATGTTTGCCAATCCACTTGACTTGCCATATGCTATGCATGAGATCGACCACATGTCATATTTGCAATCTCTTCATAGTGACTATGCATATGCCATTAAGATTAACCCAATTTGCACTTATGTCATAGATGACAAGCCCATGGTTATTGGCATTTGTTTTTCTTGTGATGATATTGATATGCTTCCTTTGCATCATTTATCTCATATGCCATGCCATGACCACCTAGCTTCGGATATGCATTGTTTTGGGTGTTGCTCATTTTCTCCATATGATGTTTCCAATATTGCTCATGAGGAGACCCCCATAGTTTCCTCATACATTTTAGGAGATTTTGATCCCCCATCCATTGCATGATCCTCATACTTATGTGCACAATATGCTCCCCATGAATACACATGATATTGATGTGCCATATATTTGTATGCTCAATTTGCATCCCCATCGTGTTATACACAATAACTATTCTTTCATGATGGATGACACGTTCTTATACCATGCATCAAATTTCTTTGAGCAATGCTTACCTTGTGCTAACTCACACGTGCACATACACATCATGATGGATGATGTGTACATTCACCACACACACAATCTCTTTCGTTTGTGTCTCTTTTGTGTAGGTACCCTCGAATTCTTGTCAACCTCGCAATCCCACGAGTTGACAAAACGAGGTCTAGAGAGCAATGATGACTTGGGATCCCATGGAGTGTCTTTCCCACCGCTCTCTTCGTGCAAAGACTTTGCGCATTTCTTCTACATGGCCCTCACTTGGCTATGGGTTGTTGTCCATTATATATCCTTTGCCCATCTTGCCATGTTCACTTTGCATGATATGCTCATTCCTATGCCTTTTCCATGCATTTGTGACCCATGCTTTGCATTACAGATGATGATTGATTCTCATACTTGTATGTGTATTTGCAAGCTTGGTGGTGATATCACTTATTATTGCCATGTTTGCTTTGTGCCCCATGCCTATGATGATACTTTCATCTTGCTTTGTGTTCGTGCTTGCGATATGTCATGTGCATTGCCTATGCCTATTATTTGCTCTCATGACATGATTGCCATTATTTACTCTAGTATGTTGCATCTTCGCACTACTAGCTTGCACAACTTGATTACTATGTTTGCTTGCCTTGTTGCATCTCCGATGACTCAAACTTGCTCCCTTCATGCGGTTGATGACAACCATCTACATGCTTTGCACATGATTGTTATTGCTTCTTGTCATATATCTCCATGTGTTGCCTCTATCATGCTAGATGATTTCCCATTTTGTAACATCCCAAATTTTCAATTTGGAATGTTATACACTAGATCATCATGCATATCATATGTTTCTTGCATTTTGGTTGATCCTAGAAATTTCACGCAACTCAAGGACCTTCGGAGAGAGTTGGAGATTTCGTTATTTTCATATTTGAGAGTTTTCTCGAATTTGAAAAGAGGATCATTTGATTTATTTATTTCATCTTCAATTATTTTCCTATATCAAAAATGAGAGAGGGAATAATATGACTTTCCCAAAATTTAGGAAAATGAAGATCTAATGGATAAATCAAATTTTGGTTTTGCCGGAGTTTTGTTTGCATTTTTATTTGGATAGGGAAAATGCGTGTTTTCGAAAATTGCATTTTAGGCCCGGAGATAAGTTCATTTTGTTCGGCTCATTTTTAGGAGTCGGGGAAAATTTACTTTAGAATTTTGGAGCTCGTTTAGATTTTCTTTTCTGTGTTTTTCTGCGCGCGAAACTATTTAAAAAAAACAAAAAAAAAGAGAGCCAGGCCAGCCGGGCCTAAGGCCCAGCCAGCCGGCCACCGCCCCCAGCCTCCCTGTGTGCTGCGCGCCTGGCGCCAGCAGCCAGCCAGGCCGCCGCCTCGCCTCGTCTTAGCCGAATCCTTTTAGGATTCTAGGCTAGCTCTTTTCCTTGTTTTGTTTTCTTTTTCCTAATCCTAGTCTATTTCTTGTCCCCTACCCCAAGTCTCCTCACCCCTCCCCAATATAAATACCCCAACACCCCCCCCTCTAAACCCATCAAATCAAACCCCCTCTCCTCCCCAAGCCGCACCCCACCCCGCGCCCTACACCACCGCCGCGCCACCCCACGCCCGCGCCGCCGCCCTTAGCCGCCGCCGCCGCACCTTGCCCACGCCGCCGCCGCCTTACGCCACGCCGCCGGAGCCCCTCGCCGGAACCTCGCCGAGGTAGCCGCGCCGCGTCTCTCCTATCCTCTCGGTTCGGTTTTTCTTATAAACCGTTCCGATTCTTTTCTTCTCTTCCGATTCGTTTTCTTTCCGATTCTTTTCTAAACCGTTCCGGTTTCTAGATCGGTTTTTCGTTTCGGTTTTCTTCTCCGAAACCCTAGATCGGATTTGTTTTCTTTTCTGATTTAGTTGCCTTTGGACCGTCGCCGGACCATTCGTCCTAACGAACGTGATCACCGGATTCTTCTAGGTTAACGAACGTCCGTTCGTTTAACCGTTCGTCTCTTTCTTTTTGTCGGATTTACTCCGCGATCGCGATCCCAGATCCGATCTTCGTTCTAGTCTTTCTTCTCGCTCGTTTATCGGAATCAGGTGATTCAAGCGCCTGGAGTTTCATTTCGAAACCGCCGTTCCGTCTAATCAACTTGAACAAGTTTTTTCCCCGGTAAAATTTGACCTAGTTTCAACTTGCTAGAACCGAGTTGTTTTCTTCCGCCGTTTGTTTTTCCGTTTCTTTGTTCGGTTCGTTCTTTCTTTGCAACCGGAGTTCTTAAGTTGAACTATCTGGTTCGTTCTCTTGTTCGAGTTTTACCTGTGCATTAGATGAGTACTTATTGTATGCTTGTTGTTTGTCTGCGATAGATCACCCGGATTGCGCCGCTTGTTACTTCGAAACCCTAGGTCCCGCGGATCATCAGCAAGGCAAGTAACACTTTGATCATACCTTTTCTACAACCCAGTTTTATTGCATTAGATCAATCCTCACACATTGCATGATTAGGATCTAATTAAATTGTGGGATGGGAAGTAGATGAGGTAGTACCTATTACCTGTATTATTATGAAACCCTTGGGAGTTACTTCTACGTTGCTTATTATGCCATGCTATGCTAGTAGACGTGGATTGGGTGAGTGATATCCATGACAGATGTGAGATATTTAATTAATGGTTTATCTAAGGTGGCAACTTAAACACACATCTGGGTGGATTGAGGCACCTGATATCTATCAGGACTTGCCTGTTTTTTTTGGACCGCCACCCAGGCTCAAAGGGATCATAAGATCTTTCATGCTAGAAACTTCCGTGTGCAGCCACATGCTACTATGGGCTCTGGCATAGTTGACTAAGTTGTGCAAACTCTTACGGGGTGGACTAGAAGATGTAGGGGTTGTAGGTGGTACGGTCTACCCCACATGTAAGGTGCTAGTGCTTCTGAAAGACTATGTCTCGGTCATCCGTTTCTCAAACACCATGTAGTGCGAGAAAACAAACGGAGGCGATCGAGTCATGTGGGGAAAAGTGCGCAAACCTCTGCAGAGTGTACAAACTAATCATGATTAGCCGTGTCCCCGGTTATGGACAACTTGAGTATCTAATACTTGAATATCCTGTGAATCTCAACATGTTACTTCTAATTAATGTTGTTGGGTTTTAATTACTTTTAATTGGGATTGAGAATGCTGTCAACCATTCTCAATGTTTCACAACCACCATAATAGTTAAATAAATTTATTCCTTTGCAGTAGGGAAAAACTGGCTTTATGCAAAACTGTAACCATAGAGCTTTCCACCAGCCATATATGCATGTAGAATAGCTGTTTCATTCCATTACTCTCTATGTGTTACATTGCCAGCATATTCCATGTGCTGACCCATTTTCGGGCTGCAACTTCTCATGTTGCAGACTTTTCAGACGACGAGTAAGGTGCTTTTAGGTCGTGGTTCTATACTCAGTGATGCCGCTGGAGTTGATGGACCCATTTATCTTCCAAGTCTTCCGCTGTTATCGACACTAGATGGCCTTAAGCCATATTTATTGTAATAAGTTCTCTTTGAGACAACGATGTAATAAGTGTGTGATTGCCACTCTGCTATAAATCCTTCGATGTACTGTGTGGTGTCAGCATTACTGATCCAGGGATGACCCCCGAGCACAGTAGACTTGATCCATTCGGGTCGGGTCGCCACAGAGATGGTATCAGAGCACACGCTGACTGTAGGACACGACCACTAAGTTAAAGCCATAGGTCACCATTCTCTTGTCATTTTCTAACCCCTCATCTTTTCTACTCTTTTAGGATGACGCACGCGAAGATTAAGTACGCACAACCGGATGAAGGCACACCTTTTGGATTTCACCTAAAGGAAGTCACCAAGTACCTGAACATTGGATTACCAAGCTTCACGGGAACCTTCAACGCCACTCTGCCTGAAGAGGAGCGCTGGAAGATTCAAGCTCACATTTCGGGAAGGACATTCGCGCCAATCATGAAGCCCATAGATAGTGTTTTCAATGCACCAACCTGGAGTCTGGGAAGGAGCATGGCAGCTCATATCACCATGGGACGCATTGGAGAAGTTTATCAAGAAGACCTCAAGGACACTATCTACCAGATTTGCGGACGCCGAGATGAACAATGGGAGTTAGTCAGCACCAAGAAGGATAGATCTATTGCATCTTTCATCCAGGAGTTAAACCAGCACATTCGACGCCACGAGAACCAGATGTGCAATGATATGATAGAGTTGAAGAATGCGAAGGCAAGGATCATCGAGCTAGGAGGACAACTGAAGTCTACACGCAAGGACTACATGGACGAGATCGTAGCTCTAGCGAGACACAATGGCGATCGTAAGCAGGAGATTGAAGAACTCAAGAGGAAGTTAGCATCCATGGAGGAAGACGAGTACGTCGCATGTCCGGACAACTACAACATCATCGACGACACCGATTCGGATCCAAGTGAACCCGACTTTGAAGACGAAGCTGGAGCAGATATCATGGAATCTTCCACTGTTCAAATTTCTAGATGACCACCAAATAGTAGTAGTATTCCCCCATGTAAACATTATAGTCGAGCACTTTTGCGATAGTTTTAGATCGTTTGTAAGCCCTTGTTTGTTTGAATGAAGTGATTTTGTGTGCATTTGCTCATGTGCATATGGGTAGTGTTTTCCCTTTAGACCCCCTCTATTCTTAATTCTCGTCTTTTCTAAACCCTCAGATGCCTCCCACCCAAGCCCTTAGGTCACCCATGTTAGTAACCTCGCCAGGAGCAGAGTATGTGGCAAGTTTATGGTGTGATCGGTTACCATTAAGGATTGGTAACTATGTGTTTCCCTCAGACCTAATAGTATTGGAATCTCAAGGATTGGATGTGATATTAGGCATGGATTGGTTATCAAAGTATAAAGGGAATATTGAGTGTGCTAGTAAGTCAATTTTGCTTACTACACCAGAAGGGAGAAGGATCAAGTATGTATCCCGGCATGTACCAAAAAGGACACAAGTGAATTGCCTAACAGGAGTTGTGCAGGAGGAAGTACCAGTGGTAAAGGATTTTCCTGATGTATTTCCTAAGGAATTACCAGGCATGCCACCGGATAGAGACATTGAGTTTTTGATTGAGTTATTGCCAGGTACCAGCCCAATATCGAAGAGACCATATAGGATGCCAGCAAAAGATTTGGTGGAAATTAAGAATCAGATTAAGGAGTTATTGGATAAAGGTTACATTCGCCCAAGTTCTTCGCCTTGGGGATCACCCGTACTTCTAGTGGAAAAGAAGGATGGATCATTAAGGATGGTTGTAGATTATCGGGGATTGAATGAAGTAACCATCAAGAATAAGTACCCACTGCCAATGATCAATGATCTGTTTGATCGGTTGCAAGGAGCTAAAGTGTTTTCCAAGATCGATTTGCGATCAGGATACCATCAATTGAAGATTCGGGAGCAGGACATACCTAAGACAGCATTCACCACGAGATACGGACTGTATGAGTATACCGTTATGTCATTTGGATTGACTAACGCACCTGCCTATTTTATGAACCTGATGAACAAAGTGTTTATGGAGTTTTTGGATAAGTTCGTCGTAGTGTTCATTGATGACATCCTGGTTTATTCAAAGAATGAAGAGGAGCATAAGGAACATTTGCGTTTGGTTTTGGAGAAACTAAGGGAACATCAGTTATATGCCAAATTCAGCAAATGTGAGTTTTGGTTGAAGGAAGTTGGATTCCTCAGACACGTTATATCCGGAGAAGGTATAGCAGTTGACCCCACTAAGGTTGAGACCGTAACCGAATGGGAATCACCAACGACAGTTGGAGAAATCCGGAGTTTTCTTGGACTCGCAGGATACTACCGAAGATTTATTGAGAATTTCTCAAGGATTGCGAAGCCTATGACGGAGTTGTTGAAGAAGGATACTAAGTACAAATGGACTGATGAATGTGAGGTTAGTTTCCAGGAGTTGAAGAAACGTTTGGTCACCTCACCAGTGTTGATTTTGCCAGATCAGACCAAGGATTATGAGGTGTATTGCGACGCTTCACGTCGAGGACTTGGAGCAGTGCTTATGCAGGAAGAAAGAGTTGTTTCGTATGCTTCACGACAACTGAAGCCTCACGAGTTGAATTATGCCATGCATGATTTGGAGCTAGCAGCCGTAGTTCATGCATTGAAAACGTGGAGACATTTCCTCATTGGAAATCATTGTGAGGTGTACACGGATCACAAGAGTTTGAAGTACATTTTCACTCAGAAGGAGTTGAACCTCAGACAAAGGAGATGGTTGGAGCTCATCAAGGATTATGACATGAGATTGCATTACCATCCCGGAAAAGCTAATGTAGTAGCTGACGCATTGAGCCGTAAGAGCCATGTCAATACTCTAATAACGGGGAAAATACCCAAGGAGTTAGCAGAAAACCTTCGTGAGCTATGTTTGGAAATAGTTCCGAGAGGCTATGTAGCAGCATTGGAGATTCAGTCAACATTGATGGATAAAATCAGAGAAGCTCAGAAATCCGACAAGGAGATTGCTGCTATAAAAGAGAAATTGAGCGAAGGAAAAGCAAAGGGATTTCGTGAGGATGAGCACGATACCCTATGGTTTGAGGACCGTGTTTATGTGCCCAATGACCCAGAGATCAGGAAGTTGATTTTGCAAGAGGCACATGATTCACCGTATTCGATTCACCCAGGGAATACCAAGATGTATTTGGATTTGAAGGAAACATTTTGGTGGACCGGAATGAAGATGGATATTGCAGCAAATGTAGCAGTTTGTGACGTACGTCAGAGAGTAAAGGCAGAGCATCAGAAGCCAGCCGGATTGTTACAACCATTGCCGATACCCGAATGGAAGTGGGATAAGATAGGCATGGATTTTATCACAGGACTACCCAGGACGAAAGCAGGCTATGACTCGATATGGGTAGTAGTTGATCGTTTGACGAAGGTAGCACATTTCATTCCAGTTAAGACCACTTACACCAGTGCTAAGTTGGCAAAGATATACATGACTAGGATCATTTGCTTGCATGGAGTTCCGAGGAGTATCGTATCAGATAGAGGAACCCAATTTACCTCAAAGTTTTGGAATCAGTTGCATGAAACTTTAGGAACCAGACTAGAGTTCAGCACAGCTTTTCACCCGCAGACAGATGGACAGACCGAGAGAGTCAATCAGATTTTGGAAGATATGCTGAGAGCTTGTGCACTAGATTATGGATCTAGCTGGGACGATAACTTGCCGTATGCGGAGTTTTCTTATAACAACAGTTACCAAACCAGTTTGAAGATGGCACCTTTCGAAGCTTTATACGGAAGGAGGTGCAGGACACCGTTGTCATGGGACGAAGTTGGAGACCGTCAATTCTTTGGACCAGATTTGATTAAGGAGTCTGAACGGAAAGTTAAGTTGATTCGCGATAGGCTCAAGGTAGCCCAGTCCAGGCAGAAGAGCTACACAGATTCAAAACGCAAGGAGACAGTTTACGAAACCGGAGATAGAGTTTATCTCCGAGTATCCCCACTTCGAGGAGTTAAGCGCTTTGGAGTTAAGGGAAAGTTAGCACCGCGTTTCGTTGGACCGTTTAAGATCTTGGAACGTATGGGAGAAGTCGCTTATAAGTTGGAACTACCAGAGGGACTGTTAGGAGCTCATGATGTATTCCATGTTTCTCAGCTGAAGAAATGTCACGCCAAGATGGCGGAGGTACCGCTTGAAGCGATTCAGTTGAAGGACGACTTAACGTATGAGGAGAAGCTAGTCAAGATTCTCGATTATGCCAGCAGAGTTACCCGCAGCAAGGTTATCAAGTTTTGCAAAGTTCAGTGGAACCACCACTCAGAGGATGAAGCCACCTGGGAAAGAGAAGAAGATTTGCTCAAGGACCACCCTCACCTATTTTCTAGCCAACCCGAATCTCGAGGGCGAGATTCACCTTAAGGGGGGTAGGTTTGTAACATCCCAAATTTTCAACTTGGAATGTTATACACTAGATCATCATGCATATCATATGTTTCTTGCATTTTGGTTGATCCTAGAAATTTCACGCAACTCAAGGACCTTCGGAGAGAGTTGGAGATTTCGTTATTTTCATATTTGAGAGTTTTCTCGAATTTGAAAAGAGGATCATTTGATTTATTTATTTCATCTTCAATTATTTTCCTATATCAAAAATGAGAGAGGGAATAATATGACTTTCCCAAAATTTAGGAAAATGAAGATCTAATGGATAAATCAAATTTTGGTTTTGCCGGAGTTTTGTTTGCATTTTTATTTGGATAGGGAAAAATGCGTGTTTTCGAAAATTGCATTTTAGGCCCGGAGATAAGTTCATTTTGTTCGGCTCATTTTTAGGAGTCGGGGAAAATTTACTTTAGAATTTTGGAGCTCGTTTAGATTTTCTTTTCTGTGTTTTTCTGCGCGCGAAACTATTTAAAACAAAAAACAAAAAAAGAGAGCCAGGCCAGCCGGGCCTAAGGCCCAGCCAGCCGGCCACCGCCCCTAGCCTCCCTGTGCACTGCGCGCCTGGCGCCAGCAGCCAGCCAGGCCGCCGCCTCGCCTCGTCTTAGCCGAATCCTTTTAGGATTCTAGGCTAGCTCTTTTCCTTGTTTTGTTTTCTTTTTCCTAATCCTAGTCTATTTCTTGTCCCCTACCCCAAGTCTCCTCACCCCTCCCCAATATAAATACCCCAACACCCCCCCTCTAAACCCATCAAATCAAACCCCCTCTCCTCCCAAGCCGCACCCCACCCCGCGCCCTACACCGCCGCCGCGCCACCCCACGCCCGCGCCGCCGCCCTTAGCCGCCGCCGCCGCTGCACCTTGCCCACGCCGCCGCCGCCTTACGCCACGCCGCCGGAGCCCCTCGCCGGAACCTCGCCGAGGTAGCCACGCCGCGTCTCTCCTATCCCCTCGGTTCGGTTTTTCTTATAAACCGTTCCGATTCTTTTCTTCTCTTCCGATTCGTTTTCTTTCCGATTCTTTTCTAAACCATTCCGGTTTCTAGATCGGTTTTTTGTTTCGGTTTTCTTCTCTGAAACCCTAGATCGGATTCGTTTTCTTTTCCGATTTAGTTGCCTTTGGACCGTTCGCCGGACCGTTCGTCCTAACGAACGTGATCACCGGATTCTTCTAGGTTAACGAACGTCCGTTCGTTTAACCGTTCGTCTCTTTCTTTTCGTCGGATTTACTCCGCGATCGCGATCCCAGATCCGATCTTCGTTCTAGTCTTTCTTCTCGCTCGTTTATCGGAATCAGGTGATTCAAGCGCCTGGAGTTTCGTTTCGAAATCGCCGTTCCATCTAATCAACTTGAACAAGTTTTTGCCCTGGTAAAATTTGACCTAGTTTCAACTTGCTAGAACTGAGTTGTTTTCTTCCGCTGTTTGTTTTTCCGTTTCTTTGTTCGGTTCGTTCTTTCTTTGCAACCGGAGTTCTTAAGTTGAACTATCTGGTTCGTTCTCTTGTTCGAGCTTTACCTGTGCATTAGATGAGTACTTATTGTATGCTTGTTGTTTGTCTACGATAGATCACCCGGATTGCGCCGCATGTTACTTCGAAACCCTAGGTCCCGCGGATCATTAGCAAGGCAAGTAACACTTTGATCATACCTTTTCTACAACCCAGTTTTATTGCATTAGATCAATCCTCACACATTGCATGATTAGGATCTAATTAAATTGTGGGATGGGAAGTAGATGAGGTAGTACCTATTACCTGTATTATTATGAAACCCTTGGGAGTTACTTCTACGTTGCTTATTATGCCATGCTATGCTAGTAGACGTGGATTGGGTGAGTGATATCCATGACAGATGTGAGATATTTAATTAATGGTTTATCTAAGGTGGCAACTTAAACACACATCTGGGTGGATTGAGGCACCTGATGTCTATCAGGACTTGCCTGTTTTTTTTGGACCGCCACCCAGGCTCAAAGGGATCATAAGATCTTTCATGCTAGAAACTTCCGTGTGCAGCCACATGCTACTATGGGCTCTGGCATAGTTGACTAAGTTGTGCAAACTCTTACGGGGTGGACTAGCAGATGTAGGGGTTGTAGGTGGTACGGTCTACCCCACATGTAAGGTGCTAGTGCTTCTGAAAGACTATGTCTCGGTCATCCGTTTCTCAAACACCATGTAGTGCGAGAAAACAAACGGAGGCGATCGAGTCATGTGGGGAAAAGTGCGCAAACCTCTGCAGAGTGTACAAACTAATCATGATTAGCCGTGTCCCCGGTTATGGACAACTTGAGTATCTAGTACTTGAATATCCTGTGAATCTCAACATGTTACTTCTAATTAATGTTGTTGGGTTTTAATTACTTTTAATTGGGATTGAGAATGCTGTCAACCATTCTCAATGTTTCACAACCACCATAATAGTTAAATAAATTTATTCCTTTGCAGTAGGGAAAAACTGGCTTTACGCAAAACTGTAACCATAGAGCTTTCCACCAGCCATATATGCATGTAGAATAGTTGTTTCATTCCATTACTCTCTATGTGTTACATTGCCAGCATATTCCATGTGCTGACCCGTTTTCGGGCTGCAACTTCTCATGTTGCAGACTTTTCAGACGACGAGTAAGGTGCTTTTAGGTCGTGGTTCTATACTCAGTGATGCCGCTGGAGTTGATGGACCCATTTATCTTCCAAGTCTTCCGCTGTTATCGACACTAGATGGCCTTAAGCCATATTTATTGTAATAAGTTCTCTTTGAGACAACGATGTAATAAGTGTGTGATTGCCACTCTGCTATAAATCCTTCGATGTACTATGTGGTGTCAGCATTACTGATCCAGGGATGACACTCGAGCACAGTAGACTTGATCCATTCGGGTCGGGTTGCCACACATGTATTGAGTGCACCAATGATTTTAGTCTTGCTAATGAGATTTCTCCCATAGCATTCTCGCATATATTTGGAGATTTTGACATATTTCTTGTGAAGCATGCTTGCCTTCCTTCTTTGCACCATATACCTCGTGCCATGAATATTGCCATTTGTTGCATCATATTATTCATGCACTTGTGCTTCTAATGGTTATGTGCAAAAGAAGAGAACCATCATGATGGATGATGTGTTTATCTACCATGCGCATACATTCTTTGCTTTCTTGTGTGCATGTGTAGGATACTTGGACTTTGTGTCGACTTCCGCTTCACGTGAGTTGACAATTCGAGCTCTTGAGAGCGAGCCGCATACATTAGACAATGACTCGCTTCTACACCACCTTTCATACCACTTCGGCATTGTGAAGGACGCACAAGCACACATCTTCAAGGTGACATCTTTCTTGAGCATGCATATTGTGGATCATACTACTTGTGTTGCTTGCACCATGTGACTAATTTGTCATCTTGGACCCCTTGCTTGCACACATGTTAGAGATCTTGCTTCCACTTGTCATTTTCACAATTCCATGCATCATGATATATATGCCTTGTGTGTTGCATCCAATTCTTGGATTACTTGCTCCTATCACATGTTTGGTTGCAACAATGTCATCACTTCACATATGCCATGTCTCATTGATTGCTACATGCTTGCCTTGATTTCCTCACACATGATGAACAATTTCTCTTTCTATTGTGTTGAGTGCCACACTATATTCACTACACCCTATGCACATTATGCTTGGATTGTCTTGCACTTGACCCATGTGTTTAGAAAATTCATTTCTTTTGGTGTTGTGAATGATTCCTATGCCTACCATAGACCTTTCATGGAGCGCTTTGCCCATGCTTGCTATGACTTTGATGTAGATGCTTATTCTATTGTCATACATATTTGCATCTCTACCTCACATTCACATGGTTGTCCCCATGATTTCTTTGCTTGTGCTAGATTGATATGCTTACATTCCATGTCACAATCCTTTGTCACACCATATGCTTTGCATGATTATGACACTTGTTTGGTGATTCACCTCTTGAATGCTTGGTTTTGCACTAACGCTAACCACATTTATTTTTCTAAGTGTTTGTTGTCCTTGCTCATTTTGAAGGAATCACTAGACGGCGTGACATTGGAGAGTTCCCACTTCAAACTTGAAGATGATGACTACTTGGCGAACGTCCGCTTCTACACGGCGAAGCCATCTCCTTCCCATGGTGATTTGGTTTTCGATCCAAGGACGGATCTTTCCCAAGGGAGGGGAGATGATGTGGAGCATCCTTTGGACATCACCATGTGAAGAGTCCGTTTGGCAAGTGAGACGTGTGACATCTACTTGACATACCCAAAGGTGAATCATCTCCTTTACATGTGCTCACTTGACCCCTTCGAGGATGGTATACTACTTGACACCCCTCTCATGTGCATGCATAGGTATTGTCGGAACACTACAGACGACGAGGAGTGCAAGCGCCAATGAACAACTACACCATCCGCGAGGGAAGCATGGAAGCGACGACGGAAGAAGACGGAGACATTTCCCAGGACCCGGACATCCGGCCCCTGAAGATGTCAACAACAGCAGCAGCCCTACAGCCGAAGTGCTACAGGCCCCGGACATCTGGCGTCATCCCCGGACATCCGACGCCTTGACAACACCCGGACATCCGGCCTCGCCCTCGGAAATTCGGACAAGCCATTCCAGAGAGCACCGTGACCAGCTCCGTCAGCCCGGACATCCGGCTCCCCGTGAAGCCCCGGACATCCGGCCCGACGCCCGGACATCCGCCCCTCCCTCCCTACGTGCAGTGCTTCTGGGCCGAGGCCCATGTACCCCTTCGCCCCTTAGACTATATATACTTCCCCTCCACCTATGTTTTAGGGTTAGCATTGGTTTAGCTCATTTTAGAGATAGAGCATTCCTCATCCATATCAGATCTACTACACGAGAGAGACCGCGGCCCCTCTACGGAGAAGATCCACCTTGGATTCAAGACCCCTCATGGGAAGATCCCCTTGTGGATTCAAGACCTCCTCACGGAGAAGAACCGGTTACCTCTTGTGTCATCCGTTGTTGACTTTGGATCTTGTATCTCTCTTTGTGTTTCGAGGATCTAGCACATGTGTGATCATACTTGTTGGTTTGAGTGTTCTCTTGTGTTCCCCTCGTGATTTTCCCCTCGTTTCCCTCCTCGTGTTCTTCGCGGGATCCGCTCCTTTCTTGAAAGATCGGGCCACTAGGGTTCTACCCTACATCAACAGTCTTTTGCAAAATTAATTTGAGTTCTCTATTACTCAATTCTACTTGACCACTAGACGGTGGGTGATAAGGAGATGCAATTCTATGATTAACATCATATTTAGCAAGCATTTTACGGAAAGCACCATGAATAAAATGTGAACCACCATCAGTCATTAAATATCTAGGGACTCCAAACCTTGGAAAAATAACTTCTTTCAGCATCTTAATAGAGGTGTTATGATCAACACTACTAGTTGGAATAGCTTCTACCCACTTAGTAACGTAATCAACAACAACTAAAATATGTGTGTATCCATTGGTGGCAGGAAAAGGTCCCATATAATCAAAGCCCCAAACATCAAATGGTTCAATAACAAGTGAATAATTCATAGGCATTTCTTGACGTCTACTAATATTACCAATTCTTTGACATTCATCACAAGATACAACAAACTTACGGGCATCCTTGGAGAGAGTAGGCCAAAAAAACCGGATTGCAATACCTTATGTGCAGTTCTATCTCCAGCGTGGTGTCCTCCATAAGCTTCAGAGTGACACTTGCATAGGATCTGTTCCTATTCATGCTCAGGTACACAACGTCTAATAACACCATCTAGTCCTTCTTTATAAAGATGTGGGTCATCCCAAAAGTAATGTCTCAAATCATAGAAGAACTTTTTCTTTTGCTGGTATGTGAAACTAGGTGGTATAAATTTAGCAACAATATAATTAGCATAATCAGCATACCATGGAGCAGTATGAGAAGCATTTATGACATTTAATTGTTCATCAGGAAAGCTATCATCAATAGGTAGTGGGTCATCAAGAACATTCTCTAGCCTAGACAAGTTGTCTGCAATGGGGTTCTCAGCTCCCTTTCTATCAATAATATGCAAATCAAATTCTTGTAGCAAGAGAACCCATCTAATAAGTCTAGGTTTAGCATCTTTCTTTTCCATAAGATATTTAATAGCAGCATGATCCGTGTGAATAGTTACTTTAGAATCAACAATATAAGGTCTGAACTTATCACAAGTAAATACAACTGCTAAGAATTCTTTTTTAGTAGTAGCATAATTTCTCTGAGAATTGTCTAGAGTTTTACTAGCATATTGAATAACATTTAATTTCTTATCAACTCTTTTCCCTAGAACAGCACCTACAACATAATCACTAGCATCACACATAATTTCAAAGGGTAAATTCCAATCAGGTGGCTGAACAATAGGTGCAGAGATCAATGCTTTCTTAAGTATTTCAAATGCTTCTACGCAATCATCATCAAAAACAAATGGTATATCTTTTTGTAATAAATTAGTCAGAGGCCGAGAATTTTTTGAGAAGTCCTTAATGTACCTCCTATAAAAACTGGCGTGACCAAGAAAACTTCTTATACATTTTATGTCCTTGGGACATGGCATCTTTTCAATAGCATCAACCTTAGCTTTATCAACTTCAATACCTCTTTCAGAAACTTTATGCCCCAAGACAATACCTTCATTAACCATAAAGTGGCACTTCTCCCAATTCAAGATAAGGTTAGTTGTTCACATCTCTGCAAAACTCAATCAAGGTTGCTTAAGCAATCATCAAAAGAGGATCCATAGATGGAGAAATCGTCCATGAAAACCTCACAAATCTTTTCACAAAAGTCGGAGAATATAACCACCATGCATCTTTGGAAGGTAGCAGGTGCGTTACATAAACCAAAAGGCATACGTCTATAAGCAAAAGTACCGAACGGGCAAGTAAAAGTGGTCTTAGATTGATCATCAGCTGACACAGGTATTTGAGAGAAACCAGAATAACCATCTAGAAAGCAAAAATGTGTATGTTTGGATAATCTTTCTAGCATTTGATCAATAAAAGGTAAGGGGTAATGATCTTTTTTAGTAGCCTTATTTAATTTGCGGAAATCAATTACCATGCTATAACATGTAATAATTCTTTGAGGAATCAATTCATCTTTATCATTAGGAACGACAGTAATACCTCCCTTTTTAGGGACACAATGGACAGGCTTACCCACTGACTATCAGCAATGGGATAAATTATACCTGCATCAAGGAGATTTAGTATTTCCTTTCTTACCACTTCTTTCATCTTAGGATTCAGCCGTCGTTGGTGATCACGAACTGGTTTGGCATCTTTCTCCAAATTTATTTTGTGTTGACATAGTGTGGGACTAATGCCCTTAAGATCATCGAGAGTATATCCAATAGCACCACGGTGCTTCTTCAGAGTTTTCAATAATCTCTCTTCTTCATGCTCTGAAAGGTTAGCACTAATAATAACAAGATATATCTTTTTCTCATCAAGATAAGCATATTTAAGAGTATCAGGTAACGGTTTGAGCTCAAACACGGGATCACCCTTGGGTGGAGGAGCATCCCCTAGGATTTCAACATGAAAATTGTGTTTTAGGATGGGTTCCTGTTTAAAGAATACTTCATCTATTTCCCTTCTTTCATTCATAAACATATCATTTTCATGGTCTAGCAAATATTGTTCTAAAGGATCACTAGGAGGCGCAGCAATAGAAGCAAGACCAATAATTTCATCTTTACTAGGCAATTCCTCTTCACGGTGTTGTCTATGAAATTTAGAAAAGTTGAACTCGTGAGACATATCACCTAAACCAATAGTAATAACATCCTTGTTGCAGTCTATCCTAGCATTAACAGTGCTTAAGAAGGGTCTACCAAATATAATGGGACAAAAGCTATCTTGTGGGGAACCAAGAACAAGAAAATCAGCAGGATATTTAGTTTTCCCACACAAGACTTCAACATCTCTAACAATTCCCATTGGTGAAATAGTATCTCTATTGGCAAGTTTAATTGTGACATCAATATCTTCTAACTCAACAGGTGCAATATCATGCATAATTTCTCTGTATAGGTCAATAGGTATTGCACTAGCACTGGCACCCATATCACATAAGCCATGATAACAATGATCTCCTATTTTAACAGAAATAACAGGCATGCCTACCACAAGTCTAGGTTTATCTTTAGCACAAGGTTTAGCAATTCTAGCAGTTTCATCACAGAAATAAATAACATGCCCATCAATATTATCAGACAAGAGATCTTTAACAATAGCAATATTAGGTTCAACTTTAACTTGCTCAGGAGGTGTATAAGTTCTAATATTGCTTTTACGAACCACAGTTGAAGCTTTAGCATGATCTTTTATCCTAACAGGAAAAGGTGGTTTCTCAACATAAGCAGTAGGAACAATAGGATCATTATAAGTGACAGTCTTTTCTTCAACTTTAATAGGTACAGCTACTTTTACTTCTATGGGAGGATGATATTTAAACCACTTCTCCCTAGGGAGATCAAAATGAGTAGCAAAAGATTCACCGAAATAAGCTACTATTTCAGAGTCAAGTCCATATTTAGTGCTAAATTTACGGAAAACATTGGTATCCATAAATGATTTAAAATAATCAAACTTAGGTGTCATACCTTCGTCGAGGTCCCAATCTTCAGAGTTGCGTTTAATTCTTTCCAATAAATCCCATTTGAATTCAGTAGTCTTCATCATAAAAGAGCCAACACAAGAAGTATCGAGCATGGTGCAATTGCTATCAGAAAGCCGAGCATATAAATTTTGAATAATTATTTCTCTTGAGAACTCATGATTGGGGCATGAATATAACATTGATTTAAGCCTCCCCCAAGCTTGAGCGATGCTTTCTCCTTCATGAGGCCAAAAATTATATATATAATTGCGATCATGATGAACAAGATGCATAGGATAAAACTTCTGATGAAATTCCAATTTCAATTGTTTGTAGTTCCATGATCCCATATCATCACATAGCCTATACCATGTCAATGCATCTCCCTTCAAAGATAAAGGGCAGACCTTCCTCTTAATAACATCCTCGGGCACACCTGCAAGCTTAAATAATCCACAAACTTCATCCACATATATTAGGTGCTCATCAGGATGCATTGTTCCGTCTCCTGCAAAAGGATTAGCTAGCAGTTTTTCTATCATACCCGAAGGAATTTCAAAGTATACATTTTCATTTTCATTTTCAGTAGGTTCAGTAGGTTGAGGAGCAACTCTTTTCTCAACTGGTCGGGGTGAAGATACCCCGAACAAGCCCCTCAAAGGATCACTTTCCATACTAACAAGTGACAGTAAATTTCAGCACACTATATAAATTTTTCCTTACCAAATTCCACCTACCAAAGGCGCTTCACTCCCCGGCAACGGCACCAGAAAAGAGTCTTGATGACCCACAAGTATAGGGGATCTATCGTAGTCCTTTCGATAAGTAAGAGTGTCGAACCCAACGAGGAGCAGAAGGAAATGATAAGCGGTTTTCAGCAAGGTATTCTCTGTAAGCACTGAAATTATAGGTAACTGATAGTTCTGTGAGGAGATAATTGGTAATGAGCAACAAGTAACAAAAGTAAATAAAGTGCAGCAAGGTGGCCCAATCCTTTTTGTAGCAAAGGACAAGCCTGGACAAACTCTTATATGATGTAAAGCGCTCCCGAGGACACATGGGAATATCGTCAAGCTAGGTTTCATCACGTTCATATGATTCACGTTTGGTAATTTGATAATTTGGTATGTGGGTGGACCGGTGCTTGGGTACTGCTCTTACTTGGACAAGTATCCCACTTACGATTAACCTCTATTGCAAGCATCTGCAACTACAACAAAAGTATTAAGGCAAACCTAACCATAGCATGAAACATACAGATCCAAATCAGCCCCTTACGAAGCAACGCATAAACTAGGGTTTAAGCTTCTATCACTCTAGCAACCCATCATCTACTTATTACTTCCCAATGCCTTCCTCTAGGCCCAAATAATGGTGAAGTGTCATGTAGTCGACGTTCACATAACACCACTAGAGGAGAGACAACATACATCTCATCAAAATATCGAACGAATACCAAATTCACATGACTACTAATAGCAAGACTTCTCCCATGTCCTCAGGAACAAACATAACTACTCACAAAGCATATTCATGTTCATAATCAGAGGGGTATTAATGTGCATATAGGATCTGAGCATATGATCTTCCACTAAATAAACCAACTAGCATCAACTACAAGGAGTAATCAACACTACTAGCAACCCACAGGTACCAATCCCAGACTTGGAGACAAGAATTGGATACAAGAGATGAACTAGGGTTTGAGAGGAGATGGTGCTGGTGAAGATGTTGATGGAGATTGACCCCCTCCTGATGAGAGGATCGTTGGTGATGACGATGGCGATGATTTCCCCCTCCCGGAGGGAAGTTCCCCGGCAGAACAGCTCCACCGGAGCCCTAGATTGGTTCCGCCAAGGTTCCGCCTCGTGGCGGCGGAGTCTCGTCCGAAAAGATGGCTTATGATTTTTTCCTCATCGAAAGACACCATATAGCAGAAGATGGGCATCGGAGGGCCACCAGGGGGCCCACGAGGCGCCCCCACCCCCATGGGCTGGGTGTGGCCCCCCTGGTGAACTTCTTGCGCTCATTATTTTTTATATATTCTGAAAATGACTTTCGTGAAGTTTCAAGATTTTTGGAGCCGTGCAGAATAGGTCTCTAATATTTGCTCCTTTTCCAGCCTAGAATCCCAGCTGCCAGCATTCACCCTCTTTATGTAAACCATGTAAAATAAGAGAGAATAGGCATAAGTATTGTGACATAATGTGTAATAACAGCCCATAATGCAATAAATATCGATATAAAAGTATGATGCAAAATGGACGTATCAATCTACAAGAAGAAGGTTGTGTAGTAGACATCAAGCTCTTTTCTGGCGCCGTTGCCGGGGAGGTTAGCGCTTGAAGGTATATCTTTAGATCTTGCAATCGAATATTTTTGTTTCTTGTTTTAGCACTAGTTTAGTTTATAAAAAAAACTACAAAAAATGGAATTGAGTTTGCCTCATACGCTTCATCTTTTTAATATCTTCCGTTGGAATGATGGAAAGGAAAATTGTGCTCAAATGCTAGAAGAAGAAGTCTATAAAATGTTTGGCACTAAATCTATGAATGATGAGCATGATTGCAATGTTGTTAGTATGAACTCCTTGAATATCCATAGTACTAATGATGATTGCACTAGTCATGATGAAAATGTCTCTTATAAGCATGTCAACTTTTGTGGAGTGCATAGAGCTCGCAAGTACACACCAATTAGGGAAAATAGATTTTGCAAGAGGCATAAGTATTTGGAAACTAAGTGGTTGCAAGAGAGGCTAGATGTTTGTACTAAAACTTTAAAATTTCTTCACCATACTTGTGAACTTTGCAATGAACATGGTCATTTAAATATCCGATGCAAATTGTTCCATGATCGTATCGTGTCCAAAAATTGTGATGATTTGATTTCCCTTGCACATCATAATGAACTTAGTTTGCTTTTGGGTTATGAAGAAATGAAACGTAGAACTAAGCATATTCCAGAATATAACCTTGAAAAATTCCTCGATATTGATCTAGAAGAAATTTTTATGTACTGTGCGATGAATTGCATTGGAAATCCTTATATTGCTAATTACATAAAGAGAAGAAAACAAAGAGAGGATGAAGAGAATACTAATGAAAGGGAAGAGGCTTCCCAATATCCTCCTATTATTTCTTATGATGAATCAAGTAACGAGGAGAAGCCTTCTAATCAACCAATCTCATCAATAAGGAGCTCCAAAAAGAGGATTGAACCCACACATAATGTGAAGAAGAAAAAGAAAAGACGAAGGAGCAAAGGTGAAAAGGTATCCCTCCCAAATGATGTTGCCCCTATTACTCATTGTGATGATGATAATTGCTATACTATTGGTGCTATCCATACTATTAATGATGAGAGTGATTATGCTTATGATATGAAAAAGGCCCAAGCTTGGGGATGCTATGTTTGATGAGAATGACATGTTTGAGAATATATTTTCTGCAATTAATGTTTGTCCCAAGCTTGGGGAGGCTATGTTTAATGAAGATGATATTTCTAGCCTCCCAAGTTTTGATATGCAAATTTGTTATGATGATAGCATGCACCCTACTTATGATGACTATATTGATGAAAGTGGGTTTGGAAGAGTGTCAACTTTAGGAAGTAATGATCCCACTATTTTGGAGGGTGTTGAATCTTATTGTGATAATTATGAAAGTGGATTTGGAGAGGTCATGACTTTATTTAGTAATGATTCCACTATTTTGGAAGAGGTTTCAATCGATTATGATGAGAACAAAGTTGCTACTTATGATGATTATTGTGATGACACTTATACTATAAAAAGTAGTGATGATTATATTTATAAAACTTGTCATGATTATGATTACCATTTTTCTGAACATTATTCTTTCAATGTGGAAACAATTTATAGTATTCGAGTTTCTTATGATACTCCCACTATTCTGAATAAGAAGAATTTTTCTTATGTGGAGAGTAGTAAATTTTCTATTCTTGTAGATCATGAAAAGAATGCTTTATGCGATGGTTATATTGTTGAATTCATTCATGATGCTACTGAAAATTATTATGAGGGAGGAACATATGCTTGTAGGAATTGCAATAATATCAAGTTTCCTCTCTATGTGCTTAAAATCCGGAAGTTATGCTTGTTTTACCTTCCTATGCAAGTTGATTCTTGTTCCCATAAGTTGTTTGCTCACAAAATCCCTTTGCATAGGAAGTGGGTTAGACTTAAATGTGCTAGTCATATTCTTCATGATGCTATCTTTATGTTACAATTCTTATCTATTATGTGAGCATCATTGAAATCATCATGCCTAGCTAGGGGCGTTAAACGATAGCGCTTGTTGGGAGGCAACCTAACTTTATTTTTGTTCCTTGATTTTTACTCCTGTTTAGAAATAAATAATTTATCTAGACTCTGTTATGATTGAGTTTTTATGTTTTAATTAGTGTTTGTGCCAAGTAGAACCGTTGGGAAGACTTGGGGAAAGTCTTGTTGATCTTGCTGTAAAAAAACAGAAACTTTAGCGCTCACGAGAATTGCTGCCATTTTTTATTGGAGAGTGCTATTTAGTTAATTCGTTTTGAAGATGATTAATAGATAAATTACTCACGTCCAGAAATTTATTTTAGAATTTTTGGGGTTCCATAAGTTTACGTTTGATACAGATTACTACAGACTGTTCTGTTTTTGACAGATTCTGTTTTCTATGTGTTGTTTGCTTATTTTGATGAATCTATGAGTAGTGTCGGAGGGTATGAACCATAGATAAGTTGGAATACAGTAGATATTACAACAATATAAATAAATAACGAGTTCACAACAGTACATAAGTGGTGATTTATTTTCTTATACTAACGGAGCTTACGAGTTTTCTGTTAAGTTTTGTGTTGTGAAGTTTTCAAGTTTTGGGTAAAGATTCGATGGACTATAGAATAAGGAGTGGAAAGAGCCTAAGCTTGGGGATGCCCAAAGCACCCCAAGGTAATATTCAAGGACAACCAAGAGCCTAAGCTTGGGGATGCCCCGGAAGGCATCCCCTCTTTTGTCTTCGTCTATCGGTAACTTTACTTGGAGCTATATATTTATTCGCCGCATGATATGTGTTTTGCATGGAGCGTCTTGTATGATTTGAGTCTTTGCTTTTTATTTTACCACAATCATCCTTGCGGTACACACCTTTTTGAGAGAGACACACATGAATTGGAATTTATTAGAATACTCTATGTGCTTCACTTATATCTTTTGAGTTATATAGTTTTTGCTCTAGTGCTTCACTTACATCTTTTAGAGCACGGTGGTGGTTTTATTTTATAGAAATAATTGATCTCTCATGCTTCACTTATATTATTTTGAGAGTCCTTTAGAACAACATGGAAATAATAAAAACTTTCATATAAGTGCATTGAATACTAAGAGAAGTTTGATACTTGATGATTGTTTTGAGATATGGAGATGGTGATATTAGCGTCATGCTAGTTGAGTAGTTGTGAATTTGGGAAATACTTGTGTTGAAGTTTGTGATTCCCGTAGCATGCACGTATGGTGAACCGTTATGTGATGAAGTCGGAGCATGATTTATTTATTGATTGCCTTCCTTATGAGTGGCGGTCGGGGACGAGCGATGGTCTTTTCCTACCAATCTATCCCCCTAGGAGCATGCGCGTAGTACTTTGTTTCGATAACTAATAGATTTTTGCAATAAGTATGTGAGTTCTTTATGACTAATGTTGAGTCCATGGATTATACGCACCCTCACCCTTCCACCATTTGCTAGCCTCTCTAGTACCGCGCAACTTTCGCCTGTACCATAAACCCACCATATACCTTCCTCAAAACAGCCACCATACCTACCTACTATGGCATTTCCATAGCCATTCCAAGATATATTGCCATGCAACTTTCCACCATTCCGTTTGTTATGACACGCTTCATCATTGTCATATTGCTTTGCATGATCATGTAGTTGACATCATATTTGAGGCAAAGCCACCGTTCATAATTCTTTCATACATGTCACTCTTGATTCATTGCATATCCCGGTACACCGCCGGAGGCATTCACATAGAGTCATACTTTTTACTAAGTACTAAGTTGTAATTCTTGAGTTGTAAGTAAAACGAAGTGTGATGATCATCATTATTAGAACATTGTCCCAGTGAGGAAAGGATGATGGAGACTATGATTCCCCCACAAGTCGAGATGAGACTCTGAATGAAAAATAAAATAAAATAAAAAGAAAGAAAAGAGGCCAAAAGAAAAAGGAAAGAAAAGAAGGCCCAAATAAAAAAATGAGAGAAAAAGAGAGAAGGGACGATGTTACTATCCTTTTACCACACTTGTGCTTCAAAGTAGCACCATGATCTTCATGACAGAGAGTCTCCTATGTTGTTACTTTCATATACTAGTGGGAATCTTTCATTATAGAACTTGGCTTGTATATTCCAATGACGGGCTTCCTCAAATGCCCTAGGTCTTCGTGAGCAAGCGAGTTGGATGCACACCCACTTAGTTTCTTTTTGAGCTGTCATACACTTATAGCTCTAGTGCATCCGTTGCATGGCAATCCCTACTCACTCACATTGATATCTATTGATGGCCATCTCCATAGCCCGTTGATACGCCTAGTTTATGTGAGACTATCTTCTCCCTTTTTCTCTTCTCCACAACCACCATTCTATTCCACCTATAGTGCTATGTCCATGGCTCACTCTCATGTATTGCGTGAAGATTGAAAAAGTTGAGAACATCAAAAGTATGAAACAATTGCTTGGCTTGTCATCGGGGTTGTGCATGATTTAAATATTTTGTGTGATGAAGATAGAGCATAGCCAGACTATATGATTTTGTAGGGATAGCTTTCTTTGGCCATGTTATTTTGAGAAGACATGATTGCTTTGTTAGTATGCTTGAAGTATTATTATTTTCATGTCAATATTAAACCTTTGTCTTGAATCTAATGGATCTGAATATTCTTGCCACTATAAAGAGAATTACAAGGATAAATATGTTAGGTAGCATTCCACATCAAAAATTCTATTTTTATCATTTACCTACTCCAGGACGAGCAGGAATTAAGCTTGGGGATGCTGATACGTCTCCAACGTATCTATAATTTTTGATTGTTCCATGCTATTATATTATCTGTTTTGGATGTTTATGGGATTTATTATACACTTTTATATTATTTTTGGGACTAACCTATTAACTGGAGGCCCAGCCCAAATTGTTGTTTTCTTGCCTATTTCAGTGTTTCGAAGAAAAGGAATATCAAACGGAGTCCAAATGGAATGAAATCTTCGGGAGAGTTATTTTTGGAACGGAAGCAATCTAGGAGACTTGGAGTAGACGTCAGGGAAGCTTCGAGGTGGCCACGAGGCAGGGAGGCGCGCCTGCCTCCCTGGGCGCGCCCCCACCCTCGTGGGCCCCTCGTGGCTCCCCTGACCGACTTCTTTCGCGTATATATGTCCATATACCCTAAAAACATCGGGGGTCATAATAGATCGGGAGTTCTGCCGCCAGAAGCCTCCGTAGCCACCGAAAACTAATCTAGACCCGTTCCGGCACCCTGCCGGAGGGGGGAATCCCTCTTCGGTGGCCATCTTCATCATCCCGGTGCTCTCCATGACGAGGAGGGAGTAGTTCACCCTCGAGGCTGAGGGTATGTATCAGTAGCTATGTGTTTGATCTCTCTCTCTCTCTCTCGTGTTATTGAGGTGGTACGATCTTGATGTATCGCAAGCTTTGCTATTATAGTTGGATCTTATGATGTTTCTCCCCCTCTACTCTCTTGTAATGGATTGAGTTTTCCCTTTGAAGTTATCTTATCAGATTGAGTCTTTAAGGATTTGAGAACACTTGATGTATGTCTTGCATGTGTTTATCTGTAGTGACAATAGGATGTCACGTGATCCACTTGATGTGTGTTTTGGTGATCAACTTACGAGTTCTGTGACCTCGTGAACTTATGCATAGGGGTTGGCACACGTTTTCGTCTTGACTCTCTAGTAGAAACTTTGGGGCACTCTTTGAACTTCGTTGTGTTGGTTGAAGAGATGAATATGAGATTGTGTGATGCATATTGTATAATCATACCCAGGGATACTTGAGGTGACACTGGAGTATCTAGGTGACATTAGGGTTTTGATTGATTTGTATCTTAAGGTGATATTCTAGTACGAACTCTTTGATAGATCGAACAGAAAGAATAGCTTCATGTTATTTTCCTACAGACTCTTGAATAGATCGATCAGAAAGGATAACTTTGAGGTGGTTTCGTACCCTAGCATAATCTCTTCATTTGTTTTCCACTATTAGTGACTTTGAAGTGACTCTTTGTTGCATGTTGAGGGATAGTTATATGATCCAATTATGTTATTATTGTTGAGAGAACTTGCACTAGTGAAAGTATGAACCCTAGGCCTTGTTTCCTAGCATTGCAATACCGTTTAAGCTCACTTTTACCACTTGTTACCTTGCTGTTTTTATATTTTCATATTACAAAAACCTTTATCTACCATCCATATTGCACTGGTATCACCATCTCTTCGCCGAACTAGTGCACCTATACAATTTACCATTGTATTGGGTGTGTTGGGGACACAAGAGACTCTTTGTTATTTGGTTGCTGGGTTGTTTGAGAGAGACCATCTTCATCCTACGCCTCCCACGGATTGATAAACCTTAGGTCATCCACTTGAGGGAAATTTGCTACTGTCCTACAAACCTTTGCACTTGGAGGCCCAACAACATCTACAAGAAGAAGGTTGTGTAGTAGACATCAGCTGCGCGGGAGGAGTTTGGAGCCAGGGCCTCCCCCGCACTACGTCGAGCAAGGCGCTGCACGGAGGTAGGTCCTTTGTCAGGGAAGTCACCGACGAGCCCTTCCCCCCGGCGGAGGGCCCACGGTCGCTACTAGCGCCCCCTTGCCCCTTGGTCTTGTCCTAGTTTCCGGACGCCCCAACGGTCGTCGGGGGAGGCGTAGGGTGGGGCCCTCGTCAGGCGACATAAAGCAAGGCTCGCGCCTATGAAGGTCTCTGCTCGTGACACTCTCACGTAATAATGAGTAGGGCTGTACACGGCTCGGAGTCTCCGAAGTGCCGCCCTCGGGCCTCGGGGGCTCCCTCCCACGTCCTAGTGGCAGCACTTAGCTCCGCGCTGGTGAGAACACTAGACTAGGTGCCAGACACACTTGTTCATTTGCTTGCTTTCTGTAGCTGGTTTGCAACGTCTTAATGGAATTTGGAGTTCTCGTGTTTTTTCGCCTGTGTTCTTGACAAGTTGGTTTCTCCCCTTTTATTTCCCTCTCCTTCTACTCTTGGCTCAGGGGAGTGACAGTTGCATGTTGCTTCTCCTCGCGCGTCTCGCGCGCGGGGGCTGGCAGGTGTGCGCGCGCGTTGGGTTCGCCCGCGCCGCAAACACACTTCGCCAAAGCCATGTCGCCCCAGAGGTTCCTTGATCCTCGCGAGGCGCTCTCGAATGAGCTCATGGGCGTGAGCACACTTTAAGTTCGTGCCCCTCGGGCAGCGCGACGTGGTGCACTAACCCACAGCTAACTCACGCCTGGGGCTTGCGCAAGGAAGAACAAGGCACCCCACCAGATTTTCTAACATCTCTGCAGCTCTACAACATGTCCTAAGGCCGATGGCTCCTGAGTCGTCAGGAAGGGAGCTTCACCAGATGCCAAATGGCACGCCCTCACGAGATGGAAAACTAATCTACCGTGAGCATGCCAAGCTAAGTTACCCAAACTGCGTCTATTCGGAACACAAATAACACGACATAACATCGAGATAACAAGCATAGCATAGTGGCATAAATGTCGCGGTTCATTACATACCCCAGCGGGGCCATCTACTTTTTTCAATATGCAGGAAAAAGGAAAGGTTAAACAAAGGTGGCCCGCGTGGCCGCAGCAGCTCCCGAGCCATGCTCCGTCAACCGCGTGCTCAGCCGGAGTCCTCCTCCCGCTTCACCGGCGCACGGCGGCGAGACGACCCGTCGCCTTCCCTGATCTGAGCCCGGCGATGGGGCAGCTAATCATAGCCGCCGCTGCTGGTGCTCTCACCGGAGGAGGAGCCCCCGCCACTGGGAGAGGCATGGTCGTCACCAAGGGTGAGCTCGCCCTCGTCATCGTCGCGGCCGTCATCAAGGCCAAGCTCATCATCGCTGATGCCGTCCTCAGGGCAGCACCCCGCGCGGCAGCCATCGACCCTGAACACCCTCACGTAAAGGGTCGTGACGCCGTCATACTTGAAGTGGAGGGTCCACCTCCCACTCAGGCCGCACGCACGAGAAAATGCCTACCAGCCGCGGGCCAAGGTTACACTACCTCTGGCGGTGATCTCAACGAAGCCTTGCTGCAGCAGCCATTAGCCTGCAGCCAGAGGATGTCAAGCCTCGCGGCCGAAAGCTCGCCCGCAAAGAAGCCGGGGAGCGGGAGCCAGGTGCCGACCGTCCTCTCTGACCACACCACAAACTCTGGGAGCACCTCCGCGAGTGGAAGCGCGGCCGAGGAGGCCGGGCAACCATGGCACGCCTCCCCTCGTCATAGGGGTTGCCTCGCACTTGACAGCTTCCACCATGGGAAGAAGCACCGCCACGGCCGCCCAAGGCAACGCCGGCCCCCCAAGGAGTGTACCCACACCCTCGAGGAGCCACCACAGGGGTCACAGGGTGCTTGCAGGGGCGGCCTCACCCTCTCTTGGGCGGCGGCGAGCCGGGTCCCTCCTTGGGGGCCTTCCCCTTCTCGGCAGCGGTGAACTTCCTTGTGGACGCCATGGGAGCTACAGCAAGACGGCAAGGTAGAGAGGAAGAAGGAGAAGCGGGCGGTGGGAAGATGGAGATGAGCAAGGGGGCTCTGCCCCTCTCCTCATTTATAGCCGGAGGGAGGCCAACCACCGGCCTCCATGATCACATGGAATGATGATTTTCTCTGCATGCAGCAGGGTCACGTCAAGTCAAACGGCTGCCGAGGCGGCGTGGGGAAGCGGAGACGCCGACGCCCCATCAATCGCCATGCGTCGACCAAGGACACAGGCAGTTAGGGCCCGCGTCGCTCCGCACTTGCCTTTTGGCTTTGCCTCGAAGCCAAGTTCTAGCGCGCCTTGGGCCCGGGGGCTACTTTCGGTGTTCTAGGAACGGGGGTACCCAGACTTGCCTGCCTGCGGCCCACAGCGTGGCTCCATCGACAACTTGGTATGGCCCAGCTTCAACATCGACAACTCAAGACCCTCGCGAGGGGCCAAGCCTCACGAGGCAGAGGACACCAAGACCTCCCCATGGGGCGGCCTCCCCAGGATGTCTCCCGAGGAGCAGAGATATCTATGCAAGGTGTACCTCATGAGGTTCAGATGACGTGAGCCATGACAACCAAGGCTAGGCGGGCATCAGCTGGCGCAGTGTGCCAGTTTCCTCTTTGGTACTAAGGAGGCAAGCATAGGTGCGGAGTCCCGAGGAATCAAGTAAATGTTTCCATTCCGGTGCAACAAGACCAAGACCGCCAGGACAGCAGGACGGAGGTCATCACCGAGCCCACCACAGCGTCACGACCAGAGGCTTTTGCAGGTGAAGACTACTTTTGTCATGATAGCATGTACTAGTTGTCTACCTTCGAATTTGGCCGTTGTGGGATCCCTTCCCGCCTTACATTTGGGAAGGGGACCAAGGCCACTATAATAGGGCTTAGCCACCACCATAGAGAGGGATTCGAACCCTGGAGATCTTCCTCTCCCACCAGCTCAAGAACACACCTCCTCCCGAGGTTGTTCTCCACTATACTAGTTCATCCTCAGCCCCTCGAGGCTAATCCACCACAAAGTAGGAGTAGGGTTTTACACCGCAAGGTGGCCCGAACCTGGGTAACTGTTGTGTCTCTTGTCCATTCGGTTCGTCGAGCTAGGCTGTGAGATTAGCGAGAAGGTAGACTGGGGAGGACGAGTTCTTCGCACGCACCCCAACATTCGAACCTCTCAAGGGTCTGCGGAACCCGAAATCCAACAAAAATGATTGGGACACCTTGCTGCACCTTGTTTACTTTTGTTACTTGTTACCCATTGCGAATTATCTTATTACACAACTATCTATAACCGATAATTTTAGTGCTTGTAAAGAATACCTTGCTAAAAACCGCTTGTCATTTCCTTCTGCTCCTCGTTGGGTTTGACACTCTTACTTATCTTGTGGGTCATCAAGACTCTTTTCTGCCACCGTTTCCGGGGAGTGAAACGCCTTTACTAAGTGGAATTTGTTAAGGAAACATTTTATCTAGTGTGCTGAAATTTATTGTCACTTATTACTATGGAAAATAATCCTTTGAGGGGCTTGTTCGGGGGTATCTTCACCTCGACCAAAAGAACAAAGAGTTGCTCCTCAACCTATGTGATGGGGAACCACAACCACCTATGGGACCAAGGGTCCCTTGCTGGTTCGGCAGGGTGATCTCACGTTGCCCAAAGAGCAAAACAGCGTGGGGCAGCATAGCAGAGATCACACGGGCTATTTTACCTAGGTTCGGGCCACCGTGAGGCGTAAAACCCTACTATTGCTTCGGTGGATTGATGGTGGAAGAATGGTGGTAGAGCGTAGTACAATTGCCCAGTAGGGTTGCCTCGGGGCGGTAGTTGCTACGCGCATATGAATGCGGCTTGATACTGCATCGATTGACGATGTGGGTCATGGCGGAGTAGTTGGGTGAGGTGGTTTTGCCACTGCGAACCCCGGCACACCCTGTCGGGATGCCTTGGACGTTCTCTTCCGGGGTAAACCCTGCCCTCATTGAGCTTGCCTGCCCGGGAAGGGAGGCTTTTCTCCTGGTGACATCTTACTTCTTTGGCTTGATGTTGGTCCTCTTGATCTGCATGTCGGTCCATGAAATTTTTTGGTCTCTGGTATTCTAGTATGGCCTGGTGCCATAATCTCGTTCCCATGCCTATGCACAGTTGATGTGTACTGGGGACCCGATCTTTCGATGAGAGTGGGGATAACTACGATTTTGGGTGGGACTTTACCCTCACGATCCGGCTACCAACCGTACAGGAAGAACCGTGCACGACTGGTATCCACGGCAATCGCTGAACCAACTCCACGGCGTTATCGACCGAGCCAACGGTGCGATCGACCTATCCATGAAGGATTTTTCCTGCAAGCAAATCGAAGAACATGCAAGAAAATAATAGCCAAGCAATCTCAAAATTGCGAATATGCTAGATGGGATTAATCTCACAAGATGGGGTTCCGATAGGATGTCTTGACGGTCGCAGTAGCCGCTACGAGCGAAGACAAATAAAAGTAGCAATAGCTAAATTTCTCTAAACAAAACCCGAGTCTAAACCCTAACAAAGGCTAAGTATTTATTGTAGATGGCGCCGCCGTTGACGGTCGATACTGCGCGCAGTCGTGCCCAATATGGACAGGTACGTACGGTCGAAGGAATCACCAGCCAGCCCACAAGGTGACCGAATCCCTTCATTATTAATTAATGAGATGGGCTGAGATGGGCTGGTGTGTACGTGGCTCTAGTCCATTAAGCCCGGTCCTCTTTCTCTTGTCTTGTATTTGGAACATTGAGAACGTAGCATGCAATATGTATGCCTCGGTTCATTGTGTGCATGCTTCTAAATCCTTGTAATCTTCTCTTGTCCTCTCTTCAACACCTTTGTTCCTTAGTACAAGCAGATCATAACATGAAGGCAGTATCAACTTCTTATTAGTTAAATCACATGCACCGAGGAACAAAAGTACCTGGTCTTTTATTTGCCGTGAAATATTCACACACGTTTTTATGATAGCTATGTCCGCATCATCCTCCCTTCCTTGAAAACAAAGTCGTCGTCGACTTTTGTCTACCTGAAATGCGTCATAGCGCAAGGCAAAAGTAGGTGCAGCATGTATATGTTCTTTCATAGGTGTTAGCTCATGAGACTGTGATAAATCTGTGATATCACCATTCTGAAAATCGTGATAAATTTTCTCATGGCGGAGCATAACATCATCATAAATTGTATCCCATGTCGAGTCTATATATAAATTATGGGGACGCAAATGAACTTTCTGACCACCTGGTATGTCCAGATCATAAGTTGAAACACTCAATGGAAAAAATTCAGAATTGATAGCAAGCATACTATGTGTAGTACGATCCGTTAATTTAGCTTTCTCATCATTTATAATTTCATCGGGGGTCATAGGAAGCAAGTTAATGTTTTTTCCTTCAAACATGAGACTATACGAATTTGTTCTACCGTGATGTATAACACTATTATCATATTTCCAAGGTCGACCTAACAATAAAGAACAAGCTTGCATAGGTACAACATCACAGTCAACATAATCATGATACGAACCAAGTGTAAAATGGACTCTCACACGACGTGTTACCTTCAACTTACCACAGTCGTTGAACCATTGGATGTAATATGGATGGGGGTGTCTCGTAGTGGTGAGGCAAAGTTTCTCGACCATATTTATACTCGCCAAATTATTGCAGCTCCCACCATCAATGAGCACACGAACTGAGTGCCCTTTGACAACAAACTTAGTTTGGAAAAGATTATGGCGTTGATTTAACTCGGCATGCCCCACCTGGGCACTAAGTACCCGCATGGTTACAAGGCTTGGGTACTGATCTGCCATATCAGCATTAATATGTATCTCCTCCGTGTCATGCTCCTTAGTGTCACCTGCATTATTAGTGGCAAGCATAGCACGAGTATCTTCATCCAAATCACTACCAGAGGAGTACTCACCATCTTCCCGCACAATGAATGTTCGTTTATTTGGACAGTCCTTCATCAAGTGCCCGCCACCTTTGCATATATGACACTTCATGTCCCTTGTGCGTCCAGACGAAGTGGTGGGTGCTAGAGAAATTGCTTTCGAAGCCTCAGATGATTGTGGAGCTGATTTGAACTTGATGGGTGTGTACCATTGTTAGTGGACGAAACAGTAGAAGATGGTGTCCATGATGAGCGGCGACCTACAGAAAAGTTACCTCGTCCCATGTTGTGTCGTCCCTGTACTTCCCTTTCAGCTTTACAAGCAAAATGAAACAAATGAGTAATAGAATTGTACTCCTTATAGTCCAATATATCCTGAATATCACGATTCAAACCACCTAAAAATCTAGCCATCATAGCATCGTCGGTTTCAACTAATCCACATCGCACTAAGCCAGTTTGCAATTCTTGATAATAATCCTCTACAGAGCTGCTACCTTGTTTTAAACGTTGCAATTCATTTAGTTTATCACGAGCATAATATGAAGGAACATAACGCTGTCGCATAGCTCGTTTTAAAGCATCCCAAGTAGTAGGTATATTATTTGCATTAATACGACAATATTCACTCCACCACATGGAAGCAAAGTTTGTAAATTCACTAGTGGCTGCCCTAACTCTTTGATTCTCAGGAATATCGTGACATGCAAATTTTTGTTCAACTGAAAGTTCCCAATCAAGATAAACATCTGGATTATATTTACCGTTGAAAGCAGGCATAGTAAATTTAATTTTAGCACTAGAGTGGTCATAATCTCGAACATCATACCTAGGTTGACCCCGTGCCATACCATGACGGTTGAAACGTAGTTGTCGATGAGCACGGTCATTGTGGTGGTTGACCATTTGTTCATCTTCGATGTCACCAGAATAATCCTCGTAGTTGTCCCCATGTTGCTCGACGCGGGGAGGAATTTGTTGGTGCTGGTTTATGGTGGCGGCATCAGTGGCAGTAGCTGGGTGTTGTGGATGACCCATGGGCACACGCCGAGCTCGCGAAATAGCGCCGCCACCCGTGGAGTTGCGAGGATCAGCATTGTTGTTGATGGGGGGTGCAGTCCGCAACTCGTCAAGACGTGACAAGATGTCCTTTAGCTGTGTGTTTGCAACACCCTGTGCATCCTCTATGGCCTTGAGCCTTTCTTCGGTCGCAATCTGAGCACCCTCGAGTTGGGCAAGACGCTTGCTAGTGACTTTGACATCCGCGGTGAGACCCTCAAGTGTGGGCTGATCCTGTGCCATTGTTAGCGAAAGAGAAAAAAAACAATGTATAATCCCTATGAACTAACAGGATGTGGTGGACAAAATTCGCTCACTCTCAAACTTAGTATCAAATTCTTACTTGTTCTTACCAATGCAACAGGTGGTGATTGACGCGTTGGTGTTGGCTTCAAACGACCGATGAAGATTGGATGGAGCGATAACCAGGAATCAGTAGTGTCGGGACCTGTACTTATTGGTAGGAAAAAGTGTAGCTTGGCAAAGGTTTCTCAACTCACAATATCAGTGGCACAATTTAGCAAAAAGCAATGCAAGTTGAATAATTGCTCAAACTCCTAACTAGTGCTGGCAGTCGACTAGTAAGAGATAAAACAATCTAAGCCCAGATACTGAATCAAGGGAATGAAAACCGAATGAAAATATGTGACAGCTCTAAGTAGCTAGATATAAGTGAAGTACCAACGAGTGTATGACAAAGCTTGAAATATATAATAGATGGAGCGGCGATCGCAGCAAAATAATGTCCTGTGTAGCTAAATAGTCCCAAAAAATATGCTAGCCGGCCAGATTTTTTTCTCTCAACTTTTCTTTTTTTGCTCTTTTTTGTCTCTCTCTCTCTCTTTTTTATTCTGTTTTTTTCTCTCTTTTTACTTTTTTTATCAAGCCGGTTAGTGAATATACACAAGTTGGCTACCAGGGAAAAAAAATTTCCTGCAATGTATGAGTGCTATGGAAGCTAGGCAAGAAAGCACACCTAGGAAAGCTAGCTAGATCTGATTGCACGGGTGCTAGGATACGGTGTAGCACCGAACTACATCAGACACAACGGCGCTGGCTAGTAGACACAGATGGGCAGAGCAGGCGCAGGATGTGTATGCGACAGAGCAGGAGGCATGCGGCCCGCTGAAAAAAAACGTGTATGCGCGTGAGGCAAACAGGCGGTGGATGGCAGGCGCGATAAAGCGGCGGACAGGACGGACTTGACTGATGGGACCTCGGATTGCACGCACAAATCGGCAAAACTAGAAACAATCTGATGGAATCTCTGTTTCCTTTTTCAGAATACAGATGAGCTTGCGGCAGAAGATATGATGGACAAAAGAAAGGTTCGATCTAGTAGAATTTTTTTTCCCAAACGAATCTAAACCAGCACTAGTATTAGATGAATGCAACCAAAAATTCAACTACGCAAATACTAGATGCAAAAATTGCTAAAGGCTAAAAAGATAGGTGCAGCGGATGAGCTAATCTATTTTTTTTGGCTTTTTGTGGGTTGTAGGACTAAAATCAATCTAATCTAATAAAACTGTATATCTCTCACCGATGAACCTGAAAACTGATAGCACTTGATGTGTACTGGGGACCCGATCTTTCGATGAGAGTGGGGATAACTACGATTTTGGGTGGGACTTGACCCTCACGATCCGGCTACCAACCGTACAGGAAGAACCGTACACGACTGATATCCACGGCAATCGCTGAACCAACTCCACGGCATTATCGACCGAGCCAACGGCACGATCGACCTATCCACGAAGGATTTTTCCTGCAAGCAAATCGAAGAACATGCAAGAAAATAATAGCCAAGCAATCTCAAAATTGCGAATATGCTAGATGGGATTAATCTCACAAGATGGGGTTCCGATAGGATGTCTTGACGGTCGCACTAGCCGCTACGAGCGAAGACAAATAAAAGTAGCAATAGCTAAATTTCTCTAAACAAAACCCGAGTCTAAACCCTAACAAAGGCTAAGTATTTATTGTAGATGGCGCCGCAGTTGACAGTCAGTACTGCGCGCAGCCGTGCCCAATATAGACAGGTACGTACTGTCGAAGGAATCACCAGCCAGCCCACAAGGTGACCGAATCCCTTCATTATTAATTAATGAGATGGGCTGAGATGGGCTGGTGTGTACGTGGCTCTAGTCCATTAAGCCCGGTCCTCTTTCTCTTGTCTTATATTTGGAACATTGAGAACGTAGCATGCAATATGTATGCATCGGTTGATTGTCTGCATGCATCTAAATCCTTGTAATCTTCTCTTGTCCTCTCTTCAACACCTTTGTTCCTGAGTACAAGCAGATCATAACATGAAGGCAGTATCAACTTCTTATTAGTTAAATCACATGCACCGAGGAACAAAACTACCTGGTCTTTTATTTGCCGTGAAATATTCACAGACGTTTTTATGATAGCTATGTCCGCATCAACAGTCCGGGCAACAGGCCCAGGGTTTGTTGCACCGACATAAGCCCTGATGTCTAGTACACAACCTTCTTCTTGTAGACGTTGTTGGGCCTCCAAATGCAGAGGTTTGTAGGACAGTAGCAAATTTCCCTTAAGTGGATGACCTAAGGTTTATCAATCCATAGGAGGCGTAGGATGAAGATGGTCTCTCTCAAGCAACCCTGCAACCAAACAACAAAGAATCTCTTGTGTCCCCAACACACCCAATACAATGGTAAATTGTATAGGTGCACTAGTTCGGCGAAGAGATGGTGAAACAAGTGGTATATGGATAGTAGATAAAGGTATTTGTAATCTGAAATAATAAAAACAGCAAGGTAGCAAGTGATAAAAGTGAGCGTAAACGGTATTGTAATGATAGGAAATAAGGCCTAGGGTTCATAATTTCGCTAGTGTAAGTTCCCTCAACAATAATATCATAATTGGATCACATAACTATCCCTCAACATGCAACAAAGAGTCACTCCGAAGTCACTAATAGCGGAGAACGAACGAAGAGATTATGGTAGGGTACGAAGCCACCTCAAAGTTATTCTTTCCAATCAATCCGCTGGGCTATTCCTATAGATGTCACAAACAGCCCTAGAGTTCGTACTAGAATAACACCTTAAGACACACATCAACCAAAACCCTAATGTCACATAGATACTCCAATGTCACCTCAAGTATTCGTGGGTATGATTATACAATACACATCACACAATCTCAGATTCATCTATTCAACCAACACATAGAACCTCAAAGAGTGCCCAAAGTTTCTACCGGAGAATCACGACGAAAACATGTGCCAACCCCTATGCATAGGTTCCCAATGTCACGAAACCCGCAAGTTGATCACCAAAACATACATCAAGTGGATCACGAAACCCGCAAGGGCACACTTCTATTCTCATTTCTGACGCCTCTCCATTTTCTACTCTTTAGGATGATGGAGGTGAAGAACAAGTTTGCACAACCGGATGAAGACACACCTTTTGGACGCCACTTGAAGGAAGTCACTAGGTACTTGAACATTGGAATACCAAGCTTCACCGGGACGTACAACACCACTTTACCTAAAGAGGAGCGCTGGATGATTCAAGTACAAGTTCCAGGAAGGACATCTTGCCAACTTCTAAACCCATAGAATATTCCTTCGATGCACCAACCTGGAGTTTAGGAAAGAGTATGGCAGCTCACATCACCATGGGACGCATTGGAGAAGTTTACAACAGGGAGCTTAAGGACACTATCTACCAAATATGTGGGCGCCGAGACGAGCAATGGGAAGTAATCAGCATTAAGAAGGATAGATCCATTGCAGCTTTCATCCAGGAGTTAAACCAGCACATTCGACGTCAGGAGAACCAGATGTGTGCGGACATGATGGACTTGAAGAAGGCGAAGACTAGGATCATCGAGCCGGAGGAAGAACTCAAGTTTACCCGCGATGGATATGAGGAGGAAATCAAGACCCTACTGGAGAAGAATGAAGACTTAGTCAAGAAGATCAGAGTATTCATGGGAGGACCAACACCAATAGAAGAAGAAGAAGAACCCAAGGAAATACGCCCTGAGGACTACATCATCATCGACGACACCGACTCCGACCCTAGTGATGATGACTTTGAAGACGGAGCTGGAGCAGACAACATGGAGTCTTCCACCGATCAAAGTTTCTAGATGACTACCATATATTAGTAGTATTTCCCCCATGTATATAGTAGTAGTGAGCACTTTTGCGATAGTTCTAGACCGTTTGTATGCCCTTGCTTGATTGATTGAGTGAAATGATTGTGTTTGTCTCATGTGCATATGGGTAGTGTTCTCTCATTAGACCTCTTCTATTCTAAATCTCTCCCATCTAAAACCCTCAGATGCCTCCGAGACTTGACACCAGTTTTGCCTTCCCGCCGGAGCTCACCCAGTTGATCCAACAGCAGAATGCCTTGATGAAATTTCTAGTTCAGAACCAGGGCAACAACAACAACAACAACCCACCGCCAGTGGACAACCTAGCCCGTTTTCTAAGGTTACAGCCGCCGGTGTTTTCCAGTAGCACCGAGCCTATAGTTGCTGATGATTGGCTACGCCGTATTGGAAGGGAGTTGACCACTGTAGGTTGCACAGATGCTGAAAAGGTGCGCTTTGCCGCACATCAATTGGATGGACCAGCAGCCTCATGGTGGGAGAATTACACAGCCACTTTTCCTGTAGCCAATGTCACTTGGGACCGGTTTCAGCAAGCTTTCCGCACCTCCCATGTCTGCACTGGAGCTATGCAAATGAAGAAGCGGGAGTTCTGCAACCTACGCCAGGGGAACCGTACTGTGGCTCAGTACGTGGATGAGTTTAGCAAGTTATCACGCTATGCCCCTGATGATGTGGCCACAGATGCCGCGAAGCAGGAGAAGTTTATGGAAGGGCTAAATGATGAGATGAGCATGCAGTTGATGGTAGCAACCTTCAACAACTACCAGGAGTTGGTAGATAAGGCTCTTATGATTGAAGGGAAACAACAGCAGATTGAGAGCCGCAAGAGAAAGTATGGACAAGGGAAGTATAACTCAGGAGCTCAGCAGAAGCCTTGCCTAACCCCGAACATGGGAGGACTTGTTCAGAACCATGGAGGTCACAACCACACTGGAGGAGGATCACATAACCACGGTGGTGCTAAGAATGGGAATGGGAACAGAGCTAACAACAATCAGAACTGCTCTAACCCATCCACTCCCGCCAAAAGAGACTTAAAGTCAGGTTACCTATTTTAAGTGCGGGAAGACAGGGCACTATGCCAATGATTGCCCCGAAGGAAGGAATGGAAACAGAAATGGAAGCGCTGGGAAGAAGCCCAATCCATTCAACAAAGGACAAGTGAACCACGTTAACGTGGTGGAGGTTGAAGAGCAGCCGGATGCGGTAATAGGTAAGTTTTTGGTTAAGTCATTTACCATTCTTGTTCTTTTCGATACTGGTGCATCGCATTCATACATATCAAGGGGATTCGTGGATAAGTTTAAACTACCCACCCAAACCCTTAGGACCCCTCTTTTAGTGAGTTCACCCAGAGCAGAATATATGGCTAGCCGATGGTGTGACCAGATACCCTTAACCATTGGCACACATGTGTTTCCGTCCGACCTAATTATCTTGGAGTCACAAGGATTGGATGTGATATTGGGTATGGACTGGATGTCAAAGTTTGGAGGAAGCAATGACTGTGCTAGTAAGTCGAATTATCTCACCACCCCGGAAGGAAAAAGGATTAAGTATGTATTTAGGCATGTGCCTAGGAGGAGTCAAGTGAATGCCCTTACGGGAGTTGTTCAGGAGGAAGTGTCGGTAGTAAAGGATTACCCAGATGTTTTCCCAGAAGAGTTACCAGGCATGCCACCGGACAGAGATATTGAGTTTTTGATAGAGCTGTTACAAGGAACAGGACCAATATCCAAGAGACCCTATCGGATGCCCGCGAATGATCTGGAGGAAATTAAGAAACAGATCAAGGAGTTATTGGAGAAAGGATACATCCGAAGGAGTTCATCACCTTGGGGAGCCCCAGTACTTTTGGTTGAGAATAAAGATAAATCCCTAAGGATGGTTGTTGATTATCGAGCCTTGAATGAAGTGACGATAAAGAACAAGTACCCACTGCCGATGATCAACGATCTGTTTGATCAGTTGCAAGGAGCTAAAGTGTTCTCAAAGATCGATTTACAATCAGGGTATCATCAGTTGAAGATACAAGAGAAGGACATACCAAAGACGGCGTTCACAACGTGATATGGATTATACAAGTACACGGTCATGTCGTTTGGACTGACTAATGCCCCTACCTATTTCATGAGCATGATGAACAAGGTGTTCATGGAGTATTTGGACAAGTTTGTTGTGATGTTTATTGACGATATCATGGTATACTCGAAGAACGAGGAGGAGCACAAAGAGCATTTGCGTTTAGTTCTCGAGAAGCTCAGGGAACACCAATTGTATGCTAAGTTTAGCAAATGCAAGTTTTGGCTGAAGGAAGTCAGATTCCTTGGACATGTTATATCAGGAGAAGGTATAGCAGTAGACCCCAGCAAGGTTCAGTCAGTCACTGAATGGTTGGCACCCACCTCAGTTAGCGAGATCCGCAGTTTTCTTGGACTCGTAGGATACTACCGGAGATTCATTGAGAATTTTTCCAAGATTGCAAAACCAATGACTGAACTGTTGAAGAAGGATACCAAGTTTAAATGGACAGAAGATTGTGAATCAAGGTTCCAAGAGTTGAAGAAACGTTTGACTACAGCCCCAGTGCTAGTACTGCCAGATATACATAAGGAATTCCAATTGTATTGCGACGCCTCTCTCTTAGGACTTGGATGTGTGCTTATGCAGGACGGAAGAGTTGTTTCGTATGCCTCACGACAACTAAAACCTCATGAGTTGAATTATGCTATGCATCATTTGGAGCTAGCAGCCGTAGTGCATGCGTTGAAGACTTGGAGACATTACCTTATTGGAAACCGTTGTGATGTGTACACGGATCACAAGGGTTTGAAGTACATCTTCACCCAGAAGGAGCTGAACCTTAGGCAGAGGAGATGGTTGGAGCTTATAAAGGATTATGACATGAAGCTACACTATCATCCAAGAAAGGCCAATGTCATAGCAGACGCATTGATTCGGAAGAGTTATGCTAATATCCTTGAAAGTAAAGGACTGCCAAAGGAATTAGCAAAGGACATCATGGAACTTCGATTAGAGATTGTACCTAGAAGGTTCATTGCCACAATGGAGGTTCAGTCGACATTGCTGGACAAGATTCGGGAAGCTCAGAAAGATGATAAAGAGATTGCCAAGATAAAGGAGAAGATGGGCAAAGGAAAGGCCAAAGGTTTTCGTGAGGGTGAGCACGATACCCTATGGTTTGAGGACCGACTTTACGTGCCCAATAATTAGGAGATCAGAAAGTTAATACTTCAAGAGGCGCATGACTCACCATACTCGATACACCCCGGAAACACCAAGATGTATTTGGATTTGAAGGAACATTTCTGGTGCACTGGTATGAAGAAGGATATTGCCGAGTATGTAGCCGTATATGATGTATGCCAGAGAGTTAAGGCAGAACATCAGAAGCCAGCAGGACTGTTATAGCCTATGCCGATACCCGAATGGATGTGGGATAAACTTGGCATGGACTTTATCACCGGATTACCCAGGACTAAAGCAGGATATGATTCCATATGGGTAGTAGTTGATCGTTTGACCAAAGTAGCTCACTTCATCCCAGTGAAAACCACCTATACAAGTGCAAAGTTGGCCAAGATCTATATGTCCAGGATCGTATGTCTGCATGGAGTTTCGAGGACCATCGTATAGGATCGAGGAACATAGTTTACTTCAAAGTTTTGGCATCAGTTACACCAGACTTTGGGAACGAGATTGGAGTTCAGTACATCGTTTCACCCGCAGACAGATTGACAGACTGAGAGAGTAAATCAAATTTTGGAGGACATGTTGAGAGCCTGTGCGCTAGATTATGGATCTAGTTGGGATGACAATTTGCCGTATGCAGAGTTCTCATACAACAATAGCTACCAAGCCAGTTTGAAGATGGCACCATTTGAAGCCCTGTATGGATGCAGGTGCAGAACACCGTTGATGTGGGATGAGGTAGGAGACCGACAGTTGTTTGGACCAGACTTGATTAAAGAATCCGAGGAGAAGGTAAAACTGATCCGAGACCGACTGAAGATTGCTCAGTCCAGGCAGAAGACTTATGCAGACTCAAAACGCAAGGAGGTAACCTACAAAATTGGAGATAGAGCATATCTGCGAGTATCGCCGTTGCGAGGAGTGAAACATTTTGGGGTTAAGGGAAGGTTAGCCCCGAGATTTGTAGGACCGTATCACATTTTGGAACGGATGGGAGAAGTTGCCTACAAGTTGGAGTTACCTGAGGGATTGTCAGGAGTCCACGATGTGTTCCACGTTTCACAGCTGAAGAAATGTCATGCTGAGATGGCTGATATACCATTAAGAGATACAGTACCCTTGGAGGCGATTCAGTTGGACAATGTTTTGACTTACGAGGAGAAGCTAGTTAAGATTCTTGAGTTTGCCAGCAGAGTCACCCGCAGTAAGGTTATCAAGTTTTGCAAAGTTCAGTGGAGCCACCATACCGAGGATGAAGCCACCTGGGAACGAGAGGATGATCTCCGCAAGGACCATCTATACCTATTTTCTAGCCAACCCGAATCTCGAGGGCGAGATTCATCTTAAGAGGGGTAGGTTTGTAACATCCCAAATTTTCAATTTGGAATGTTATACGTAGAACATCCATGCATATCATGATTTATTGCATTTCCGTTCCGCAATCCTCGAAATCCTAAGCAACTCAAGGACCCACGGAGAGAGAGTTGGGGATTTTCCGCTTTTCATATTTGATTTTTTTATCAAATAATGAAACGAGGATTTTGATTTTTATAATTTTTCTCTCCGAAAAATATTTCAAATTAAATCAAATGAGTGGAGATAATATGACTTCTCCAAAATAATTGAAATATTGGAGGAAAAATATTAAAATCATTTATTGGATTTTATTTGGTTTTATTCGGATTTTATTTGCATTAGAAAAATTGCACGTTTTCAAAATTGCATTTTAGGGCCAAGAAAATGTTCAACTCGTCCTAAATATTTTATTTATACAGTGAAAATTTGTTTTGGCATTTTTAGATTTTTATTTTTATTTCTAGGATTTTATTTCTGTCGGCGAAACTGTTTGTTTTTTAAACTCCCCGCGCCGACTGGGCCGAACCCAGCCGGGCCGCCGGCCCAAGTCGCCGCCGCCTCCCCCGCGCACGAGCGCCGCCGCCGCCGCCGACTCGGACAGAGTCCGAGCCGGACTCCGCCTCTGCCGCCGCGCCTTGCCCCCTACTCCAAGTTGCCGCCCCCTCCTATATATACGCACCATCCCGCCCCCCCCCCCACCACCACACCACCACCGCCACCCGCGCCGCCGCCGAGCCCGCCGCCCCGAGCCGCGCCACTGCCTCCCGCCGCCGCCGAGCCCCCCCCACCGCCGCTGCAGCGCGCCGCCGCCGCCCGTCGCCCGCCCCACTGCCGCACCTTGCCGCCCCGCCGTCCAAGCCCTCGCCAGAGGTAGCCACCGGTTCCAACCGCCGGTTTTTCTAAAAATAACCGTTCGGTTTTATTATTTTTTCAAAACCCTAGTTTTCGTTTTTTTCAAATAGACCGGTTTTTCTCCGGTTTATTTTTTTGCGAGTGTTCGCTCGTTAGTTCGTTTTAAACGAACACGTTCTTCGTTTAGATCCAGATAACGAACGTTCGTTCGTTAATCTGTCCGTCGTTTTTCTTTTTTTCTCGGATTTATTCCGCGACTTTTCTGATCGCGATTTCTGATCTGATCTTAATTTCTGTTTATATTTTCGCTTGTTTATCGGAATCAGGCGATTCAAGCGCTTGGAGTTTCGTCTCGAAACCCTCTTTCCGGTTAACCAACTCAAAGAAGTTTTTGTTACTGTAAAATTTGACTTAAGTTCAGAATTAGTAAACGAAGTGGTTTTCTTTCGCCGTTTGACTTTCGTTGCTTCATTTGATTTGATTCTTTTTGCGTACCGGAGTTCTTAAGTTGAACTTTCTGGTCAACCTCTCTTATTTGAGTTTTGCTTGTGCATCGTTGCTTGTTACTTATGTATGTTATTGTTTGGTTGCGATAGAATTCCCGGAGTGCGAAGCGTGTTACTACGAGTCTCTAGGATTCGCGGATCGTCAGCAAGGCAAGTAACACTTTGATCATATCCCATTATTACCCAGTTTTTATGCATTAGTTCCAATCCCCAAACATTGCATGATTAGGATGTCATTAACTTGTGGGTTGGGAAGTAGTTGCTGAGGTAGAACCTATTGCCCTGTTATATCCAAACCCTTGGGAGTTACTTCTACGTATTGCTTATATTGCTATGCTATGCTCGTAGATGTGGTTTGGGTTTGAGTGAAATTCATGACAGATGTGAGATTGTTAATTAATGGTTCAACTTAAGGTGGCAACTTAATCAAACAACTGGGTGGATTGAGGCACCTGGGGAACCCAGTGTTGTCTGTATTTTTTTGGAAATCCCGGGTGTTACGGCATATCTCTCTCAAGGTAGTTTTGGTGATTGATGACAACATGTTTGCGGACTAATCTTGTGCTTTGAATAATTCACAGATTCTCCCTTGGCACGAGACGCTTTCTTCCCCTCGGAGTGTATTTCAAGATGGTGTAGCTCTTTCGTTTCTTTCTCGTGGACTAGTTGCGTAGAGGGCACCGTTCTATCAAGAGGGGGTCCGCTGGGGTATTGCATGGGTGGAATCATCACGTACACATCAGCTTCTCACCCTCCGAGCATCTCCTTTCCATTGAAGAGATCTCTCCTCTCTTCCTTGTCCTGTCTGGGTCCAAGCGGTAGTACCGCGCAACCCAGTGGTAGTACCGCTGAGGAGCCAAGCGGCAGTACCGCTCCACAGCGGTAGTACCGCTCGTGGCTCCACAACAGTAGTACCGCTGGGGGCCTGGCATCTCCGCCTTGTCCTCAGCATCTTTGAGAGATTCTCTCTCTCTCTCTCTCTCTCTCTCTCTCTCTCTCTCTCGCGCGCGCGCGCGCGCGCCCCAGCGGTAGTACCGCACTGCCTGCGGTAGTACGGCCGAAGGGTCACAAGCGGCAGTACCGCTCCACCGCGGTAGTACCGCCTGCGACCCCACTGCCGTAGTACCGCTGGGCAGTCTGGCTCCTACCGCCTCGATTCGAGAGGTCTTTTTCTCATGTCGGATTTTGAGGCACTAGTTACGGTTGTAGAGGTAGTAGTACCGTTCCAGGAGCGGTAGTACCGCCCCTACCACTGCGGCAGTACCGCATTTGGGTCCTTCCCCTACTAGTCTCCTCAGCGCGGCAGTACCGCTGGCTGGCGCGGCAGTACCGCTATCCTGGCGGTAGTACCGCCCCCTCTCAACGGTAGTACCGCCCTGTGCGGGGCTGGTTGGTGGGGGGCAACGGGATTGTTGCCCCCACTATAAAAGGGAGTCCCCTTCTTCTCTCTCACTCACCTCTTCCTCCCCCAAGCTCCATTTATTTCTCAAGCTCCATTAAATGCCCCAAGCTCCATTTTCGCCCGATCTATCTCTCTAGCCAATCAAACTTGTTGATTTGCTCGGGAGTGGTTGAGAAGGCCCCGATCTACACTTCCACCAAGAAATTTTCGATTCCCCCACTCATCCCTAGCGGATCTTGTTACTCTTGGGTGTTTGAGCACCCTAGACGGTTGTGGTCACCATGGAGCCATAGTCCATTGTGGTGAAGCTTCGTGGTCTTGTTGGGAGCCTCCGATTAAGTTGTGGAGATTGCCCCAACCTTGTTTGTAAAGGTTCGGTCGCCGCCTTCAAGGGCACCAATAGTGGAATCACGGCATCTCGCATTGTGTGAAGGCGTGAGGAGAATACGGTGGCCCTAGTGGCTTCTTGGGGAGCATTGTGCCTCCACACCGCTCCAACGGAGACGTACTTCCCCTCAAAAGGAAGGAACTTCGGTAACACATCCTCGTCTTCACTGGATCCACTCTTGGTTATCTCTTACCTTTACTTGTGCAAGCTCTTTAGTGTTTCTTCCCTTGCTTGCTTGTATGCTTGTTGTTATTGCATCATATAGGTTGCTCACCTAGTTGCGCATCTAGACAACCTACTTTGATGCAAAGTTTAATGTGGTAAAGAAAAGTAAAAATTGGTAGTTGCCTATTCACCCCCTCTAGTCAACCATATCGATCCTTTCACCGGGGTACCCGTGTGATCTTCCTATGGACCGCCACCCAGGCTCAAAGGGAACTGAGATGATTCATGCTAGAAACTTCCGTGTGCAGCCACAAGCTATTATGGGCTCTAGCATAGTTGAGTAAGTTACGTGAAGCTCTTGAAGAGGTAGATCAGCAGGTAGTGGGTTTTGTAGGTTTGGTATGGTCTACCCGGAGTAGAGAGTTAACGTTTCTGAAAGACTGTGTCTCGGTCATTCATTTCTCAAACACCATGTTGTGCGAGAAATCCAACGGAGGCGATCGAGTCTTGTGGGGAAAAGTGCGCAAACCTCTGTAGAGTGTACAATCTAATCATGGTTAGCCGTGTCCCCGGTTATGGACAATTCTTGAGTATCTAGTACTTGGGTTATCACATGTATCTCACCATGCTTAATTAATACTGTTGGGTTGTTAATCACTTTAATTGGGATTGAGTTGGGGGTACTTTCTCAATGATGTTTCAACCACCATGGTAGTTAAATAAAAATCTATTCCTTTATGGTAGGGAAAAATTGGCTTTTCGCAAAAACTATAGCCATACAGCTTTCCACCAGCCATATATGCATGTAGTGATAGCATTATTCTGTTTCTGCTCTACTGTGTTATATTGCCAGCATATTCCATGTGCTGACCTGTTTTCGGGCTGCAACGTATTATGTTGCAGACTTTTCATACGAGGAGTAAGGTTCGTTAGGTCGTTGCCCTGCAGCTCAGCTATGTCGTTGGAGTTGATGGACTCACTTTATCTTCCAAGCCTTCCACTGTTATCGCATTATATGGCCTTAAGCCATATTATTGTAATAAGTTCTCTTTTAGACTTTTTCGATGTAATAAGTGTGTGATTGCTACTCTGCTATAAATCCTCGAGTACTATGTGTGTCAGCATTACCGATCCAGGGATGACACTGAAGCACAGAGACTTGACCATCTGAGGTCGGGTCGCTACAGGCATCCCCAAGCTTAGGCTCTTGGTTGTCCTTGAATATTACCTTGGTGTTCCTTTGGCATCCCCAAGCTTAGGCTCTTGCCACTCCTTATTCCATAGTCCATCGAATCCTTACCCAAAACTTGAAAACTTCACAACACAAAACTTAACAGAAAACTCGTAAGCTCTGTTAGCGAAAGAAAACAAAACACCACTTCAAGGTACTGTAATGAACTCATTTTTTATTTATATTGGTGTTAAACCTACTGTATTCCAACTTCTCTATGGTTTATAAACTATTTTACTAGCCATAGATTCATCAAAATAAGCAAACAACACAATGAAAATAGAATCTGTCAAAAACAGAACAGTCTGTAGTAATCTGAATCAAACGTATACTTCTGGAACTCATAAAATTATCAAATAAATTTCTGGACCTGAGGAATTTATCTATTAATCATCTTCAAAAATAATTAACTAAATATCACTCTCCAAATAAAAATGGCAGCAGTTCTCGTGAGCGCTAAAGTTTCTGTTTTTTACAGCATGATCACAAAGACTTCCCCCAAGTCTTCCCAAAGGTTCTACTTGGCACAAACACTAATTAAAAGCATAAAACCAAATATAAACAGAGGCTAGATGAATTATTTATTACTAAACAGGAACAAAAGTCAAGTAACAAGAATAAAATTGAGTTGCCTCCCAATAAGCGCTATCGTTTAATGCCCCTAGCTAGGCACGATGATTTCAATGATGTTCACATAAAGGATAAGAATTGAAACATAAAGAGAGCATCATGAAGAATATGACTAGCACATTTAAGTCTAACATACTTCCTATGCATAGGGATTTTGTGAGCAAACAACTTGTGGGAACAATAATCAACTAGCATAGGAGGGTAAAACAAGCATAACTTCAAAACTTTAAGCACATAGAGAGGAAACTTGATATTATTGCAATTCCTACAAGAATATGTTCCTCCCTCATAATAATTTTCAGTAGCATCATGGATGAATTCAACAATATAACCAGCACCTAAAGCATTCTTTTCATGATCTATAAGCATAGAAATTTTATTATTCTCCACATAAGCAAAATTCTTCTCATGAATAATAGTGGGAGGAAACTCAACAAAGTAACTATCATGGGATTGAAAATTGAAATCAAGATGACAAGTTTCATTGTTATTATTATTCTTTAAGGCATACATGTCATCACAATAATCATCATAGATAGGAGGCATGATGTCATCATAATAAATTTGCTCATCAAAACTTGGGGGACAAAAAATATCATCTTCATCAAACATAGCTTCCCCAAGCTTGTGGCTTTGCATATCATTAGCATCATGGATATTCAAGGAATTCATACTAACAACATTGCAATCATGCTCATCATTCAAATATTTAGTGCCAAACATTTTATAGATTTCTTCTTCTAGCACTTGAGCACAATTATCCTTTCCATCATACTCACGAAAGATATTAAAAAGGTGAAGCGTATGAGACAAACTCAATTCCATTTTTTTATAGTTTTCTTTTATAAACTAAACTAGTGATAAAACAAGAAACTAAAAGACTCGATTGCAAGATCTAAAGATATACCTTCAAGCACTCACCTCCCCGGCAACGGCGCCAGAAAAGAGCTTGATGTCTACTACACAACCTTCTTCTTGTAGACGTTGTTGGGCCTCCAAGTGCAGAGGTTTGTAGGACAGTAGCATATTTCCCTCAAGTGGATGACCTAAGGTTTATCAATCCATAGGAGGCATAGGATGAAGATGGTCTCTCTCAAGCAACCCTGCAACCAAATAACAAAAAATCTCTTGTGTCCCCAACACACCCAATACAATGGTAAATTGTATAGGTGCACTAGTTCGGCGTAGAGATCGTGAAACAAGTGGCATATGGATAGTAGATAAAGGTATTTGTAATCCAAAATAATAAAAACAGCAAGGTAGCAAGTGATAAAAGTGAGCGTAAACAATATTGCAATGATAGGAAATAAGGCCTAGGGTTCATACTTTCGCTAGTGTAAGTTCCCTCAACAATAATATCATAATTGGATCACATAACTATCCCTCAACATGCAACAAAGAGTCACTAATAGTGGAGAACGAATGAAGAGATTATGGTAGGGTACGAAACCACCTCAAAGTTATTCTTTCCAATCAATCCGTTGGGCTATTCCTATAGGTGTCACAAACAGCCCTAGAGTTCGTACTAGAATAACACCTTAAGACACACATCAACCAAAACCCTCATGTCACCTAGATACTCCAATGTCACCTCAAGTATCCGTGGGTATGATTAGACGATATGCATCACACAATCTCAGATTCATCTATTCAACCAACACATAGAACCTCAAAGAGTGCCCAAAGTTTCTACCGGAGAATCACGACGAAAACGTGTGCCAACCCTATGCATAGGTTCCCAATGTCACGAAACCCGCAAGTTCATCACCAAAACATACATCAAGTGGATCAATAGAATAACCCATTGTCACCACGGTTATCCCACGCAAGACATACATCAAGTGTTCTCAAATCTTTAAAGACTCAATCCGATAAGATTACTTCAAAGGGGAAACTCAATTCATTACAAGAGAGAAGAGGGGAAGGAGAAACATAGGATCCAAATATAATAGCAAAGCTCGCGATACATCAAGATCGTGCCAAATCAAGAACACGAGAGAGAGAGAGATCAAACACATAGCTACTGGTACATACCCTCATCCCCGATGGAGAACTACTCCCTCCTTGTCATGGAGAGCACCGGGATGATGAAGATGGCCACCGGGGAAGGATTGCCCCCTCCGGCAGGGTGCCGGAACGGGTCTAGATTGGTTTTTGGTGGCTACGGAGGCTTCTGGTGGCGGAATTCCCGATCTAATCTCCGTTTTTGAAGTTTTACGATATGTAGGTATATATGGGTGCAAGGGGTACGTCGGTGGAGCTTCGGGGGCCCCACGAGGCAGGGGGCGCGCCCTAGGGGGGTGGGCGCGCCCCCACCCTCGTGGCTAACTCCCATATCTTCTGACGTAGAGTCCAAGTCTATCTGGTGGCTTTCCTTCCAAAAATAACTTCTCTAGTTGATTTTGTTCCGTTTCGACTCCGTTTGATATTCCTTTTCTTTGAAACACTGAAATAGGCATAAAACAACAAATCTGGGCTGGGCCTCCGGTTAATAGGTTAGTCCCAAAAATAATATAAAAGTGGATAATAAATCCCAATATTGCCCAAAACAGTAGATAATATAGCATGGAGCAATCAAAAATTATAGATACGTTGGAGACGTATCAAGCCCCTGGGCCTGCCCTGAATGTGCTGCCGAGCATCGTCAGGGTAGGTCCTAATAGGTGCACAGGCAGGGGCACGGAAGAGACTGGTCTTCTTGAGGTCTTCTTTGCTTCTTCATTAATCTTTAGTCTTGGCCAGTTTCCGGTTTCTCCGTGCGCCGTGTGCGACGTTACGAAAAAAACTCAGATCGTGGCCCGTCGGATGCCCATGCCCCACAATCACAGGGTAGAAACTGCCATCCCACTTGCTGCTTGCTTTGTGCGCACCCGCCATGTGTACTCCATGCATTAGGAGCAGTAGGTGGTGGATGTGGGGATCGCAGGGATGAGTGCCATGGCAGGAAATAAGCACAGAGGGCCGGTCCTGGCTCCCTGAGCCACTGGGGGGGAGCAGGGAGGCCACATTGGAGGAGCGGGGCGGCCGCCCTTAGCACGAGAGGCTAGCCCCCGCCTCATTCTTTCCATAAGAGGGGGTAGGGGTAGTGCATCTTCATACACCCGCATCCCTCCTCCCACCTCCGCAATCTTTCCTCACTCGCCATGGTGAGAGGACGAGGGCGTGGTGGTGTTCTAGCGGCGGCGACGAGGGCTTCTTCTCGGCAGCGTGTTCCCCCTCTTCCGGATCCCGTGGCAGTGGAGCCCATCATGAGAGGAGGAGGGAGGGGCCGAGGCTGAGGTTGCCGCGGTACCCGAGGAGGAGGAGGACGCGGTGGCGCCTTGGACGCGCCTCCACCGGCGGCTCCTCCTCCAATGGAAGGCCATGTTGGGGATCAGCCTTGAGAGTTCATCATCAGACTATACAAACCTCTGTGCGGTCATCTTCGTCTTCCTACCCCGTTCGCACGGGAAATGGAGCTTGAACGGCCACACGCTCTCAGGTTGCATATGAGGGGTTGTGGGAATGGTGGCATGCAGGTGGACGTCGACTTCCCAGCCCCTCATGTTATGTACCTCCGCCGTGGTTGGAAGACCTTCGCTCATGCCCATGGCTTCTCGGAGGGGCACATTCTCTAGTTCAAATTAATGGAGAGCGGCCTGCTCTCCATCAAAATCTTCAGGCGCTCAGGATCTCGCTTAGGGGGCTGCGTGGAGAGCTCAACCGATGATGAAAGCTCCTCCTCGAGCGAAAGCGATGAGGAGGACAGTGAAGGCCATGATGACGGCAACGGCCGGGAGGGCAACGACTCTAACTCTGGCTGAGCGTCGCCCGCACCATCTTCATCCGGTGGCAGCACCATCATCTGCACCTGCTTCTCCTTCCCGGCAATGCATTTGTCGGGGAGTTGGATGCAGAGGTGGGGATGGTGCTTCCAGGCTTCCTCCAGCAGCCTTCCAGCTGGACCCCAACAGGCTTCCTCTCGGGCTGTAGCTCTGTTAGCCCTGCCGTGTCATGCTGGCCCTGGTGGCGATGGTCGACGGGTCGCCTCCGCCATGCTCTCCATCGACGCGTTCCCCGGTGTCCACCTGTCCCTCCCAGGCTACCTCTCCTGGAGCCCGATGGGGCCAGGATGGGCCCCTGCCCAGGCACTCCTTTTGCCTTCTTCGCCTTCTACTGCCATGCCTAAGAGGAGAGGGACAAGAAAGGGCATCACGAGGCACTTATCTTTTTTTTCAAAAGTTGTCAGTACTTGCTAAATTTTAATTCAAATAATGTAATCCCATGAGTCCATGTTTGTGTTCTTTAAGATATGTACTTGTAATATCAGCATATTAATGAAAAAGATGAACCTTGTCGAGAACTCGTGCATGTATATGTCCATGCAGAGGTGGGGTGCCTCTTTAGTTAAATAAACGAGTCTTCCCCTGCAGGCTATCTTGTTGGTACCCTTTTGATTCTGTTTGCCGGAGAACTGAGCCTACTGGGCAAAAAATAAAGGGAGCAGCCCGCCGCCAACCTCTTTTCACCAAAGGCCACTGCGACCATCCTGACCGAAACAACGTTCGAGTCAAGGATAGGAGCACCTAAGTTTCAAAGAGCGGCGAGGTTTTCTCATGCACAAGTTTCAGTTTATAGAACACTTTATGGACAGGAGGTAGAACTTATCTATTTGGCTTGTCGGGGATCATAGTGCTGGTCCATCTTCCCAACTCCTTGTAGAGGCCAAGTTCATGGTAGGAACCTGCAGCTTCATGCAGATGGGAGTGATGCAAGATGCGATCCTATCTATATGCATATGCAAATGCTTATGCAATGGTCTTGGAATGCTTATGCATGCATGCAACTTGGTTGGGGGCCCCCAGCGCTTCGTTTATTTCTCTAGTGCTCAGGGTCATCGCCTGGCTTTGTACATGGGGTTACAAGCAACTGTGGCAAGGCCTGTACAAAAGGGTGGCTATCGGGCAGGGCCCGACAGTCGCACCTTATGGGTAGAACTTGCGGATATGCTCAATATTCCATGAGTTTTGTAGTCTAATGCCATGTCCGGTCTCTAGATGGACTGCGCCAGGTCTGTTGACTCATACTACCCAGTAAGGGCCTTCCCACTTCGGCGTTAACGTGTTTGTACCCTTGGCGGAGTGAACGCGCCTAAGGATAAGATCGCCTTCCTCAAAACACCGGGCATGGACCCTGCGGCTATGGTAGTGACGCAAGACCTGCTGATAGCGTGCAGCACACGTAGCAGCCCATAGATGGTCCTCCTTGAGTAGCACAACATCATCACGCCGGTGCTGATCTTGCGCTACTTCATTGTAGGAAAGCACTCGAGGCGACCCGTAAATGGGTTCCGTGGGGATAACTGCTTCCGCCCCATAGACTAGGGAGAAGGGAGTCTGCCCGGTAGCTCGATTTGGTGTCGTTCTAAGGGGCCACAGAACTACCGACAACTCATCGATCCACCGCCTGTCGTGCTTCTGCAGCGTATCAAAGGTTCTTGTTTTGAGTCCCCGCAACACGTCAGCGTTCGCCCTCTTAGCTTGTCCATTGCTTGTGGGATGTGCGACAAAGGCAAATGAGATCTTGCTTCCGAGGGTATGAACATATTGCATGAATGCGTGGCTCGTGAACTGGGTGCCATTGCCGGTAATGATCATTGCCGAGACTCCAAAACGACACACCAATTCTTTCAAGAACTAGATAGCTGACTGAGCAGTCACCTTTCTCACGGCAGTCACTTTCGGCCACTTTGTAAACTTGTCGATAGCAATGAACAAGAATTCAAAGCACCCGATTGATCGGGGGAAAGGGCCGAGGATATCGAGCCCCCAGACCGAAAATGGCCATGATAAAGTGATTGTCTGAAGAGCTTGGGCAGGCTGGTGGATATTCTAGGAACGGAATTGGCAGGCTTCACATCTGGTGACTAGCTCAACCGCATCTTGGAGGGCTGTGGGCCAATAGAATCCTTGCTGGTATGCTTTCCCAACCAATGCCCTTGATCCAATGTGGGAGCTGCACATGCCTTTGTGTATCTCAGCCAGCAGTTCCTTTCCTTCTTCCCGGCAGATGCATGATACGTCTCCAACGTATCTATAATTTTTTATTGTTCCATGCTATTATATTATCTGTTTTGGATGTTTATGGGCTTTATTATACACTTTTATATATTTTTGGGACTAACCTATTAACCGAAGCCAAGTGCAAATTGCTGTTTTTTGCCTATTTCAGTGTTTCGCAGAAAAGGAATATCAAACGGAATCCAAACGGAATGAAACCTTCACAAGGATCTTTTTTTGGAACAAATGCAATCCAGGAGACTTGGAGTGGACGTCAAGGAAGCAGCGAGGTGGCCACGAGGTAGGGCGGCGTGCCCCCCACCCTCGTGGGGCCTCGCAGCTCCACCGACCTACTTCTTTCGCCTATGTATACTCTTATACCTGAAAACATCAGGGGAAGCCACAAAACCACTTTTCCACCACTGCAACCTTCTGTACCCATGAGATCCCATCTGGGGACCTTTTCCAGTGATCTGCCGGAGGGGGATTCGATCACGGAGGGCTTCTACATCAACACCATAGCCTCTCCGATGATGTGTGAGTAGTTTAGCACAGACCTTCGGGTCCATAGTCATTAGCTAGATGGCTTCTTCTCTCTCTTTGGATCTCAATACGAAGTTCTCCTCGATGTTCTTGGAGATCTATTCGATGGAATTCTTTTTGCGGTGTGTTTGCCGAGATCCGATGAATTGTGGGTTTCTGATTAAGATTATCTATGAACAATATTTGATTCTTCTCTGAGATTGCTATTGTTTCTTTCCGCTTCCTTGCATATGCTAGTTTTTGCTTGCCTTGATAATTTGTTTGCCTTTAAGATGCCTATGCATAGGAAGTATGTTATACTTAGATGTGTTTTTCACATGTTTTTTGATGCTCTCTTTGTGCTTCAATTCTTGTCTTTAATGTGAGCATCATTGAAATCTCTTCGCCTAGCTACAGGCTTTAAAGAATAGCGCTTGATCGGAGGAAACCCAATTTTATTTTTGTTCTTTACTTTGTGTTCCTGTTTAGTAATAAATAATTCATCTATCCTCTATTATGATTGTGTTTTTTATGTTTTAATTAGTGTTTGTGCCAAGTAAAGCCTTTAGGATCTTCTTGGATGATTGTTATTTGATCTTGCTGAAAAAAACAGAAAGTATGCACTCATGAGAATAATTTACATTTTTAACTAGAGAGAGATAAAATACTGAATCCAACTGCAGTAGAACAATATACAAATTATTTAGGATGTCCTAATTTCTCAGGAGTTTTGGAGTTACAGAAGTATTCGAAACTTACAGATTACTACAGACTGTTATGTTTTTGACAGATTCTGTTTTTCGTGTGCTGTTTGCTTATTTTGATGAAACTGTGGCTACTATCGGGGGGGGGGGGGTATGAACCATAGAGAAGTTGGAATAAAGTAGGTTTAACACTAATATAAATAAAGAATGAATTTATTACAGTACCTTAAAGTGGTGGTTTGTTTTCTTATACTAACAGAGCTCATGAGATTTTCTGTTGAGTTTTGTGTTGTGAAGTTTTCAAGTTTTTGGGTAAAGATTTGATGGATTTCGGAACAAGGAGTGGCATGAGCCTAAGCTTGGGGACGCCCAAGGCACCCCAAGGTAAAATTCAAGGACAACCAAAAGCCTAAGCTTGGGGATGCCCTGGAAGGCATCCCCTCTTTCGTCTTCATCTATCAGTAACTTTACTTGAGGCTATATTTTTATTCACCACATGATATGTGTTTTGCTTGGAGCGTCTTGTATGATTTGAGTCTTTTCTTTTTATTTTACCACAATCATCCTTTCTGTACACACCTTTTGGGAGAGACACACATGAATCAGAATTTATTAGAATAATCTATGTGCTTCACTTATATCTTTTGGGCTAGATAATTTTGCTCTAGTGCTTCACTTATATCTTTTTAGAGCACGGTGGTGGTTTTATTTTATAGAAATTGTTGATCTCTCATGCTTCACTTATATTATTTGGAGAGTCTTTTAGAACAGCATGGCAATTTGCTTTGGTTATGAAATTAGTCCTAATATGATAGGCATCCAAGATGGGTATAATAAAAACTTGCATATAGAGTGCATTAAATGTTATGAGAAGTTTGATTCTTGATAGTTGTTTTGAGATATAAAGGTGGTAATATTAGAGTTGTGCTAGCTGAGTAATTATGGAATTAAGAAATACTTGTCTCGAAGTTGGCATGTCCTGTAGCATGCACGCATGGTAAAAGCTGTGTGACGAATTTGAAGCATGAGGTGCTCTTTGATTGCTTTCCTTATGAGTGGCGGTCGGGGACGAGCGATGGTCTTTTCCTACCAATCTATCCCCCTAGGAGCATGCGTGTAGTGCTTGGTTTTGATGACTTGTAGTTTTTTGCAATAAGTATATGAATTCTTTATGAGTAATGTTGAGTCCATGGATTATACACACTCTCACCCTTCCATCATTGCCAGCCTCTTCGGTACCGTGCATTGCCCTTTCTCACCTCGAGAGTTGGTGCAAACTTCGCCGGTGCATCCAAACCCCTTGATATGATACGCTCTATCACACATAAGCCTCCTTATATCTTCCTCAAAACAACCACCATATCTACCTATTATGGCGTTTCCATAGCCATTCGGAGACATAGTGCCATGCATCTTTCCACCGTTCTGTTTATGATGACACGCTCCATCATTGTCATATTTCCTTGCATGATCATGTAGTTGACATCGTATTTTTGGCAAAGCCACCTTCATAATTATTTCATACATGTCACTCTTAATTCATTGAATATCTCGGTACACCACCGGAGGCATTCACATACAGTCATATTTTGTTCTAAGTATCGAGTTGTAATCTTGAGTTGTAAAGTAAATAAAAGTGTGATGATTTTCATTATTAGAGCATTCTCCCATGTGAGGAAAGTTCTCCGGAAAAAATAAAAAGGCCATAAAAAACGATAGGCCCAAAAAAATGAGAGAAAAAGAGAGAAGGGGCAATGTTACTATCCCTTTTCCACACATGTGCTTCAAAGTAGCACCATGATCTTCATGATAGAGAGTCTATGTTGTCACTTTCATATACTAGTGGGAATTTTTCAAAATAGAACTTGTCTTGGATATTCCAACAATGGGCTTCCTCAAAATGACCTAGGTCTTCGTGAGCAAGCAAGTTGGATGCACACCCACTTAGTTTCTTTTGTTGAGCTTTCATATATTTATAGCTCTAGTGCATCCGTTGCATGGGCATCTCCATAGCCCGTTGATTAGCCGCGTCAATGTGAGACTTTCTCCCTTTTTGTCTTCTCACACAACCTCCATCATCATATTCTATTCCACCCATAGTGCTATATCCATGGCTCGCGCTCATATATTGCGCGAAAGTTGAAAAAGTTTGAAAAGGCTGAAGTATGAAACAATTGCTTGGCTTGTCATCGGGGTTGTGCATGATGGGAGCATTTTGTGTGAAAAAAATCAAGCATGACCAAACTATATGATTTTGTAGGGATAAGCTTTCTTTGGCTATGTTATTTTGATAAGACATGATTGCTTGGTTAGCATTGCTTGAAGTCTTATTGTTTTTATGTCAATATAAAACTTCTGTCTAGAATCTTTCGGATCTAAACATTTATGCCACAACAAAGAGAAATACATTGAAAATTATGTTAGGTAGCATTCCACATCAAAAATTCTGTTTTTATCATTTACCTACTCTAGGACGAGCTGGAATTAAGCTTGGGGATGCTTGATACATCTCCAACATATCTATAATTTTTGATTGTTCCATGCTATTATATTATCTGTTTTGGATGTTTATGGGCTTTATTGTACACTTTTATATCATTTTTGGGACTAACCTATTAACCGAAGGACTAGTGCAAATTGCTATTTTTTGCCTATTTCAGTGTTTCACAGAAAAGGAATATCAAACGGAATCCAAACGGAATGAAACCTTCGCGAGGATCTTTTTTGGAACAAACACAATCCAGGAGACTTGGAGTTGACGTCAAGGACGCAGCGAGGCGGCCACAAGGTAGGGCGGCGCGCCCCCCACCCTCGTGGGCCCCTCACAGCTCCACCGACCTACTTCTTTCGCCTATATATACTCTTATACCCTGAAAACAACAGGGGGGCCACGAAACCACTTTTCCACCGCCACAACCTTCGGTACCCGTGACATCCCATCTGGGGACCGTTTTCGGCGATCTGCCGAAGGGGATTCGGTCACGGAGGGCTTCTACATCAACACCATAGCCTCTCCAATGATGTGTGAGTAGTTTACCACAGACCTTTGGGTCCATAGTTATTAGCTAGATGGCTTCTTCCCTCTCTTTGGATCTCAATACAAAGTTCTCCTCGATGTTCTTAGAGATCTATTCGATGTATTTCTCTTTGCGGTGTGTTTGCGGAGATCCGATGAATTGTGGGTTTATGATTAAGATTATCTATGAACAATATTTGATTCTTCTCTGAATTCTCGTATGCATGATTTGATATCTTTGCAAGTCTCTTTGAATTATCAGTCTGGTTTGGCCTACTAGGTTGATCTTTCTTGCAATGGGAGAAGTTCTTAGCTTTGGTTTCAATCTTGCGGTGTCCTTTCCCAGTGACAGTAGGGGCAGCAAGGAACGTATTATATTGTTGCCATCGAGGATAAAAAGATGGGGTTTATATCATATTGCTTGATTTTATCCCTCTACATCATGTCATCTTGCCTAATGCGTTACTCTGTTCTTTTGAACTTAATACTCTAGATGCATGCTGGATAGCGGTCGATCTGTGGAGTAATAGTAGTAGATGCAGAATCGTTTCGGTCTACTTGACACGGACGTGATGCCTATGTTCATGTCATGCCTAGATATCATCATAACTATGCGCTTTTCTATCAATTGCTCGGTAGTAATTTGTTTACCCACCGTAATATATGCTATCTTGAGAGAATCCACTAGTGAAACCTATGCCCCCCTGGTCTACTTTACATCATATAAGTTTCCGATCTACAATTCTAGTTTACTATTTATTTTGCAATCTTTACTTTTCAATCTATACAACAAAAACACCAAAAATATTTATCTTATTATCTCTATCAGATCTCACTTTCGTAAGTGACTGTGAAGGGATTGACAACCCCTTTATCGCGTTGGTTGCGAGGTTCTTGTTTGTTTGTGCAGGTGCTAGGTGACTTGCGTGTAGTCTCCTACTGGATTGATACCTTGGTTCTAAAAGACTGAGGGATATACTTACGCTACTTTGCTGCATCACCCTTTCCTCTTCAAGGGAAAACCAATGCATGCTCAAGAGGTAGCAATGCACTTCAATTTCAGACCGTTGGGCCTCCTTCTGTATAGAGTGTCATTGACAAACTGATACATACTAGCCCTCTGGGCTACTCTTTCAGCTTCATCTTGGTCACCGGGAAGTTCTCCAGTTTGGAGGAAGTGGACTATGTGCCTTGGCCAAGTTGGAGCCTGGGGCTCGGCAACGAGGACTAGCGACAAATCTTCAACTGTGGGGGCACATTCCTCGTCAGTAGGGGCCATGGGCCCTGCTGGAGGGTGCGGTCTGGTAGGTGGTGAGGAGTTGTTTCTGGCAGGGTCCCTGCCAGGAGTGGAAGGCTCTACCGGGAGAGGATTACCAGAGTCCATCTTTCTCCGTTTCTGGGCCATTGTTGTTGGGGATACGGAGGGCTGAGTAATATGGAGAACAAAAGTCCCTGGTTCCACAGGAAGCTTCTACGCAACACACTTTGATAGATGATCAGCTATGCTATTTTCCGCACTGGGTACATGCTCTATTTGCAATCCGTCAAAGCGCTCCTCCAATCTCCTCACTTCCTTAACATATGCCTCCATCAATGGGCTTTTGATAATCCTTGTTGACTTGTCTCACCACAAGTTGTGAGTCTCCTCGAATAATCAGCTTCTTAAATCCCAATTTTGTGGTAATCCGGAGCCCGGCAAGGAGCCCTTCATACTCTGCTATATTGTTGGTCACCACATCCCAGGAAAAATGCATCTGGACGACGTATTTCAAGTGCTCCCCGGAGGGGGCAACGAGAAGCACGCCAGCCCCTGCACCTTTTAGGGAAAAGGCACCATCGAAATACATAATCCATTCTTGGGGCGCCTCCTTGCCAAGGATGACTATTTCTGGCACTTCCTCATCAGGGGTTGGCGTCCATTCTGCAATAAACACTACCAATGCCCTACTCTGGATCGTTGATGTGCTCTCAAACTTCAGACCAAAACTAGATAACTCTAATGCCCACTCCACTATTCTGCCAATAGCCTCAGGGTTTCGGAGTATCCATTGCAACGGGAAGCGTGTGACAACCGTGATCTCATGGGCTTGGAAGTAGTGGCACAGTTTCCTTGAGGCCATGATGAGACCAAAGATCAAATTTTGCAAGCCAGAGTACCTCGACCTAGCCCCTTGTAGTAAGGAACTGACAAAGTACACTGGGCAATGCACCACTTTCTTCCTTGCCATGTCCTTGGGGTCGCTCTCGCTGCTGTGCTCATTTCTTTCCTGATCCTTATCTGGCTCTCCCGGTCCTTGCTCACTCTCTGCTTCGTCCACTTCCCTCTATGCCACCAAGGCTTCACTAACCACTTGGTTGGTTGCCGCCAGGTATAGCAGCAACAGTTATTGTGGTTTGGGAGCAACCTAGGTGGGAACAAAGGACAAGTAGGTCTTCAACTCTTGTAAAGCTGCGTCTCCTTCTGGGGTCCACTTCAAGGGTCCTGCCTTCTTCAGGATTTTGAAGAACGGCAGGGTGCGCTCGACAGACATGGAAATGAATCTGCTTAGCGCGGCAACGCACCCTGTCACACGCCTTACATCCTTGACTGTCCTTGGTGCCTGGATCTGCTAGACAGCCTTAATCTTGTTAGGGTTGGCTTAGATTCCTCGACGGGACACAAAGAACCCAAGTAGCTTGCTAGAGGGAATGACAAACACACACCTCTCCGGGTTGAGCTTCAAGTTGATCTTGCGCAGGTTGGCAAATGTTGCCTCTAAATCCTGGATAACGGTTTCTCTGTCCTTGGTCTTGACCACAGTATCATCCGTATAAGCTTCAATGTTTCTGTGCAGTTGTGGCTCGAAACCAATCTTGAATACCCTTGCAAAAGTAGACCCGACACTCTTTAATCCGAATGGCATGCGTACGAAACAGTACGTGCCACATGGGGTGATGAACAATGTCTTCTCTTCATCTTCTTTGGACATGAAGATTTGATGATATCCAGAATATGCATCCAGAGAGGAAAGCAAATCGCAGCCTGAAGTGGAATCCACAATCTGATCGATGCGCGGCAAGGGAAATGGGTCCTTTGGGCAAGCCTTGTTGAGATCTGTGAAATCTATGCAAAGCCTCCACTTCCCGTTAGCCTTCCGAACAACCACTGAATTTGCTAACCATGTTGGATGTAGCACTCCCCTGACCAAACCAGCTGCTTCAAGCTTCTTGATCGCCTCTGTAATAAAATGTTGTCTCTCCAAGGCCTGCTTCTGGACTTTTTGCTTGACAGGTCGGGCATGTGGGTAGACAGCAAGGCGGTGCTCGATTACCTCCCTAGGAACACCGGGGATATCAGATGGTTCCCAGGAAAACACATCGACATTCGCCCGCAGGAAGGCAATGAGCATGCTTTCCTATTTGTCATCGAGGGTGGCGCTGATAGTGAAAGTACCATCAATGCCAGCCAGCCCTACTGAGACCTTGTTCACTTAGGGTGCAGTGACCTTGGATCTTTTGCTGTTGGAACTCTCCGGCAAGTCGTCAACGGGCGCAACGTAGTCTGAAGAGGTACGCTCCCCATATTCCTTGCCAGCGTCCTTGCTATCTTTCTTCTTTCCTCGGTCCTCCTTGGCGGGAACTGCTGCTGCTTCCGCCACTGCCTCTGCCGTGACTGCGTCCTGGTACATCTTGTCCACACAAATGATTTCGTCTCTTCTCATCTGATGGGATGGAAATGACTCCTATCGGCCCAGGCATCTTCAAGATGTTGTAGGCAAAGTGGGATGCCGCCATGAATTTAGCCAGGGCTGGGCATCCAAGGATCCCATTATACGACAAAGGGAGGTCAACCACATCAAACACAATCTTCTCAGCCCGATAGTTTAGCTCTCCCCCAAATGTCACCGACAACGTGATCTTTCCCTTAGGATGACTCTTGTCAGGATTAACTCCTTGAAACGTGTTGGTTGCCTTCAATTATCTGAAGTTTGCTGATGACTGCTGGAGAAATCAGATTCAACCCGGCCCTGCCGTCCACCAACATTTTCGTGACCTTCAGGTTGCGAATTGTTTGAGAGACCAACAATGGCAAACATCCTACCGTAGTGGTACGGCCAGGATGATCCTCTTCGTCAAAGATGATGGCGTGCATGACCATTTGAGTGGTTTCCGAGCTCCAGGTGCTGGTTCCACGGCACCCCCGTCAATGTACAGGGCGTTAGTAGCCTTCTGAAACTCCTGCTCACTTGTTTCCTCTTCATCCCCTCCATCACTCTCATCACCACAGGCTTCCTTATCTCGACCTCTCAAGGGTTTTCCTTGGTTCTGAAAGGGTTTGCTAGGGCGATTTGCTTCACCGCCTCAGCCCTTACCGCCAGCGACATTCTGACCCTTTTCCTTGAAACGCTTCTCATATTCTGCCCTCTACCTCTTAACGAGCTGCTCAACCAGATAACACTCTTGAAGGTTGTGGCTCTTGGTTCGATGAATCTTGCAGTACGGCCCATCGCCCTTCCCGGCCTTCAAGGCTGCCGTAGCCTCCAGGCAGTCAGCGCACACAGCAGCTTCCTTGCTGGGGACTTCGGCTTTAGCCTTCTTGCCGGTACTAGGCATACCCAATCCTTCAACACACATCACTGCCTTATCCTTGCGTTTCTTAGTACGCTTCTTGCTCATCTTCTGACTGGTGGATTCGTCATCATCCTTCGAATCGATGTTGATGCAATCCTCCTCTCCGGGCAGCTTCCTTCCCTCCTCCATCCGAGCACACTTATCCACAAAGATGTAAAGCTCCTTCACAGTCTTGGGCAACTGCACGTTCTCTTGGAACGGATCCTGCGGTTGCGCACATTGGATTGGAAGGCAGCTATCACTGCTGCCGGATGGATATTTGGGATGTTCCTATGGACCTTGCTGAATCTCTACAAATACTTCCGGAGGGTCTCTCCTTCTTTTTGTTGGAGAAGCTGCTAGTCGCTGGGCCTGCCTGGCTCTTGATGGCCGCCGGTGAAGGCACCAATGAACTCATGGCATAGGTCAACCCACGACAAATACAGTTCTCCGGTAGGTGCATTAGCCAAGACCTCACATTGGATTTGAGAGCCAAAGGGAAGTAGTTGGCAAACACCTTCTCATCTCTTCCCCTGGCAGCCTGAACAACGATGCTGTAGATGCTCAGAAACTCTGTCGGGTTCAGCCTCCCATCGTTCTTCTCGGGTATCTCTGGCTTGAACGTGCGAACGGACAACCAATGGACTTGCCGCAGCTCACGAGTAAAGGCAGGGCACCCAACCTCGATAGGTAGGCTCCCGCTAATACAGAGCACATGCTCGTCAACATCGGGGCCATCACACCCATCGGTCCGGCGGTGGTCGTCGCGACATCGTTTGACGACAACGCGCGTGTCTCCCTTTCACCTGTCCTCCGGGGTTCGCTGTCGGCCTGGATGCGCTTGAGGGTCGGAAGAGGCCATCGAGACATCATCAGGTTCTTGATTCTGATGCGCTTGCGCTGCCTGCCATGGCGGGGGCTGCACCATGGGGGTGGCCCCCTCCATACGGCCAGCAGCACGAGCCGTCGTCGTTGCGTGGGGGGGCCGTGGCAGGCCAGCTTGTTGCGAGCCCCCAGGCTTAGCGAAACCGAGCAGACTCTGGATGGTGGCACGCCATTCGTCCATCTGCTTGGGCGCTAGTGATTCGTCCATCTTCTTGGGCGCTAGTGGAAACCTTAGCAACAGCTGAGACCGCACAATGGCCTTCGTAGCAGTACTTGGCATGGGTGATGATGATGTAGATCGCACCGTCGCTCGGCTCCTGACGGTGCCAGCAGCGACCGTACCACGACCCCACTGTTGCAGGGCGGCCACCTGGATGGCATGATGGCGTGGCAAAGGCGCTTGAGGGCCAGTGGCTCCGCCGGGCATAGCGACTTGGTCGACCCGTCCCGAGGGAGGTGCACGCACTGTGGTTGCCCCCACGGCGGGGGCGGCCGGAGGGTGGCGATTCGCCCCGCACCGAGCGCCATTGCTGCAGCTGAGCCCGTCGGCGAGAGGAAAGGGTGTGGACGAAATAACCCCTTCACCCGTACCTCCTGGAGCATGGCCATCGGGGTGTTGCTGATGCTTCTCTCCTCCAGTGTCTCCTACTCCTGCTTCACCCGCGGGGGAAGCGGTGATGGTGCCACCTGCTCCGACCACGTCCCTAGTAGCGTCCACATCCTCGTGCACTTCCACATTGCTTGCGGCATTGTCAGCCGTGGGCGGCGGAGCCTTTGAGGTGGATGGATGAGCCAAAGCACTGGACTTCTTCTTGGGCGCCATGGTCGATGGTGTCGTCGAAGATGAAGATGGTGACGAAGATGATGCGCTGCACACGCTTTCAGGTGCATGCAATTGATCCCCCTACCTGGCGTGCCAAAGATGTCATGGGGAACCATGACCACCTATGGGACCAAGGGTCCCTTGCTGGTTTTGCAGGGGGGATGTCATGTTGCACAAAGAGAAGAAGAGCGTGGGGCAGCATGACAGAGATCACACGGGCGATTTTACCTAGGTTCGGGCCGCCGTGAGGCGTAAAACCCTACTCCTACTTTGGTGGATTGATGGTGGAAGAATGGTGGTTGAGCATAGTACACTTGCCCAGCAGGATTGCCTCGGGGCGGCAGTGGCTAAGTGCATATGAATTCATGGAGATTTAACCTTCTAACAAACCCCTATTATGGTTGCCATGGGCCTCCTTTTATAGGTTAAGGGATCACCATGAAGGCAAAGTAGTCATTATGCACTGATAAGATAGCAAACAGTTCTATCATTCCTAACCCTACAGGCTGGCAGAGCGCATTAAATGCGATGCTCGACGTCACATCGTCGCTTGCCCGGCAAGCCTTGCCGGGCTATCTTGCCAGCTTCACACCTACCTTCTTGACACGTCGTAGGACGGGTGTCACTTGTAGGTATCCCCTATAGAAAGTGGCCACCATGTGGCGAATGGCTGCCACTTAATCACCTTGCGGCTTGACACCGCATCGATTGACGATGTGGGTCATGGCGGAGTAGTTGGGTGAGGTGGTTTTGCCTTCGCGAGCCCCGGCAGGCCCTGCCGGGATGCCTTGGACGTTCTCTTCCGGGATCAACCCTGCCCTCGCCGAGCTTGGCTGCTCGGCAAGGGAGGCTTTTCTGCTGGTGACATCTTACTTCTCTGGCTTGATCTTGGTCCTCTTGATCTGCATGTCGGTCCTTCGAAAATCTTGGTCTCTGGTACTCTGGTATTTCCTGGTGCCGTAATCTTGTTCCCGTGCCCGTGCACAGTCCGGGAAACAGGCCCAGGGTTTGTTGCACCAACAACCTACTGCACCTACTGAAAATATTTATTATGCAATTCCTTCGGGTATGATAGAGAAACTTCTAGCTAATCATTATGCAGGAGATGGAACATTACATCCTGATATGCACCTAATCTATGTGGATGAAGTTTGTGGATTATTTAAGCTTGCAGGTATGCCCGAGGATGTTCTCAAGAACAAGGTCTTCCCTTTATCTTTGAAGGGAAAGGCATTGACATGGTATAGGCTGTGTGATGATATCGGATCATGGAACTACAACCGATTGAAATTGGAATTTCATCACAAGTTTTATCATATGCATCTGGTTCATCGTGATCAGAATTATATATATAATTTTTGGCCTCGTGAAGGAGAAAGTGTCGCTCAAGCTTGGGGGAGGCTTAAGTCAATGTTATATTCATTCCCCAATCATGAGCTCTCAAGAGAAATTATCATTCAAAACTTTTATGCTCGGCTTTCTCATAATGATCGATCCATGCTCGATACTTCTTGTACTGGTTCCTATAAGAAGAAAGATATTGAATTCAAATGGGATTTATTGGAAAGAAATAAGCGCAACTTTGAAGATTCGGAGCTCGACGAAGGTAAAGAGTCAGGTATAAACCTTAAGTTTGATTGTGTTAAATCTTTTATGGATACCGATGCTTTTCGTGATTTTAGCACTAAATATGGACTTGACTCTGAGATAGTTGCTTCTTTCTACGAATCTTTTGCTACTCATGTTGATCTCCCTAAGGATAAGTGGTTTAAATATCATCCTCCCATTGAAGTTAAGGTTGTAGAACCAATTAAAGTTGAAGAAAAAACTATCACTGATAATGTTGATTCTATTGTTCCTACTGCTTATATTGAGAAACCACCTTTTCCTATTAGAATAAAGGATCATGCTAAAGCTTTAACTGTGGTTTGTAGGAGTTATACTAGAACACCTACACCCCGTGAGCAAATTAAAGTTGAACCTAGTTAAAGATCTCTTGGTTGATAATATTGATGGGCATGTTATTTATTTCTGTGATGAAGCTGCTAGAATTGATAAACCCGATATGAAAGATAAACATAGACCTGTTGTTGGCATGCCTATTGTTTCTGTTAAAATTGGAAATCATTGTTATCATGGCTTATGTGATGTGTGTGCTAGTGTGAGTATAATTCCATGTACCTTATATAAAGAAATTATGAATGATATTGCACCTGCCGAGATAGAAGATATTGCTGTTACTATTAAGCTTGCCAATAGAGATACTATATCACAATTGGGATTGTTAGAGATGTTGAAGTCTTATGTGGGAAAACTAAATATCCTAGTGATTTTCTTGTTCTTGCTTCCCCACAAGATAATTTTTTTCCCATTATATTTGGTAAACCCTTCTTGAATACCGTTAATGCTAAGATAGACTGCGAGAAGGATATTGTTACTGTTGGCTTAGGGGATATGTCTCATGATTTTAATTTCTCTAAATTTCGTAGACAACCCCATGATAAAGAATTGCCTAGTAAGGATGAAATTATTGGTCTTGCTTCTATTGACGTGCCTCGTACTGATCCTTTAGAAAAATATTTGCTAGACCATGAAAATGATATGTTTATGAATGAAAGAAGGGAAATAGATGAAGTATTATTTAATCAAGGGCGTATTTTTAAACACAATTTGCCTATTGAAATCCCTGGGGATCCTCCTCCACCTAAGGGTGATCCCTTGTTTGAGCTTAAACAATTACCTGATACTTTTTGAAATATGCTTATCTTGATGAAAAGAAGATATATCCTTTTATTATTAGTGCCAACCTTTCCGAGCATGAAGAAAAGAAATGATTGAAAACTCTGA